>NC_137157.1:94189992-95389992 GCF_951394435.1 Stenella coeruleoalba
CAGGAATAGGGGTTACAAAGAAGGATCTTAGAGGCAAACACCTGAAAATAGTTATCTTACCCTATGTGTCTAATATTTTGTTTCCATCTGGTGATAATGCAAGTATTTAGAGGAATGTCGCTCTAGAAGTCTAATTATCTGTTAGAAAAACAGATCTGATATCATTTTGCTGTTAAAAATAACAGCAACAACTACTCTGGGAATTTTTTGGCAATGCAGAAGATTCAGATTCAACTTAATATTGGGGCACAGCTATGACTAGAAAATTTTAATGTTTTCTTTAGAATTAATAAAAATAAATGATACACATTCACTTATTTTCTAGTTTTCAATTTTTTGATATAAAATTTATGTTTGTGTTAAAAAATACCAAATAATTCAGAGGATAGAAAGTAAAAACGAAAGACAACACCCTCAGACCTCCTTTCCCTAAATTTATGCTTGGGGTCATGTTATGCCAGGCATGTTGCGAAGTACTGAGGATACAATGTCAAATATGACATGATCCCTGCATATGAGGAAACTTAAAGTCTAATACAACTGTCAACTGAGCAGCAAGTGTGATACAGTGCCGTGATGGGGCATGAGCTTGGTATAAGGGAGAGCTTGGTCACTTCTGTCTGGTAGGGGTAGAGATCAGGAAAGGTTTGAGAGAGGGAGTGACCATTGAGTGGACTTGACTTTAAGATGTTCCCCATGATATGGGAGAAGAAGTGGGAGGTTTAAGTGGCTGCAGGCACTACAGGCAGGCAGACACATGAGAGGAGAGCCATGGCAATCTTATGTAACTGTTTTTCAGAGAATGTTAACAAATATGTTATGGTGAAGGGCAGAGTTGGAGGGGGAAGGTTGACAGGAGGTAAGTCTGGAAAGTTACGGAAGACATTATGTCATAAGGAGGTAGTTTGATTCTATTCAGTAGGTGAAATGAGTGAGATTTAAACAGGGAATAACATGATCAATTTTGTGTTTTTAGAAGAACATCTAGGCTGCATGAGGAGTATGAAACTGGATGAGGTAATACCCAGATTTTGCACTAGTCTAAGGATGAGAGGAGAAAAACTTGAACTGAAGTGGTGTGGAAGTGGGGAGGAAGAATCAGATATGAAAGATACTGAGCTGGGAGAGTTTAAAGAATTGGTGACCGGTTACAAGGGGGAAGGCAAGGAGAGGGAGAGCATAGGTGGAGTAGGTTCCATCTGACGACATGTAGATGGTGCTACCATGAAGTGAGCTAGAAACTACAAGAGGAATAGGAAAGATGCTGGATTCAGTTTAAGTTTGAGATGCTTGTAAGAGAAGGCACATGCAATTGGAGTTGCCCTAAGGCACTTATATATACAGCATGTGGGTCGGAGGTAAGGATTCTGAACTGCCTATACAGGTGAGAATTGTAGGCATTTAGGTAGGAATTAAACTTTCTGAGTGAGATCACTGAGGAATGTAAACTGAAAATGAAAATGAAACAAAACAAGACAAAACACCGGAGAAGAGTGCCAAAGAGAGAATCTTAGGGAATACAATTGAGGGGGAGGCTAAGAAAGAGACTCCAGTAGGAGCTGCTAAGGATGAGTGGTAAAGAGTGATGATGTAGAACAGGAGAGAGGAAGCTAAGATGCAATAACTTCAAGAGAAATGGACAAGTCAATGGTAATGAACAGTGAATTTTAAAAATAATAAACAGTCGGGCTTCCCTGGTGGCGCAGTGCCACGGAGCGGCTGGGCCCGTGAGCCATGGCCGCTGGGCCTGTGTGTCCGGAGCCTGTGCTCCGCAACGGGAGAGGCCACAACAGGGAGAGGCCCGCGTACCGCAAAAAAAAAAAAATAATAATAAAAATAGTAAACAGTCAATACGGCAGAGAGTACAAGTATGAGGAAGGCAAAAAACAGCTTACTGTTTTAGAAACAAGAAGGAAAATAGATTATTATATAGCACAGGGAACTCTACTCAATACTCTGCAATGGCCTATATGGGAAAAAGAATCTAAAAAAAGAGTGGGTATATGTATATATAAAACTGATTCACTTTGCCGTATACCTGAAACTAACACAACATTGTAAATCGACTGGACTCCAAAAAAAATTTTAAAAAAAAGTCATGGCATAAATCTCATCTACTTGATTCAACAAATCTTTAATTCATGCCTACTAAATATTAAGCATCACGGTAGCACCGGGGAGACTATTTTTAGGTGCTTGGAGAAGTGGAAGGAATAATCTGAATCACTAATTAGAAGAACGTCATGCACGGCTATTGAACATATGTAGGAGGCCACAAGCAAAGCAGAATGCAAAGAAGAATGAATAAGTTACTGACCATGTTTAGTCATGTGGGTATTTTTGGACGAGGTGACATTTGACCTAGTCTGTAAGCCTGAGTCCAGGTTTTCCAGGTAGAGCAACTCAGGCACTGGGTGACCTTTCCAGAGTGAGGAACACACGTGCAAAGATAAGAGCACAGAGGTAAGTACTAGCTTGCTGCCGTGTACTCCTGGGTAAAAGAAGGAAGACGAGAGTACAGAGGGAAGAGATGAGGTATTGCTTCTGGATTGGAATTTAGATCAGGATAAGATCATTTTGGGAAACACCAGCAGAATCAGACAGGATGGCAAGGTAGACTGTCGGTCTGAGGAATGGGTAGTCCTCAAAGAAGGGGTGGATGAGGGGATTTGGGGCAGCTGTGGCTAAAAAGTAGGATGAGAGTCTACCATGGAGGGTTTTACAGCATGCTGAGGGGTGCTCATGCTCCCTTCTCCTTAAGGGAGAGAGTAAATGTAGTAAGCTCGCCTTGCTGGTAGAGTGGAGAATGTATGATTTAAAATGACTGTTACGAACATATTCACAATATAGAAGTGAAAAGTTGCAAGTGGTAAAATGCTAGTGTTTCTGTAATTCCATACGGAACTGCCATATCCAGGCAAATATTAATGTGGGGTTTGTTGGGAGGGTTGGAAAATGATTTTAAACAAGCGCTCCGGGGACTTCCCTGGTGGCGCAGTGTTTAAGAATCTGCCTGCCAAAGCAGGGGACACAGGTTCGAGCCCTGGTCCGGGAAGATCCCGCATGCCATGGAGCAGCTAAGCCCGTGCGCCACAACTACTGAGCCTGTGCTCTATGGCCCGCAAGCCACAACTAGTGAAGCCCGCGCTCTGCAAGAAAGAGAAGCCACCGCAATGAGAAGACCGTGCACCACACGAGGAGTAGTCCCCGCTCGCTGCAACTAGAGAAAGACCGTGGGCAGCAGTGAAGACACAATGCAGCCAAAAATAAAATTAATTAATTAATTAATTAATTTAAAAAAGAAAACCAATCAGCTCTGGAATGAGAGTGCTCGGATAGAATGTCTGGCTCCATCATTTACTAGCTGTGCAACCCAAAGCAAATTAAGCAGCTCCTGGGCACTGCAGTTTTCGTATCCAAATAAAGGTTAAAAATAGTGCCTTCTTGGGCTTCCCTGATGGCGCAGTGGTTGGGAGTCCGCCTGCCGATGCAGGGGACACGGGTTCGTGCCCCGGTCCGGGAAGATCCCACATGCCGTGGAGCAGCTGGGCCCGTGAGCCATGGCCGCTGAGCCTGCGCGTCCGGAGCCTGTGCTCCGCAGCGGGAGAGGCCACAGCAGTGAGAGGCCCGCGTACCGCAAAAAAAAAAAAAAAAAAAAAGTGCGTTCTTGGCTGCTTCTGGTTTCCAGGCAGCCCACTCTCATCCTTTCTTGGGAGTGTACTTTCCCTTTGCTTAATTTAAACTTAATTAAAGTAGCAGTTTACTACTTAAAACTGCTCCATGCCTCTCATCTGAATTCTTTCCCTGGAGAGGACAAGAACCAAGGAAATTGCTGTTCCACAGTGTCTTTCACAGAGCAGAAATTTTAAAGTTTAATGAAGTTCAGCTTATCGACTCTTTCTTTCAAGGATCATGCCATTGGTGTTGCATCTAGAAAATCATCACCAGTACTTCCAATGGAATAAAACAGAATGGAAGCTTGCCACTTGGGACAACATGGATAGCCCTTGAGGGCATTATGGAAGAATTGTCAGCTGGGGAATGCCCATGAGTCTCAACCCAGCGAGTTAAACTAGTTCAAGGGCTTCCTGGTACAACAGCTGCTCTAAACCTTGGCTCTGCAAGAGGGGGGAGCAGTCACCACAGTGTCCGCTGCAATTCCAAACAAAAGCGGAGCAAAAGTAACATCAGTTACCAGCAACAAAAACACCTCAAACTACCTGGTACTTTCATTATCCTGGGCAGCTTCATTCTCGGTAAATGTACCTTTGCTGGACTTTTCATTTATTAAAATGGCTTCCAAAATTTCAAAAAAAAAAAAAAATAGAGCCCTCTTGAATAATTATTGGGAGATTCAAATGAAATACTACAACATATATAACACACTCAGTAAGTACTGTTATCAGTTGCTGTGTGTCCTTGGGTAAGGCAACTAAGCTCTCTAGGTCTCAGTTGCCTACCTATAACATTGGGATTATAATAGCATCTACCTCATAAGGTATTTGTAAAGATCGATGAGATAATTCATATACAGCATGTATCTCAGTAACTCAAGGAATGTTGGCAATTATCATTAATAGTAATGTTATTTTTGAATTATGTTTCAGAAACAAAGCCCCTTGACGGGATAAACAATGGACTCATGTAAATTTTGCTCAAAAGGAGAAGGAAAAATACAATTGACTTTCTAATTGCTGTGAATTAGAAACTCGATATTCTAGAAATAGGTTATATGTTTTTAGAAGTATAGTCTGTTGAAATTATAGGAGGAGTAACACTCATTTACTTTGAGAATGAAAATAGCAAATATTTGAAATCAATTCATAAGAGAAAGGAAACATGCATTTTCACGAACACTGAAAACTATGCTCAAACCACAGAACCTCCAACCTTTTCCCATGAGGTTTACTGTGCACCACATGCTAGGATTAAGGAAACAAAGTTGCTAAAAAGACAATATTTAACATTTAAAAATATATCCAAAAGTCAGATATATAATCAGCAATGTCTCATGATTGAAAAATGTTGTCAGTCATCTAAAGGATGAGGCAAGTCACTTCTGAAATATTATATACCTTGTCACCTGTTTAGCCCCACATCTCTGTGAGGCTGGTTCACAGGAAGGGTACAAACTGATGTGCTGTGGTTCACAGGGAAAGGTACAAACTGAGGTGCTAAGCATGACAATTTAATCCTGGCTCTGCCACTAGTTTGCAATGTGGCTTTGTGCAAATTATTTCAATTCTTTGTGTCTTTTCAAGCTTTTACGATCCTTTCTATTTCAGAGGCATATTAATAGACTACATTTGGTAATGTTTGTTTCATTTCTTAGAAGGCCTGGGAGTGGGGGTGTACAAAGTGTTCCTTCTGATGCCTGATGAAGGGCAGCTGGTCAAGTATGACAACTCTCTTCGTTCACAAAGTTTCGCATAACTACAAAGGGATTTATATTCAAAACTTGACCTTAGCACTGTAGCGTTTTATAGTATAGTTATAGTAAGAGGATACAGGAAAGGGGTGTTTTTTTCTATGTATAACTTATTATTCCTAGGGATCTTTGTATCATTCCTTGGCCCGTCCACACCTTTTTCTAAACATGCCTCGAGACAGCATAGGGATTCTCTTCCAAAAACTAAAACCGCAAGAGAGCCAAGCCAAACTGAAGCACCTCCCAGGCAGCTTATTTTTTCTTATTTTAGGGTGGGAATGGTCCCTAGAGAGAGACCTCATTATGATCAGGGCACTTGGAATAAAACTCAGGAACGGTAAACCCACAGTCAGAAAAGAAAATACCTAGAGGGAAATACAGCTTCAAAGAAAAGGAAAAAATAAAACTTTCAACATTATATAGCCTCTCCATCATGGAAGCCTGGTTTCCTAGGAAACGGTCACACCTGCTGTAGAAACTCCCTAGGGTTGTGTTTCTCTGGGTCTTTAGTTAAAGCAGGAGGGCTTGTGAATATTGAAGCAGGGAGGGAAGGAGACAGGGAGCAAGGAAGAGGTAGAGAGAGGAGAGTCCGGGTAAAGACATTTCCAAATGATCAGGGAAAGATAACTCCTTAGAAGGGAACTTTTAAAACTTTGTGTCCTTTAGCAGAGATACACTACACTTCTTTCTTATTATGTCCTAGAGGCAGCCTTAGGAAGGATCATGTATTTATTCTTTGCATGGATATAATTATTATTAAATAATGTTCTAATCCCTAAATTCCATCCCCTCATTTCACAGTAAGGATTTAAGTCCACTCTTGTTGATCCTTTGGGCAGAAAATCAACATCTCCCTTGCCCCAAATATTATACAAGGAAAAGTGGGTTTCTGGAGGTATAAATGAGTTGGTTGATTTACATAGTTCTTCTTCTCCTTTACTTTCTTCTTATTTCTAATTTTGGCTGGGGAATTGTTAATCATAAAAAAGGGACAGGATCTTTTAAAATTCTATGCCTTTGAGATGTGTATTAATATGAATAGGTTTCAGCAGGAAGAGCCAAGTATATAACAGATATTTATACATACTAAACACATTCATTCATTCCATTTTAACTGAACTTATTTCAACTGATGTTCTAGGTGCCGGAACTGATGTTCTAGTGACTAAACAGACAATAGCCTTTTCCAAGAAGGAGCTTATTTTCTCCTGGAGTAAGACAGACATAACCCCCCTTCCCTCAAATAAGTAAGATATAGAGTATATTTGATGGTAATAACAGATGATGGAGAAAATAAAGCTGCCATGGTGGTGGGCCTACATATGTACTTTCCTCTGGAGTCTAGAAACATCCACCTGGTTAATTTTTTGGGGCTATATAGAACTTTAAAGAGACGTAGGGTTTTGGAGAGGATGTCTAGCTTAAGCTATATTCTGCTCTGTGATCTTATTCTTTTATGTTCTGCTGATTTGAGATATTCTTAAGGACAATGCTGTGAGAAGCTAGCAATTTCCAGAAAAATTTAGGCCAAATCAGATAAGCCAGCTAATGGAAGGATAGGGGAGAAAGCAGATCTCTATTATATCTGTTTATGATTCAGAATCTCACATAAGTCAGTGTATAGAAACCAGTTTGGCCAGGAATTTACTGAGTCGGCCCTGTGCTGACAGAAATATTGCTGAAAAGTCAATAGATTTTTAAAAAAAATCAACCTGTAAAGTTTAATTTTAGATAACCTCACTAGGTTATTTTAGATGACCTCACTAGGTGATGGGCTTACTCTTGACCCAGCAGAGCTTCTGCAATCACCACAAAGCTCTGTGCCTCTGTAAAAATTACATAGTTAGGTAATATTAATTTTTCATAATTTCATTCTTCATTCATTCACTCGTTCAAATATGTATTCAGCCCTTATATGCCAGACACTATTTTCAGTACTGGAAATACACTGTGAACAAGATAGACAAGATCATTGTTTCAATGGAATGTACATTCAAGGGGAGGTGATAGACAGAAACAAAGAAAAACCATGGAAATATCACTTAATAATCTTATTTTTAAAAAGCATACATAATGCGGTGATGTGCTAGAAATGGACTTCCAAGGACATCTTCCAACGATGCGCCATTTAAGTGGAAAGCTGGGTAACAGGAAGTAGGCTAGCAATAACCCATCTGAGGACTGATTAATGCAAGGGTATAGGAAGAGCTAATGCAAAGGTACCAAGACATGGACACACTTGTTTAGATCAAGGATAAACGGAAGCCCACTGTGACTACAGCATTTGAGTGAGAGAAGAATAGTTCAGAAATGGATGACAAACCTAAGTAGGGCCCAGGTGAAAAAGATTCTTGTAGAATTTTATTCTAAGTACAGTAAAACTACAGGCAGTTTTTAAATCACAACGTACCATAATAAAATGTCCACTTTAAAAAAAGAGCCATCTGGGTCTTAGGAAAAGTGATGTAGATTTTATTCTAAAAATAATGCACACTATTGAAAGTCTTTATGAAGGATATGGTTATAAAGTGAAAATAAGATTCACATTTTAGGGGCTTCCCTGGTGGCGCAGTGGTTGAGAGTCCGCCTGCCGATGCAGGGGACACGGGTTCGTGCCCCGGTCCGGGAAGATCCCACGTGCCGCGGACCAGGTGGGCCCGTGAGCCATGGCTGCTGAGCCTGCGCGTCCGGAGCCTGTGCTCCACAACGGGAGAGGCCACAACAGTGAGAGGCCCGCGTACCGCAAAAAAAAAAAAAAAAGATTCACATTTTAAAATATATCAATGTCTGTATCCTGATTTTTACTTATTTTCCCTGTTAGATTGTAAGTCTCAGAGGATAGTGATCATATTTTCTATTTCTATACTATCTTTGCTAGTTATCATTCCCCATTTGGAAATGATGTTTGGCACAAATTTCTGTACCTGAAATTTATCACACAGAGGACTTTGCTAAAGAGGAAATGAATTTCTGTGTCTTTAATCTTTCTGTTTTCGAACCAGACTTGAATTCCCAATGAAGTGAAACTCACAGGTCACGAAGAGACCAGGGTTTGTTTGAGAGTTTTACTGTCCCTTTATTTTAATCACAATGCTACAGGATACCTGCAGCTGTTTGAGGGTCTTCCTGATCAGATATTGCGGGCTATTCAGATTGATAGTTGACCTCACTAGGTGATGGGCTTACTCTCGACCCAGCAGAGCCTCTGCAGTCACCACAACGCAAACCCGTGGGGCGTGGGCAAAGGAAGGATGCTGGCTACAGTTTTTTTTTTTTCTTTTTTTACTTAACAGGTACAAAGTTGAGATCACTTAGATCCATCCTTGAGAAACTGATGATCGTGTTGCTTTTATAATCTATTTTTGGAGCTATAAAATCAAATGAATGAGCAAACAAAATCCTTACAAGAGAGAGACTTTTGACAAAGAAATCCCCCAAAAGAAACAGTAAAGCAATCATTTCTCATTACTGATAGGCAATTTGCTTTTTCAGAAGAACCATATGGGAGGGGGGCGTTTTGCAAAACGTAACAACAAATTAATTCCGCCTCTTCTCTGACGATGTGAAAAAGTGTTCTTTGTTAAGGCATTTTCGTGAGAGTCTCTTACAACTCTAATTTTGACAGAAAGGTTATACGAATAGCCGTATGGAGATGATGGTAATGCATAACTTGATTCAGTGCAAAGTAGGACTGGGTGGATGGGGAGGGTAGGAGTGGGTGGGGCTTGTGAAAGAAGCTAGCCGTGGTAAGTGAGGCTTGGCGTGGAGCCTTGTGACAGTGTTTCCTAGGACAGAGGGAATGTTATCTGGCCCCTGAATACTGTTGTCCTGTACATTTTGCTCCTTTCTGGAACCAACTCCTCTCACTAGCTTGCTGCTGACATAGATCCAAGAGGAAGAAGAGTGTCTTTTCTTTTGTCCCCTGCAGAGCCCCGGCGTCCCTCTTCCGCTTGGCGTCCAGTGGCCCTGATCCTGCTGACTCTGTGTTTGGTGCTGCTGATTAGCCTGGCAGCTCTGGGGCTTGTGTGTAAGTCTGCACTCTGACTTGGGGGAAGATCCTGGTTCCAAGGTTTGTCTAGGATGAGAAATACTTGTTATGATATTCTTTTTTTTTTCTTTTTTTACTTTGATTCTGGAGCCTGTGAATAAGTCCTTATTGAAATGCAACTCTGTAAATGATGTACCTTATTCTAATGCAACTCTGTAAATCACGAGCATAGTGGAAGAAACATTAAAATACAACAGTCACTTACCAGCTAGACTTTTACATTCTGAGATAAGAAGGTTTTTGTTCTTTGTTTATATATCAATATTGTTGTTTGTTTATATATCAATATTTAACATCAGCAGTTTTTAATGAATGCATACTTCAGCCCTCTTCCATGCCACAAAAGACGACAGCGGCTGTGGTTTTTGCTTTTAGCATTCATGGCTCAGTGGGCTAATCAGAGGAAAAGATTTCCCACCCCCTCAATATACGGAGAATAGACCAGGTCTTAATCACTGTAATATTTTTCAAAAAGTCCAGGAAGTTATAGAATCATTTTGCAAAGACTCATGAAAATCAAATAAGGAAGAATTCACGTATAAAGTCTTTAAATTTCAAACTAGTAAGGACAGAGTAAAAAACTTAAAAAGGAAGTGAGTAAATGGGTTTCATCAGATGGGACCCTACAGCAATATGTCCTGAACAGTTGAAGAAGGTGGTTCAAGGTAAAAGAGCACATAGAAAAGCAGGTTCAAATGTCAAAATTGGATTTTTTTATAGGACATTTTAGAACTTGTTTGTAATCTTAAATTTTAAAATTAAAAAAAAATGTATCTTAGTGTTTCTACCCTGGCTCCCAAATTTTTACTTCATTTTGATATAACTGTTCGTTTGCATAAACCATTCTTTTTAGTGGTAGAAAGCAACTCTCATGATTCATGAAGAATTTTTTTTACTTAGATTTAGAAACCTGGAGTTTAAAGCTAAGTGTTGAAATTTTCTAGCCAAGTGATGTTGAGAAAGTTACCTATTCTCACTGAGCCCAATTGCAAAGCTTTAAAAATATAGAAACAATAACATGACTCTTTCAGTGACTGAATGGGATAACAATATACGGTACATTGTCAATATACCGATCAATAGATAAATGGATTTATGATTTTAGGTTGAGTAACGGTTTGACAGTGTACACAGAAAGATTTATTGAGCAGTAAATATGGTTAAGGAATTTATCCCTGAAGTCAGGAATTGTCATTATGACTCCATATTTTCAGATAGGGAAACAGAAATCAATTTGCCCAAGGCAATACAATTTATTATGTACTATAGTCCAAACCTGAGTGTAGGCAATGCGCTCAGAGCCTGGGATCTTAAATAACATACTGTTGCTGTCTTCCCCAGATGTAGAAAATAGAAATAGAAGTGAAGAATATAAGGTGTCCAGTCTGACTTGGTAAATTGGGTTAGTTTTTCAGTTCTACCAGCTCTCCAACACTCAGCAAGAAAACATTTCTCAAAAGGAAGAAAGGCTGGGGAATCTCTCCCGACAGCTTCAATCTCTCCAGACTCAGAAAAGGAAGCTTGCAGAGACTCTGCATCACGTGGCTGAAAAACTCTGCCGTGAGCTCTATAACAAAACAGGAGGTGAGTCCTGATCGTTGAGCTCCCCTTTGGGAGCTATACGGAGCGCTATACAGCGCTATACGGAAAATCAGTCCGTATAGCGCTGATTCTCCCATCAATGTACCTGGGAACCATGTATTATTCAACTAGTTGTCTCGCAAACTTAATAAAGAGTTCGGACATCCAGATCATCCCCGGTTATTGGGATCACGTAGTTCAGCTGTGTCTGTGTTACAGAACGTGAAGGGATTCAGCAAATTCAGACATTTAGAATAATAAATACAGTTAACTTCAATTAATCAGAATAACACTACAAGTAAATAAAATACAGGTTTTTTTCTCAACTGACCTTGGCACCTAAATACCTAAGAGTAGGATACATTTCCTAATGTATTCACAAATCCTTCCTCATGAAGAAGTTAATGAACTCATAACTATAGTTTTTGGATTTTAAGAATCATATAGGAATCGAGTTAAAAAGACAGATAAATGGAATCAGGCTCTAGTTATTTTAATGTAGTATGACTTGTCTGGGTACCAAAAATCTGCATTTTATTAAGGACCACCTATGATGACAATGCCAATTTTGTTTGTTTGTTTTTGCGGTACGCGGGCCTCTCACTGCTGTGGCCTCTCCCATTGCGGAGCACAGGCTCCGGATGCGAAGGCTCAGCGGCCATGGCTCACGGGCCCAGCCGCGGCATGTGAGATCTTCCCGGACCGGGGCACGAACCCGCATCCCCTGCATCGGCAGGCGGACTCTCAACCACTGCGTCACCAGGGAAGCCCGACAATGCCAATGTTGGATGAACTGTGCTTTGGTAAATACTACTGGACAAGCCTAGAAGCATCACCTTAGTTCTTTGTCTTCTTTTTCTTCTATCCTTCTGGGTTTCATAACACCCAGCTCTATTCAAGTCTGTCTTCTTTTCTGTTCTCCCTATTATGCGTGCATAGGAAGCCAGATACATTTCCAAGTCCCCGATTTGTCTTGCGGGGACTCTACAGTCAGATGCAGTCTCCCAGTCGCCCCCACACAGACTGGTTTCCACACTAACCAGACAGCCTGATTTCATGGTTACCCAGTAAATAACATCAACACGCACACTTCCACTTCTCTAAGTGATTCCTTCCTACACGACTAATGACCTCACTGGTCATAATTTTATTTATTTTCTTTATTCTTCTTTACCTTTATTGAGGAATAATTGACAAATAAAATTATATAAATTTAAAGTATACTACATGATGAGTTGATATACACATATATTATGCAGTGATTATCAAGATCAAGATAATTAACACACCTACCAGATTACTCATGGCATTAAGGGACATTGTAAGGGGTTTGGCTTCTATTTTTTTTTTTTTTTTTTTTTTGCGGTACGCGGGCCTCTCACTGCTGTGGCCTCTCCCGTTGCGGAGCACAGGCTCCGGACGCGCAGGCTCAGCGGCCATGGCTCACGGGCCCAGCCGCTCCGCGGCATGTGGGATCTTCCCGGCCCGGGGCACGAGCCCGCGTCCCCTGCATCGGCAGGCTGACTCCCAACCACTGCGCCATCACGGAAGCCCTTGGCTTTTATTTTGAGCAAAAGAAAGATTCATTTCAGGACCCCGAGCAGGAGAAGTACATGTCTGACATGAGTTTTTAAAGGCTCATTCTACAAATATGTTGAAAATAGACTGGGAGAGGGTAGGAAGGATAGAAACAGAGAAATCACATAAGAGATGACTATCGCAATAATCCAGGAAAGAGGGAATGGTTCCTCAAGCTAGGATATTATTGATGGAAATGAATGCATGATGTAATAAAGTGGGGTGTGAGGGGTATGAGGGAGATAAAGGAGTCAAAGATAACTCCAGAGTTCTGGGGCAAAGCAGAAATGGGGAAGAATTCTGTGGTCATGAGGGGGGAGGTTAGGAACCAGGGATGCTGTTTTGAGCATGTTGACTTTGAAATATCCCTTAGATATGTGTGGTGATATGAGTAGGCAGTTTGATATATAAGGAAAAAGGTCTGGGCCAGAGATATAAGCCAACTTTCAAAGCAAATCTCCCAAATAATTGATTTATTTAAAACCTCATTTTACCTTATGAAATATTTTAAACAGTCAGAAAAATACGAACAATAATGTAACATCCATCTGTGTATTGACCACTCAGATTTTCACATGTTAACATTTTGACACTGGATTGCTTTTAAAATAAAGACATTTTTGTGGAATCATTGAGTTCCCATCTCACCGTACACCGACAAGGGATGTGGATACAGGTGCCCAACTCTCAAAGGCCCAAGGCCATGTATCCACACAGGTGATAAGACCATATTTACGATCATGACCCACTCAGTCCATCTCACCCTTGACCTGTGCACTTATTCCTCTGACTTTGATGACCGTTTCAATTTCTGACACATGGAGATTTACCATCTTAACTCATGCTTGGCTTGGTATTGTATTTATGTGATTTTTTTCTAAAATTTTATTCACTTATGCTTTGAATGAAAAAATAATCCAGGGCTTCCCTGGTGGCGCAGTGGTTGAGAGTCCGCCTGCCGATGCAGGGGACACGGGTTCGTGCCCTGGTCTGGGAAGATCCCACATGCCATGGAGCGGCTGGGCCCGTGAGCCATGGCCGCTGAACCTGTGCGTCCGGAGCCTGTGCTCCGCAACGGGAGTGGCCACAGCAGTGAGAGGCCCGCGTACCGCAAAAACAAAACAAAACAAAACAAAAAAAAACAACGAAAAAATAATCCAGATCTTATTGATATATATTTCATTAAAAAATCCTTTTACTACCATATAAGTAGATTTTGAGGAAGAAAATTATAGAAACTTCAATGGTTTCCCAAATCCAATGCATATTGAGTTTTTGAACAGATGAAAAGTTCTTTATGAAATTGAATATCCTCTCTGTATGCTGAATTACACGGGGCAAGGAACACTGAATTTCCAATCATTCACTACTAGATTCCATTGTCCATAAAAGCAGGTAGTGTCTATTTTGATTCCCATTGTATACCCAATTATAATTCCTGGCATATAGTGGGTGTTCAGTAAATATTTGTAATTATCATTGGGCAATTAAATATCTAAGAGCTAGGGAATCAATTCTTTCTTGTGTCATCAAGTATTATGTAATTTCAAGAGAACAAAAACAACAGACTTAGGTAGAAGATAACATTAAATTCGGTTTCTTTTCAAGAGCACAGATGTAGCCCTTGCCCAGAAAAATGGAAGTGGCATGGGGACAAATGCTACAAGTTCTATGAAGAAAGCAAGAGTTGGCAGGGTTGTGAATATTTCTGCATTGCTGAGAACTCGACCATGCTGAAGATTAATACACAGGAAGTACTGGTAAGGTCCTGAGGCTTGGTCAGTGTTTGAAGTACACTCAGAAAGAAATCTTTAAAAGATTCTAAGGAGTCGAAGCCCACAGACTCTCCTATTTATTGCAATCAAGGCCTAAGTCTTATTCCTATTGCTTTGAATGATCTCTTGAGGTCATCGTTTGTGGAATGATCTCCACAACTATCCACCCCTTAGAAACAAGACCTTCAAGTTCCCCATCAGTCAGGAATCAAATGAAGAAGGTCTTAATTTCTTAACCTCTTTTGGTTTGGGTAGGAAGGGAACAATATTGATGCCACGTCAGAGACATGAAAATAGCACTTCCTGTCTTTCCATGTGAAAGTGACAGAACTTTTGATTGAAAAACATTTAATTAAATCATTGCCATAATCTGCAAATAAATATCTAGCCTTCCAGAAGTTTACACCCTAACATAGACTGGACAAGGCAAATATGAAAATGAAATTGGCATATATTGAGTAAGTACATGCAATTAAAGTTCACTATTAAAATGGCGTGATTGTTCCCTTTTACATTTATTATTGTCTTTGGATTTTTTTTTTAAACATCTTTATTGGAGTATAATTGCTTTACAATGGTGTGTTAGTTTCTGCTTTATAACAAAGTGAATCAGCTATACATATACATATATCCCCATATCTCCTCCCTCTTGGGTCTCCCTCCCACCCTCCCTTTCCCACCCCTCTAGGTGGTCACAAAGCACCGAGCTGAGCTCCCTGTGCTATGCGGCTGCTTCCCACTAGCTATCCACTTTCCACTTGGTAGTATATATAAGTCCATGCCACTCTCTCACTTCGTCCCAGTTTACCTTTCCCCCTCCCTGTGTCCTCAAGTCCATTCTCTACATCTGCGTCTTTATTCCTGTCCTGCCCCTGGGTTCTTCAGAACCATTTTTTTTTTTTTAGATTTCATATATATGTGTTAGCATACGGTATTTGTTTTTCTCTTTCTGACTTACTTCACTCTGTAGGACAGACTCTAGGTCCATCCACCTCACTACAAATAGTTCAATTTCATTTCTTTTTATGGCTGAGTAATATTCCATTGTATATATGTGCCACATCTTCTTTATCCATTCATCTGTCGATGGACACTTAGGTAGCTTCCATGTCCTGCCTATTGTAAATAGTGCTGCAATGAACACTGTGGTACATGACTCTTTTTGAATTATGGTTTTCTCAGGGTATATGCCCAGTAGTGGGATTGTTGGATCGTATGATAGTTCTATTTTTAGTTTTTTAAGGAACCTCCATACTGTTCTCCATAGTGGCTGCATCTATAGACTTTGGATTTGATTCCTCAAACGGTATGACCATTATTTATTTATCATTGTTTTAGCAGAGGTCTTGGCACAGAGTAGTTTATCAACAGAGTTATTTAATTGAAGTTAATACCCTGCTAACTGTGCAAACTCTTAACATCTTTCTAGTTACATCTTAATTCCTATCCACTTCCTGAAATCTGTGATGAATGAAACTCTGCAATCTCTCTCAAACCTCTAAGATAATCTTTTTCATCCTTTCTTTTTTTTTTTTTAACATAGTTATTGGAGTATAATTGCTCTACAATGGTGTGTTAGTTTCTGCTGTATAACAAAGTGAGTCAGCTATACATATACATATATCCCCATATCTCCTCCCTCTTGCGTCTCCCTCCCTCCCTCCCTATCCCACCCCTCTAGGTGGCTCTTGATGGCTCAATTTAGGCAGAAAAAGAGGCGATTTATTTGACTAAGCCCATGTATCCCAGCATAAAGCCTCCTAATTTTTTTATTCTCTGTTTCCTCCACCTCCAGCACAAACAGGATTCAGATATACCACTGAAGTATACTAGATGCAGTGGTTAGAAGTATTATTATGAAAGTTACATAGTAATTTTATCTTATGCACTTCATATATTTGCATATATTTAAGTCACTTTCATATGATTTATTTATAGAACTTTTAATGTGAAGGGGCCACCATTCTGTTGGAAACATTATTTTCAACTACAGTTTCTTTGATATGCCTATACTGTAACTATCACTTAGTGATAGTTTCATTTATATTTCCAGTAATCTTTTATTGAACCAACATGTGCCATTAATTATCCAAGGGATTGAGGATGTGAAAATGAATAAAACAAAGTATACGTCCTTAAGGAACTCATAGTATCGTGGAAAAGGAAGGTATAAAAATGGATAATGATAAAAGATTTAGATAATTTCTGTGTTAAAGAGTGAGATGATATAGAAGGAAATAAATAACTTTAAACATTTTTCAATATGGATAGTAGAAAAGGAATTACGTCTATGTAAATACACAAAAATGTAAATGCATATATATGAAACATTTCTCTGTTTTCCCTTCTTAGTCTGAGACATAAATCAGCCTTATAAATTTTTCTTTTACCCTGCTTTGCATTAAAGTATATTCATTATTCTTTTCTCATTCCTGGTCAGTCCTTTTCACATGTATTCATGAAGATTACTTCCCATTCCTGCACTTTTCCTTCCAGATTCTTCCAGTTTCCAGAATCACTCCACATCTCTACATCCCATATTTTTTATATCAATCTTGTTTAATCCTGTGACTTGAAAATAATGGGTCATTTATAAATCTTGATTCATGTGATTCTTGGTTTCGGAACATCAGCATATAGTCTATGCTTATGAAGAAAAAATAATTCTTTAACTTGGACAAATTAACTGACCTCAGCATGGACACTATTTTTCTTGAATGTACTATCATCTATGTTCTCATATTAAAAGTGAGGGCCAGCCCTACGTATCTCTGTATGTATATAACAATTCTAAAGCTAAATGTTTTCTTGTGTGCCTTTCACAGGAGTTTGCCATGCCTCAGAGCTACTCTGAGTTTTTCTACTCTTATTGGACAGGGCTATCCCGCAACGGCAACGGCAAGGCCTGGCTGTGGATGGACGGAGCCCCTTACTCCCATGAACTGTAAGCCTTCAGCACATTTCATGGGAAAGGCATTTAATAGAGAGCTTTTGCCTGAGTGACAACTATAAATGAAACTATCACTGTGTTTGTAGGAGGACTTCCAAAGGTGTATAAAACATAGTACTTACTCTCAGAATGGCTCATAAACCAGTGAGAGAGACAGACCAGGATTCTCTGAGAGAGAGGGAGAGAGAGAGAGGGATCTGTTATGGGTGAATAAACTGAAGCCCAGGTGGTAATGGGTGACCTGCCTAAGGTCGCACAACTCTACAACTTGTCAATACCCAGAGGCGGTATAAGACCTCAGATTTCTTGGCTCTCTGTGCAGTGAAATGGGGAGCACATCTTTAAAAATACAGTCTCTGAGAATAGATTTACTCACAATATAAACAGTAATATTATCAAAAATTAGTTTTACTTATATGAGCATTTAGATAGGCATGTGTATGGTATATTGTTTGAGATCGGTAAACGTAATATCTATATCAAAATATATTACAGTTTAAAGCCTTGTTTGAGCAGACACCTTTCTATATACCTATATAGGATTTATTTTTCCAGGAGATAGTACATATTCAATGTGATTATTTTTTACAGTTAAATAAACTGAGTCACAGAGAAGGTAGATAATTTTTCAGATGGCAGTAAAATCGAATGATAAATTGGATTATAACGTGTATTTTAATTTTAGTTAGAAATAGTTTTTGTTGTTTTGGGTGAGCTGATGCTTCTAAGAATGCGTATGGAAACTGAGGGGCTGAGAGGAAAGAGTCTGGTGACCCCATCTTTCCAGTAGACTCATTATGGGTGTCTATTCTATAATTTTATCAAGCTTAGGACACTCCCTGTGTACTTTTGTATTTTAGGAGTAAACTATGATAAGATGAACTTTTTTTTTCTTTTTTGAGGTTTGAGATTATAATAGATTTCACCAGCCTAAGAAGTAGGGACTGTGTGACCATCCTCAATGGAAAGGCTTTCTCCAAGGACTGCAGGGAGTTGAGGCGATGCGCATGTGAAAGAGCTGCGGCCACGGTGAAGCTGCAGAGGCTCCGTGAGCCTCTCTGAGCTGGACATGGAGGCCAATGGTTCTCCAGCTACAACTGCAACGGCAGGCTCCCTTCAGAGAAGTGGAAGATTTCTGCTCTGCAGAACAAAAGTCAAGTTCTTTATGTGCGCCTGGCCTAGTGTGGTTTCTGTTCCTTTTCCTTCCATTTAATCCCTGTTTATACCTTCCAGGTACTGAAGATTTGATAATAATAAATGTAAATAATGGAAAGTGTTGGTGGTTTTAGAAAGGACTTGTGCTTTGGGGAAAAATTCCAACGTACAGATGCTCTTCAAAATGTGAGAGCAATCAGTGTTGTGGTTGTGTGTGCCTTATTGAGAGTTTGTGGGGACTCTACAAGAGTGCTGATTATTTCATTATTTGAGAAAAATAAGAAGTCTTGGAGAGGCATGCTGTCTTCAAGAGGATGGTTTTAACATTTTAAATTTTAAATCTTTTGAGGCACGTTTATAACATCAATGTGCGGCTAAAGATGAGTCAACCGAATTGTGATAGGGTGAGTTATCCAATCAGGTCATGGCGAGTGAAAGAGACACTCTGACATCTGCATACACAGCTGGCTTCTGTGCAGGTGCCGCTAGCTCGGGACAATATGCGCGCACGTAACAGAAATCATTGCAAATAACACCATCACAGCCACTGACTTCATCGACTTAGAGATAAATCAATTTTAGGGGTTTAACACTAGAAAGGCTAATCTATGATCATTCCTTGTTTTTCAACAGTGGAAACTAGGATGCTTCAGTTTTATTTTCAGTGAACATCTATCTCATGGTGAAATGACATTGAATTAGCAAATACATGATAAAGGGGAGATGTTGGTATTTATTCCTGTAAGACTGTGTCACTTATCAATCGTTGCTTGTAGACTTCTTCCTTAAGAATTTTCCCTTCAATTTTCTGTTAATTAGTTTGGAAATTTCTTCAGCATTGAACAAATTTTGCATCGATTTATTGTGTACTGCAAAAAGAACTGCATTTGTGGCCATAAAATGAAGTTTTAGATCCCGTATTGTAATTTATTATCTGGCAAATCCCTTCACTTCACAGAACTTATTTCATCAAGTATAAAGTAGACATATTTAGTTTCCTCAGGGTGTTCTTGTTGGCTGAAATGAGGTACATGTGGAATTAGTTTCATAATCTACATTGCAGTGTAAAATGTAAAGGATATTAAAAATACGTAGAAAAGCAGAGGAGGGATTTAGTTTTTAAAAGTAGGGAAGCGAAAGCAAGCATAAACCACCTTCTTCAGAGACCTACATTCGTGAACAAATTATAGAGAGGTCCCTACACTGGGGGCCTGTGGATGTTACTAAATATTTTCTATGACGGGTGCAGGTATTTAATGAACGTGGTTGATATAATAAGCGCATAATGAGAGACATGGATTAGACCTTTAGTTAAGCAATTAAGTGTTATTTAAGCCTTGTTACTGCAGCAAGAAAATATGGTTAATCTGAGAAAGTCAAATGATTTTGTGAACTAAATAAAAGTGAGGTGGCACACATTCAGTTTTGACCCCTGGCATCTTACGTGACTGCGGACTAGTTCAGGGCTGGATGACGGGTGTCATTGCTTTAACAAGTCTAGCTGCCTGGTTAGTGGGTGATGATTAGTGTTTTCTCTCCAGATCTGCAGCCTAAGGGAAAGTGTCACTTTGGATGGCGAGAAAGGAAAAATAACAGCATGTTATCTGACGTTTGTTATTCTTTTTTTTTGCGGTATGTGGGTCTCTCCCTGTTGTGGCCTCTCCCCTTGCGGAGCACAAGCTCCGGACGCGCAGGCTCAGCGGCCACGGCTCACCGGCCCAGTCGCTCCGCGGCATGTGGGATCTTCCCGGACCCGGGCACGAACCCCCGTCCCCTGCATCGGCAGGCAGACTCTCAACCACTGCGCCACCAGGGAAGCCCTGACGTTTGTTATTCTTGAGCTGATTCCTCTCCATCTTTGCCCTCAACCTCCTCATCTACCTAATAAAATCCACAGCACTGATCACGACATGAGCAAGTATTTCCGAAGAACAGAAAGGAGTACGGCACAGCATTCAGTCCACAAACTTTTTTTTTTTTAATTTTAAGAGTAGGCAATAATCCTAATATGACTTTCTGAGAACAATTTTCCGTCGAGAATCAGACAGGGTAGCACACCGTGAATGGGTTTTCCAACATGAGAAAACTTTTGTTCTTCTAGGCTCTTGTGTGTTTAGGTAATTCTGAAGAAACTGGGGGGAAATGTTAAATGAGGAACGTGGCCTTTCCTGGTAGACCCGAGTTCCCCAGGGTACACAATGAGCTATTTCTTTTCCTGAGGATATTAACCAGCTCTTAAAATTTATCAACAGGAAGCAGGTCAGGGGTCTTGTAACAGCAGGAAATGTGAGAAGTGTGCTGGGAGCTTTTACTTTGGAGATAGTAGCAGATTGTGAAATACACAGAAAGGTCTAGAAGGTTGCCTCAGGGTTGCCCTCAATATTTGGGAGTCGAATACTTTCTAATGGAATTCTTGCAGTTTTCGAAGAATACAAAAAGCTGCATAATCTGATTTCAAGTGTACATACCTTCTTTTATTCATTGTATGAATAGATTTTTAGAATCTAATGATACTTATTATTATTCTATCAATATTACCAAAGTTTTTCTTTTCATACATGTAATGTCCTTTGGATAGAGCATGTTAAAAAAGCCTTTTACATTGATAGGACAGGGTTTTATTTTTCCTATCCTTTCCCTTTTTAAAAACGAATCCGGGACTCAGTGAGATAGATCAGATACCCAGTTCATTATTGGGGGGACTAGGATATGAAACTGATTATCCCGGTGTTAAGGTCCAGTCTTTTACCACTGTGTTGAAAAAGGCCGTGCTTTTCTGGGCCAAAAGCAAACGGCAAGGAAAAATCTCCCACCCGTACCATCTGTGTGGAAAGCAATATTACCACTGAGGAAATCTGTAGAGGCTTATGCCAGCTGCTCTGTAGATAAAACTCGGACTTGTAAATACTGCATCACATGCTGGCGGATGACGTCAGCTGTAGGATGTTTGCCTCTGGCTTCATTGTACTTCTTCTGAAAAGAGTTATTAAATGCTTCCTATCCTTTCTCTAAATACAGCTCCATGACAATACTTTGAAGAATCTTGAAGACAAACAGTCTTTGCTACTAAAATTTGCTATTATTTCCCCTTTATTCCAGGTTATTAGATTGAGCTGCCAGCTGGAAAAACCAGAGCGGACAACTTATACTGTGTTTTCTTTGCTATTTTCCTTTTCTAGGTTCAGCAGAAAACTAGAGAATAATCCCTTTTATTGACATTCCCACCATTTAAGCTCCAAGTCAAGGGTAAATAAAGAAATAAACACAAAAACATGCCCTTCCCATTCCTAAAGGAATGTCTCCTTCAGAGGTCATCTTTTACAATAGACTTCCAGGTTCACTTAAATGATTTCTTACTGCCTCAATTAATTAGGTTTTATTTCACCTTATTTATTTAAGTGGTGTCTTTTTTTTTTTTTTTGCGGTACACGGGCCTCTCACTGTTGTGGCCTCTCCCGTTGCGGAGCACGGGCTCCGGACGCTCAGGCTCAGCGGCCATGGCTCACGAGCCCAGCCGCTCCGCGGCATGTGGGATCTTCCCGGACCAGGGCACGAACCCGTGTCCCTTGCATCGGCAGGCGGACTCTCAGCCACTGCGCCACCAGCGAAGCCCTCAAACAATATTTTGAAGCAAGTTCTATTATTGTTTTTCAAGGAGGACATTGAGGCACAGAGAGATGTAGTTAAAAGTGCTGGAGTATTAACCTTGAGGATGCAGATCATGAGTCTTTTGATTTGCGAGTGGTGGGGATGTTCAGTGAGAGGCAGGAAGGAAGCTCGCCGCTCTTCTTTACTGGAGACACGCTGATATCGGCAGCCTGGCTATTCCTTCCACTTACGTGTAGCTCTGATTGTTCATCTCTCCAGCAGAATTCTGCAGTCCGAAAAATGGTATTGTCTTACAGGCAGCAGATAGCAGCCTGTCTTCCTTCCAATTTGAAAATCCATATCTCTGTCCTCCCATCCTACTGGTCCAATAACATAATGCCTGGAAACCCAGCAAATGCACAGAAAGATCTGGCAAACGGTGAGTTTAAAAGATCACATTTATTCATTTATTAAAAACAGTATCAGTCAGCTAAAACTGCATCATCTCCCCAGTGACTTATAGATTTTTCTGTCGAGTTCACGGTCACTCTAAGTTAAAAAGAGAGAGAGAGAGAGAGAGAGGAAGAAAAAAAATGACAAATAGAAATGATTTTTCTTCAGCTTGTTTTCCACTCTTTAGGGTTTTGTCCTCTGTTGCTCTAAACCCATTTTATTCTCGGTAATTAATTTGAACAATGTCAAAGGAACATCTGGAAAATGTTGAGGAATATTACCAAGTGTAAATGCAAGATAGGTTTTGTGTCTCGGGTAGCTGGTTTCACAACCCTTGCACTGGTTTACTTCTGCGCTGACTCTTAAACTCATTGTTACAGGTTTTCCAATGATCTGTTGCAGGTATTACCATAATGGAGCAATCACTTCAAGCAAACTTTCTTTCAGGTAGAAGATCTTAACGCGTATTTCTCACAGATGAAATATTTCCAAGTGCTGCAGTCAGCGGAAGAAAGGCTGTTGTTTCTGAGGTATCCACAGACCTGGTTAGTTGATTGGGGTCCCTGTATTAGTGACCTGGAGACGCAAGTCAGTGTATCTGAGGTTAGGTGTTGGGCTTACGGGAATGTCCTCTGGGCAATAAAATGAGAGATGTACAGCTTTTCCTTTTGTTTTAATCTGTCACCCTCGCGGTAGTTTTGCCCTTCTTCTTCAATAACAGAACTATTTTCTCTCAATAAAGTATGTAAATATTACTTCAACAAGCAGCACTTTAAAAAAAAAAAAAGCTTGAATACAAAAGGATAGGCTCTAATTTGGAATCTCTTTTCTGATTCTTAATTCTCAAAATAGGAAGGCACTGCTGACCAGCCTCCCTAGCTCTTTCTGAAAGCTTACTATGGAAATTGCCTAATAATTACTATAGTCTCTTGCCCTTAGCACTCTAGCCTTTAAAAGATACAAAGGAAATGTACGTGATAATCACATAGTATTGTTCATTCAGACTGGAATTTTGATGTGAATGTCCTAGGGTGTAATGGCAGTGGGGCTGAGACAGAGAAAATTTAGAAGTCATGTAGCCATTCTTAAATTATCTTGGCTTTGATTCCAATCAGAAGCCTGTGAAATTATCATGCTGGTTATGTCTTCTGGAGGAAATGTAAGGTATAAAATAAAATGAACTTTTGATTTCCCCCCTGTGTCTAATTCTTCGTGGAATGTTTCCCTCAGAGACTTACAGATCAGGGGAAGGAGAGGAGCCGTCTTGCCAAAGCCAAGGTTGGCTGGACCCATCCTGAGACAGTCCCACCCAGTAATCATGGTCTCTTTTCATCTTCCTCAGGCTGCCAGTGATAAAGTCCTATAAGAAACAAGAACAGTGAACTGAGGATGGGGTGGGGGGTACTACCAGAAAAACCCCAATAAATGACTATGAAATATAAAGTGTGGTATTTTGTTTCCACAGAAATAATTAGAATTTGAGAGCTGGAAATAGAGAGAGAGAGAGAGGATTTTTAAAAGAAAGGATACCTTTTTCCCTATTGCTAAATGATCAATGTGGTGTTAAGGACTATGGAAAAAGTAGGCATCTGGTATCAAAATAGTTTTAACAGATTCAGAATTTGGCATATAGTATATGACTTTCCCAGGATATTTCAATGTGAGAAACAGTTTAGAAGATTCCAAAAGCAACTTAACTGTAGGCGTATTTTGTGAGAAGAAATATTTCTAACTTTTGTCAATAAATTTGCACAGAAAAAATAATGTGAACCCATAACTGTAATAAGTTAGTCCAAGTTGCCTTGGTTTATTACATAACCTTAACAAATTGTTCTACTGTTACTCTTACAAAAAGGAATTTTGACTAGTTACTGAATACAGTAGGCACACATTTTTAATAAATTCAGAAATGTGTAACTATGTCTTCTACTTCGCACATAATTTATGGGTAGAATGATTTCAGGGAAACATCTTACTGTTTGCTCGTTAAGATGTTAGTAAACTAGATTTAAGGTCAATTAAACTTTTCATTTAGCAAATGCTTATTTTCATAAATCTCTCCATTTCATGACAACACCTCACTTTTTATACTTCTACTTTTCTTGATAATTACAAAATTGTTATAGCTTATTATACTTCCCTACAGCATTGAAAATAAGACATTTAAAACATACATACACTTATAATGTATGCATATCTTGGAGTGGGTTACCATGTTACAAAACGGTGTTTCTCTTACCCTTTCCCCTTTTTGATTAACAAAGGACATAGAGCTAACATATTCTCCTTGATTTTTGAATAACCATCTCGTTTTTTGTTTCTCGAGTTAAAAGGAAACTAAGCCATGCTAATTCTTGCTTTGTGTGTTAAACCTTTTTTTCAACAAATCTACCATTGTTATAGAGTATCAAGGAATTCTGTCTTATGAGAACTAGTCTTTTCTTTTAATGGGTAATATGGTATTTTCAGAATGATGTGAAACCATAAAACAGTGTTTACCATTTCTTCTTTGCTGTCTATTTGTAGAAGCTTAGATCCCTGCTTCAAACAATCCTCTCTACTGGTGTGCCAAATTGTCCAGCTTTCAAAGACACGGTAACAACTTTCTCCATTGCGAATCCAGTTGTCTGGACAAGGGCTGCAGTTATGGGCTTCAAATATAAACATTTTATTAAAGTTATTGTAAAAATATTAGTAGCATATCTTCTCAAAAGAACCCTTGTGTCACTCCCAGTAAAGCTGGACTCTAACCCAATGGTTCATATGATGCAGTACTTACCAATTTCAGCTGCTTTGAGGCTGAATACAGTAAGATTTATACAATTATTTCCAAGTGCAGTAGGTCTCTAAGAATTAGTTTAAGATAAAATTAATTTGAGAATATCTATTCCCAAATTGTTCCTCCTCTATAATAATTGATCTGATTATTCTATTTTTAGAAATCTTTCTTCCTTTTAACTTTACATCATTTATAATCTTCATTTGTTTGCTTATTGTTTCATGTCTTTTAATCTTATTGACCCAATTTAATTGGGAATGTACCAAGCATAATAATAAGTACATTCCCAATTAATTAGGTGAGTAACATAATAAACCTCAAGTTGATGTTTACATTCTGAGAGTTAAACATGAAAATTTTTCGCACAGAATGGAGAGAACAAACAATGCACCTTGAGGAATGGTTTTAAAATTTGTGGGTGAGGAAAAGTGAACAAAAACACAACTGACCAATATGTTTATTTTAGGACTTCGATATAACTAAGAAGTAAGCCACAGTGTTTAACCAGTTTTACAGAACCTGTGTTAAGAAAGAACGTACAAAAGAAGGATGCTCAAATGTATAAAAGGGGAACCAAAGAGCAGGAATTTGACCAAGTGTTTCTGGCACAGTTTTATAGAGGGAAAGACACTGCCAGATCACTAGTCATTAGAGAAAAGCCTTCTACTTAAGGTCAAAAATGGTTCATTATCAGTTTCCATGGCACAGATGTCAAGTTATTTAAGGCTCTTCAATATCCTTTGTTTGAAATACACTCTAGTCAGTATCCTGAATATTGTTAAAGTCATAGCATAAGTAGTGTTGAAGTGACAGTTGAAAGGTTGACAACATGCTGGATTTGCAAGTCTCCAAAATGGATATCGTCACTGATTTAAGGTTGATGGCTCAGAGGTGGGCCTAACTCATGATTTCGGTAGTCTGCTATATTGAAAAACATTGATGTTTTTAAACATTTACTTGACAAAATTTCAATTAGAAGGAGCTATGGTAGGTTTTTGACCTCTCTTATGGACAATTACTAAGATGCTATCCACTACAGGGAAGTTAATTCTCTAAATTTTAGGTATTAGTATTATTAAACACTAGTTAAGGAACCGTAGAGTACTTGACACACTATTAACAAGTAGAAATAGACAGGTTT
Organism: Stenella coeruleoalba; assembly: GCF_951394435.1. NCBI lineage: Eukaryota > Metazoa > Chordata > Mammalia > Artiodactyla > Delphinidae > Stenella > Stenella coeruleoalba. The sequence continues at coordinate 94,216,469 of NC_137157.1, forward strand.
AAAATGCCTGTAAGGGATGAAAAAGATAAAACCAAAGTCACTTAATAGAATTTTTAAAAATGAGCTGAACCCTGCATTGTTATAATTTTTGTAAGTCCCTGATTTTCAAAATGAATCTTCTGCTTCAAGAGATATCTACATTTGAATCTAAAGCAAGATCTAAACTAAATAAATTGAGGCATTTGGAGCTCTAATTAAAGATACACGTAAATTTGAATGATTGGATAAAACATAAAATGTTGCTTTTTTTGTTGTTTAATCTTACCTACTAATCTCACACATTCCATTCTGACGTTTGACTGTATATTTTCCTTATCTGTATTTCGTGGAACCTCAGTATTTTCCACATACTATTGATATATATATATGTATATATATGAGATTGAACTGAAGTGTAGATCAAAAGTATGTCTCTCCTATTATGAAATCCTGACTATAATTTGACAAAGAATAAAACGTATGTCACTGGTTTTTTGTTGTTATTGTTGTTGTTTTGAGGAATTGGTGTATCCATGTGTATCCACACAGTGGAAACTGATTTTGTATCAATTACCTGAACTGAAAGACTTCTGCATCAACATTTGGCAATATTTCATCTGCAGGCCATGGTTTCTCTTCCACTGTGTGAAATTGAGCAGTGCTCTGTCCTGTTGGATGAGTTTTTGTTGCTGCTTCATTGCAGTAGTGGACACCTGGAACACTTCAAACAATAGCAACCATTCCTGATAAAATACTGACATATAACAAAGCAAACCTTCAACATAGACTAAAGAGAACTACACATTACTGATTATATTTGTGATGAAAACCTACAAAGAATGCACAGCAACAAGGCTCTTTGCCATTCCTGTTTCCTTATTCACCCAATTCCAGTCTCCCAAAGGAGTCAGGTTTGCCAATTTCTTTTTTATTCTTCCAGAGATATTTTGAACTTTGCATGCAAATGGATATAAAATCTCCTCCTTCCCCTTTACACAAATGGTAACCATCTTTTTACATGGTTTTTCACTTTTTATTTTAACACTTAAAATATATTTTGGACATAATACTGTGTTAGTACATAAAGAGCTTTTTCATTCTTTTGTTATATAGCATTCTACTGTATGGATAGGTCATGATTTATTTTAATAAATCTCTATTTTAGACTATTTGTAATCTTTTGATATTACTGAAGTACTGTAATAAAGGACCTTAGTTATACATAATCTCACACATGTGTAAGTATATTTGTAAGATACGTTGATGGGTCAAAGTTTTGTGCGTTTAAATTGTATTAGATATTTCCAAATTACCTTCCATGTGTGCCGATGCAAACTGTATAGGAAAAACTCAGTTTTTCCTTCTATAAGCCTTTCTCCTGTGAATCATCTTGACTTTTCTGACACTTCTTGTCACCAAATGTATGGTTTCTCCACCACCACCCCCCTCGCCCTTCTCCACAACGCCAGCTCAGTGTCCTATAATTTAATTCAATCTGACACTATCTTCTTGGAGAAAGTAACAATCCCACAGGTCAAGGGCTCAGTCCCAAAGACTGCTCCCCCCTTCAGATGCCAATGCAAGTAGTAGGTCCCCAGGTTTCCACAACTTCTGTTTGATTTGGCTACAAATTGGAGGTTCCCATGACTCCCTCCTGGGTTCAATTAATGTGCTAAGGCAGCTCACTGATAGGGAAATGAGTTATCAGTTTTTTAAAGGGTATGATAAAGGGTACAGATGAACACCCAGGTCAAGAGATACATTGGGAGAGGGCTGGGAGGGTCCTGAGCTCAAGAGCTTCTGTCTCCATGGAGTTGGAGTTGGGTGTGTCACCCTCCCAGTGTGGATGTGTTTACGAACCTGGAAGTTCTCTGACTCCACACTATTGGGATGTTATGGAGGTTTCCTCACATAAGCATGATCAATTGTTTTTCTTTTTTATAAATTTATTTTATTTATTTATTTTTGGCTGCGTTGGGTCTTCGTTGCTGCGCATGGGCTTTCTCTAGTTGCGGCGAGCGGGGGCTTCTCTTCATTGCGGTGCGCAGGCTTCTCATTGCGGTGGCTTCTCTTGTTGCGGAGCGTAGGCTCTAGGCACGCAGGCTTCAGTAGTTGTGGCGTATGGGCTTCAGTAGTTGTGGCTCGGGGCTCTAGAGCGCAGGCTCAGTAGTTGTGGCACACGGGCTTAGTTGCTCCACGGCATGTGGGATCTTCCCAGACCAGGGCTCGAACCCGTGTGCCCTGCCTTGGCAGGCAGATTCTTAACCACTGCACCACCAGGGAAGTCCCATGCACGATCACTTGTTAATGCCATTTCCAGCTCCTCTCCCCTCTCTGGAGGATGGGGGGTGGAGCTGATAATTCCAAGCTTCTAATCATGGTGTGGTGACCAGCCCCCATACAGGAGTCCATCCACAGTCACCTCATCGGAACAAAAGATATTCCTAGTGTTCTTATCACTTAGGAATTTACAAGCGTTTCAGGAGCCCTGTGTCAGGGACCTGGTCAAAGACAATTATTAGAACGAAAGATGTTCCTAGTGCTCTTGTCACAGCAGAGTAGAGGGGAGAGACACTAATGTATATCTTCTATTATCTCATACAAATGTTCTCTCAATTTCATTTGAATTTGCATGTATCTTTTTATGTTTGATGTTGAAACTCTTTTCACACATGTATAAATAACGGTCAGTTGTGTTTTCTTTTCAATGAAGTGTATAATTATATCCTTTGTAATCTTTTTCATTGGGTTTCTAGTCTTATATATGTGGTCCTTATTGTGCCGTGAGAATTCATTTGGGCTGGCCTGGAATCAGCATGAGCAGTGTTTTTAAAATTCCTACATGACACTGATCTCCGGACAAGGCATGAAACATTACAGATTAATAGTGTAGCTTTGTTATCATGGGTATGAGGATTTGGGGGGCCAGATTATACTATCTTGTCAGCATTGTTCATTGATGACATACGATTGACGATTTGTCCCTGGTTACAAAGAGACCCTGAGAAGGCTCTGCTGTTGAGGCTAGTTACCTCTCAGGAATATGTCAGGTGGTCAGCAAGACATAAATTCCCAAGCAAGACTTCATTTTGGGCTCCCAAGTACCAAGGTGTCTTGTGTACACATCGGTGCTTCCTGATCCAAGGGAGAAATTGTGTCGTGAAAGGACACTTACATGGAGAGGAAGAGTTGCCTGTTGGAACCTGGTCTTTCCACACACTTTTGTAATAAACATCATTCCTTTTTTTTTTTTTATGCGGTACGCGGGCCTCTCACTCTTGTGACCTCTCCTGTTGCAGAGCACAGGCTCCGGACACGCAGGCTCAGCGGCCATGGCTCACAGGCCTAGCTGCTCCGCGACACGTGGGATCCTCCCGGACCGGGGCACGAACCCGTGTCCCCTGCATCGGCAGGCGGACTCTCAACCACTGTGCAACCAGGGAAGCCACACATCCTTCCTTTAATGCCTTCCCCTGCCCCTCCTCCACCTTCATCTCCACTTCCTCCTTCTTCTCCTTCTTCTGGCTTCTTGGTATCCCATAGTGTGGAGGTATCATTTTTTAATTAAGTGGTCCCTTACTGATAGGCAATTGCATTTTTTTCAATCTTTTTTGTTTTTCTTCCTGTTGCTACATGTGCAGGTTTATCAATAGGAAAACTTTCCAGAAGTGGGATTTCTAGATCAAAATTAATTCATTCAGTTTAAGATAACCCAGAGTTTGTTAAGAACATGATTGTCATGGTTGATCTTAACAGATTTCATAAACTAAACAGAGAAGAAAACAAAATTATGTCCCCATCAGAGAACAAGATTTTTGAGGACATAAAAGTGTACAGTATGATTTTATCAACATCCTTAGTATGTACTATGTGCTTTTTGGCTATATAATAACTGAGATTGGAGACTATAGATTTATTTTTATGTATAAAACAAATTCTACATTCCATTCACTTGACAACATTGTTTCAAGATGTCACACCTTCAGTTATTTTGCTTTAAATTGAAACTGTTCTCTGTACTTCAAGTTTCTTTCATCTTTTTACCCTAAGTAGTTAATATTTATAAAATAACACTGAAACTTGTTATACAGAATGGATACCTGGACCATATCTTTTGATATTTGCAATGTCAGTTAAATATGTATTCTTGCAGTTAGAATGGAACTTGGCAATATTTCATTAAGAGTCCCCAGTTTTTACAGAAAAAACTGGATTATTATATGTTAATTGACTTATATGGTAGTTCTCTTCCAACTCTGCAAATCTGCTTCCAGTATATATGTTTGATAAACAGATATTTAATTGTCAATTTCTTTTAAAAATGGACTAGTATTTTATATATATATATAGTATATTATATATACTATTTATGTTTATTTTAATAAAGTACAGAGGGAAGATAAGGCGAGATAAGGGAAGTTCTGACATTTATGTTGGGCTGTGAAATTTTATTTGAGGAGATAGACAAGGTAACAATTATTTCTTGAGAGCCTAGAAATTATTAAAACATTCCTCTCTGAACCGCCAGGAAAATAAGATCATAGCTAACATGAACAAGGTCAAGTTTCCTGTACTTTGTGGGAGCAAACCTTGTACTCTTCTCTTCTTCATTTCAGAACTCCTAATTCTCCTTTGCCAGCTAATTCCTCCTAGACAGAAAAATGATTTGCCAAGATATACAAGAAATAAGAATTATCCAGACAATAGCCTTCCTCTCTGTCTTGCTAAGCATATTTCTCAGTGCTAGCATGAGTGATAATAAAGGGTCTTAGTCCTGTTTCTGGAACCTGCAGTTCTGTAATTGTTACATTTTATAAAAAATTCATTTGCTAGATATAGAAACATGTCTCCAGTTTGGACTAAAACGAATAAAGAAATGTGGTTAAATATTGGCTCGAACAAAGTTCTCACATTTACCTTAAACATACTAACTGGTACCTCATCAAATATAAAGTGAAAAACATATTAAAATAATCATATAAGTCAAATTTAGAACAAATGTATATTAGAAAAGGAAGAGCCTATACTGAAAACTTACAAATTGCAAGCTTTGGCATACTAACATGATTCATAAATTGAGTCATGATATAAGCAATTATTTGCATCATTTTCCCCAACAGACCTATGGTATTAGATTTGAGTTAAACAACATGCAATTGAACATTAAAAGTTATCATTAGCCTCCGAGTGCTTGAGAGTTATATCAAATAAATGTCCCATAACTTAAATAAGGAAGCCATTATCTTATATCATTTATGTCATTTAGATGTTTCTAATTAATTTGTCTATCCATTTATAAATTACGAAGTTCCAGTTCCACGACATACGTACATATAATTGTATATAACACTACATGAAGTATGTAACCTATCTATAGATTACTTTGAAGATATCCTTTTGTACTTACACTTGACACCCAAGAAAATGGAGGTTGCTAATGAGCCTATGCAGAAGATACATAAAACCACCGTCACAAGACACCATGTTCCTAAACAAGGAATAGAGACAATGAAATTGAATTAGAGAAAGTAGAGGAAAGAGGTGGGTCAGGATAGGACTACACTGAGTAGACTAAGGAGTTAACATTAGACATTCCTTCTAGAGAATCACCGAGGCCTTGTAACTGTGTGTAACAAGAAAAGGTGAACTCAAACTCTTGGAAATGCAAGTCATAACTTGGAATACACTGGATTTGGAAAAATGCCAAATTGAACAGTTTTAATAGTGTACTTCTCTTATCCTTATATAACACCACAAACTTAGTAACTAGTTAGGTGTATTCTCTTCCAACAATCTTTGAGAGATGATGGCAAGCCAGGCAGCAGGCTTTAGTTTTTGAGAGCAAAGAGGCTGTCTCCAATCTCATCTCCTGTCAGTGTCACTTGAGCATGATTGGTTCAAAGGTATTTCCCTTTAAACGTATGATTTTGGATGAGGACAATTTTTTAAGGTAATTTTGCAACTATTCAGGAAAGGAAAATGAATGTGTGATTTGCTATATTCTTAACGCTAGTTACAGAAAAATGTATAAAATTTATCGTCGGATAATGTCGTAGGCTGAATAACAGCTTTGCCCGAAATGCCTATGTCCTAATCTCTGGAACCAGTAAGTGTTACCTTACACGGAAAAGGAGATTTTAAAGGTATAATTAGGTTAAGGATCTTGGGATGGGGAGATTATCCTGTTTTACCTGGGCACTTATTAGTGAGATTTAGATTAGAGGGACAGACTGCCATATGATGGAGGAAGCAGAGAGACATTTGAAAATGTGCTACTGTCTTTTGAAGATGGAAAAGGAGCCACAAACTAAGGAAAGCAAGAAATGCAGCTCTAGAAACTGGAGAAGACAGGGCATGGGTTGCCCCCTAGAGCCTCTCTAGGGAAGGTAGCCCCATGACTCCTTGGTTTCAGCCCAGTGGAACCCGTTTTAGACTTCTGATCTCTAGAACTATAAGAAAGTAAATTTCTGTTGTATTAAGCCTCTAAGTCTGTGGTAATATATTACCTAAACAATAGGAGACTAATACGAATATTAAATTATAAAGACAGAACTGATCCAGGCTGATGAGTGTTTGCCAGTTTTTTCAACCTACGTTTTCTCTTTTACTTCTTAGTATTTATCAGATAATGTGCAGGGTGTTTTTACGTGGGAACTAAAATTACACAAAATATATGATTTCTTTCACTTATTTTCCAAATCCAGGAATTCTTTGTCTTTCCAGCGAGAGGAGAGAGAGAGAGAGAGAGAAAACCAATGTAATACATATTTGTCAAGTCCATTTCTCTTTTCCTTTTTACTTCTCTTCCATTTCATTTCATTTTTAATATTATGCATATTATAATACTATTGCATATTATGCAATATTATGCATCATATTACGCATATTATACTACTCTTAAGTGGGTTATCTCAGATTAGAAAAATCACCTTGGGCTCCTCATAGAACAGGAAAAAAGAAAACCCATAAACCACAAGGTCTTGGTCTAAATAAGTAGAACTGGTTACCTGAATTTTTGGTGGAAGACAGATGTTTCTGGTAAGGGTTTGGTGTTGGATTATCCCACTGAAGAGAGGTGTATGTTTCTTCCTCCTGCATGTCTGAGGTGCTTTGATAGGTAAGGGTCCACATGAGAAGCTGAGACAAATAACTCCTTTTGTAGTCAGGAGCAGATTAATGGAAGAACTGAAATTAGCTACCTTTCACACCAGTGGGGAAATATGTTTGAGTTTAAGGAATAGAATAGATGCATCTTCATCCAGAAAGTAGAAGTTTAAGCCAAAGCATAACTTGGTAAAGAAGGAAGTGAGAAAGAAACTGAACTCAAAATGGCCAATAATAGAATAGGTTATTGCTCTGGTTTCTACAGTGTAGCAGATGTTGAAGGTGATAGCACTGGATTACTGTTAAAATGAAAAGGCCAGAAGTGCAGAGAATGAGCTTACATTTGGTTTAGGATGTGAAGTGTGGGAATGACCTTGATGGCAAAGATACGAGGATAGCTCACATTGGGCCAACCAGCATGGAAGGAGTTGTAGATCACTGTACATCCTTAAACAAGAAAACTGGGAAGGAATTTCATCCCTCAAATTAATTTACACACTGTATTATTTGGGGTGATGCAGTTGCTGTGACAAGGAAACCTCAAAATATCAGTCATTTAACACAAAGTTTATTTCTCGCTCACGTAACATTTTAGCTCCAGTAATACTGGTTAGTGGGCAGTTTTCCTCCAAATGCAACCCCGCTCCTTCTATGTTGTGGGTGGTTGGAATGTCATACTTCTAGCCAATGGAAAGAAAAGGAGAAGATGGCATATCCACATCTGCTTCTTAAAAGCCGTAACCTTGAATTATCATGTATGACATTCACATCCACTAACAGTGCCCTGTTTGGATCTGCAGTTTGGTCCTGATAAGCCTAATTTTTGCCTGGCTAGCAAACTTTCTATAATCATTTCACTCTAGAAGGGAAGCATGAATTATTTAGTGGATAGAGGGCTGTTTCAGCCACATCCTGTGACTACAGCATTGGTATTGAGAAATTTGATACTTTAATCATCATTCATATATTGGCCATTTGTCCTTACAGCCAAAAGTAGTGTCTCAGTAATTTACAGTCTGCAAATCCCAACAATCTGCAAAATTCTTTTTGGTCGCAGTGTCTCACTGGATCAACCATTGATCCCTGTAACAGAAGAAAACAAACGGCGCACTCAAGGGGGCATCTGAGGGCATTTAACAAAGACGGTTTTATAAAGATTGGGGAAGGATTAAGGAAACCAGAAAGGGGTTGTGAAATATGCATTGGGGAACGATTATCACACCTAGGCCTGAAGGGTTAAGGGGAGGGTAATTACTGGAACTTTGTGACCTATCTGAAAGGGCCATGGCCTAAGATACAGAACATGAAGTCTTTGCCAAACCAGGGTGTGGTAGGTGACAGCCAGTGGCATAAACACCCGGACCGTTCTCCCCTTTCACCCCCCTGATCACTGCTAGTACCTCCCAACAGAGGAATTAACTGGAAGCCAGAGGCCACGTTTGCCCAGATATTGCTGTACCTTGGAGTTCTGCCTCCCAAGACATAGGATGGGGCCAAGAGGATCTCAAGAGGCAAATGGAGAATATCCAGCAAATTCTCCAAATATGTCATATGATTTTTAAGTGACCTGAGATTCTGACAGAGAAAATAATGTGACTTAACTCCCTATCGCCTTTACATTGAAATGATTTCTATCGAGGTGAAGAAGAGGAAGAAACAACAAGCACAACAAGTATGCATTAAGAGCAACGTCAGGAAGAATGCAGGAACCGAAATTCAGTGATTGCCATTAATTTCCAGGGGCTCTCAAATTTTATCAGCACTAAATATAACGCTCAGAAAGATCTAGGTTTCCCCAATATAGTATGCTCTCTGCTAAATTTCTTTGGGGGAAACATTGGGCTCTCCCAGCCAAAGATTAGTATGTTACTTGTATGATGTTTAATGTTTTTAATCATACTATCTTATTTATTGTTCATTATAGCACCGTTTCAAAGGCCTTTTACATGAATTATTTTGAATCTCAAAATAGCTCTGTGACATAGTTACTATTATTAGTATGTTGTAACAAAATTGCACATTGAGGCATGGAGAAGTCAAACTATTTTCCCAAGTTCACTTCCCTGTGCTACTAAAGTCTATGCTATTCTGATTTTATGTATAAGATGCTTTTGATATGAGTATCAGAAAGAAAGAATCTTTGTAGGTACAGTTTGATTGGCTTACATTTTTTAATTGCATTTTTGCCATCCACTACAATATTATTCTTTAAAATTCAGTCATGAATAGTGATATAAAATGTATGCTTTTCCATTTGGGGGAGATAAAACACTAAATTTCAGAGGTATGGCTGAATTTTGGACAGTTTTCTGAATTATTAGTTCCAATTTGGTTTCTCTAAATAAACAAGTAAAAACAGGAAAATAATGGCATTATACCCCCAAAGCCAAGATCTCAGCACATTTGAAGTGGAAGCAGAATCTGTATAGTATTTCTATTATTTTTCCTCAGTGCCCCCTCTTGCCACCCCTCCCCTGCCAAATCTGCTTGTTTATGGATAGTCTAAAACAAAATAGATTCAAGTGTCTTTGGGTGTCAGTGCACAAAGCTATAAAAGTTATACATATTCATTGAGTATTAATTATATGCTTGGTACTCTGCTCAATGCCTTACATAATTATATTAAATAATCCTCACAATTACTTTATGAGTAAGGTAATAATATTAAACCCATTTCATAGATGAAGAAACTGAGTTTTAAAGAGACTAACCAATTTACCAAAAGCCAGATAAGGAGTAAGTTCCAAAGTAGCATTTCTCGAAATGTATTAAAGGATACTTGTATCAGAAGCAAGTCAGGGTGCTTATTAAAAACATAGGACTCTGTCTTCTCAGCCTTCCCACTGAGTACCATAAGTATTTGAACATCTGCATGTTTTTTGGGGGTTTTTTTTTGTGGGGTTTTTTTTTGCGGTACGCGGGCCTCTCACTGTTGTGGCCTCTCCCGTTGCAGAGCACAGGCTCCGGACGCGCAGGCTCGGCGGCCATGGCTCACGGGCCCAGCCGCTCCGCGGCATGTGGGATCTTCCCGGATCGGGGCACGAACCTGTGTCCCCTGCATCGGCAGGCGAACTCTCAACCACTGCGCCACCAGGGAAGCCCCTGAACATCTGCATGTTTTAACAAGCACCTCAGTTGAGATGTTTGAGAATCATGTTCATAAATTTTATTGCCACGAATTTAAGGAGAAAGAGTACCTTCGGGGAAGCTGTGAAAAGAAATGAAATTTTTGCCTATTATCCTGTTAAAGGGTGCCTCTCCACATATCTATAAATACTGCATGAGTTACTCAGCAAAAGCCAAACACAGAGCTGTCAGGAAAAGAACTATATAAAGCATTTTTGCTTGCTGTTCCACTAGCCTGTGCAACTTGTTAAAAAGCATTTACTCATTTTCAAACCCCGTCAGTTTTCTTGCAAACTTTATTTTCCTTCTCTTGGACAGAAAATTACTGCTCTTGAGTCTGACCATAGGGGGGCTTGGAATAGAAATTATATCTGTATAGTGTTTTACTGATTGCTCTGCTTCCTAATGAACTGTCTCACACAAAGAGAAGCAAATATTTTTCTGTTTCCTATGAACCAGGAGCTGTGCTTGCTGGCATAGAATAGAAAATAAGAAAGTCATGGGGTTTGCTTTCATGGAGTTTCTGATATAATTAATACTTTGAAGTTTTTATTTTAGGTTGTGGAACTGTGAGGTATATAAGACAGGTGTTATCCTATTTTAAATACTAGAAAATGGAAGTTAAGAGGCAACATGATTGAGCCATGGTTGTACTTGAGTGATCATGCCATCGAAATTATTCTAGTGACTCCAAGTTTAGTATACTTTCCACTACTTTATGCTGTCTTTCAAACTTAGATATTTTGCATAGTCTCAGACTTAGATATTTTACACAGCTTAAGTCATTTAAGCGCTAACCTTTCTTGTTTCAATGTAAAATGTATATGTTTATGTCTGGAGATGCAGTGAATCATAGCATGTTGAGATAATTAGGAATGGAAGACAAGAAGAATGAAAATTAATGGAAGTTAATTAATGGAACCATTGGGAAATAATCAGCTCATAGACTGGTTTCTGGATGTATAAAGAAGGCACTAAGTTATTCCTCAGTATAAAGGGTTATATAAAGAAGGAACTAAGTGGTGTTGGTAGGAAAGATAATGTAAAGGTCACTCTAAGGGGAATAAAGGGAAAAATAAGCAATTCTATGGCCAGTGATTCCTTCATCCAGATCTCTTATTGTACCATCGAGCACTTGTCTGTGATGTGCTGTGCATGTCTTTGCATTAAAGTAGTTGGTCCACCTTTGCCATGCCTGCCTTCCTTTCACACATTAAATAATGTTTGTTCTCACAGAAGGTAGGGTGAATTTTCCCATTATGAAAATAAGCACAATTCATATTTTCTGTTGCAGTTCCAGAAAGCTTGAACCTGTGAATGGAAAAGGTAGAATGAGCTCCTTTGAAAGCTAAATAAACAATCAACAATCAAACTCTGTGTATAGTATTTTGTTGCATGAAGTGGAGATAAGAAGTATGAGGCAAAAAATTAAAAAGCAACATTCAGATCATTGAGAAACTTCCAATCTGCTTGGGAGTATAAAGTATGTACATTTGAATAGCTCAGGAGCAATTTAATATGGCATAAGATTAAGCAGACGTGAACAGTAGGTACAGTAGGAGCCCAGAGGAAAAGATGGATGGGTATCTGAAATAATGAGAAAGGCTTTACCTTTTCCTCTTTTCACGGAAGATCATACTTTAGTTCTGCCTTGAAGGAAGCATAGGATTTAGATAAACAGAGAGGAGCCCTGTAGGACAAGTAGCTGCACAGGTTGGAAATGAGCTCAAGGAAAAATAAGTTGATTAAAAATTTTTGAAATGAGGATTTATGTTATAGGGCAGCTGGATCCAAGACTGTATTGTAATTGCTTGTTATATTTCCTGCTACAGTGCTATGACAAGAGGACAAAGAATGTATATTTATTCATTCATTTGCAAATATCTATGGGATATCTACTATGAGCCAAAGTTGTTTTATGTGCTGATGATAGAGTGGTAAACAAAGACAAGGTCCTTTCTACTGGGGAACTTACATTATAATGAGAGAAAGTTGGTAAGAAGCCAACAAATAAGTAGAAAATTTCATAGAGTGGTAAGAGTCATGATGAAACAGACAGTGTGATATGATAGACTCAAGTGCATGTGGTGGAGGGAGGCTAGGTTAGTTTGGGTAATTAAAGCTGGTCTCATTGAGGAAGTGATGATTAAACAGACGTGAGTGACAAGGGGGAGTCCTTCATAGAGCTCTGGAGGCAGAGCTTTCTAGAAGGGAAGAGCAAGTGCAAAAAGCCCTAAGACCTCAAATCATGTTTGATTCATTGAAAGAACAGAGGGATCACCAGCGTGCCTGCACTATTGTGAATGAGGCAACAAATGATAAGAATAAAACCCAGGCCTATGAAGAAGCTTGCTTGTACTCATAATATTCTTGACTCCTACCCATAGTAAATTCTTAATAAATACCTGTTGAATAAATTAATTAGAACTTTAAGTAATGATCAGATTGTATAAATTTTTAGTTATAAGTTTAAATTTTAACTGGAGAGACATTGCACAAGATTAACAAAAGGTGATTAGAGATTGGAAAACCATATTAAGTAACGCAATGTAATTGGTCCCTTTGCCTGGATTGTCTGTAGAAGGCTACAGACAAATGGCACGAGCTCAAACTGGGGCCGATTCTGGTCTGGTTCTTTCTAGCTGAGGTCTGGGGCTCCCTTTTGACATGAACATTAGAATCACCTTGTGACTGATAATGTACCTGATTCTTGGATACCCCTAAGGTAAAAGACGAGGTAAAATGATACTGAAAAGTCAAAAGAAGCCTCAGAGTAATCACTTTCAACCATAAAATAATGAGGATGATAATTTTGTTCTGAAAATATGTGAAGAGAATCAGATCAAGCTAACAAAACAAAATAAAACAAAACTACATACATAAAATGTTCCAGTGGTGAAGTTAAGGGTAGAAATGAATGGGAAAAAAAGTATCAGGAATAGAGGTGGATTGCGACTTAGATAAAAAGCAGAGGAATGGGAGAGTAGGAAAGTAGAATCTTATTACAAGTGCTCTCTTGTTAGGATTATGGTGTAAGTGACTCAGCCAATGCTTATGTAACACACAGTAAAACACAGAGCCACCTCCCAACTTTTAAGTAACCTGTACTCAAGAGGGTAGAAGACCTCAGGACTCAAAATTCCTAGTTGTGCCTTGTATTCTGAGCATCCAATAACTTACAAATTTTTGGAGGGAACTGAGCCGTCTTCCCACATCCAGACGTCACTGGGTTTCTGGCGGGACAATCCAACCCAACGAATTAATCCAGTCCTGCTACTGATGTATTGCTATTGCAAACACAAGTAAATGTAATGGTCAGAGTGTTTCTACAGTTCTTGTAACGGCATAAAGGCAAAGCTTCATGATAAGACGCTGGACATAAAAAGTGGATTATATGTCAATATTAATACTAATTAATTAGATTTGATATTTAGAATTGTTCCAAGTTCACTTGTTTTTGCATAAAAATACTTGCAGGATACAGGGAAAACTGTAAGCAAGATAGATAATATTCTAATATCCCTATGTGTTTATCTTCCATCAATTGAAGGTTAGAATCCCAAATAAAGTATCAAATATGGCTCTTAAATGAAATAAGTGGTAAACAGCTAGAGAAGGAAAATGAAAAGAAATACATTGTTGATGAAACTTTATATTCCCTAGAATTAAGCTCTACTCGCTTTGGTTTCATTGCTTAGCTTGCCTACAGAATCTTGCATACAGGAATATTCATTTATTTTAGTTGACTGCGTAAAAGAGAGTTATACAATGTCTTTCTCAAAGGGATTTACAAATGACGTGCATCTACTTTTTCCTACTTTGAAATTATCACTATTTACTATACTATATACTATACTTGTTTATTTTGTTCTTTGCTTATTGCTCCAACTGGAATAAAGTTCCATGAATTTAGGAATTTTTGTAGGTTTTATTAATGCATAGGTTCAGGTCCTGGAATAGTTCCAGCACATATCTGTTGAATTAATGGATGAATAAATCAGTCAATCAATCTATCTATGGGTAACAGAATTAAAAAGAGGTCAAATGTTCACGTACTCGCACACCTCCCGGAAAAAACAAGTGAGGACACATTCTTGGCAAATAAAAAATGACTTGAGCATCTTGGCAGACATGTGAGACACAAAATGGCATTCCATAAGAGATGTTCTTAAAGCTTGATCTACCTGTCACCTTTCTGTTAATTTATGGGTTTTTTTTTTAAAGTACATCCATATTGTATATTTCACTATAGGACCTGACAGATACAGTCTACCTGAAATTTAACTGTTTTTTATTTCTCAAAAATTACATTACTTCCTCTTTTAGTTGTTCATCTCCAACCTGATATCAGCCTAGAGTAATAAGATTCAAGACTTGTTTAGTCTCCAATTAATCTCTTTGTAATAGAATTGAGATTTCAAAGCAGGTACTCTCTTATTTTGCCTGATTTGAAAGAAGTTAATTTATCTGAATATCTTCTCTATGAGTCTGAGCCACAAAAAAAGTATATGGTACAGCAAGTTAGAATAACAGGACACCCAAATGAGCGTGAACATCGCTGGGCTGATTTCCTCATGTCCGGTCCACTACTGGTTACTTCAGCTCTCAGTAAGGTACAAGTCAATTTTGCTGATTACCTATAGCAGTTCTGTAGAAAATGGCTTGCCTGAATATTTGAATTCTATTGAATTTCTGTCTGCATAGAGCCTGAATCCTGATCTTCTATTCCAATTTATATTTGCATTTATTTTAATATGCAAAAATGTGAATAATTACTATATTAGAAATTGTAGGATAAGTACAATAAATAATTTCTGCCTTTTAAAAAATATATGTTTTGACAAACTCTTATTGGGTAGAAGGGAGACTCCAAAGCTTGGTTCCTGGCTTGCCTCAGGATTTATGAAAAAGCAAAGCTACATTCAATAATATAGAGAGAGTGCAGTAGTGGATGTGAATGTACATTGCTTGAAAAGAGAGCTTTTGTTAGAAGCTGTCAAAAAGGGAAATATAGAAGAGGAGACATGTTTAATAAAAAATTTTCAACTGAAATCCTGTGTGTTGTGCAAATAAGATTGTGCCCCAAACTACATCTGGGAGGGCCTATGGAAAGATAGAGTTTGCCTCATGGTTCGTTCAAAGTGTCAACAATTTAGCAAAAACTGAGAAGGCATGTAATGTTGGGATAACACTGATATTTATATTTTCCAATCATATTGAGTTTCTTTATCCTTTCAGATCCTGTTTTGAATTAATAAACAGAGTTAAGGAAGCCAGGAAATTATCTTAACTCTTGTTGCAGAGGTAAGACCAGAACTCAAAGTTTCATTCGTTCTATTTCAGCACTTTCTACTCTCAAATGTAATTTCTACTGAGCTTAATAAGGTTCTGAGATTAGCACAAACTGCAAGACATAAAAATGTAAAAAAAAAAAAAGGCAAGTGTTTCATTTGAGATTTCTCTCCTTATGACTCCAAAATATTTGACATAGAAATATTCTTACCAGCGTGTCCTCCCTGGTGATCTTCAGAAGAGTAGCATTTACATCAGCACAATACTTCTTACTGTCTTTCCATGTCAAGTTGTGCCTGAAGAATCCATAGCAACTGTCTCCATAATATCTCCAGTTTATGTCACATGGGCTGCATTTATGGCCTTAAGGAGAATCCAAGCATAGGATCCCTTTCATTCTGAAAGGATGGGCTTACTTTTTCCTCATATTCAATGTTTCCTGAAGATCTCAAGATTCCTGACAGATAGCATCACAAAAATACTCCAGAGTTAGGGGAGATGAAGAGACTAGCAAATCATACTTACTTTCCTTTTGTCTTGATTGTTGTAGTAAATCTTGGCAGAACTTCCTTGCTAATTGTTTCAGAGTTCCTGAGAGATGTTCGTTCTCAGCTTGTAGGTACTTTTGCTGCGTGACAGCTAGATGTAAAAATTAGATCATAATTTGTAATTAGGATAATAAGGAGTGATGCAAAAAAAAAAAAAAGTCCTCTCAATGAACTTTATGTTCAGCAGAGTTGTCAATCTGTGAAGTGTTTACTAGATACATTATGAGTAAAAGAGTGCTGAAAGGGGATCAGGGTAAAGGGGTTATAAAGAAAACATTGTGCCAGGCAGAATGACAACCGAGAGTTCTCCAAAACAATAGGTGAACTATTTGAAGGAGATGACCACAAGTAAGAACATGCCGTAATCAAATCGCATGCCCAAAGCAGCTGTTTTGACCTTTCCTTGAACACAGATTTCTAAGCACATTTCACAGAGGTGAATGACCTCTGCTATTATGTTTTCTATGTAATGTCAGAATATCCATTCACTTAAAAAATACATATTGAGGGCTTCCCTGGTGGCGCCGTGGTTGAGAGTCCGCCTGCCGATGCAGGGGACGCGGGTTCGTGCCCCGGGCCGGGAAGATTCCCACATGCCGCGGAGCGGCTGGGCCCGTGAGCCATGGCCGCTGAGCCTGCGCGTCCGGAGCCTGTGCTCCGCAGCGGGAGGGGCCACAGCGGTGAGAGCCCCGCGTACCGCAAACTTAAAAAAAAAAACAAACATATTGAGGACTTCCCTGGTGGTCCACTGGTTAAGACTCCGTGATCACACTTCAGGGGGCACGGGTTCGATCCCTGGTTTGGGAACTAAGATCCTACATGCCCTGTGGCGTGGCAAAAACCAAAACAAAACAAAACAAAAAAGTATTGATTTGTTGTGCTCGAAGTACTGTGATATTCAGGTAAATCAAAGTAGTGGATGAGAAGTTCTAAAATATCTTATGAAAAAATAAACAAGTATCTGAACAAGCAACAATTATACAAATGATAATGTGACGTTGGAGGGCTTTTAGATGTATAGGAAGAAAAAATATTTATCAATTAGGTGGGATATGAATTGTCTCAGTGGAAGTAAATACATTCATCTTAAAAAATGGGAAGGAGGACATTTTAGGAAGCGGGGACAGAATCAGCAAAATCTCAGGCGGGGGACATAGGATTTATTTGTGAAACAGAAAACTCCACGTTGGCTGGATTTTAAGATGCACAGAATAGGGAGGAAAAAAAGAAAGTTTCAAAAAGTAGTGTGGATCTATACTGAGGAAGATCTTAAAGACCAGCTTAAAATTCTTAAACAATCATTTTTAATTAATTTTAAAAACCTAAAAGGAATTTTAATCAAAAGGTAGAGTTCAGAGTTCTCCTTTATTGAGAATATCCTGGCAGCTATGTATAGGATAATTGCAGTAGCGACGAATAGATAGTGACGGTTAAGCTTCACGGCATACACCAGGACACTTACGTATTGCCTTCCTCGGATCAAGTCATTGGCACTAAGTCAATACTTACACATAATCCCCAGAGCCACCAGCCCAGCAGCTATCCCCATGCTCAAGATCAGCAGAATCAAAGCCATCACACGCCACAAAGAGGAGGAAGCAGGGTCACCTGTGGACATACAATAAAGATGTTAGGCGGCAGGCAGTATGGCATCGTTTTGGGGGACAGCTTCACCCCCATCCCCTGCCCTCTCAGGATTATCCAAGTGATATAAACAGCTTCTCAGGCCCATCTTGCCTTTGCTCCCTTGGTAATCACCAGCAGTAAACACAACCCACTCCATCCCCACTCCCACCGGACTTCTCTCTGAGTCAAAATGTAACTAGCAGCTAAGGTCTTCTGTGTTTGTGTTTGTCTTTGTTTTATTTTGTGCTCACTCCTCTAAATAATGGTGTTTATAAGCCACAACTGTGGAATCACACCCACTTGCTGACATCTTAGAAAGTGGAGTTTTCAAACATTTTCTCCTCTTATCCCTTAGATTTCTATTCCCTCCAGCATTTAAACCTATAAGCCTTAATGTAATGTGCCCTGCTTGTATCATTTGTTGTTTATATTCTAAATAACATATGTAGCCCATGTACATACCACTCAAATGATGTAGGGAAAGAAGGTCATTCAGGAAAATAAAACAACACTACGTATGCTATCACTAGTAGAAAAAAGGAAACTAGGGTGGATCCCTTTCAACAGTTAATTTCCAAATTGCTGCCTCTTGGGCATTCTTACCTGAAGTGAGAGCTGGTTTTTGAGTTTTAATATTTAAGGTGACGTATCCATCTTCATCCTGCATGGCTTCCCTTGGAATGAAAGTGAACTCAGCATTCAATGACTTTGCAAAATGTAGTGTCCACCCTTATGATTTCAATGTCTACCCGTCTGTGACCCTCCTCTCTCTGGTAAGGTGGAGACGTATGAGTTGGGGCACATGATTTTTTGTTTTTTGTTTCTTTCCAGGAAGCCCTTTAATAGCTGCTCAGATATACATGGACCTTGAGCACCAAAACACAAAAATAATAACTTGTGGTAAACGAGTAGATATGGCATTTGTTTCCTGTTTCCTTAACTTCCACTCTGACGGTTCCATCGTGTATATCCTTTCAAAGAACAGAAGTTCATGCTTCATCGTAACCTTGGCAGAGTCTAAATCATGTTGTTTAAATGAATTTATTTCTGATGAAAACTCACGGATAACACATCAACAGATATAGAGTCTATCTCATTGTGGTGTAAGAGT
This sequence comes from Stenella coeruleoalba, assembly GCF_951394435.1. NCBI lineage: Eukaryota > Metazoa > Chordata > Mammalia > Artiodactyla > Delphinidae > Stenella > Stenella coeruleoalba. The sequence continues at coordinate 94,235,255 of NC_137157.1, forward strand.
CTAATATAATTTGATCTAAGATGAGCTATATTAGATGTTTCATGGTCTTGTGTTAGAAGGTCTAATTATGACCTAAAATTCATCCAAATTCTTGCATGTTTTGCAAATCAAAGGGTTTTTTTTTTTAGAGTAATTCATCCATCCATTTATTTGATTGCATTAAGTTGAAAAACTGAACAAGCTGATATTTTAAGTAATGAGTCAAGGATATTCAAATTATATTATACTCTTTAGTCCCTGCAAATCAAAGTTTTAAAAAAGTTGAGAACTCCACATGAGGCAGGATTTATATGGCTTAGGTTTAGGCATCAAAGGAAAACAATCTAATAAAGTGAAATAATACAAAGTTAATGTCTTGATGTATTGCCTTTCAGTCATGTTTTCACTTTAAAGTAAATTTCCAGGAATGGCTTTTGGATCTTTGATAACTTTAACCATAAGCTGAGTGTCTTGTGGCTGGATCTATGCTTCATAAAAGTATATTTGCCTTTATTTGTATCCATCAAGCGTGACTTTGTGGTGTTAGAAATATGCTGGGTAAGTACAGAGGCTGTCAGGGTCAAAGGAGGTCCTGATAACATGAGTCTTAATTCTGCTTCCTCTCTCCACCTACCCCATAAATACAAGCTGAGTTACTCAGCAAAAATTAAGCAGAGAACTGCAGGAGAAAACGATAGATACAACAAAGTTTTCTTTTTTCTTTTCCAAAATCCAGAGGCTTTTCCAGCTATCTCTCAATCACCCTATCAGGCCTATCATTGACATTTTATTTCTACTTGAGTATTTTATCGCTCCCTCTTTTCTTGGCTCAGGGAAATATAGCTGAAGAAGTCTTTATTCCAAATATCCTGATGAGTTTGAATTTGGAATAAAAACCTCTGTTTAATATTGTAGAGGTTGAGTGTTACATAAGTTATCCCTTTTATTTTAAAGCAAATATCTCATTAATTTAATTATGTGTCAAACACTGAAATTAATAGCAAGTATTCATGGAGAAGTCATGGCACTAGTCCTTATGGAGCACGGAGTCTTAGACTTTAGGTACTTAACCTTTGCCTCTTAGTACTTAGAACAACTTTCCACTCCACCCCACTCCAGGCCACATTTTTGTCCCTCTTTCTTGTTTCACTCTTTTCCATTGCATATATGTGAGGGTGTGTGTGTGTGTGTGTGTGTGTGTGTGTGTGTGTGTGTACATATATATATATATAACATTTTTGTCATGTATACTCACAGGAATGTATTCCATCGCTCTAAAACAGTGACTGACATACAGTTACCACCCAGTAGAAATTTGGTGAAGGAATGAATGAATGAGTATATGTAAAATGGGCACTTATTGGAATATTACACATGCAGAAAGCAATTTAGGGAATCTTGGGAATTTTCTATGATCATGCTTTTTGCAAGAAGCCTCACCATCTACCCAGTTTCCAAGTTCCTTCCACTGTACTATGATGTCTTTCAAATTTAGGTATTATCCAGACTCCGTTTTCTATATTTATAGCCGAAGAACCAGTAAAAGACACTAGGATCACAATGACAAGGTATAGATACAAAAACAAAGGAAATTAGTGAAATGCATAGCACGGTGGATAAGACTGATCAATATATAATGATGGCTAGAGGACGTGTAAAAAAGAAAGACAAAAAGAAAATGATGTTGACTAGTATGAGTGTTATAATAATGTCTCTAAACTGAAAAAAATATAAAGGACGTCAACATTTTGCAGTTAGCGATATCTTTTTATAGACCTTTTACTGTACATCACCTTAAAGCTAACCCTTAGGTGCATTTATCAGTGATATCCTGTTCCCTCTCTCAGTTCTCTGAATTCAAATTGTTGGTTCACTTCTGACTTTCTAGCCTTCTACACACATATCAAATACTGTTTATCTTTGGGAAAGGCTAGAATTTTCTGTCATGGAAAAAATGCCTAATTAATATTTTCATTTTCAGAAAGCTTAAAGCTGTGGACTGAAAAGTGGAATGAGCTTTATTAAAAGTGAATAAACTAAATGTATAACTATCAGACAACAACTGTGGCAGAGCTTTTGGTTACAAAAGAGTAGATAAAATGAAGGGGAAAATTGTTAGACCACATTCACAACACTGAGACGTTTATCATGCACGTGCATACAAAATCGCTGTAAGTAAGAAAGTCAAATAATATTCAAATGGAATAGATAAGACTTAAGATTTGACAGAAAGGCGAAGATTGCATAAGAAGAGAGAGGAAAGGGGAATATTCATCAGGGAGGGCACGCATCTGAAACAAAGTTAGGGAAGTTGGAATGAGTATGCTGTGATCAAGGAACGTGAACTGATCAAGCATATTTGACCTGAGTATTCACATCACAGTATATTGGGATACAAGGTGTCCTATTAAAATCACTGTAAAACTTACAGTTCAGGGACAATTAACCAATCAGTTATTTGAACATATATCTATTGATCACTGTGTATGTCCCAAGCACTATCCTATTTTCTGGGGATCAGGTGGTGAACGAAACACTCAAGAGTTGTGCTCTTATTGAGCTTATGGTCTAGTGGAGAGCAGTGAACACAGATAGCAAAGAAGAAAAGAAAGAAAAGAGCAAGACAATTTCAGATCATCATAAATGCTATGAAAAAAGTCATACAGTAGAGCTTTATTGGTGGGGCTTGGAGCAGCCCTGTTTGTGCTCATTTGAACTGGTTTCTTTAACCTTTACTAGAAGGGGGTGGAGAATTGCAGTTTTCTTCCATTTTTTAAAATTGAAGTATAGTTGGGCTTCCCTGGTGGCGCAGTGATTGAGAGTCCGCCTGCCGACGCAGGGGACACGGGTTCCTGCCCCGGTCCGGGAGGATCCCGCATGCCGCAGAGCGGCTGGGCCCGTGAGCCATGGCCGCTGAGCCTGCGCGAACGGGGCCTGTGCTCCGCAACGGGAGAGGCCGCAACGGTGAGAGGTCCACACACCGCAAAAAAAAATAAATAAAAAATTGAAGTATAGTTGATTTACAGTATTATATTATTTTTCAAGTGTACAAAATAGTGATTCAATGTTTTTATAGATTACATTTCATTGAAAGTTACTACAAAATAATGGCTATATTTTCCTGTGCTGTACAACATATCCTTGTTGCTTACTAATTTTATACATAGCAGTTTGTATCTCTTAATCCAATATCCCTATCTTGCCCCTCCCCCACCCACTGGTAACCACTAATTTCTTCTCTATATCTGTGAGTGTGTTTCTGTTTTGTTATACACATTCATTTTAACTTTTAGATTCCACATACAAGTGATATCATGTGATATTTGTCTTTGATTTATTTCACTAAACATAATACTCTCCAGGTCCATCCATATTGTTGCAAATGGCAGAATTTCATTCTTTTTTTATGGCTGAGTAATATTCTACTGAATATATATACCACATCTCCTTTATCCATTCGTCTGTTGATGGACACTTAGGTTGCTTCTATATCTTGGGTATTGTAAATAGTGCTGCTATGAACATTGGGGTTCTGTATCTTTTCAAATCAGTGTTTTTGTTTTCTTCAGATATATACCCAAGAGTGGAATTGTTGGATCATATGGTAGTTCTATTTTTAGTTTTTTGAGGAACATCTGTACTGTTTTCCGTAGTGACCACACCAATTTACATTCCTACCAACAGTGTAGGAGGATTCCCTTTTCTGCACATCCTTGCCAATATTTGTTATTTGTGGTCTCTTCGATGATAGCCATTCTGACAGATGTGAGGTGATATCTCATTGTGGTTTTGATTTGCATTTCTCTGATGCTGAGTGATGTTGAGCATCTTTTCATGTGCCTGTTGGCCATCTGTGTATCTTCTTTGGGAAAATGTTTATTCAGGTCTTCTGCCAATTTTTTAATCAGATTGTTTGTTTTTTCCATATTGAGTTGTGTGAGCTCTTTATATAGTTTGGACATTAACCCTTATCATCATCAATATTTTGCAAATATTTTCTCCCATTCAGTAGGCTGTCTTTTCATTTTGTCAATGGTTTCCTTTGCTGTGCAAAATCTTCCACTTTTAAGAGCATCCAAATAATTTATGCTTAATTCTGATATAATAACAATGATACCATTTATTATTGCTTCTATATGCTTGTATTAATTGCCTTTGTGGTAGGCGTTATACTTATGCCAGTTTTACTAAAAAGAAAAATAAAGCACAGAGGTGAAGTGACTTGCCAAAAGTCACTGGACAAGTAAATGTTGATCCAGGATTTGAATCAATCAGTCTGTCTTCATAGTCCTTTATTTTAAACAGGATATTTTATTACCCTGATTGGATGAGTCTGTTGATACATTTCAAAAATAAATTCTTTCCTATATTCATCCTCTGGCTCCTCCTTGTGGTCATTTGTTGTTGTTGTTTCTGCTTTTATCTTTTCTTTAGGTCTTCTGGTACCTCCAGGTTTAATTTTCAATTTTCTCCATTCCTTTTTGTAAATAATTTTGAATTCATTCCTATTCTGCTCATTGGGTACTATCCAATATAGGTCCCTCTTTGAAAGTGTTCTCTGACATAAGCATAATATGTGGGAATGGAATGATTATTGAAGAACAAAGTGAGAATACAACTTCCCATTGTGTAAACTCATTATTTCTTTTAATGTATCCCAGGTGAACAATACTTCTCTATTTAAAGCCTGTGTTCCCTTATTTTCTGCAATGAACAGTATTTTCTGATGGATTTAATTCATGTGAGAGCAGCGAGGGAAGTCAAAGGTGATTTTAAGTTTTTGGCTGAGGAACTGTAAGTGTGAAGTTCTCATTTACTGAAATGGAGAAATGTAGAGTGAAATGATTGGAAAAGGGTTGTTCATTTTTTTAACGTGTTAAGTCTGAAAATTCTATCACATATTAAGTGAATATGCCAAGTCTCCATTCAGATACCTGAACCGGGCGATCAAACTCTGGCATGAAGACATCCATTTGGAAGTCATCTATGTATGGCTGTTACTTGAAGCCCTGAATCTGGAAGAGCTCATCCGGTGATGAGAATACACAGAAGATAGAGGGTCAAGGACTGAACCCTGGGACTCAAAAGTATTTTGAAGTCAGCTAAGGAGGAATCAGCAAATCGGATGGAAGATTAGGTAATGAAGTAAAAGAAAAACAAGATAATGGTGTCCTGGAGAACAAAGTATTTTGGAGAAGAATTTTAAATTAAAGGGAATAATCAGTTATGTCAAATGCTGTTTATAGGTCGAGTAAAATGAATCCTGAGAAATAGCCATTGATGTGTTGATATAGAGGTTAACAGTGACTTACTAGCATCTTACTAGAAATAGTGAGGGGAAAAGCCTGATTAAAGTGGGTTCGGGAAAACAGGAAGATCCAGCGGGCATGGACAGCTTTTGAACCCTTTTGTTGTTAAGACAATTAGAGAAATGGGGTGATAGTGTGTGTGTGTGTGTGTGTGTGTGTGTGTGTGTGTGGCAGGGGTGTAAGCAAACATTTTTTGGCTTATTTTTAATGGAGATATTATATCATGTTTACAAGTTAAGGTGAGTAAACCACTAGAGATTAAAAAAATGATGATTCCAGAGAGAGAGAGATATTTACAAGTTAAAAATATTTGACTAAGCAGATGGAATGGATTTCAATTTGTAGATTGACTGTAGATGAGAGTGTGTAGAATTTAACCACAGAAAATGGTTGAAATGATATTGCTTTACATATACAGATGTAAAATATTTTTTGTATATTTGCTCATGGGGCAGAGGAAATGCTCTTCTGATATTTTGATTTTCTCAAGATAAGAGGCCAGGTTTTAATTGAGTTTGAGAAAGGAGAACAGAAATTTGAGAATTGAAAAAGAAAGAGAAAGTGGGAGTAATCTTCTAGCAGATTCACAGAATAGACTGATTAGTAAGACTGCTGGCAAATTATCATTCAAAAATGTAAAATAAGACCAGAGAATGCGGTCACATTTAGCTGCTCGTACGCAAGTACAGAGTAGGTAGAGTTGGATTCACTGGGATGCATTTTCCAGATAGGTACAGTGAAGGAAGGGACAAGCATTGAACTTGTAGCTGTACATAAGGAAGTGATCATTATAATTGACCCTGACGAACGGTCTAAGCCAGGTAAAACAGGAAATGAGACATGAAGGATTTAGGACAATGAAAAGGTGGCATGGTCACTGAATTTGATATCCCAGGGAGCATCAAAGTGCGGTAGGCCATAGACTCACTCTAGGGAATGAGCTGGAGAGAAAGGACTTGGTAGTTAGAGAGTAGAAATATAAAACTGAAGTAATAGAGGGGGTGCTCACATTGGTAATGAAATTGTCTGGATCTAGTGCAGCACTGTCCAATAGAATTTTCTGTGATAATGGAAATGTTATACATTGTGCTGTCCAGGTCCACAGCCAAGAGCCCCACCTGTGGCTACTGAGCACTTGAAGTATGACTGAGGAAATGAATTTTTCATTTTAATTCACTGAAGTTTAAATAGTCACATGTGACTAGTAACTACAATAATGGAAAGCATAGCTTTAATGAATGATCACCATAATGAGTGGTCGATTTGTGGTGTGGTCAAAGGTGACTGGAGGTAAATCCAGGACCTGAGAGCACAGGGTATTGGAATTTTCACCTGCAAGAATACTGAAATTAGTGATAATCATGACGGGAATAGAAGTGAACAAGGAGATTTAAGATGTTTGAAAAAATGGTAAAGAGATGAAAAATGCCCTGGAATTTGTAGATGCTTGCAATGCATTGTGTTATTTGATAGTATAATATGATATAATGTGCTACAGAGGAGCTGGATATTTTTAAGGGGGAAAGTATAGACAGTAGTTTCTAAAATCAACTAATAACAGATAATATAGCATTTTAGGATCATAATAGTAGAAAGTGTGTAGGAAGTATGATCAATCTTCTTTGCTATAGAAATAATTAGGAAACAGATGAGATTCCTCATCATGGTTTTACCGAAGCATTATTTCTTTTTTATTTATTTATTTATTTATTTTTGCGGTACACGGGCCTCTCACTGTTGTGGCCTCTCCCGTTGCGGAGCACAGGCTCCGGACACACAGGCTCAGCAGCCATGGCTCACGGGCCCAGCCGCTCTGCGGCATGTGGGATCTTCCCGGACCAGGGCACAAACCCGTGTCCCCTGCATCAGCAGGCAGACTCTCAATCACTGTGCCACCAGGGAAGCCCTGAAGCATTATTTCTTATAAGATAGTAAGAAATTAAATACTTTTTAAGGGAACTTTAAGGCATATGAAAGAATTAGGGAAATGAAAATGAAAACACAGTCTTTGCAAAATTAAGTGAAAGACCAGAACAAAGAAAAACACCCCTGAGTTCTCATTTTGTTTTAATGGTCAGCTAATTTATTTTTTATTTTTTTTATTTTTAACATCTTTATTGGGGTATAATTGCTTAACAATGGTGTGTTAGTTTCTGCTTTATAACAAAGTGAATCAGTTATACATATACATATGTTCCCATATGTTTCCATTGCTGGGGTCTTCTCTGAGACTCCAAATCGCCCCCTCTGTCCCCGCCAGTGAGGGGAGTTCCCAGTGTGTGGAAACCGTTCCTCCTTCACAGCTCCCTCCCAGAGGTGCAGGTCCTCTCTCTTTCTCCCCCTTCCTTTTCTTTTTCCCTAACCAGTTATGTGGAGATTTTCTTTCCCTTTTGGAAGTCTGAGTTCTTCTGCCAGCGTTCAGTAGATGTTCTGTGAGAGTCATTCCACATGTAGATGTATTTTTGATGTATCTGTGGGGAGAAGGTGATCTCTGCGTCCCACTCCTCTGCCATCTTGATCCACAGAACTTTTCGTTACAGCACCTATAAAATTTTATTCAACCAATATTTATTGAGCACCTATTACGTATCAGGCATTGATTTAAATGATAGGGATGCAACAGGTTTCCAAACAGGAAAAAAACCCTGCCTGTATGGAACTAGACAAGGAGACAGAAAACAAAATGTAACATTTAAACTACAAAGAGAAGCAAATTATTTGGAAAAGACATTTTTATATTTGTCTGATTAAATTATTTTATTAATGTTTATGAATCAGACTAGAACATAAAGTCCATTTCAAACTTTGGCAGAAATGGTTATTGGTATTCTGCTAAAGTTATTATCATTAAAAAATAACAACAACAACAACAAAAAAAAAACTGCAGACCAGCAAAGGGTTGTGAAGATTAAGAATACAGATGTCATCTTGACTGGTGACTCTCATGAGTAGTTCTGAAACAATTAGACCATCAAAACAGGAGACTATAACCCATTGAACAAAATATGAAAGTGGAAGCCCACAAAGGTATACATATAAAAATGAATAAATTGAAATTTTGATGATGAATGGGATATTCACAGTGTTTAAAAATACCACCTGTGAAAGTGAAAATTGCACAGAACAATGTTACACAGGAAAGGAAGACTTTATTCAAGGTTATTGCAGTAGGGGAAATAGACCAGAATTCAGTCTGAACTAAAAATCTGCTGAAACAAAAAGCAATAAGCTTTTAAAGAGATGGGGTAAAAGGGGGATCACATACCATCTATATGACTTTACTGAAAAGAAAATTAAACTTTCTCAGATATTCATAATAGGAGGTAGTTTCACAACTTGGAGCTAGGCACCCACTGAAGTTTGGCTCCTACCCTCTCAAAGAAACTGAGAAACAAAGGTGCAATCTTTCTTGATGATTGCATTTCAAAAGGATGGCTCCCAGGTCCTGGCGAAAGACATTTCTGGGCTGTAAAATATTTAAGAGGCTTCTTAAAAGATTTACATCTCTTCGGGGTAGAGAAAGAATTTCCAGTAGCAAGTTTCCTAGAGAAAATGCTCTAAAAAGGGGGAAGTCAAGAGTGCATCATCAGGAAGAATGAAACTTGTCTAAAGTTTAGTCAAGCTCAGGGGAATGTTAAGGCCATCTTGGTCTTTCCCAACAAAATATTAATTGATTACAAAGGGAAAAGAGAAGCTTTCCAGTGAAGTCTCGTAGGCACCACATTAACCATGTGAATAAAGTGAGCATCATCAATAATGGAACAAATAAAACTGCATCTTCTGAAAAGTTGCAGCGAGAAAAACAAAGCTTCGCTGCACGATTGCTCTGCTATTCGATAATCAGACAAATGTAAACTGAAGAACATTTTACAGAACATCCAGCTTGTAGTATTTAAAAGTATCAGGTCATGAATGTCAAGGAAGGCTAAGGAACTCTTCTAGATGCTGAGAGACTAAAGAGACAAAATAACTAAATGCAGAAAATGATTCTGATCTGGGTGTTTTACTCCAAAGAACATTATTTGACAACCGGCAAACCTGGTAGAGAGTTAGAGATGGTAGCACTGTGTCAATGTTAATCGGTTGATCGATAATTGTATTGTGATTAAGTAGGGGATTTTTTGGGTAGGAAATATACACAAAAGTATCCAATGATACGTGAAATTTTATAATGAAATTCATCAAATTGGCAACTAATTCTCAAGAGGTTTGGAGAAAAGGTAATTTTTTTTTCCTGTACCTATAATCTTCTTATAAGTTTTTGATAGTTTCTAAATTAAGACAAACGTTGTATAAAGCCAACCGACAACATTTTTAACACTTTTTACCCAGAAAGCCCAATTTTAAAGTTTACATCATAGAAATAAAAGTGCTACTATTTAGAAAGATATTCAGAATGTTTATCGCAGCATAGTTCACGTAGCAAAAATCTGAAAAAAGTTAATGCTCATCAATAAAGGAGTGAAAAATGTATGAATCCACACTATAATGCAACTCGGAACTATATGAAATTTCCATAGGATATTGTTAAGAATAAAAGAAAAGCAAAATAACAGAAAAGCAGACATAATTTGTTCACATTTGTTGTAAAAGAAAAGGTGAATTAAATCATGAATATAAATGCATGGGTTCACTCTGGATTACATTATCACATAAAGCATCGGAGGGGTATATTTTAGATTGCTAACATGGGTTACTCTGTGGCTAGGACCCATGAAGATGATCGAGGGAAAATAGAAAAGCGAGGCTGGTGTTTAACTGCAATTTTAAATTCTTACTCCTGAAGATTAATGTTAGGCAAAAGAACTTTCATCCTTGATTATTCCGCTATCACTTTTAAAATTTTAATACTGGCGAATCCATTTGAAAACACTATTGCAAGTTTCAGAGTAAATTCTGTTTTCCTTGATGGCAGCACAGCTATTTTCTTTAGTTGGTCCTTTTATGAAGAACCTGCAGAAGAGAAGATGAATACTTAGTTAATCGTTGTTGCTGAAGACATCCATTTGTGTTTTCAGTTAATACCCTCCCTTTATTAAAAGGTAATTCAAATATTCGAGGAAGTTTCAAATACCTTGACTCATTAAACATGCCAATATCTCTGTAACTTAGTATTACTGTCTGTGATTGGCAGACAGTTCCCTGAGGGTCTGTTTGCAAATGACAGAGCTAAGAAGAAATTTGTGCCCGTAATTCTATGCTAGTATTCTTTCCATTGTTCCATGTCATCCATCAGATTAAAAACAGATTGAGACACGTGAACTGCTCACTTAACGTTTCTTGGCTTTTCATATCTCATTGTACAATAGTGATAATAATATTTATCTCATGATATTGTTATAGAGGTTAAATGAATTGATGTTTGTAAAGAACTCAATACACAAACTGACCCATGTAAGCCCTAAATAAATTGTACATTTGTTGTATTACTTATCTATAAAGCAACATGTTAAATACAATAGTAAAGTTATCTCTAAAATACTGTAGTCTTAGTGATTTGTTCTGTTAGGAATTTATTTAAACTTAGAAAAAAAGTTCAAGAAGGTATCATGGAAAAGAGATCCATGATCATCAAAGCTCCCAGAATAATAATAGACAAGTAAGTACTGGATTTTCATATTGGAAAATACACTGTTATATTTGAACTTATGCACCTTTATATTTGAATTTTGTATAGGTGGTGTTGAGTGAATCTGGCATGAGGAGAAAACCCAGGTTAGCATCTTCATAAGTAGCCAATCAGGTCATGTCCAGTGATAAAACTCTACCCTTTCTACACACATCCATAATTTTATGCTCCATTCCAAAGATGTCTTCAGTTGACTTCCTTAGATTGATTAATTTAGAGCCGTGAGATAGAAAATAAGTAATATTTAATGATGAGATAGGAGTGAAGGGAAAATCAGTTTTGTGAGTTTGTTAGCGTGTCTGGTACAAGCAGTCTAGTGTCCATAGAATTGTTCTTGGCATATATACTCTCAGTTAAAATTAAACAGGAATGATCATATTTTAGCATCCTAGTCATTCAAATTTACCTAATGTTTACTGAGGAATTATTACATGCCTGACACTGTCCTGGGTATTTATTTCAAGCAAACTGTTTTTAAGGTAAAACTTTCATGAAAATATAGTTGAAAAATTTAACATATAGTCATTAAGTTTGTGATTCAGATTCATTGTTGTGGGGAATTTAATCTGTTTAATTAAATGATATATAAAAGATATGCCACATAGTTATTCTAACTGCTCATTAACACAGCTCCCTGAAATTTCTGGAAACTTGACTTTCTTTCAGGTTTAGGAACCCTGAGTTTGAGAAAATACTTGGACCAGGTTGTTAGCTTGGGAAAGCTCAGGTTAAGCATTAAAATTGTGTTCATATCTGAGCATACTACCTGAGTCATATGGTATAACTCCAAGAATAATGAAGTCCAAAAAGAGGCCCCTGGAATATATCATGACTGGCCTGAAAGCAGAATTTTTCTTAGGGAAGCACCTGCATGGTTGTAGAAAGTCTATCTTGATACTCATTCATTCAGATGGTATCATTCACAACTGTGGGCTCAGTGATACTTAGGGAAAAAAAATCTATTCCTTGATCTGGCCTGGAAAAATGTTACTAATTGATCTTTACTTTATTCTCCTTTGGCACACTTTAAATAAATATATCCTGCTTGATTTTCTCGTGGGGTATTTATGCCTGCTTTTGCACAAATCCGTATCTACAACCGATATTTTTCAATATAGTAGTCGTGCAACAAACGAAAGTAAATAGTTTTGTTGTACTAAAAAATATTAGATTAACATAATACTGAGCTTTGAAAGAAGAACTTAATTTTTAGGAAAAAATCTAATTTAAAAGAATAAAACTCATCCAATATCTGCTCTCAGGTTGCGATGGAATTAAACTAGATAGCATTAAGAAAGATAACTAGAAAATCCCAACTACATGGAGATTAAACAACACACTTCTTTTTTTTTAATTTTATTGGAGTATAGTTGATTTGAAATGTTGTGTTAGTTTCAAGTGTACAGCAAAGTGGTTCATTTATACATATACATATATTCATTCTTTTTTAGATTCTTTTCTCATATAGGTTATCCCAGAATATTGAGTAGAATTCCCTGTGCTATACAGTAGGTCCTTGTTGGTTAACTATCTTATATACAGTGGTATGTGTATGTTCATCCCAAGCTCCTAATTTATCCCCCCGCACTATGTTTCCCCTTTGGTAACCATAAGTTTGTTTTCAATATCTGTAAGTCTGATTATGTTTTGTAAATAAGTTCATTTGTTTCATTTTTTTAAAAAAAATAGCTTCCACATATGAGTGATACCTTTGTCTTTCTCTGTCTGACTTACTTCACTTAGTATGATAACCTCTAGGTCCATCCATGTTGCTGCAAATAGCATTGTTTTCTTCTTTTTTCATGGCTGAGTAATATTCCATTGTGTGTGTGTGTGTGTGTGTGTGTGTGTGTGTGTGTGTGTGTGTGTGTGTATATATATATATATATATATATATATATATATATATATACACTACATCTTCTTTATACATTCCCCTGTCAGTGGACATTTCAATTGCTTTCATGTCTTGGCTATAGTAAATAATACTGCAATGAACATTGGGGTGCATGTATCCTTTCAGATTATGGTTTTTTCCAGATATATTCCTTGGAGTGGGATTGTTGGATCATATGGTAGTTCTGTTTTTAGTTTTTTAAGGAACCTCTGTACTCTTCTCCATAGTGGCTGTACCCATTTACATTCCCATCAACAGTGTAGGAGGGTTCCCTTTTCTCTAAACAACACACTTCTAAAAGCAGTCCTTAGAGGGAAATTTATAGAATTGAGTGCATATATTAGAAACGAAGAGAAATTTAAAATAAATAATCTAAGTTTCCGCCCTAGCAAACTAGGGGAAAAAAGAGAAAATTAAACTCAAGGTAAGCAGAAGAAAAGAAATAATAAGAATTAGAGCAAAAAAATCAATGAAATTGAAAACAGAATGTGAATATAGAAAGACAATGAAACCAAGAGTGGGTTCTTTGGAAATATCAATAAAATTGATAAGCCTCTGGCCCAGCTAACTAAGAAAAAAAAGAGAGAAGACACAAATTACTAATATCAGAAATGGAGCAGGGGATATCACTACAAATTCCACGGACATCAAAAGGATGATACAAGAATATTATGAACAATTCTATGCTAACAAATTTGATTACCTAAGTGAGAGGGGCCAAGTCCTTGAAAGATACAATCTCCCAAAACTCACAAATGAAGAATGACTGGATGGGAAGGTAGGATTTGGCAAAAAGTATTCTGTTGGGCGAAGGGAGGTGTTTTCAGGGAGAGCAACATGAGAATCTTTGCTTCATTCTCCATCCAGATGTGTTTATCTCACAATCACATGGTAGCAGGCTCTTTCTTTAAGCCCTCACATTACCACTAGAGTGCACCAGTTCACAAGTGGAACTGAGGTCAGCCAGGGAGAGTCCTTGCTGGAACAGAGAAAAAGAAGGCTGAAGGCAGTATTGTCAGAAAATCAGCCTGCTGATTTCATTTACTCCTAGGTAGTGATTTGAAACACAAAATCATCAAGAAGTGTGCCTTAACTCACTGACTCCCTCTCATCTATTAATTAATCTAATTCTTTTCTTGAGGCATGCAGAAACAATCTAGTTATGTTTGTTTAATATTGAATCATCATCTATACTGATCTGGTCATTGAGCTCAGTACTGTCACATACTATCTATTAATATCTTCCTTCATTCTCCAAGTCTATTAGGCAGGGACAGTGGATCATTCTTTTAAAATTTAGTTTTTAGGACTACGTTCCCTACCAAAAAATTAAAATTATTAAAATAAAATGAACTAAAGTAACAGATTTAGAATTTTTCTGTATTATTTAATACAACATGAGTTAACTGCATATGCATTTCAAGTTTATGGCTGAAAATGATCAATATCTGTGCTATTGATTTAGCAATTTCATTGTACTAAAGCCAGCTTCCCTGAAATCAAATCATTTCTTTTTTTCAGTTTTATTGTTTGAAAAATATGTATGCCACAAATAAATGTATTGCTTTATAAACATGTTTCCTCTTCAGAACGCTACTTACAAAAATAAACACCAAAAAACTTAAAAGAAAATAACTTACAAAAGCTTAAATTGAAATATTATCCGTGCCAATCTGTTTTGGAGACTCTATGCCAAATACCCTTTAACAGGCCTGAACACTCTAACATTATTGTAAAATTAATACATTTTCTCTCTTTAAGGAGTAAAAAATGGAATTAATGAATTGTGTGTTAGGTATTGAGTCAAAGTAGGTCACAGTAAGAGCTATGTAAACCTTTGCTAAAAAGTTACATTTCAAAAATTGTGACAAATGAAAATATGTGATGTTTTCTTTTTTCTGAGAAGTCATTGTCCTAAATGATGCTGACTCCCTGTTTCATGTTCTACTGAGAAAACAAAAGTAGAACATGTTCCAGCCCAAATAATATCTGAATGTTTAATATTCTTTTGAATTGAAATCAAAACAGTGAAAAAAGAAAACAAATCTATGTCTAGTTCTAATTTATTTAGAATCTTAGAATTTGACATTTTTATCTCATTTTTCATTTAAAAATAAATAAAAATTAGGACTATCCCAGTAAATGGAGAAATGGAGACATAATTCTGGCAATGGAGATATATATATACACACACACACACACACATACACACACACATATATATGGACACACATACATATATATATACTTATGGGAGAAAATTAACAAAAATCTCACCAGTGAGTATGAAATTTCAATGCAGACTCATGAAAATAACATTCTACATAAATCCTCCACTGTCATTTCAGATCACATAGCAGGCTACATATTACAGTTACAAATATGACTAATCTAAATATAATAAATAAATAAATAAAGCTTCCAAGAAAGTTCATATGGGACAAAGAATAACCTTTACGCATATTTCACATGAGAAAAATGATAGTGGTGGAGTCAGAGGGAGTGCTAGAGGTAGTGAAGATGGGAATTTCGATATTAATGATATTATTAGTCCTACTTCTCTAGCAAACAAAGAAAGTTTATAAAGGAAAGGATAAGATCATTATATCAAATTCTTCTGAGAAGTCCATTAAGAAGAAAATTGAGTACCGAATATAGAATATAGCAATAGGTCAATAATGACCATGACAATATTGGAAACATGATTTTAAGATTTATCCAGAAGAAGACAGCAGAAAAGCCAAGATCACTTTCCCCCTGAAGAAATAACATTGTAGTATCTTCAGCTGTCAGATATTAAATGATAATAATAACAACACCGATAACAACAGCAATAATGTTAATATCTTCCCAAACTAAACAATGATCACCATATAGGTCTCAGCTCAATTTTTAATTTTTGAATAGTCAGACTGGTTGTGAAGACTAGATGTCAATCAAGTAGATCTGCCAAAAACTCATGCAAAGGCCAACCTGTTCATCACACAGTATGTCAGCAGTCTACATACCACTGCTCCTTGAATTTCTATCATTCTCCTATGAAAAAGGTATGAAAAGTCTTGAGGATAGAAACTTAAATTACAATAAATGTTTGGTGGTTAACTGACACAAGAAGAGAAATCAGTGCAATACAAACCGTATGAAAAACTTTGAGTACTCAGACTAGATCCCCTGCAAATCCACCAGTATCATCTGCCCAGAAAAAAAAAAAAAAGAGTAGGAGATTTTCCACAGGCTCAAGCTGGGTATATAACGACGCATTGGTAATGAAGTTGTTTGGGAGATACAGAGTCATGGCATCTTTCAAAGCAGGGTAGAAGTGAAAAAGTACATGGCACCCCAAAGCTAAAAGGCTTCTGTGTCTTATTCTTGGACTTGGTATTGCACATTGTTTCTCCAGTGTCTGATTCTTTCCTGGGCCCTACTGTAGCCACAAATCTGAAGTCTAGAAGAAATCTGAATGATTCAGAGAAGTCAGCTTTTCTAATATGACCACCCTCAATCTACTCACTTTGTTGCTATCATACGCACACATCGATTTATTAATTAATTCAAAAAATAATTAGTGAACATCTATTCCCTAGCAATGTTCTAGGTACCGGGGATGGAGCCTTGACTACAACAAAACTGATGATCTCCTGCTGCCTACACGCATATGGAGGGAAATAAGTAATAAACCAACAAACCAACCAAACAAACAAAAAACTATATAATTGATGAGGAAATGCCTTGAAGGAAAATAAAGCAAGGTCCCAGCATAAAAATGGGCAGTCGGTTTGCAATTTCTGTAAGGGCAGAAGTTGAAAGATCACAATTAAAAACCTGTTACAATGACAGGCAAGAGTTGGTTGAAATACAGTGGTAGCACTGGAGCTGGAGACTGTGTGTATAAAGGAAGAACTCACAGATGGGTTAGATGTAGTATTGAAGACAAAGAGAGGAGACATTGATGCTTCAGGATTTTTTGGCCTGAGTTACTGGGATGAAAATACTATTAACTGAGACGTCAATAATTGGAAAATGACCCTGTATGAAAGGCAAAATGTGAAGATTAGTTTTGAACATTTTAAGTACAAGATGCCTATCTGACTTTGAAGTAGAGAGGTTGGGGGAGCAGTTGATGGAGAGGTATGGAATGAGAAAGTAGGCAGCATTTAGGCTGAATGGGCTCATCTAAGAAGCTGATGAGTATTAAAAGAAAACAAAAGAGGAAAGAAAGGATTCTGCAGACAGAAGTACCCAGTAACTTAGAAGCAGAGAGAGTTTCATGCAAGTCAAATAGAGAGAGGGAGTGAGAGAGAGCAAGGGAGAGAGAAGGAGGGATGGAGAGAGAGATAAAGAAATCTAGAGTTGTATATACTTCTAAAAAGAGACATTCCAATGTGGTTTTGTGTTATTCCCCAGCTAGATAGATCTATTCAGGCACAGGTAAAATGTAGGCACAAAAGTGGATTAAATTACAGAGGAATAACCAAATTATATTGGTTAAGTCACCTAGCTGTGACAAGAGACATGCAAAGGTGATTCTGTTGTTACTAAAAGAAATTTACAATCCCAGTTTGTGCTCATACAGATACAAACATTTAAGAAAAAAGGGTTTTTTTTTGCTTCACTGGATTTTAAGGTGCATTGGGTTCTACATTTATACTCCTTATCATCATTCTCATTTTATTATCCTTTCAATTAATTCAATTATTTGCTATTTTGACCTATGTTTTGCATTAGGGTTTTATTATAACAGTGTTACAAACTGTAACTTATTATAATAAGTTATAATTAGAGTTACAAACTATGACCTTAGTTACTTCTTTATCTTGAGATTTGAATGAAATTGTAAACTTCCAGTACCCCTAAAAAAATACCCTTTAAATGTGTAACTTCCTGTTTCTAAGAAAAGAAGTTCAATTAACTTCCTATAAATTACGTAGCTTTTGTGGTGAACTCAAGAGAAACATGTAAAGGAAACGGAAGTGTAGAAGTTACATCTTTATTTGAGCGCAAATCAATGCTGAGACTTTAATGAAAAATGAAAGGTGAGTTTTCCTAAAACCTGGCAACTTGAAAAGTTGTTCCAACATTGAAAGCAAGATTGTTACCTATATTGTCTACAACTGGTTTATTATACAGCCCCTTAGCAAGGCTTATTATTAAACCTCTCCTTTTTACCAACTTGGGTAATTATGTCATTTTAGAATTATACTTTTGCAGGTAAAATGATTTATTTATAAGGTTTATATCTTAAATTGGACTATAGATGTCCAGGGCAGGGACCACGGCATTCATCTACTTCTCATGGTTCTTATTTTTCTGATATTTTTTGAGAAGTATGGGACACTAGTGCTTTACAGTTGAAAATCGGGATAAATAAAGATATTTCCTATTTTATTCATCAATTTAATATTGGATATGTTCTGTTGTAGTTTTGGATATTAGGTTCTTATTGACTTTACCATTCAATCATATTCAATTCAGTCCACCTATCATTCAAACCAATTAGTCACTTGGTCAATGAAAAAAATTTATATAGATATGTAGCCTCAGTTATGATGATTATAAACATAAATTTTGTTTTCCCAGCATTTTTCTTCCTATTTCTTTGGAAAAATCATCTGCACACATAATATGGCCTTGGGAAGTTGTCAGCCAGACTATACCATACTCCTGGTTAAAGTGATTTCTTAAAAAAGGGCAGATGACCAGTGGGTACGTGAAAAGATGCTCAACACCACTAATCATCAGGGAAATGTAAATCAAAACCACAATGAGATATCACCTCACACCTGTCAGAATAGTTATCAAAAAGACAACAAATAACAAGTGTAGTGAGGATATGGAAAAAAGAGAACCCCGGTGCACTGTAGGTGGGAATGTAAATTGGTGCAGCCATGGTGGAAAACAGCATGGAGAGTCCTCCAAAAATTAAAAATAGAACCATATGATCCAGCAATTCCATTTTATCTGAAGCAAATGAAAAACTTAATTTGAAAAGATGTATGCACCCCTATGTTCACAGCAGCATTATTTACAATAGCCAAGATATGGAAGCAACCTAAATGCCCATAGATAGATGGATGGATAAAGAAGATGGAATAGAATATTAGCCACAAAAAGAATGAAATCTTGCCATTTGCAACAAGATGGATGGACCTGGAGGGTATTATGCTAAGTGAAATAAATCACACAAAGACAAATACTGTATCATTTCACTTATACATGGAATCTAAAAGAATAATGAACAAACATAACTAAACAGAAACAGAGTAATAGATACAGAGAACAAACGGTTACCAGAGGGGAGGGGAGTGGGTGGAGGAGTGAAATTGGTAAGGAAGATTAAAAGATACAAACTTGCCTCACTTTAGTGTACAGCAGAAAGTAACACAACATTGTAAATAAACTGTACTCCAATAAAACAAAATTAATTTTAAAAAGACACAAACTTTCAGTTGCAAAATAAATGAGTCACAGTTACGAAGTGCACAGTGTGGAGAATATAGTCAATAATTATGTAATATCTTTGTATGGTGACAGATGAAAACTAGATTTATCATGATGGTCATTTTGAAATTTATAGGAATATTGAATCACCATGTTGTGTACCAGAAATTACCGTAGGGTTGTAAGTCAACCATACTTCAAAAACAAACAAACGCATAGAAAAAAAGATCAGAATAGTGGCTACCAGAGTTGGGGGGTGTGGGGGGAAAGGAAATTGTATGAAGAAGATCAAAAGTTACAAACCTCCAGTTCTAAGATAAATAAGCCCTAGGAAGGTAGTGTACTACATGATAAAGATAATTAACACTGCTGTACATTACCTGTGAAAGTTGTTAAGAAAGTAAATCCTAAGAGATCTCATCGCAATAAAAAATATTCTTTTTCTATTTCTTTAATGTTGTATCTATATGAGATGATCAATGTTCAGTCAACCCATTGTTGGAATCATTTCATGATGTATATAGGTCAAATCATTGTATTGTATACCTTAAACTTATACAGTGTTTTATGTCAATTATATCTCAACAAAAAAAGGATGGATGAAGCTGCTGATAAGAAAAAATATCGATCTATATATTCTGACCTCAGTAAATAGAACCGTTTGCTTTTCTTCTGTATGAGTCATTTTTATGTTTTCTACAAATGTGGGGTGTTTCATGCAAAAATATGCATTTCCATGTGTTTATTGGAGAGTCAAAACATTCATTGTAAGTATCCTCCAAAATGTCAAATGCAAGAGAGTTAGAGAAGCAGCTATTGTCAAGATACAGGCTACAGAAAAATTCTACATTTTCTCATTCCTTTGTAGTATTGCTCCCAAGAAGAAAAGATTACATGAATCATGCAAAAAATAAATAGACCAAGGATGAAACTCCATTTTTTTTTTGCTAAGCTTTGCCCCCAGTATTTCTTCGGACTGTGTTTCAGGTCAGTTTCCTCAGGAAACGGACTCTCAGATGGAGGTTTGCATACAGGACGTTAATTCGGGAGGTACCTCCAAATCAACACCTGTGTATGAGAAAGAGAAACTTCTGTTTGGGTAGAGGGAAACTTTGAACTGTGATTCATTTCCAACAAAAGCTTCAGTTGCCACTATAGGGAGCTCTGAAACTGAGTGGTCCTTTTAATTTGTCCTGATATAAGGCGAGAGGTCTAGGTGTTTATAGTCTCACATGAAATAGTCATTTGATGCAGTTGTTCCTGAGGGGGGGAGCGTGACTTTGAGAAGGTGGTATCTTTTGGCAAAAAGCCATACCATAGAGATTCAGCTGAAGACTCTGAGGTGCCAACTCCTATCAACTGAGGGAGTGAATTCTTCAGTCGAGAATGGGGCCATGACACTGCATCCGCTGCAGATAGAAAATTACTTTCTAAATCAAAAGATAGAAAAGTCGGAACATATATACATATATATGTGTGTGTGTGTGTATACACACACACACACACACACACATACATATATATATAATTTTCTTGATTAGAATCCTTTGCTTAGGGCTAGAACCATATATCTAAATGTCTATTAAAAATACCCAGGTGAATCCCCCAGAGTCCAGAAACTGACCTCATCACTTTGATTCTCCCCTGAGTCCAATCTCTATTCTCTATATTATTTAAGGAATACTGCCCACATTGTCTGTATCAAAACACGAGGACCATATCTGACCTTCTATTTCTGCATCTCCTCTCCTTGAATTCCCTTATCCAGTTAATCATAGACTGTTTTACTAATCGTGTCTTTAATTCGACAACTTTCCTTCATCTCTACTGCCACACACTTGTCTTGAATACAATCACCTTTTTATGGCAACAGTTTATTCCAGTACATCCTATATTACTCAGCCTGAGTGATTCCTCTAAAAATGAATATCCAATCCCAGTTAGTACCCGATTTAGAATACTTTAGAGACTTACCACTGTACTTAGAATAATTCTAAACCATTTAACAACATTTATTTTGGTTCTTTGTAATTTAACTCTGTCCTCTGCTTCACTCTCTCATCTCACTTCATTCCAGCTTGTTGGATTTCTGTCAGTCCCTCTAGTTGGCTATTCCTCCTCCCATATTTGAGATTTGTACTATTTGTCCCTGTTTAAAAGCTCTTCTTCTGTCTTATTTACCTGGAAAATCTATGTTCAAATTTACTCCTCATATTAAATACTACTTTTTACATAAAACTATTCTCATACTTGAGAAATTCCCCAATATGTTTCTATAGCTCTCTTTATTTTTATTATCAAAATAATAAACATACTTCATCATAATTACACATAAAATTTTCTAGCCAAACATCAGCGGGAATGGAATTATGATCTACGAAAAGCTATCCCTTTATAAAGTCAATAAGAACATTGACAAAAAATGTCAAAATCAACTTTCTCAGAATGCTGGAAATTCACCAAAGACTTTCAAAAATATACTATAAGTTATTCAAGAAAACAGCTGCATCTCATCAAGAACAGTGACTGTTGTGGAGTTTTCACTTGCTCTGTTCCCATCCCCTTCTTCTCAGCTTCATAGTAGCCTTGAAAACCAACAGTCTTGCAACTACAGTAGCTGTGAAAACCAGCAGCAGAACAGGAACTGGAGGGGACAGAAAGAATTTGGAAGTCCTCAAAAAATGAATCTCAGAGTAGTCATTATTTGAACTAGCTGGATTCCCTGGAAATTCCCATCTGTAGGGCATGATTTTTCTTGACCTGAGAGAGTCAAACATAACTTGCTCAGTGCAAACAGCCTTTTCCCCAGGGGCATTTGTCAAAAACGATCTGTACCAATTGCTGAACATTATAGCTTCCTGAGGTAGCAATAAGTGTTGGGGCAAAGAAAAGGCTGATTAAAAAAAAAACTTAAGAGAGAAACATGGGGATAAGATGCTCATAGAGGGCTTTGAAAAATTTAACATACTGCTAAAAATATGGAATGCTTCGTGCATGTGTATGGCTGTGAACATGCTCAAGGAAGACCTGAGAAGGCCCTAAATTCTCACTTCTGACTGACCTTAAGGCTCTGTGCAAGCAAAGGTTAAGACAGAGCTTTTCAATCAGCTATTTTAAATATGTTCAAAGTACTAAAGCAACCATGTTCTCAACCATGTATGAGAATAACGTCTCAGCAAGTAGAAAATCTCAATAAAGATATAGAAATCACAAAAAAGAAACAAATAGAATTTCTGGAGTTGAAAATTACAAGAAGTGAAATTAAAAATTGACTAGAAGGGCTCAACAGCAGTTTTGGCTAAAGAAAGAATCAGTGAACTTGAAGGTGAATTGACTGAGATTATCAAGTCTGGGGAACAGAAGAAAAAAAAAGAATGAAGAAAAATGAACTGAGCCTCAGAGAGCTGTGGAACACTAACAAGCATATCAATCTAGGTATATAGGAGCCTCAGAGGAGAGGCGGGGTGGAAAGGAGTAGAAAATTTGTTTAATTATAAGTATATAAGTTTCAGGTGTACAGCATTATAATTCAATGCCTGTATACACTACAAAGTGATCACTAAATACCAACCATTATTTTACAGTTGAACTTCTTCAACCGTTTCACCCAGCCCACCAACCCCCTTCCCCTCTGGTAACCAATAATCTGACCTCTTTACCTGTGAGTTTGTTTTTGTTTATTATTTTTGTTCATTTTGTTTTGTTTTTTTGATTCCGCATATAAGTGAAATCATATGGTATTTGTCTTTCTTCCTCTGATTTATTTCCCTTAGCATAATACCTTCAAGTTGCATCCATATTGTTGCAAATGGCAGGATTTCATTATTTTTTATGGCTGAATAGTATTCCATTGTGTATCTATATCACAGCTTCCTTACCCTTTCATTCACTGATGCACACTGTGCCGTTTCCATATCTTTGTTATTGTAAATAATGATACAATGAACATGGGGATGCATATATCTCTTCAAATTAGTCTTCCAATAAATACCCAGAAGTGGAATAGCTGGCTCATACGGTAGTTGTATTCATAATTTTTTGAGGACTCTCCATACTGTTTTCCATAGTAGCTGCCCCAATTTACAGTTCCACCAACAGTGTACAAAGGTTCCCTTTTCTCCACATCCTCTCTAACATTTGTTATTTTTTGCCTTTTTGATGATAGCCTATTCTAACGGGTGTGTGGTGATATCCCATGGTGCTTTTCATTTGATTTGCATCATGAATAATTAGTGATGCTGAACATCTTTTCATCTTCCTGTGGCCATCTATCTGTCTTCCTTGAAAAAATGTCTATTCAGGTCTTCTGCTCATTTTTAAGTTGGGTTGTTTGGGTGGTTTTTTTTTTTTTGAGGTGTATGAGTTGATAATATATTTTAGATATTAATCTCTTGTTGGATATGTGATTTGCAAATATCTTCTACTATTCAATAGGTTACCTTTTTTGTTTTGACAGTGGTTTCCTTTGCTTTGCACAAGTTTTTAACTTAATATACTCCCATTTGTTTATTTTTGCTTTTGTTTCCCTTGCTTTTGGAGTCAGATCCACAAAAACACCATGAAGACTTATGTCAAGGGGTGTACTGCCTACACTGGGAATTTTGTGGCTTCATGTCTTACATTTAAGTCTTTAATCCACTTTGAGTTTGTGTGTATGATATAAGATAGTAGTCTAGTTTCATTCTTTTGCATATAGCTGTCCAGTTTTCACAGTATCATTTTACTAAAGAGTCTATCTTTTCTCCATTGTATGTTCTTGGTTCCTTTGTCATAAATCTATTGTCCATAATAATGCAGGTTTATTTCTGGGCTCTTAATTCTATTCCACTGACCTCTGTGTCTGTTTTTGTGTTAGTACCATAGTATATATGTTTGTTTCCTATAGCTTTGTAGTATGGTTCAACATCAGGGAGAGTAATACTTCCAGTGCTGCTTTTCTTTCTCAAGGTTGCTTTGTCTGTTTGTGGTCTCTTGTAGTTCCATACAAACTTTAGGATGATTTGTTCTAGTTTTGTGAAAAATGTCATGGGTATTTTGATAAGCATTGCATTGAATCTGTAGACTGTTTGTAGTACAGACATTTTAACAATATTAGTTCCCAATACATGAGCACAGGATATCTTTCCATTTATTTGTGTCTTCTTCAATTCCTTTCATCAGTATCTTATAGTTTTCAGAGTGCAGATCTTTTGCCTACTTTGTTAAATTTATTCCTAGGTATTTTATTCTTTCTGAGCCATTGAAAATGGGACTTATATTCTCTGATAGTTTGTTATTAGTGTGTAGAAATGCCACAGATTTCTGTATATTGATTTCGAATCCTATGACTTTGCCGCATTCATTTACTACTTCTAGCAAGTTTCTTGGGGTGGAGTTGTTAGGGTTTCTTGTTCCTGACCTTAGAGGAAAAGCTTTCAGCATTCACCATTGAGTACGATGTTAGCTGTGGGTTTGTCATATATGACCTTTATCGTGTTAAGGTACGTATTTCCATGCCCGCTTTGTTGAGAGTTTTTGTCATAAATGGATGTTGAACTCCATCAAATGCTTTCTCTGCATCTATTGAAATGATGTGATTTTTACCTTACAGTTTGTTAATGTTGGAGTACCAGTCCTTAAATAATTTGATTACATAATAAATTTCTAGTTGCCTAACTTGAGGGCAATAATCTTGCAGTATGGAAATGCAGCAACAATGACAGCCACACAGACAAAAGCAGTATGTGAAACAACAGTTGAAAACATGGGTTCAAAAGTCAGGTTGTTTAGTAAAATGTACTTCTTTTTTTTTGGCGGTACACAGGCCTCTCACTACTGTGGCCTCTCCCGTTGCAGAGCACAGCCTCCGGACGCGCAGGCTCAGCAGCCATGGCTCACGAGCCCAGCCGCTCTGGGGCATGTGGGATCTTCCTGGACCGGGGCACGAACCCGCTTCCCCTGCATCGACAGGCGGACTCTCAACCACTGCGCCACCAGGGAAGCCCAATAAAATGTACTTCTAATGAGCAAGTTATTTATTTATTTGAGGTAAAAAAAAAAACCTGTTGTGTTTGTTTCTGTGCAGTGTTTACAATATAAATAGAGCTGGCTGAATGAATTGTGAAATATTGAATTAAATGTGGTTATTTAAAAGTAGCTTGTGTTTTTTTAATATTTCTCATATTTTCCCTTTCACTGTTCTCTGTCCCCTTACAGTTACTTCTTTATTATAGAAACTATTCTTAGATATAGATTTATGTCATATAATTGAAATATTTCTCTAGCAATAGATACTGTAAGATGTTTAGAAGAAAAGATATTATGCAAAAGAATTAGGAAGATTAAACCATTCATAGGAGTGGGGAAGAAAACCATAGAAGATAGAAGAAGAAAATAAAATCAGCAGTTAAGCAGTAACGTCAGTAGACAAGAAATAAAATTTATGGGCTTGGCAATAAAGGATAATTAGCTCTGAGGTGGCTTTTAGAAAGCAATCAAAAAAAGTTCAAACTGAATATAGGGAGAAACGCTATATCCATGAATTATGGTTGCCAGATATATTCACTTTCAGCATGATTTTATATGTGTGTCATTGTGTGTTTTGTATAGGAAAATATTGTAGGAGAAACGGGA
This sequence comes from Stenella coeruleoalba, assembly GCF_951394435.1. Classification (NCBI taxonomy): domain Eukaryota; kingdom Metazoa; phylum Chordata; class Mammalia; order Artiodactyla; family Delphinidae; genus Stenella; species Stenella coeruleoalba. The sequence continues at coordinate 94,261,119 of NC_137157.1, forward strand.
GAGGTTGATTATTCTCACAGCAGGGACTTTTAGCTTATGCTTCTGTAAATATATCATATTGAACTATAACATCCTTCTTTTATCATAAACACAAAGTTAGGCTGGATAAATATCACAATAATACTAAATCCTTGTCAGTTTGCTTTTCATATTTAGGTCTACAATCCATGAGGAATCAATTTGTGTGTGTGTCATAGGGATCAAGTTAGTTTTTTCTCACATGGACATCCAATGTCCCAGCACATTTATTGGAAAGGGCATCACCTAGTCAATACCTTGCCATATCACTTGGATCATAAAATAGTCTTTGCGTACGAATGGGTATCTCTACTCTGCTCTGTATATCAACTTCTCTATCTGTACCATGACACACACTCTCTAAACTACTGTAGGTTTATAACTATTGATGACTGGTAAAGCAGGTCTTGCAATCTTGTTCTTTGTTAGGAGTGCTTGGACCACTTACAGACTTTTGAAAAGTTAACTAAACTTAGTACCAGTTTGTCAACTTTCAGTTTAAAACTTGTTAAGATTTTTGAGTGGGATTACAATGAATTTAAAAATCAATTTGAGAAGAACGGTCAAGCTTACAATATTAAGTTCTCTAATCCTTAAGCAGGATATGTTTATTATTTGTGTCAATATTTCATAGTTTTGTTAAATGTCTTTTGCTAGACTTATTCTTTTTTTTTTTTTTTTTGCGGTACGCGGGCCTCTCACTGTTGCGGCCTCTCCCGTTGCGGAGCACAGGCTCCGGACGCGCAGGCTCAGCGGCCATGGCTCACGAGCGCAGCCGCTCCGCGGCATGTGGGATCTTGCCGGACCGGGGCACAAACCCATGTCCCCTGCATCGGCAGGCGGACTCTCAACCACTGCGCCACCAGGGAAGCCCCTAGACTTATTCTTTAATATTTGATTTTTTGATACAGTTGAGAATGTCTCTTTTAAAAAATTTATCTTATATTTCTTATTCATTTATATAAATTCAATTATATATACATTTATTCCTCTACTATCAAGAAAATTAGGTAAACTGTCTTAAATATTCTAATAGTTTACTTAACAGTTTATAGATTCATTGGGGTTTCTTATGTACTCAATAATGTCAACTGTGAAAACTAAAATTTATGAATCTACTTCTGAGAAGATATGAAGTATTTTCCCTATTCTCCCCACTAAGTACAACAAAATCCCTGGATATGACATATGAAATAACCATAAGAAGAGTGAAAGATGGTGAGGATAAGGCTGACGGGAGAATTCAGGACTAGAAAAGTGGTGCGGTGGTGAGTGCCATGGGTTTTCTTTTTGTCTCATTTATCCCCGACACGGAGCTGAAGAAGCCAGCAACCCAGAAATGCCAACCAGTGAAAACAGAAAACCATCCACAAAATCCTGCTCTCCAGCAAAAATCCAGGAAAAGGGCAGCCTAGCAAAACAGAAAACTTGTAGCTAACAACTACTCTACTCCAGCCAAGCACCACAGAAAAAAAGCATGGTCCCACCGTCATGCACAGCAGCAAAGTCCAAGGTGCCAACCTGAATTGCCACACTTGCCTGTCTGTAACAAGACACTCCAACTGCCCCCACTCCTAACGGGATGGTGTTAGAGACAGCCACCTAAGGGCCCCAGACATTCATTCTCACTGGGCAGTAATGAATGCCCTCCCTCCCCAGGGAGTCCCTGGCAACTCTGTGCAAAAGCTAGACTTCTCCTACCCAGCAGCTGGTGTCAGAGGAGGACTTTTACCAATGCCCAGTGGTGTTAGGTTGTACAAATATTTGCAAATGAAACAACACATTTCGAAATCATTCATGGATCAAATGGGAAATCTGAAGAAAAGTTAAAAGGACATTGAACTGAATGCAGTGTTTTTCTGACTTGATCTTTTTATATTCTCTAGAAGAATCTGAAATTTCTTATTTCTTCCTTAAATGTTTGGTAGGTGGGAACGTAAAAGTATCCGGGCATGGAGTTTTTTACTTATGTTTTCATGTTTTATTTATTTCCCAAGGAGGATGTATTTAATTATGGGTTCAATTTATTTTAAAATTTATAAAACAATTAAGATTTTTAAAAATTCTTCTTGTTTCAGTTTTGTAAGAGGTGTTTATCTAGGATGTGTCCATTTTACTTAAATTGTCGAGTATGTTAGCTTAAAATTATACATGATACACTATTATGACTTTTCATGTCTGCCTCGACTTCTCCCACTTTCTGGCAAATTCCCTTCCATGGGTTTCATTTTCCTTTCCTAACATCTTGCCTCAGTAAAGGCTAATTCAATCCATCAAAAAATATTTTAATACATACATTCAAACTTTAAATTTATTGGGCAAAAGTGTGGTAATAATCCCTGAATGTCTTCTACCTGGAGATTTTTCTCTATGTAAGTAGGTACAAACGTATCCACAGGAGGTGGGAGAAGCAGCTCTGTTCAACTTCATTGTGTATCTATCAAGATTCAGATACAAATGGATATATATTTTTCATCACCTAGTGACACAGGCCCTTACCTGCCTAAAATTTCTACATGTTATATTTGCCATTTCAACACTATTGTCTTTGAGAATATTCCCCCAAAATATTTCCTACATATAAGAAGCCTGGAATTAAGTTACATAAAGGTATATCTCATCCTTGGTATAGTTCTTTTATGCCTTTTACTTTGAAAAATAGTCAGATTTTTCAGAGTCCAAGTTTATGTACTCATGAACATTGTATTTTACTATCACTATGTCAAGTTAGGAAGAAGGAACATACCAGCTCATACTTTCCAAACGAACTCATTTCTATGTTTTAGATGTTCTACCAAAGAGGAAAATTAGAAAGTTCAAAGGGTGAATTCAGAGAGGAGAGAAGGTTGGAAAGTGGTTAGAAGTGGAAATTCCCCACTTACTTACTCATGGTTCCCTCTTCTGACCCTTTACAATAACCAGTGGGAGAGCACACACACATCTGTGATTTAAAAATAAATTTTACCAATTTACATAATTTGTATAATTCAATAGGTAAGACATTAGAAATGGCAGCTTTGATTCCCAAGGAGATTAAAAGCCATTCAGAAACCCAATTCACCCACTGAAAGAAAAAAAGATGATTAAAAAAAAGATGAAGAGGTAGCCTCTGGAAATTCTATCAGGTCTGAAGTTTGCGGTCTCTGTGAACGTGGGCCACCAGAGCATCCTGCCGAGCTGCTGCCTGATAAGGACTGTATATCCTGTCTTCTTTGTATCACTTTGCATGCAGCTCACATTACTTCATTTCCTTTCTGGAACCTTTCCCCGGATTCTTCATATAAGGTCAAACGTGAAAGAGACGTGCATTGAGTTCTGGTGTCCTGAGTGACTTCTTCCAAATTTGTCCAGGCACTAATTTCTCTCTAAAACTCGGCTTTCTCAACTGAACTATGAGATCTTAATGATCATCTTTGCCCTGTGGATATCCCTTAATGTTTTGATGTATTCTTTATGAAATAAAACATAGAAAATATCTCTGAAAAATTTGCAAGTTATGTATTATGACCACGTGTGTTTTGTAAGGAGATTTTAAAGAGTTTATTTGCACAAGTTTTCTTTCTTTAGGTTTCTTGATGTGTTTCTTTGCTTTAGAGAATTGAAGCCATCAGGGCTGACCACACAGGAAGTTGGCTTTCACATTTAGATAAATAAGGAGGCAACCGAAAAACCTTCTGACCCCAAAATCTCTACCACACTGCATCCTGACCCTCTACACTTTGCTTTGTCCTAGTTAGTGTAATTTCACAGGTGAGATACCTTCCTTTGATTTAACAAATACTGATTAGTAATGTAAACTTGTAATTCATTATATATACATAGGAAGACACTCTTGCAAGTGAAATAACATGCTTTTAATAATCAGGACAACAGGTATCAAGCAGGACTGTGCTGGGCAACCCCTATTCACTGTTCATGCCTCTGCATGGGTTTAAGTTGACTGCTTTCTCAGGCAGATTTCTTACACTTAAAAAATTGATTGTGAAAGGGGATGGAGGAGTAATAAGAAAATAATTAATTTTGCAATAAAGTTATTGTGGAGGGCTTGAATAGCATGAGGGCCAGTGGATACCTACAAAGCCCACTGATAGCATATGTTCTTGGTAATTTGGCCGGTTTTTATGTTTTCCATGTCTGCTTACTGCCACCTGTATGAGTGCTGATTTCAACAAAATACTTTGGCCGCTCTCCTAAAAACAAGTAGAGAAAAATGATTTCAGAACAAAAATAATAGATTTTGATCAATGTTATAATGTTTAAAAATATTTATTTTCATAAAGTAAGATCTCTAGACATCACTTTCCTGTGTCCAAGGAAATATAAAACAAATATTACATATATTATACATATATATGTTATATATAACATCAATTACATGTATTACACAATGGCATATATAACATATATTGCATATATTATACATTTATTATTACATATATTATACATTAATATATAAATGTATATGTGTGTGTTTGTATATATAGACATATGTAAATATATATATATATATATATATATATATATATATATATATATATATATAAAATATCCATTCACCTGAATATGGCTCTGGAAGCAAGAAAACTTGAACACATAAGAAAGTGTTTTAGTGTCACAAAAGCTGTTACAGTTGGTTGTAGGAGACTGCAGCTTCCTCTGTCTGTCTGTAACCTAGACAGACAAGCATCACATTACATCATATCAGCAATTAGGCTGAGACTGCTCAGTTATTATCATGAAATGAGGAACTTTTCTTTCTCATGACCTGAATCAAACTGTTAATCCTTTACTTATCGCTAAATACCTAATCTACACAAACACTGTGGTAGAAAGTTAATTTTCTCATTTATGATGTTTTCTTCCCAAAAACTTTGTAAGTTAGATGCTGATACCTTCATTGTACACATAACGAAGCCAAAATCCAGTGGAGTTGTATAACTTTCCCAAATCTGCATAGCTAACAAATGCTTGAGTTGATATTCACATACATTATTTCATGTATATATCCAACAAATAGTCGTTGAACTCCCTCTATGTTCTAAGCCTTATTATAGGTACAAGTTATTCATTGTTGTATAAGACAGCCATGTCCCTGCTCTTAAAGACCTTACTTTCCGGTAAGGGAAGTAAATATTAATAATTATTATCTTAAAAACTATATATATATATTTATATACAACTGAACTACAAAGTCTCAGATGATATTATGTTCTATAAAATAAAAGAGTGAGGTAATAGTCATGACCAATGGGAGGTAATTTGTGCGGGTGGTCATGGAAGGTCTTATTGAGTAGGTAACATGTAAGGTAAATATAGATGAGAAGAAAGACTTAGCCATGAAAAATCTGAGATCAGAGGGAATAAGGGCAAGAGCACAGCCTATAAAATGAAAATAAGTTCAGCTTTTTCGAAGAACAGAGTGAAAGTCAACACAGCTGGGCTATAAGGAGTAAGAGGCAACATTGTGGGAGACAACTATCTGTAAACACTACTCTATTTTGCGTGCCTGTTAGCCTGCTAATTGTTCTGAAACATTCAAACTTCGCAGGTAGTCTGTGTCCAGCTAAGAAAATTAGAGTTTCACACTTACATGGGAATCATCAGAGGGGAAAACGTACACTGGAAAATGGTATAACTGGACCATGGCTTTTGTGTCAGTCCAATAAGCTGTTGAAACAACCTGCTTTGCACTGGAAGAGACACAGCAAAGGTTATCAGTGTGTATAAGTATGTATTCTTTCCTTCTCTTTATATCCCATGGACTTGGAAGATTGCAGATAGATATATATATATATATATTTTTTTTTTCTCATGCATTCTTCACAACGTGCTGTGTGTAATTAGTGTCAAAGTGCAGACATTAACCCAGATTCCCAACTCTAGGAGATGAAATAAACATTTAAAAGATCGAAGTTTCTTTAACCCAAAGAAATTAGTAAAAACATCAGCTATTCCCTTAAGTACCAAACTTCACTTCCCCTTTGTCATTCATCAGCAGTACTCAAGTATGCCCTTGCTACCCACTGGCAGTGTAAAGGCATTCATTTCTCAGCCCTACGATCCCACTAACCTCCCTGAGCAGCACTTTATATTTTGGAACTTTTATGTTTTTTATACATACTCTTTCATTAACTCATATTTATTAATTCACTCATTCAACAATATGTACTGAGTACATACTAGGTTCCTGTTACTATGTCACATGTTAGAGTCACAGAAGGGACAAGTCAGAAAAAGTCTTTGCCCCCAAGCAGCTTACAGTCTGGTAAAGAAAGTAGGTGATAATAATGTAATGTCAGATCTTGACAAGTGACACAGAGAGAGATAAAGTCGTGTGGAGTCATAGAGTAGGAGGTTCTATTTTACATAGAGAAGGCAAGTGAAGACCTCTCTGGGTAAATGATAGTTGAACAGTGAGTGAACTGAATTAAAGGGAGGGCAAAACATGCAACTAGATGGAGGAAGAACCTTTTAGAGAAAATGCATGACCCTGTAGTGGGAGGATGCTTGACATTTTTGTGGAACAGCAAAGCTGTGACTATTGGAGAGGGCAGTGGCTATGGTAGGAGAGGTAGCCAGGGGCCAGATCATGGATAAGGCAAAGTCTTCTCAAATATACAAGAAGGTCTTTGCATTGTATGGTAATTTTGATACGAAGCCGAGTCTAGTGGGAGAAGTGAAGAAGTGAACTTCTCACTAAAATGATACTACTTAATTATAAAACAACCCATCTAGCTGCTATGTGGAAAACATACTAGGAACTGAGTGAAAAATAAAGAAGAACAAAGAGAGTTTTAGGACCAACGTGTACCTCTTCATGTCTTAGGTAAACAAATAAATATGACGGTCTAACTAGCCTACAGTAGATGGTAATTTTCTACCCACTTAACCATAACATTTTCACAAAGGCTTTATTCTGAAAACAGAATATCTGTACTCTAGTCATATTAATGATAAAATTTGAGGGCACTAAGATTATTAACCAGAGTGATATTTTTATCCCCTCCTTAAATCACTAGACACAGATATTCTACATTCATTTTGTGTTGACCTTAATAACTTATCTGGATGATATTAATACTATGGCAGTATATTTTTATAATAATCATTCTCAGATGTCCAAAGTGTCAGAGATATAGGAAAATAATAATCTAAAAGATTGGAGAAAAATAGAATAAGATATTACTGAGGGGAAATAGGGCAGTCTAAATGACAGTAAAATATGACATGAAAATTAACAGGAGATAAATGAAACAGATCATTTAAGATAAACAATTTTAGAGCATAGAAAGGAAGTACCAGCCACAAGGTCTATTTCCTCCACTAAACCAGCTACTGACTAAATGATACTTTGAAAAACTAGTCCCCAGGGAAGAATCGAATGACACATTTCTGGAAGCCAGTTTATAGCTTGCTAAGTTAAACCCTTCCAGACTGGAGAAAGATCCATGAGAATAGAGGTGGTAACTTTCTTATTCAACAATAAATCCTCTAAGCCCAGACAGTGTCAAGTTCATAGTAGATGTTCAATAAAACAATAGTTGTTAAGTATATGATTATATGAATGAATGGGATTCCAGGGATATATTCCTCCCCACATTATTTCCATCTCAAAGATAGGAATCCCTAACTTTTAATTCTTTGCTTAGATATTGTTTCCTAAATTATTTGTTTTCTACAAATTTAAGAAAGGATATCTCGGATTCTGGGAAAACCGTGCTTGTCTCTTCACGCTGCACCTACAATTGTGAGAAAGCACGTTTCAGACAGCAGGGAAAACCCGTAGCTCACCACAACACCGCATTGTAAACTGTTTGGGCCACTAGAGCATGAATTAAAGAGGACAGGAGTAGCTGAAAGATCCGGAGGTGAGAGGAAGTGGGTGGAGACAATGTAACTGAATATAAATGCTAAGATATCTCAGAGACTCAGAGACTGAACAAGAGCTCCAGCAAAGACTCACTGCAGACTGGCTTGACCTGCGATTAACCAAGGGATCGTGACGAGGATAAAGATGAATTCTGAAGATTGTTCTGCAACAGAGACCAGCTCCTTGCATCTGAAAAGAGCACAACAAAGTAAGTCAGGTCTTACTCCTCATATACTGGTAGCATCTATCAATATATCTATATTTATATCTATCTACCTACCTATCTATCTATCTATGATATATAACGGTAGTTAGGGGGAAAATGAAGCTTGTCTTTTGAAGAACTTGGTTACATTCTATTTCAGTTGGAATAAAGGAGAAAATGGGGAAGAAGTAAATATTTCTTTTTCTATGAGAAGACAAATAGAAACTTGAGAGGAAATCACAAGGGTGAATTTCAGAAGCTCTCTAAAGGTTTGTTTCTTTGTTTTAGTTTATATCATCTCAATTTTTCATATTTAATTAGAAACCTCACTGCCCTAGCCCAGTGAACTGGCCATCATTTTCCCATATCCATCCTATAGGAAGCACTGACTCTCTTTATGGAAAACTCTGTTTTCCACATAAACAATTACATTCTTGATTGCCTTTACCTTGTACCATTTTGTGCTTTCTGGGTGGGCCTTCTCTGGTGTTCTCAAGACAGCATCCTCCAGTTGCTGGGAACAAAGGTTTCTAATTTTTGAGAGAATATCCATATAAACATCTGAACATTTACAGTGCCCAATGGTAACTTATTAGGAGAAAGTCATGAAAGAATTCTTGAAAATGAAATCTTCTATATTCTTTATGGAACTCTTTTCCTCCATTTCGCTCTTCTATTTCACCCTTCTAATCGTGGGCTTCAAATTCTACATGAATCAGATGTTTTTCTTCCTTTCTTTTATTTTTCATCAAAACATGATCATCTTTGCTATATGCTTTTTCTTCTTTTCTGTTTGTCTATTCTGTCCTCAGACCTTTCATTTTCGATTACCAGGATTGTCCCATTGTTTTACAATAATTTGTTTTGGTGAGGCTTTCTTGATTGGTTTCATTTCTCTCTCTCTTCCTCTCTAATTAATGAGGTGCCCCAAGCACTAGCATGTAGGAACTAGAGTTTACTTGTAAGCAAACCTAACCAGTAACAAAGAATGTGTTATGAACAGCAGAGCTAAAAAAATCTAGAGGAAGGGATTGTTTTCTGAGTATGGGTCTACTAGAGTGGTTTGCTTTAGAAAAGCATTCATTACCTCTGATAAACCCATCTTTCACTTACGAACACAAAATCAAGTGTGGATAACACGTACAAGCCACAAAAATTTTTTGGTAACCAGATAGCCATAACTTGATGGCTCAGCTGAGCTGCCCCAAAAGAAAAAATATATTTAAGAATAAAACCACTCTATAAACAGCATAGTTGAAAGAAGAAGGAGCTATTGTAGTAATTCTTAACTTTTCCTGAGATCATTCCAATTTTCTGTTGAATATTTAATTTATGAATGTTTAGTCTACGCTGCTATTTGTACTTGCTTCATTAGTATAAACAATTATTGAGCACCACCCTTGGTGATTCAATATGTACTAGTGGATTTGTTTTCAATTTCTCCATTAATGGACAGGGCTTGTAATCCGAGCAGAAGTATGCTCTTAGGGGAGTGTTTTCTTACCTAGGGGATAAGTCAAACTGTGAGTAACAATAGCCCTCACTAATGGATATAAAGTACAGTCTGAGAATCATCTCCATAGCTTACCCACTGGATAAGCCAATAGAGTGAGTCCAGTGGATAAGCCAATGGGCTCTGGCGTCCATGAGTTACTTGGATGTGTTGGCACTTGCTGAAGAGCCAGAGCTGTTCCTGCATTGAGTTTGAACCCCATGATCGAGTCTCACGTGGTAAGAAGTGAAACTAGACAGAGAGCTCTGAACTTGCTACCCTAGCTACGAAAGGCTGCTTCCGGTGACAGTTGTATGCTGGTGAAAAAAGGAAGGTTTGCTTTAAGAAGCTGAGAGAAATAGAACCAGATGGGAGTGAAGTAAAGCCTTCTCTTGCAAAACCTGAATGCAGATCTATACTGGGAGAAACAATCCTCAGAAGAAGCAACAGTTGATGCTGACATCCATTACATAGCAAAATTACTGTGAAAGAAAGCAGCATCTCTTTGCCTAGTTTAACCTTAAAGAAAGGCTTTAAGGAAAAAAAATACACGAATTTCAAGTTGTGTCTGTATAGACATCCTTTTAATTAGGAAAGCCACCCATACTGAAAAATAGGATATTTTTGCATATTGAGACTATCTTTCATGGTAAGTTTTAATATCATTCAAGTAGTTATTTTACATTTCAGTTTTTGAGAGCATAATAGGGATCTATATATTTCCTGTGAGGCCGAATTTTAAATATCCTGATAGCTCATCCTAGCAAAAATCAAATTCAAACTCTGAGTCACAAAATTCCCCTCTCTCCTTTCTCAATTATTTATTTCTAATCTAGAACAGATATCTTTCTAGCTTTGTTGTTGTTGGTGGTGGGTGTTTTTTGGTAACTAAGAATCATCATTCACATCATATTCATATTCTAAATCCTTCCACAAAAATATTTCTCATTGATGAAATAAAACTTTTACTTGGTTTTAGCATTATAAAAAGGATAAATGAAAAAACCTATTTCCACCCAATATTTAGTCTATAGTACTGTTAAATTTCCTCTATTATTTTAACTTCTCTTGGAAAATTCAAACATCTTATTTTTCAGTCACCTGTTATTTTTAAATGAGGTAAAATTGACATACAATGTATGCACAGATCATACATATACAGTTTAATGAGTTATAACTACAACTCCAACCAACATTTGGCATTTTCCATCACCCCAGAAAGTTTCCCTGTGTTCCTTTCCAGTCAAATTAATTTTCCAACACATAAAAGCAATCACTTTTCTCATTTCTATCATCAAGTTTAGTTCAGCTATTCCTGAATGTCACATAAATGAATATATACAGTATATAATTGTGGCTGGATTTTTTTTGCTCAACATTTTTTTTTGCGATTCATCCATTTTGTTGCATGCATCAGTTGTTCCAATTTTTTAATTTCTGAGTAGAATTTCTTGTATGGGTATACCATAATTTGTTTATCCATTTTCCTGTTGATGGATACTTGGTTTATTTCTAGGATTTGGCTGTTAAGAATAAAGTTGCTCTGAACGTTCTTATATAAAACATTTTGAAGATGTATTTTCATTTCTCTTGAGAAAATAATAGGAGTAGAGTTTCTGGATCATAGGATAAGTGTATATTTAATTATGTAAGAAATAGTTTTCCGAAGTATTTTTTTCCATTCTACTCTCCCATTCAGTAAAATATGGAAATTTCAATGCTTCACATCTACCAAATTCACAAAAAAGTACCATCCATCTTTTTTTTTAATTTTTAGTCATTCCAGTTGTATATATTTTTATATCAATTCAACATTTTTTATTATATCACCCACATTTATACCCATTTATACCATCTCCCTTAAACAGTAACTACAGAGAATTTAAGGGATTGTACATAGGATGTTCTTTTTATATGTCTTCTAGGGTAATCAGATATTTACTAAATGTTCTTATTGTGATTAAAACAATACAATTATGATATATTTAGAATTTTCATAGCTACTGAGTACGTATTTGGGGGAGATATTTTATGATATCATGATTGTGACTGGATTGTTTTATTTCTAGCCAAAAATAAACTATCCAAATTCACTCAACACTTGAGGGAAATTAACTTATAAATTTCATATAAGAAGATAGGGAGACACATAGCTATTTTTTTATTTTAAATGCCTCAAGAGAAAATCAAATGTCTCTTTCTTACTTCTATAGCCTGCTTGAATTCATCATCTACTTTCTCTCTTCAGATAATGCCACCAGGCTTCATTTTGCGGCATATCATGAAGGGTCCATTCAAGTTCCCATCCCATGTGCTGTAGTGAACGTGGTCTTCATCACCACTCTAATCATAGCTCTCGTTGCTTTATCAGGTGGGTCTGCACTTCATGAATTCATCAAAAGTTCTGATTAATTTAGGACAATCTCATTTTTCATACATGGTCAATTTCCTAGGAAATGCTAAATATGATTCCACATTCCTTGAATAATTGAGGCAATACTTTTGTTTAGTTTTCTAGTGCTTTAGAAATATTAAAAGTTCTTATGATTTATACAATACTGTGGGAGAAAATTACATGTGAGCAGATGTTTAAATCTGAAATAAAAGGGACCGATTTAGAGTCTAAATATATAGACGTTTAACTGGAAAAATGTGGGCTGCACGTTCATTGTTGATGAAAAAAATAATACCTAAGCCATAGATTAATCAGGAATTGGTCAGTCTCTTATCTCAAAAGCCACAGAATATAGATATAGATATAGAATATATCTAGAAGCTCCCAGAGAGTCAGTTGTGTTACGGTATTCGAAACATACAGCTATACCAAGATACATTTGTGTCTTATACAAACATGAAATTTTACAGTTTTATGATACATCCCCAACCATAAATTTTTGTGTATTCTGAATTGCTCCTCTGCAAAGTATTCTCTCCTCTACCTTCCAGTATAAGTCTGTATATACTATGTCTTCAAATTCTTCCCCATCTGCATTCAGATACAAAACCTTACTTGGAAGTTTAATGTATTTTAGCCTTTCTAGTCCAAAGACTATTTTCAAGATTTTAAAATTTACCCTCCACTTTCTGACCAAAGTGACTCCCTCTTATTTCTTATACCTAGTACCATGATGATTAGGCACAATGAGAGATCAGATAAAGTGAGAAACTGCCTTCTTATTACTCTTTCCAAAATTCACCTTCCTTTTTTATAATTTTAAATGGAGTATATATAACGTATAAAAATTTTGAATCACCGTGTTGTACACCCGAAACTAATATAACACCTCTCGTCAACTATACTTCAACAAAATTTTTTTTAAAAAAGAATTCATTAAAAAAAAAAAAGGATTCACCTTCTTTCCTCTCTTCGTTTATCACCCAGCACAGCACAGCATCCCCTGAACTAGTTTTGCACACTGTGGGTATTTGGTTTCTTGTGTTACTAAAACAAACACTTTTCTTGTTCACAGTGGGCCAGTACAACTGTCCAGGCCAATATATGTCCTCGGTGTCACCAAACACCCATGTTTCTTCTTGCTCAGATGATTGGATAGTATACCAGGGGAAATGCTATCTTATTTCCAAGAAAACAAGGAACTGGACCTTGGCCCAAAACTTTTGCTCCAAACACGGTGCCACTCTTGCTGTCATTGATTCTGAAGAGGACATGGTAAGATAGTATTCAAAAACAATTCTGTAAGATATTGCTATTCTATTTTATATAGCTACTCTGTGGTTTCCTTCTAAGGGAAGACATTGTATCTGTCTCTCACCCAGGAAAATTTAGTCACAGAAAGCCACATGATCAGTCTGAGGTCAAAATGAGAGTTCAATTTAGTCTTTAAATGTGATTTGTTTAGCCTCAAAGGCCAAAAATCCACATGAGCTGAACCTACGTAGAACTAGTAAATAATCAGCTTAGCTATCATGCCTACGAGTTGCAGATTTAAGAAACAAGATTTATTACATACTTATCAGGAGGGGTGGTTTAACATACAGTTCCTTTGTGCTTTCTTCAAGATCTTTTTAAAACAGCATGTGGGTAGAACTGAACACTGGATTGGGCTGAAAAATGAAGCTGACCAGATGTGGAAATGGTCAAATGGCAAAAAATTTAATAACTGGTGAGTTTCAAGATATCTCTTTATCCTCCCCAGGATGGCAGCTCAAGGGAACCACTTTCCTTTTTTCCTTTAGAAGTACTGTTCTACATGAAGATTGAGCTCTTTATAAGCAGAACTTTAACAATCTCTTTTGTATGTTATACTCTACGGACTTCTTTAAAGAAGGGCTTTAATATTATCATTTTTTTCTTTTTATCTGCTTGGAATTCATACAATAAATGCTTCTTAGTAACTTGATCTCAGCAAATTTGAGTGGAATAAAACTCAGAAATATTCCAGGTATAAATATGATGATGGGAAAAAAATCCAACATTTCCAATCTCATATTTATATTTTATTGACAAGCTAGTAATTCCTTTTTGCTTTGCCAGTTCTCCTCTCCACAGAGATAAAGAACAGTATTTTCAATACCTAATTAGAAGCTTCTATGGATCTGAGAGAAAACCTGCCCCAGAATTAAAGATGCTGACTTTATGGCCATTACCTGCACATTTTAAAGTTTGAAGGACATCGTATAAGTTTAGTGTTAATCTTTGTCATCTGAAAACTCAGACTTGAAACAATTTCTAGCTCCCTAAATAGTTTTATGAAAATTAAAGATACAGAAAATTACTTTAAATCTCTAGAAAAGGAATCCTTGGTATGTTTCACACCCACAAATGGGCACCAGGGACTGTTACCCTCTAAAACTCTATGCGCTAGTACACATGACTGTTGAATGTTTATACTTTCTGGGAATGGTTTGTGAACTCAAAAATGAACGAGTCACTCCTGTGGTGATACACCAAGCAAACAAATGGAGACGTCTACTCTTAATTTTGTATCTTCTCACCACATACTATTCTTTTGGGTCTTTGTCTACTGTCTCTGCAGATTACTCTGTGATCATTTGATTGGCACACTGGCCTCATGCATTCCTACTAAGAAAAAAAAAAAAGCAGAAACCACCACCTCCACCACCACAAAGCTGATTCTCATGTAACTGAACGGAAGTGATAAACTGACAATAATTCTGGTTTCTTTATTGTTGACAGGTTCAACCTTACAGGATCTGAGAACTGTGCATTTCTGAACAGCACAGAGGTCAGCAGCACAGAATGTGAAAAGAATTTACACTGGATATGTAGCAAACCCTCCAAATAAAGAGGAATCATATTTGCTTATATACTATTCTATCATGGAACTCAAGGAAATGTGTGTTGATGAATGGCGCTCTATGGTCAGAAGTTTCCCATAAAGACTTTGTGGAAAAAAACTTTTTACTATTTTGGAAATTTTCTTCCAAACAAGACTGTGGAAAAAAGGGAGAAAAATTCCAGGAATATCTGCACTGTGGAATACTTCTGCCATGAGCTGAAAATGTTACAGGTTGACTAATTTTGTCCAAGAATGAGAAAAATGACTTCAAAACTTTTGAATGCACTTTATATTTTTTTAATTCAGAAATAATAAGGTAACTAAGTTTAGAGTTATTATTTATTGTTGAATGACTGTGAACAACGTGTGCCCTTCATGCATTTGCACTGGATGAAGGAATTAAATAGTAGTATTAAAAGCTGAATGTAAACAGAGGAAATTTTAACTGGCAACAGAGGTATTTAGTCTAAATGCATTTTTCTTGAACTCAGAGGACATTTATCAATGGGCAAATGCTTATGAAATGAAGCTTTGTAATGTTTCTCTCTTTTTAAAGAAGTTTGTCAAGTTACTTTGTCATTTGCCCCCCAAAGAATGGGGTGATCATATATTTACGCCAGTCTTTTTTTTTCACTTCTTCAGCGTAGACTTGTCTTTTTCAATGGTACATAATTTATTGCCTTATACACAATGTTTTACAGAGATAAGGACAAAAACAAAGAATATGAGGAATATTTGTAAAACAGATAAAAGTGTTGGAAAATGTGCAATATGTGATGTGGCAAATCTCTATCAGGAAAAAGTCTGTATTGTTCAAATCTGGAATAATACTAGTCCTATCTGTTTATAACCTTGTGCCTTTCCTGATCTATTCTCCTTTCCTGATCTATTCTATCATGTGCAATACTTCATGAGAAGTATTTTCTAAGTGCAATAACGTGTGTTTATTTGTTTGTCTTTTGTATCCAGTACAATCATAACCTGCTTTTATGTATGTTAAAATGAAAGTAGAATAAACAAAATGGTTTCTAAAAAGTGGTCATTCCTTCAAAATATATTAAAACATATCTCATGCTAGAAAGGAAGAAACAGAATACTGTAACTTTTTTTCAAAGACATTTCTATTGTAAAACCTTAGATTTATAATATGGTTTGTACTTTGTAAGTTGTTTTCATGTGTGTTTTCAAAGGGCTGTATCTACTTTTCTGTAAACAGCAAAAGTTCAGTAAATATTCTAATTGACTTTAGAGGAATTTATGTCATTTAAGAATTTTTGACTCTATCACTTTCTTTCTTTTATTGTTTATCACCCTGAAGAGGCACAGAGAAATTTGGAGGCGGCTAACGTCACTTTGCAAGGATTTATTTGTAAGCTCGTCCTCTCTCCAAAAGAGAGCATAATTTGTCCTCATCACTGATGTTCTGAAAGCATCTTATTCATTTCTGAAATGCTATACTCGTAGTTATTTACATAAAATAATTCATTCAATAGAAATAAGGCACTCCATAATCTTCATGAGATTTTTCAATAAGGAAAAATACTACTACCTTCAAAATTGTTTCATGAATGTATTTCACAGTATTCTCCTTCTCTGAAAGTTGGAAATGTATGCTATATGTAGTATCTTTAAACTGTTGTCACTACTATGGCATATTGAAAAGAAATCTGGATTCCAGACACTGCTTAGCGATAAATAATATAGAGTTTCTTAATCTCAGTGTCCTTCAGTTCCTACAGGCTCCAAACTCTGATATCTTATCATTAATAACAACAATCTACTCCTGGGTCATGTTAGAAAGCAACGTCTTGGATCCACGCACTATGAAATGTGTAAGGGAAAGTGTAGATGTTGAGAGCTGGAGTGAAAGAAATACTGTCCAAGTTTCATTTCTGCCTCTCTCTAGTTGACCGGCTGTTTTAGTTAGAATTAGGTAGAAATTTTGTTAAAATTAGCTAGAAGTTAAGCTAGTTAATACATGAAAATGGACGTAGAAGAGCACCTGGCTCACAGTGAACCCCAAAGATGTATTAAACTTTAGTGGTGATCATTATAAATGGGAACACCATGCCCTCAAAGTAAGTTTAGCAAAAAGCAGCATTTCTACATGATGTGTCTATTTCTACATAGCATTTTTTGAGGGTTTTTTTTAAAAAAAATTTATTCAGTGAATGATTATTAAGCAACACTGTGGTGGACAGTAAAGTTAAAACACTAAGCAAATTTGGCATGAAAACTAGTCTTGGGGAATTTATGGTCTATTTGTAAAACAAACAGTAAGTAAAGTGTTATATTATGGTGGTGATGGAGTCTTATAGCAGGGAATATGTAGGATGCTGTGGAAATATATAACAGATATCCTACTTTATTTGGTCCTGTATTCAAACTTTTAACTATCACTTTTCTGTGTTTTATTTGGTTTTTCCAACATAATTTCAATTTCTTCCTCTGGAAAGGGGAGTAATAGTTTACCTGCTTATCTCAGATGATTATAGGGATTCAATAAGTTTAAAAGTATTTTTTAAAGGTTAAAAGCTGGGTTTCCCTGGTGGCACAGTGGTTGGGAGTCCGCCTACTGATGCAGGGGACACAGGTTCATGCCCCGGTCTGGGAAGATCCCACATGCCGCAGAGTGGCTGGGCCCGTGAGCCATGGCTGCTGAGCCTGCGCGTCTGGAGCCTGTGCTCCACAACAGGAGAGGCCACAACAGTGAGAGGCCCGCGTACCACAAAAAAAAAAAAAAACAAAGTTGGCAAAAATTGACATCTTTATTAAGTCTTTTACTCCATGCCATGATTTAATTCTCCATTAAATTCTTTAATTTTAGTCTTCTTTAATTTCTATCTTTAATTTCTTTCTATACGTTATAGATTTTTGTATAGAACTCCTATATGTCTCTTTAAATTTATTCCTAGGTATATTACATGTGTATATATACATGTATATATTACGTGTGTATATTACCATTGCAAATGGTATCTGGTAGGTGAAGGGGGGCAGGATTTGTCACCTCAAAATATGTCTCTTTGGCTTAAGGATCATGTTACGCCGATTATTTAAAAAAAAATTAAAAAACAGCATTCACAGGTGAAGCTCTGAAAACTGAATAGAAGTTACCCTTTTGTAAGCGACATTTACATTTATAAGAGAAATCTCCATTTGTAAGGGTGTCTCCCTTTCTGTACAGGAAGAGAAGGGACTCTAGAAAATCTTAGTGGAGAAGGCAACAACTTAAATCTGTGTAACAACCTTACCCTTGTTTACTGTGCTTTTCCTGGTGGCCTCCATACCAGGCCGCCCTCTCCCTCCCCAACATCTTCTTTTGTCTTTACCTGGAAATATTATTTAAGGTTATGGTTTGGATCGTTTTCAGGAGTTACTTGGTTTTCCTGGTTCTCTCCCACATACGCAGGAGGTATGCATGTTATTAAACGTCTGCTTGCTTTTCTCCCATTAATCTGCCTTTTATTACAGGAGGTGTCTCAACCAAGAACCTAGAAGGGTAGAGGGAAAATTATTTTCCCTCCCCCACGTAGACAAGATAGTCGCCCCAAAAGATTCACGACTTGGAAAGTGTAAATATGTAACATTACATGGAAAGAAATTCAGATGGAATTAATGTTGCCGACTTTCAGATAGATTCTCCTGAATTGGCCAGGTAGTCCCAAACTAATTACAAACATACCTCGGAGTTTTACTGTGCTTTGCTCTATGGCATTTTTCACAAATTGAGGGTTTGTGGCAACCCTGCATCAAACAAACCTATAGGTGCCATTTTTCCAACAGCATTTTCTTGCTTCACATCTTTGTTATCACCCTTTGGTAATTCTCGAAATATTTCGTTATATTATGGTGACCTGGGATCGGTGATCTCTGGTGTTACTACTGCAAAAAGATTATGACTCATTGATGGCTCAGATGGTTCCCGGTGGATTTAAGATTCTTGCCTTGTCGTGAAAGAATTCGGAGACAAAGCGGGGAGGTTAAGAAAGTAAAGTGATTATTTACTTATGCAAGAATACGTTCTCAGAGGGAGAGAGCAGACAGGTGAGGAACTGCTACCCTGGGTTTCTTTGGCAAGCCAGTTATGAGAGGCTTACACATGAAGGAGCGGAATATTCAGTGGGGAGGGAGGAGTTTGGGAGTCGTATTCCCTGATTTTCATCCCAGCTCCTTCTTCCTGAGGGAAGGAGGGATTTTTGTCCTTATTTAGCTTAGACCAGAAGTGTCATGGCGTCAGTGCATGATAGATACTTCTCATCTGCAAGGCTAATTCTACTGCAATGAGAATAAAATGAGCAACACGTTACATTCGGATGCAGGAGATTCCAACTTTCCTCACCTTTCTTTGTCTGCTTCCAGGATACTTACCACCCAAAATGTCTGGCTTCCTTTCAGTCCGGAGGTCGTTGCTTTTCTTTGTCTACCCATGGACCCCCGCTGTTTACAAGACGCGTGATTTCCTGCCCCCTGCCCCCATTTCTCTGCTCACATCTAGCTATCTGCCTGCTGCAACAAGATGATGGCTAGCATTTTTTAGCAAGAAAGTATTTTTAAATTTAGGTATGTTTGTTGATTTCTTAGACATAATTGCTATTGCTCACGTAATAGACTACAGTATAGTCCAAACGTACCTTTTATATGCACTAGGAAACAAAAAAATCTGTGTGACTCACTTTATTGTGATATTCCCTTTATTGTGGTGGTCTGGAACCAAACTGAGGCAGGAGGTAGATGGACCCCAGGCTGAACAGCCGGAGTCCGTCCCCTGTCGACAGATACTCCAAAATAGCAGGAGAGAGGAGAAGCTGAGTCCTCCCAGATGAGAGATAAAAGACCACATATTCCTCATTCTCGAAGTCAAGGAGACCTTCCTGACTACACATGCGCAGAAAGGCCCCTTGAAGATCAAAAAGGGAGGGGGCGCCACCTCCTAATAAGTGATGCCAGCTACCCATAGGCCTCTTCACTAGAATCCATCTTGGCTAAGAGATGTGTGCACACATATGGGAGGACCCTGAGATAAACCAAATACGGGCCCAGAACCAGGTGAAGCAAGACGATTGGCCAAAGGAAACCCAAGAAGAAATGCCCCATAAAAGTGATTCAAACCACCACGACGGTGCGAATCTCTGAGGCCACCCATGTGTCTATCCTCCTAATAAACACTTTACTTGTTTCACTACTTTGCATCTCTATGTGGAAATTCATTTCTACACAGCAGACAGTACAGGGCCTTGGCATTGGCCACTGGTCCCTGGTGATCTTGTGGCTAGGGTTCAGCACTCTCACTGCCGAGGACTGACGTCAATCTCTGGCTGGGAACAGAAACCCTGCTTCAAGCCGCTGCAGGCCGAGGCAACCGGGATAAGAACCTACAATATCTCTGAGGTTTGCCTATATATGAGCCTTTAAAAGCAGAGAGATTTCTCTAGCTGGAGTTACCGAAAAAGAGGTCAAAGAAATTAGAAGCATTTTTGCTGACTTGAAGACGGAGCAGGCAGCAGCATAAAGAAGGTTGTTGGCCTTAAGAAGATGAGAGAGGCTGACAGTCAGCAAGTAAGTGAGGACTCAAACACTTCAGCCAAAGACAATGGCATTTCCAACGACCTGCACAAACTTAGAAGTGATTCTTTCCGAGGTCCTCCACAGGGAAAGGAGGCCCTGCTGAAACCTTGATTTTGCCCTCATAGACCCTAAGCAAAGAACTAACCGAGTCACACTGAGCCTGAACTTCTGAGCTACAGAAACAGCCAGAAAAGAAATACGTGTTGTTTTAAGATGACGGATTTGTAGTAATTTGTTAAAGCACCAACAGAAAACTAATACAAAGTATTTTTAAATTTTCATTTTCAGCTAGTTTCTGCTGAAGAAAAGTACAATTGATTTTTTATATTGATTTTGCATCCAGGGATCTTCTCAAGTCACTTATTAATTCTAATAATTTATCAGTAGATTCCCTTGGGTCTTCTATAAGCAGAATTGTGTCTATGGCTGATGTGTGCTATGATTTTTCCTTTCAAATCTTTATAACTTTGTGTTTGCTAAGGCCACCAGTAATGATGTTAAATAGACGTGATGATCATGAACATTTTGTCTGGTTCTCGATCTCAGAGGGAAAGTTTTCAACATTTAAACGTTAACATAATGTTTACTATAGTTTTCTTTGCTTGTTTTGTTCTTTTTTCTTTTGGTGGTGGTGGGGATACATATTATCATGTTAAGAAAAATCTCTTCTATTTCTTCTGAGATCTTAATTTTAATTGTTATAGTCTTTAGTTCTAGAATTTCCACTTTCATCTTTTTTTAATAATTTCCAAGTTTCAGCCTAAATTCTAATATACGTATTTTGTTTCCTTGAGCTCCTTTTAAATAAGTTATTATTTCAAAATATTTATATTTACTTTTAAAATATGAAATATCTATATTTTAGAAATTATATATATGTAAATCTAATTTTCTTTAAATTATATTTGAACATTCTTATGTCAAAGTCTGTGTCTCACTTTGCAATTTCTGGAGCCCTTGAAGGTCTTTAACAGCTGTCTATTATGTCTATTATTTCTATTTGTTAGTTTTCATGTTGCCTTATTTACTCAAATACCCATTTTTTTGTCATTGTTGTTGAGGGCTAGATCTTGTCTGTGAAGCATGGTATTAACTGTCTGAGAACTGAAATAAGGTTATATTATTTGACCAAGTTGGACTGAATATTCCTCTCACTGTAACTAAATCTTAGGTTTCTTCCTGACTACAGGCTCCTGACCTCCCTTTTCTTAGAGCACTTACTTGAAAAAACTTGTAATTGAAAATTCTTTCCCTGTCCCTTTGAGATGTAAATCTTCTTCCAGCCTTTTGCTGGTTTGACAGCCCAGAAATGTTCTTCTGAAGGACCTGTGAGCCATCCCTTCGAAACGTGATCACCAAGGAGAGAGCACCCCTACCTCCCAGTCTCTGCAGGAGGGTAGGGACCTAAACTAGGAGCAAAATACCAATGAACATATGAGCACCAATTAGTAAATACAAATAGCCTAAGCACATTGACCAGCTCCCCTAACATCCTCCAGCACCTTCTGACCCCAGCACTTGAAAATCTTCTTGCTGTTTGTTTCAGCAGAATTGACCTCGATTTCTTCACTTATTGCAATAGTCTTGAATAAAGTCTTCCTCTCCTGTTCAACTCAGTATAATTTTTCTTTGACATCTTGCAGAAGTTAAATTTGCTTCCAGCAAATCATCACAGTCACTAACAATCTGGGATCACTTCCTTTAACTCTTTAGAGACTGAAGGAATTTGAAGTTCAGCTCTTCCTCCTTCAAAGACCAGTCTACTCTCAAATCAACCTTACTCCTAGGGTGAAGTTTTTCAACCTGGGAGGATTTTGTCCCTCAAAGGATATTTAGCAACGTCTAGAGATATTTTTGGTTCTTCAACATGGTATGGAGTAAAGGTGGAGGGAAGTTGCTACTGGCATCTAGAAGGTAGAAGTAAGAGATGAAGGGATGCTTCTAAACATCATACAACACACAGGACACCCCCCAACAGGAAAGAATAATCTGACTCAAATTGTCAATAGTTCCAAGGTTGGAAAATCTTGTCCTTGGGTATAGATTTTGGTGAACCAACTCGGTGAGATATACTGATTTTTCAGTCCCTTACCCCTGCTTGAAGACCAGAGTTACCCTCGCTTCTAAGACACCAAAGCCCTGTTCGGGAACTCAGCTTCCTTTTCTGTCTTTGAAAATCTTCTATAGGAAAAGCAGCTCTTCTTTTCAGGTTTCAACTTTCTCTTGGACTTGCATTATGTTATTCTTCACTACTTTCTATCTCACTGATGCCTTTAATATGGTTTAAAATATTTTACCTACTTTACAGGTTGCTCTCAGTGGGGACAGGGTTGGTATCACCTAGTGAATGATTATCCATGCTTTTTAGGAATAGTCAAATAAGACTACTTGAAGTCTCCTGCTGCCTTTAAGAAGTCTCTTCTGAATAATTCCCAAAGTTCTTGGGGAGTGCTTAAAATCTTGTTTGTTGCTTAATATCTCTCACCCTTAACTGTTGTTCCAGGCTTTCCATTAGTTACATTTTGCTGAATTATACCTGATTCCATGTGGTGCAGTCTTCAACTCACGCTACTTTGATAAGTTTGAGGACATTTGCTCCCTGTGTTATCCAAAGCACCAAAAATATAAAAGTAACAAAAGTTTGCATTGAATGATGATATTGTTCCAATAAACATAATAAAAATATAGCTATGGGGCTTCCCTGGTGGCGCAGTGGTTGGGAGTCCGCCTGCCGATGCAGGGGACGCGGGTTTGTGCCCCGGTCCGGGAGGATCCCACGTGCCGCGGAGCGGCTGGGCCCGTGAGCCATGGCCGCTGAGCCTGCGCGTCTGGAGCCTGTGCTCCGTAACGGGAGAGGCCATGGCAGTGAGAGGCCTGCGTACCGAAAAAAAAAAAAAAAAAAAAAAAAAAAAAAAAAAAAAATATATATATATATATATATATATATATATATATATATATAGCTATGGTTCTAAGCAACATTATTTGGTGCTTCTATATGTCAGGGACTACTTTGCATATGATCCATTTACTTAATCCTGACAACAACCCTAGAATTTAGGTGTTAATTGAGATCTCATTTTATATGCAAGGAAACCAAGTCATAAGGAAACTAAGTATTTTGCCCAAAGCCTTTACATTTCAGATCTAGGACTCATACCCAGACAATTTGACACTGAGAAAATATGGCTTATATAGGCACATAAAAATATAGAATATTTAAAACCGAATATATCAGATTTCATTGCCGCTACTGTTTATGCCAACCACAATCACACAGCGCCCCCTACCGACATGACATTTTTTTCCTTCAGCTTCCACCCTGTTGCTAAAGCTTGCCTGTTCATCTTCAGATGAGATGCTTTGAAAACCAACTACTCTTTCCCTAATTCCTATAAGTGTTTGTCAGAAACATCAGTGACTATTGCTTCACTTTCTAAAGCAGCAATAGTAACAGTGGAGACAAAAAGCTGACCAAAATTTAAAAGGAAAAACTTTCCTCATCAGTAGATTTTTGATACTTATTTGTGTTGTTGCATGTGGATTTTGAAAAGCGGGCTTTGAACCTATTCCTGGGAATCTGGAATGTCATACACATGTAACGTGTGCGTGTCCAGGAATGATTTGAAAAGGTCCAAAGGTCTCACCTCTGACTGACCTTGAGACTGTAGCAATAGGAAGTGAAGGCTAAGGAAAAGTTTTAACTGTGTGCCTGAGTGCTGAAGCTGCGTTTCAATAGCCACCCAGATTCCCTTAGCAAAGACTGTGAGATATAGACCTTAAAAAACTGAGAAATCAATAAGAAAAAGACAGACAACACAAAATTTTAAAGGGGCAATAAACTTGAAAGGGAATTGCATAAAAAAGGACATCAGAACGGGACATCAGCTTTTCAAAACCCTCAAATCTGTCATCAGAGGAATGGAAATCAAAGCTAAAAGGAGTGATTGCACACCTACTGCAACATCAAATTTTTTTTAATAAAAAGAAATGAACAAAAACTGAGAATACTAAATGCCGGTGAGAATTTACATCAGTTGGAAAAAAAACTTCTGGAAGGAGTGTAAATTGGTGACTACTTCCTTGGTTTGGTAGTCTCTACTAAAATTGAACATACAGATGACTCATCCAGAAATTCCACTTCTTTGCTAACAAAAATAAATGTGATACGCGTCCAAAGAAAGGTGCAAAAAATTCACAGCAGTTTTATTCATCACAGCCCCGAACTGGAAACAACGCAGATGTCCATCCACTGTAAAACAGATAAATCGTGGTGCAACTGCATTATGAAGCTCTGAACTCATCACAGGGCTGTGACAGCACAAATAAGTATCGAAAATCTGATGAGGGGAGAAGCTAGACATAAAAGACTACAAACTGTACGATTCTATTTTTTTGAAACTTTTTGAAAGCTTCGAATGACAAGGGAAACCAGCCTAACACAAATTGTTGCATATCCTGAAAGCACTTCTTTATTGCACATTTCCATGTGGTTTGTCCACTTATTCATCAGGTTTATTTCTTAATAAAACTAAGTGCTCTTTTTTCTTCAATGTTTACATCTCATTTCAAGTTTCACTTTCTCTCTGACTCACTTCCAGGCTGCAATAGAACCTTGTGCATGCTCTGTTGGATAATTTTTTGTTTCATATATTAAATGTTAGTAAATGGTGTGTCTAATTCACTAAAAACTCAGCTCCCTGGGGCGAGGACACTGTTTTGAATCTCAGCTTCCAGTTCTAGGAGAAGCCCATGAGTTTAGTCATTGAGTTTACATGCACTGGTGTCAAATAATGTTTCAAATTTCTGCTCAGCTCCTATCCTTCTGTGTGACGTTAGGTAAGTTACTTTGCTTTCTCGGCAATAAATAGGGATAATAAAATCACCTAGCTTTTATATTTGTTGTAATGCTATGAGGTTTAAATGAGCTAATGTCTGAAACACAAACTGATCTTAATAAATGTTAGCTTTTAGCTAATACAATTACCAGAATATATTTACAGATTTAATGTAAATGGAGGCTACTTTATTTATGTAACTATCTTTACAATAAATTTGTTAAAATTTTAAAAACTTTACATAACATTTCATGAAAATTAATCTACTAATAGAAATACACCCAATGTTTCCCTGAGCAGAAAATATTTGGAGATATCTATCTATCTATCTGCAAATAGATATGTACCTTACAACATACATATAAATCCAGGAATAGGATCAGAAATTGGAAAGATATTGTACTTTTTAATAACAATATGTCATCTGACAGAAAGTACCACTAAAATTCAGAGGAAATGTGATACCAATCTAATTATATTCAGTCAAACTATATTTCAAGTTCATATGTGTAAAAACACATTCAGACAAATTACTGAGAACTGTAATATCTCTCTCTTTGATTCATATGTTTTCTTTGTTGACAAAAATCTCTTGACCTTATTTTGATCGATTTTCTGCGCTGATAACTAAATAAATGTCTCAGGTATTTTTTTTCGCGGGCCTCTCACTGTTGTGGCCTCTCCCATTGCGGAGCACAGGCTCCGGACGCGCAGGCTCAGCGGCCGTGGCTCAGGGGCCCAGCCGCTCCGCGGCATGTGGGATCTTCCCAGCCCGGGGCACGAACCCGTGTCCCCTGCATCGGTAGGCAGACTCTCAACCACTGCGCCACCAGGGAAGCCCAGTCTCAGGTATTTTTGACATTAGTTACTAGTTGAGACTATTGGCTGTCCCTCCACTTCTGCTTAAAACTCAGTCTCTCTGTGTGTACTTCAAATTGATGATTTAATGGTTTCTTTTAAGGTAAAATTTTGCTCTTTATTTTAGAACATATTTCTTCTTTTTGTGACTGTCTGACATTCCTGATTTGCACAACTTCTTTTTCTTAGATATTCCCCGAAATGTGGTTAATTACTTAACACATTATATTATCTGTTCTGTGTCTTTGACATTTACCATTATTGACATTCATCTTTACTGTGCTGTTGTATCCTATTTTTCTTCATTGTACTTTAATAACTGGTAGAAAAACGGACTTTTCCAAATTCTTAAAAATGCATACAAGTTATTATTAAATAACCATTCTTCCTGAAGCATTATTATTTTTAGTCTCTTTTTCTAAACACAAAAATGCCTATTTTAGAGCACGAGATTAATGGAAGGGGAAAAGTAAAATAAAGCACCATAAAAGGGTAAGGAAGAAGTTAGAGAAATAGTAAGGTAAATGCCAAAGGAAGCCAGTGGTGTATAAGAAAAAAATAGCAATATTTATATAGTTTATTACATGTTATAATGTTCTATATCATACAATAGTACTTTCATATTATTATATCTGTTGTAGATTAGAACTTTGGCATTAAAGAGATAAATTTGTCCAAAGTTGTTTAGCTACTACATTTTGAAGTCAAGACTCAAGCCCAGGCTTTTAAAATTCCTAATCCAGCATGCTTGCAATGGACTGTGATGGAAACTTGTAACCAAATAATATAGAAAAATTGAAACCAAAACAATTTAGCCATATAATATACACTTTTAAAAAACACTTGTTTAGGGGGGGCTTCCCTGGTGGCGCAGTGGTTGAAAGTCCGCCTGCTGATGCAGGGGACGCGAGTTCGTGCCCCGGTCCGGGAAGATCCCACATGCCGCAGAGCAGCTGGGCCCGCGAGCCATGGCCGCTGAGCCTGCGCGTCCGGAGCCTGTGCTCCGCAACGGGAGAGGCCGCAACAGTGAGAGGCCCGCGTACCGCAAAAAAAACAAAAAAAGTGGACAAAAATTTGAAAAGACATTTCTCTCAAGAAGATATATATGCAAAGGGCCAAAAAGTACCTGAAAAGATGCTCCAAAGGATCAGGGGAATGTAAATCAAAACCACTTCACACCCAGTAGGACAGCTATAATTGAAAAGGTGAAAAAATAACAAGCGTTGATGAGGATGTGAAGGAAATGAAATACTCATACATTGATGATGACAATGTATAATGGTGCAGCCTCAGGAGAAAACTATTTGGCAATTTTTCAAAAGTTTAAACAGAGAGTTAACAAATGACCCAACAATTCCACTTCTATGTATATATCTAAAAGAATTGAAGACATGTTCACACAAAAACGCATAGCAGCATTATTAATGAAAGCCAAAAGTGGAAATAAATCACATGTCTATCAACTGATGAATGTGAAAACAAAATGTGGTATACCCATACAATGGAATAGTATTCTGCTCTAAAAAAGAATGAAGTACTGATACATATTACAATCTGGATGAACCTTGAAAACATTAAATGAAACAGCCAGACACAAAAGCCTACATATTATATGATTCCATTTACGTGAATTGTCCAGAATACACACACCATGAGAATTATACCAGTATGAAAATGTTACTTAAATATAATGCAACTGGCTGTACTATTATTTTTCCTCTCAGAAGAACTTCTTTGTTCACTGCTCTAAATCACCATTGGTAAGTATTTCCTGTCTGGGGTTAGTAGCCACATCTCTTAGGTGGCTTCTGTTTCTTCTTTTCTTTCAAGGATGCTAACTTAGATTTCAGCACCTCCATTATTTTAGGGATAGAGTGAACTCCTCCAGAAGTAAGCAACACACTGAAACATCTTGATCTTTTCTTTAAAAGTCCCTAAGTAAACCTTAAGTAAACAGATCCTTAAGGGCCATCTAAGTTGACATAGTCAGTTACTTCCAAAAATATTGCTGTGCCACAGCAGAGTACAAATTGGTGGTTGAAATAAGAAAATACTGACTATCCTGTACTCCTACTAAATTTAGGATCTGCAGATTTAGGACCTGTAACATGTAACATCATACTTCTCAAATTAATTAATGTGCTGTAATAACCAATGAAAATTCTCAAACATCTATCTACTTTTCCTCCAGTATAAGGTAAGTGTTATTGCTATACACACTGCCTCTGTTGTTTTATTTCTATAGATTGAATTTCCAAGACACAGTCTCTAGATCATGGAGACACCTGGGCACCCATGGACCAAAACCAATCCGTGGATGCATTTCCTTTAGTTCACATTGAGTTGTGGATCCTGTTTTGAAAAAGAAATCAAGGCCAACTTTTGAGTCAGGTTTTTCCCTCAGATCTGGTCTCTACTACTAAGGAGTTCCCCTGGTGTGGGAAAAATGATGGACCTTGTCATTGTTGTTGGTTTGGCATATAGGAAACGTGGTCTCTTATTCATCAGTGCTCCTGTTACAGCTGCCTGAGTTTTTCTTCTCCTCATTGCTGAACATGTACATCACTCTAAACTCATGTGTGGTAGCTCGACAGTGTTCAACTCTGGCTATATAGAGAATCACATATAGGAGAGATTTTTAAAATTCTGATGCAGACAAATGAAAAAAGTTTTTAAAGTCTCATGTGAAGTCCAGATATCTGTATTTAAAAAAACAAACAAAAACAAACAAAAAAAACTGTCCAGGAAATTTCAATGTGCAGTCAAGGTTGAGAACCACTAGCCTAGAATATTTGACAGTGTTGTAGATTACTGAAAAAGGCAAAAGGTATGTCATTTCTATATAAAATTAAATCGTTTCATGCATGCATACAAGCATATGCTTTTTAAAAAATATATATCATATTGTTGACCTTAAAAATGTATACACATACATACACACGAATACAAATATAGCATAGGACACATAATTCTTTTCCTGTCTTCGTATTCCAAAGTAGATATTTATCTGAAAAATAAAATTTTCTCTCCCCTCAGAAGTATTCAGAGAAAACACTTTCTGCCTTCCTCTCTTGCCAGCAAGCACAGGAGGAATTACTTTTCTGATTGGTAAACTTTCAATCGTTCACTAAGTTCTTCCTGATTCCAGATGGCAGTATCTTCTCTGAGCATGTTCTTTGTCACAAGTTCATCTAAGTTGAAAAAGACTCCTTCAACTCAAATGAATGACTTATTACATGCCACCCTACATCACTCACCCACACATGACTTAGAAAAGTGAGAGAAGGGGGAATCAAAGGAAAGATATTAAGCCCGAGTTTCTCCAAAGGAAGGGAGCCAACAAAAGAAAGAGGTGACACTGTGGAAAGAGCAGTAAAGTCTGGGTTACTTTTGATTGTTTCGAGTCTGACATACCGAAAAGCAGTTGGAAATGAGGACTTGTACTCCAGGAAATAGGCTGGGATTGAGAATTCGATTTGGAATCCATGCACAGAAAAGTGATTGACAAAATTATTATTAATGTTAGGGCAGTGATAAAGATTATTTCAAGTACATATTACTCCATTATTTAGAAGTAGTATCTATCAATAATGATAACACCACACTAATGCTTAAACTTGACATTGAAAAAAGTTATACCCATGAAAGTTGTGTCACCAAATTTGAGAATATCACTATGGACACATAATACCTAAAATACAGCAGCTTAACTAAATATCTGTTACCCTTTCACATCTTTGCTGATGAGCATTTGATGAGTTTAGACTATTTAACTAAACAGATTTATTTTGTTTCCAGATGTGTTTTATTTGTATTACTTAATAACATGCTTTCCAAGGCACTGCTACTTTTAACATTCCATTATGTAATTCATCCACAAGTTGACTTTATATAAACGGTCTTTCTGGCTAAGCGAGCCCTATACCTATAGGGATTATGACACTCAATTAAAAGCCATATCTCATCGAATTTATAGATTACTACAGAATGCATACCCTTTGTTACTTGGGAGCAGAGAGAGGAGACAGGGATCATTAATATTAAATTTGTATATTCCAAGGATTTATTATATAACTTATAATAGGTTCTCCACATACTAGTATTTGTTTTAGTTGTACATGGCTAGATCATCAATATTACTTTTCATAGGATTAGAAGTCTACTTTTTAGTGAAAGGTAATTGCTCTCATTATGGAATGTTATAGTCCAGTAATAAAATTCAGTGTAGCATTAACTGATTTGATAATCCAACATGTAATTACTAAGTGTCTGTTATGTTTCAGGCATAGATTGAACGATGGAAATAGCAAGAATAATAAAACATGATTCTTACCCTCAAAATCTAGAAAGCATTATTGTATTATGGCCTAGGCTTTGGATTCAGTTTGTGATGAGTTCAAATCCTCACTCTGAAAATGGTTACGCAAACCATCTGCATGTAACTTCTCAAAGTCAGTTTTTCATACATAAAATGCAGAACAACATATAAAGTGTTATAACAGCCCAGAAAAGAGGGAGTGTCAAAGTGGTGTTAGGAGACAGAGGTTGGTGTTCAAGGCTGACCTTCAAGGTCAGAAGCCTTGTGGGGTTAGTCTTTATACTGAGAGACCCCTACATGTCAAGAAGCCAAGATATGTTCTCTAGCTATTTGATGAATGTAGGTTAAATTACTTGGACTGGGGTCTGGGAGAGATGACTACAGTTTAAATAATTGTATGCAGTGCATTTGGGTGGAGCTTGAGGAAATCAACCCTATTGGCTATCAGCTAAGGTCTCCTGTCATTTTTCACACCTGCCATTTCTGAGCTCTGAGTGTTATGAGGGTTTCATGGGTAGCTGGGCTATCTCCTCAGTTATTTACCTTTAAATATTCTAGGCTTCACTTTCTTTTGCTTTGTTCCATCAAATATCACATCTCCATCTACTCTCCATTTTCCAGGAATTCACTGAATTTTTTCATCTGTTAGAACCCATTCACTTTTTAAATTGTTTTGAACTTATACATTTTTATTCCTTTAATATAAATTTAGTGGAGTTTTAGAAGAAATGGGAGATTAAAATCTATGCTTAATACATTGCATTCAGTGCTAAATTTCTGTGAACCTCATTTAAAAATGAGATTCATTTTCTTTTATGACAGAACCTTGAATTATTTTGACATAGGATTATTTCTGTCTCATATAGATTATTTTGCAGTTTGGAAATCCACTGCATAATCTATGCCTCAACTTACTTTGATGTTCATATTATAAAGCATAGATGAGAAGGAATAGCTTTAAGGGTATTTTTAAAGTATTACCTAATTAATTACAGTGCATTTCAAGATGAGGAGTCTATCAATTCTTTCTATTACATTCATATTAAAAACCCTCTTTTTTTCTTGTCCTCCCTTCTAAATTGCTATTCCACTTTGGAGAAAATGCTGGAGGTCAAAGAGCTTCTGCCAGAGAATATTTCTTAGCTAAAAGAGCAAGTGGTTTATAGAGGAAAGTGAGGCAATATCTTCTGTAGTATTACTAAAAGTTAAAATTATTCCAAATGTAGGCAGAAAACTAACTGAAGAGCAAGAAAATACTGCATGGATAGTAGTTTTCTTCCATATCATGCACGTGTTCAAAAATCTATTGCCTTGATTCATAAGGCTGAACACATTGCTCTTATCTTTTATTCACTGGGGAAACCCACCAAACTCTGGAGAGGGGAAGGAAATCATCCATCTCAATTTATCTCACTTACAGGAAGTTTGCAAAAATACGGAACTCCTTCAGCAGACTACTACTTGTGACTTTTCTCTCTTTTTAATATATGCAATGGCTGGAGATATAATCTATGCTGATATCAAACATTCATCTTCAGAACATTCATCTTCACGTCAGAGATCTGGTAAGTTGGATTTAGACCTCTTATTAAAATTAAAGTTTTGTTTTTAATCTCCCTTATTTCTGTCCTGTGTCTGTACTTGTCTTACCGGAATTAGGAGACTGGATTCAAAGCAAAAGTTACTGAATGCAAGAATAAGGGTGAATGTTTTTAATGACACCAAGTGTTATAAAGTTAATTGTAACTTTAGTCTTAATATGTAGAACTTTGCTTTTGGTTTTCATAGAAGTTTAGAATTAACGACTATCTGAGTAATAGAATATGTTTGGAACATGAATAGATAGGCACACAGCTAAAGATAAGATTGTAACCTTAAACACAAACCACCTCAGAAATAATAGATTTTCAAATCCAGTGTATTTATACATGAAGCCTTAGGGAAATGTCCATGTTGCATTTATATTCTCTTCTCTAGGGTAAGAATTTTTATATTGTAAAGTTTATAAAAATGTTTAAATAACTTAAAGTCTCCTCATGGTGCTTTGTCCTTGTGGAGTGGATCTGATGTTTTGCTTTCCTATTATTTCCCAAGAATGCATTTTTTCTTCTATATTTATGCGTTTGCAGTGTTCAGGTGGATCTGGTGAGTTGCTTTCTCCAGTTGCAAGAGTCTGTTATTTTCTGTGTTTAAATATTATCTCTCTTAACTTGTGGAATAGAGGCTTTTCTGCTTTATTTTCTCAGTAGACCGGGAGCTTTCATTTTATACGCGTTAACAGAACTTCGTTTGAAAAATAACATGGACTAGAACCTTACTCTTACTCCCCCCATCCCCCCAAATCTCATATAATTGGTCCATTTTTCTAGAGGTTATTTTAACTCAGTTCAAGCAACAAAACCAGTATTTTTGATTCTACATTCCAGGATTTAATTTCTTCTGTTTGGAAAGAGCATTACTCTTTTCCTGGTTTAAAGATTTTGGGACAACATCTTTAATGCTGTCCAGTCCAATATTCTAATCTTAAAAATGAAGAAATATGAATATATAAAAATTAAATTATCTACTTGCAGTCATGCTTATGACCAGAAGTCAAATATCATATTACTCTTTCACTGCATGTCTCTGTTGTGGATAAACGCAACTTCTGTTCTCATGTGTCATATCATTGAAGAGGGAAAGAACTATTTGATACATTGGATTGTAATGTCCTACAGAGTCCTACACAATTATCCCTGGCCTTTCTCTTCTAACTCGGTAAATTTCACTTATTTTGCTCTGGTTGTTGGCTTTCTCTTGCTCTTTAAAATTACCATATTCTTTTCCATTTCAGAGCCTCGTATGTGTTGAAACCCTCTCCCTAATCTCTTAATCTTTGTATACCCAGCACCTCACACAGTACTAAGTACATAGCAGGCAATCGATAGATGCTGGGTAGGCGGATGAATAAATGGATGACTAAATAAATGGATTTCATTTGTACTAAACACTTTAAATATTGTAGGTTCATCAGTTCTCCAAGATACAAAACAAAGAGGGCTATCACCATGACACTGAGTGAAATCTCAGTAACAAAGTATGATTCCACTGAGAATATCCCAGGCTAAGATTCAGAAATTCATGCCTTTATAACCTTTACTTCAGGGGCCTAAAAGAATGACCTAGTACCCCTTATATTAGTCCTTTCATGAACTCTGATGCTTTATTCTCCAGCTTTTTAAGTCTGTAACCCCAGTTCTTCACACTAGAAACGTGTGTTGGGATATTATCACATTCTTCTGGTGATGGCCTTGACTGGTATACTTTGCATTGTTTTGCCTAATAAAAGAAAATACATGGATTTCTTTTAGTGCTTTGAGAATTAATAAATTCTCACTAAAGATGCTTTACTTAATAACAATAATAATGTGGACAGAACACTCTATAATAGGATTCCACTAAATAAACACTCAGGTTAATGTCTCGACACTTGGTTTTGTAATTGGTTATACTTCAACATCAGTTATAGTAGTGCACTCTCAGTATATTGTATGTGTGTGTGTATATATCACATATCTAGTGGAATTGATATACTGTAACTATTTGGGATAAGAGCCTATTGGTTTTAACTATCAACCCAAAGCTAAAAATGCCAGTTTCTTTTTATGATTTATTTATCTTTCAAGTACAAGAGATAGAGTAGATAGTGAACACCGTACTAATTTTGGTAGTCAAGACACCCAAGGTACAGTCTCACTTCTGCTATCAAGTAACTGTGTGACTGTGGACTTGAAATCCCCATTTTTAATATGTGAATGTTGGACAAGATTATCCCTAAAATTACTTTTATTTTAAAATGTATGATTTTATGCAATTACAATTACATGTCACAGGAAATAGGTGTATTGTATAAAGGAGGAGGCATGAAAGAACGGATCAATCCAAATAAGTGAGTGTTGTCAGTAAGCTTATTAGAGACTGGAGAATTTCACAGTCTTATATAAAAACTGAGGGATACAGAGAGTAAATTATAGTTAAGATTAATACTGAGGAATATGTATGGTAAATCAACAAGGAAAAATTTACATCTATTCACAGTTTTCTAGGTCCCCCTTTTCACAAACCAGGGGACCAAATATGCTCTGTGTGTGTGTGTGTGTGTGTGTGTGTGTGTGTGTGTGTGTAAAAGGAAGCTGGATCTACATATTTCAAAGGAAAGTAACTCAGGAGCATAACTGACAAAGTTTATTCAGCCCTTCCCTACCTCTTACTACCTAAGGAATTATTTACTGGGCTTATTAGTGAAATCTATCCAATTTTATAGATTCTCACCACCATGGAATTTTCCTGAAAGTTGAATGTGCAATGATTATCATCCTTCTTGTAATAGTAATTGTGCTGAGCATTTTTGGTAAGTAATTATCAATACCATTTATTTATCCCAAAGTATTTTAGCACCACCTATTGTAATTGCGTTTGCTGTTCAAGTGGTTCCTATACATTATAACTTCACAAAAAGCATGAAATTTGATACACAATTAAAATTAGAGATTTTCCATAGAACTTCAGATTGTGATATAATACATATTATGGATTCATTTCATTGATAAAGAGATTAGATTTATATTTTATGACCAAAATCATAAAGTGCATTTTATGCACAATGCATTTCCCAATGCAGTTGATTGTGAGTTATACACCATCTTCTCTGAAGCTGCGGTCAGTGAAAGCAAATTAAATAATGAAGCATATTTCTGTTTAAGCTTATCCATATTAGTTACTCCTGGACATCATCATCAATCTTGTATTCATGGATGGGAAATTTGTCTAAAATCAATCAATTCAATCAAGTATTTTAAAATTATACTCATATACTGTGGATATAGCTAAACATAGTCCAATTTCATGTGACAATTATTTAAATATTTTATTGAATAAATGCTTGGAGAAAAACTCCCAGATGATATATATATTCTAAGGAATTCAGATTTCCAGATTAAACCAAACTCTAGAACAGACAAAGGCCGTGTCTGCCTATGTTGCCCTTGTGAATGATATTAGTAATTATGAATGTCATTAGTAATTCGAGGTCAGTAGGCAGAGTCATAGAATTCAGAACTGAATGGGGCTCTAGAAATCAGCAAGGTCAAACCTCCAGTTGAGGTGAACAGTCCAAAACCCAGAGTGATAAGTGGTTTGACTAGTTTAATGTAACTAGTCAATGGCTGAATTGGGACTTTAACATTGAGGGGAGGAAGCAAAAATACTTAGCATTAAACATCTCTGCTAGGACTTCCCTGGTGGTCCAGTGGTTAAGACTCCACGCTTCCACTGCAGAGGGCACGGGTTCAATCCCTGGTCAGGGAACTAAGATCCCACCATGCCAGGCAGCGGGGCCAAAACAAAAAACAAGAAACCATCTCTGCTATGTTTCCTTTTGTTATAAGATAATAGATTTGTTATCAAAACAGTTTTTTGTTAGTAAAACAGATTTGTTTGTTACTACAATAGATTTTAAAGATTTAATTGCCTAATACACACTATTGTGACATTATAAATTACCAAAACTAATTTCAGTTAAGTGGCCATCAGAAAGACAGCTGTCTTCTTCATGGTCGAAAAATACTCTGGGCTCACCCTACCCTTCTATGTGTACGATTTACATGCACAATCTCAAAAGGAACAGAATCATGAACTGAAGTCAAAACACATAAAACCCTTTCCATGAATCAAGTGATACCTGATACAGTGAATAAGAACTCACAAAATACAAGCTATCCAAATGAGGCTTATATCCAGAGCTGGTTATTTTGTGTTTATTAAAATAAATATGAAAACTCCGAAAAAAAAAAAAGTGAGTATCCTTCTGGTCCCAGGTCATATTTTTCCAATTCCCCTAAAGTTAGCATTAATAAGGTTAACAAGAATGCTTGCAAAGGAACGTCCAAATCTTGGAAAAAGTAATGTTGTTTTTCCCTCTAAATTTTTAATCATTTAAATTACTATGGAGTTTCCACATTAATGAACTTCAGAGTCTCTAGAACCCAATGAATTTCTGCTTTGTGTTTAATACAGAAAATATGTTTCTTCTTTTATTAGTTATCCAGTTCAAATCTGCAAGACATACTAAAATAAATAATGAATCAAAAGAGAAATACTGTACTGGGCAAAATAAATCTGAAACAAGCACCTCAATAGGTAATGTTATTTTATATTGCCTAATTCCTGAGTAAACAAGTATGGACAGTAGTGTGGATTTTACTTGGGTATATCTGAATAAAGAGGAGATTCCTCTACCCCTACAGAGGGATGGTTTAGATCATTGTTTTTCAGGGACCTATTACAGTCCTTGACAAAAATATTTAAAGATCCAAGACAAATGAGAAAAATAAGCTTATATAATGAGTTGTAAATGAATTTAGAGGTATTATATTGGAATAATTGCATTTTCTTTTTTTAACTTCTTTTGGGACATGTGCAGGCACAGA
This sequence comes from Stenella coeruleoalba, assembly GCF_951394435.1. Lineage (NCBI taxonomy): Eukaryota > Metazoa > Chordata > Mammalia > Artiodactyla > Delphinidae > Stenella > Stenella coeruleoalba. Next base: position 94,298,014 of record NC_137157.1, read on the forward strand.
ATGTAATCAAAATATATTCATTCTTAAAATTCATGATCATATCAGGTAGCTTTTTGTCAATTTTTAATGTCATTACATGTAAAAAACTGTAAATGGTAACCTTTATCTTGCTTTCTCATCTGAATGTATTTACCTAATTTTTAAAGTCGAGAAGACACTCAGTCATTTGTCCTTTCTGTTTTCTTTTTCTTTCCAGCTGTTTTCTTTATTATTTTTAATCCGTTAATTTAATTCTATATTGAAAAATGATATACCTTTCTTTTTTTGAACATGCATATATAATTCTATTAGAAAGACTCACCAGTCCATGTTATAGGATACATTCAAATTCTAGGAATTCATTAAAACTTTAAAATAGATTTTGATGTTCCCAAGCCCCCTTGACCACATTCTAAAAACTTTAATTTTTTTTAACTAGTGAGACTATGAGGGCAAATTCTGTGGGACATTATCCCCAGAACAAAAGCGTATTACTGTACTCCTGTACCCTTGATACAGGTGGTAACAGTGGTATTTAATAAAGCCTCTAGCTTTAAATTCTAACTTGTTTTCTAATCCTTCTATTGTTACAGATAATCCTATCTATAACAGGCCCTAGAATCCTAGTTTCAATCCAGCAGGAAAGGATACCAACTCTAAATTTGTTTCATCTTAATAAAATAATATGTTGTTGATTTGAGTCCTCTCCCTCTTTTTCTTGATGAGTCTGGCTAATGGTTTATCAATTTTGTTTATCTTCTCAAAGAACCAGCTTTTAGTTTTACTGATCTTCACTATTGTTTTCTTTGTTTCTATTTCATTTATTTCTGCTCTGATCTTTATGATTTCTTTCATTCTACTAACTTTGGTTTTGTTTGTTCTTCTTTCTCTAGTTCCTTTAGGTGTAAGTTTAGATTGTTTATTTGAGATTTTTCTTCTTTCTTGAGAAAGGCTTGTATTGACCTATGGTCAACTAATCTATGACAAAGGAGGCAAGGCTATACAATGGAGAAAAGACAGTCTCTTCAATAAGTAGTGCTGGGAAAACTGGACAGCAACAGGTAAAAGAATGAAATTAGAACACTCTCTAACCCCATACACAAAAATAAACTCAAAATGGATTAAAGACCTAAATGTAAGACCGGACACTATAAAACTCTTAGAGGAAAACATATGAAGAACACTCTTTGACATAAATCACAGCAAGATCTTTTTTGATCCACCTCCTAGAGTAATGGAAATAAAAACAAAAATAAACAAATGGGATCTAATGAAACTTCAAAGCTTTTGCAAAGCAGACTACAAACAAGACAAAAAGACAACCCTCAGACTGGGAGAAAATATTTGCAAATGAATCAAAGGACAGAGGATCAATCTCCAAAATATATAAACAGCTCATGCTGCTCAATATTAAAAAACAAACAACCCAATCAAAAAATGGGCAGAAGACCTAAATAGACGTTTCTCCAAAGAAGACATACAGATGGCCAAGAGGCACATGAAAAGCTGCTCAACATCACTAATTATTAGAGAAATGCAAATCAAAACTACAATGAGATATCATCTCACACCAGTTAGAATGGGCATCATCAGACAATCTACAAACAACAAATGCTGGAGAGGGTGTCGAGAAAAGGGAACCCTCCTGCACCGTTGGTGGGAATGTAAATTGTTACAGCCACTATGAAGAACAGTATGGAGGCTCTTAAAAAACAAAAAATAGAATTACCATATGACCCAGTAATCCTACTATTGGGCATATACCCAGAGAAAACCATAATTCAAAAAGACACAGGCAGCCCAATGTTCATTGCAGCACTATTCACAATAGCCAGGTCATGGAAGCAACCTAAATGCCCATCGACAGAGGAATGGATAAAGAAGACATGGTACATATATATAATGGAATATTACTCAGCCATAAAAAGGAATGAAATTGGGTCATTTGTAGAGACTTGGATAGATCTAGAGACTGTCATACAGAGTGAAGTAAGTCAGAAAGAGAAAAACAAATATCTTATATCAATGCACATATGTGGAACCTAGAAAAATGGTACAGATGAACCAGTTTGCAGGGCAGAAATAGACACAGAGATGTAGAGAACAAACGTATGGACATCAAGGGGGGAAAGTGGCCAGGGGGGTGGTGGTGGGATAAATTGGGAGATTGGGATTGACATATATACACTAATATGTATAAAATGGTTAACTAATAAGAACCTGCTATATAAAAAAATAAATAAAATTCAAAAAATAAAAAATAAATAAAATAATAGAATAAACTTAAAATATGTAAAGTAAAACTTAATAGAACTAGTCAGCCATCATTCCTAATTCTTTGTCTACCTTCTCTGTATTTTATTTCTAGGACTTAAATTAGATGTTCGATAGGCCTTTGCTTTCTATCTTCCATTTCACTTAACCTCTCATTTTTGTCCTCATGATTGTCAATTTGTGCTGAATTCTTGGCAATGTTTTCAGATATACCTTGTGGTTCACAAATTCTCTCTGTTCCTGTTTCTAAGCTGTAGGCTCATTCACTGAGTCTAATTTCAATGATTATAGTTTTCAAACCTAAGGACTTAGTTTCAAACCCTCCAGTTAGCTTGTGATAGTCTCCTGTTATCTGATCATTTTGTAATTTATTCTTTTATTTCTTAAAATAATGTAAACATTATTGTTTATGATACATATAATTATTTAAATATCTAAAGTCCTCAGTGACCAAATCTCTTGTTTGTATTTCCTGCTAAAAAATGTTGGCTTGTTTTTTAAAGTATTTGATTTTTTAAAATTTGACTGATCCTGATACATTTCTCCAAAAAGTGTTGATTTTTCTTGGTATGGTTTGATTCATTTAAATTTCTATTTTGGGGGCAGCAGTTTAAATCTCAAGTCAGTTTTTTTTTCTTTTTTTTTTTTTAATTTTTATCTGTAATCTAGCTTCCACATTCATCAGCCAGGGACTTAGAAAATTTTTATACACAGCAGTTGATGCACACCTTTTGTTTATTTCTTTTATGGAATTTACTCTTTATTTTCAACATCTGTAGTTGCCCCCAATTCTGTTCTTTGGTTATTCAGACTAGAGAGACTTCAAATTGTCTACCAAAATTTTGCTCATTCTACATGGCACCAACATTGGTCTGTCTTGGGCTAAAAGTTGTAAAAACAGGAAATTTCTAAATTGTCATACCTTATTTCAAGTGTCAGCTACTCTCCAAAATCTGTCTGCTTTTTTTTACTCTTCAATGGCTTCAAGTCATTGTGTGTATGTATATGTGTGTTTTTAAAGAATATTTATTTTAGGGGACAATAAATTATTGGTATGTGTAGGATACCTATGTGTCATCATCTAAATCTACTGGCAAATATTATAAATTAGATCTATTTGTTACCAGCACATTTTTGGATGCCAAGATCCACTTGTACATGGGTAGATCATGAGTTTGGGGGGACATCTATTACACAATTTTTTCCCAAGAAAAATTCTTCCAGTGTGATATATAATTCTCAAAAGGTCTGGTTCATTGGCAGAACACTAATTAAATTCTCTAATTTCTACTTTTCCTCCAAATTTTTATCTCCCTGAGGCTTGGATGTCCATTGCTTTATCCTAGTGTCTGTGCATTGCCTAGCTGATAGAAAGCATAATATATTTTTAAGAGAATTAAACTAAATGGAGAAAGAAAAAAGAAACAAGAAAGAGAGAAAGAAACAATATACACATATTGCAATTCTGTTAATCTTTATTTTTTTTTCAAAATCCACCTGGAGGAAAGCACTTACTTTTGTCAAAGAAAGCTTAGGCCATAATTTAACACATTTTGAGAATCTTTAATTAGTATACACACAGTATTAGGGATACAGTCGCAAGTTCCTTTTAATTACTTATCCTTTTTCCTTCCAGGTTGTTTCAACTCTTCTACTGCTAGTAAATCATGCCCCTCTGAAGACTGGAAGCTACATGGGGGGAAATGTTACTGGGTTGCTAAAAGTGAGAAATCTTGGAATGAAAGTAAAAATGACTGTGTCATGAAAAATTCACATCTCATGGTGATCCAAGACTTCATTGATATGGTGAGATATAAAATTTGGAGATTATAGCATCCTTCACAACTGCAATACCTTCTTTGTGTTACAAATTTGAAAAATTCTGTGAAATAAATTTTTTAAACCTCATTGCTATTAACTACACAATTATTGGTTGAATGAATCATTGAACTATATTATTATCTCATGCTTTTTTTTGGCTAGGTATAAGAGGAATTCATTTGGTATTATATACCTAAGTTCTTCTCTACAAGGGACCCCACTGCTTACCAGATTTCATTTTAAATGTATGACATAAAATATCTATCTCATCTCCCATGTTTAACCCATTGCTCACAAAGGTTATAATCAGATCGCATGGCAGCTGAAATTAAAGATGATGTTGGGGGAAAGGAAATACAGCATAGTCCTTCTCATTAGGTTTGCTCTTTGTTGAAGAAAACAAGTATTTTTCTAGCTCTGGCTTAATTTAGATTGAAATTTTGCTACAAGAAGGTTGGACACTAAACCTTCTAAATAAGGCCAGTATTGATTTTATTTTTATAAATTTATTTTTTATTTTCTGGCTGCATCGGGTCTTCGTTGCTACGCGTGGGCTTTCTCTAGTTGCGGCGAGCAGGGGCTGCTCTTCCTTGCGACGCACGGGCCTCTCATTGCGGTGGCCTCTCTTGCTGCGGAGCCTGGGCTCTAGCCCTTAAAGCCCATTATGGTGATCAATTATACACGTGAATGCAACAAGGCAAACACTGATAGAACTGAAAGGGGAAATGGATAAATCCCCAATTATAGTTGGTGATGTCAACACTCTTCTCTGAGTAACTGACAAAACAAGTAGATAATAAATAAATAAACAAATGAATCTGAACAACACTATCAACCAATTACACCTAACGGATTTTACAGAATACTATCCAACAACAGCAGAATACACATTTTTTTCCAAGGAACTTTCATGAAGACAGATCATATTTTGGGACCTAAAAATTTACAAATACAGATATCACACAGGGTATGTCTCAGACCATAACAAAATTAAAGTGCAAATTAGAAACAGAAAGATGTTTGGAAATATCCCACACGTTTGAAAGTTAAACATCACACTTCTAGATAATGTATGGGTCAAAGAGGAAGCATCAGGGCAAATTTTTTTAAAGCATATTTTGACTTGAATGAAAATAACAATATAATGTCAAAATTCATGGGTTTCAATTTAAGCAGTTTAGAGGGAAATTTATAGCATCAAATGCTTATATTTGAAAAGAAGATAATGTAGAATCATTACTCTAAGCTTCTACTTAAAAAAAAAAAAACCTATGAAAAGAGCAAACTAACCCAAAGAAAGCAAGCGAATGGAAGACTTACACTACTCAATTTCAAGTCTTACTATAAACCTAAATTAATAAATATGGTGTAATATTGGCAAAGAAGAGAGTTATAGATCAACAAAACTGAATAGAGAGGCCAGAAATAGACTCACACAAATATAGTCAACTGATTTCTTTTGACCGTAGTGCAAAGATAATTCAGTGGAGAAACACCTCTTTTATATGCCTAATGACTATTTTCCAACAAACAGCTTTGTCATTTAGCATATGAGTTAAGCTGCATGTGACAGAGTTCCAGAATTGCTGTAGCTGAAACAAATGGATGTTTGCTTTATTCATTGAATCTAAGACACTTTCAATGATAAGATGTATCATTAGTACCCTTAAAAGAAATAGTGCAATTAAAAAGCAAAAACGAAGCTGCCAATGAAACTACCATAAGCCATTAGATTGTTCAATGTTTCCAAAGTCAAAGTGTTAAAATAGGGGAAAGATCTATCTTAGAATATACGTAATAAGTTATGTCACTCACATTGTAGTCTAAACTGCTGTGAGATTTCTGCTCCCATCAGTAGGGTGCTGTGTCTACTTGTTTCTGATTGGTTCACCACTAGAACCAATCACAGTTCACAGTCTAGCCATCAGGGGAGAAGAAAATGATGAATAGAAGGATATGAACTTACTCTTTAAATGCTGAATTAGAACTTCAGTATTTTTTTATTCTATCCCATTAGTCAGAAATTAGGTCAGTCACATTGTCACACTTAGCCAAAAGGGAGGCTGGGAAATGTCACCTTTATTATGGCTGGCCATATACTTTGGCTCAGGGGTTATGTCACTGTACAAAAAGAGATATTAAAAACCTATGGGGCTTCCCTGGTGGCACAGTGGTTGAGAGTCCGCCTGCCGATGCAGGGGACACAGGTTCGTGCCCCGGTCCGGGAAGATCCCACATGCTGCGGAGTGGCTGGGCCCGTGAGCCATGGCCGCTGAGCCTGCGCGTCCGGAGCCTGTGCTCCGCAACGGGAGAGGCCACAACCGTGAGAGGCCCGTGTACCGCAAAAAAAAACCCACAAAAACCAAAAACAACCTATGAACAGGGCCTTCCCTGGCAGTCCAGTGGTTAAGACTTTGCCTTCCAATGCAGGGGGTGTGGGTTCGATCCCTGGTCGGGAGCTAAGATCTTACATGCCTCCTGGCCAAAAAACCAAAGCACGAAACAGAAGCAATATTGTAACAAATTCAATAAAGACTTTAAAATGGTCCACACCAAAACAATCTTTAAAAAAACCAAAAACAAACAAAAAAACCTATGAACAGTATGTGTCCCATCAGCTCAGAGATTGCTTTCTTTCTGTAACTTTCCCTGTGTATTCTCTTGCTTCTAGATATTATTTCATACTTGTATTTAGTAGTAATCATTAACATTTATGCAAGGAGCATTTATTATGTGCCAGGAAGTGTTTAATAATATTATTATTTATTAACAAATCAATAATAGCTCTTTGAGATAGTACTATTATAATCTGAATTTTAGTGATTGGAAAAATACAGAAGTAAAAAGATTGAATAACTGTGCAAAGATGTGTAGTAGTAAATAGTAGTGCTAGGACTCAAATCAGGGAGCTGGACTCCACAGCTTTGATATCTACTAACATTGTACGTAATTGTTGTTTAGCAGTCATCCCACTGAGTTGCAGTAAAATTTCCCTCCACTGTGATCTATCTGAAAGCGTGGAGCATGTCTAACCTGTCCATTCCCAGCTTCTAGTGCAGTGCCAAGCACGTAGAAGGTGCACTTGCGCTATTTTTCTTGCATCTGTCAGAATCACTTTGTTTCATGTACCATTTCCTATTCTCTTTAGAGTTTCCTATGGCGGAACCTACAGGCTTCAGCCTCTTATTGGGTTGGTTTGAGGATCCCTCCTGGAGAGGAATTATGGACCTGGGTGGACAATAGCACTTTTGACCCCCAGCTGTAAGTTTTGTTGCATTTTTTGTGGTTTTAATCCCATATTGTATGTGACAAGATAGAGACGTTTGACATTGTTGGCCCTGAACTGATAGAACGGGTATAAATTTCCTACACTCTGATAAATATTTCTATAAAATGGTTCACACAGAAAGTTGAGAAAGAAAAGAAATCTCCCTCCAGCCACTCAGAAGATTTATGTGAGAAACAGGATTTGCCCCACTGCCTGATTTTGTCTTTTTATCTAAAAGGTAAATTAGCAAGTATAAACTCTCTTATGAGTGCACAGGTTTAGTTTACGAAACATAACTTCCTGCTTATTTCTTACAGTGATCAATTTTCAAATGATAAAAAAGTCAGAGGTAATATTTTAGCTATCTCTAATGAACTTCTCTGGAGACAGGTTTTGAGAAATAAAGCTAAAAGTGGGAAGAATTGCTTTACCCATCATACTGTTGTGTATTTAAATTGTTTGAATGATTATGTTTTCACCAAAAAATTAAAAAATATTTTCTTTTAAGTCTCTTGACATATGCATATATTCATGGCTGACGTAAAGGTGACCATTTGCTTTCTTTCTATAGGTTTTCAAAGAAAAAAAAAAAGCCACGGACCAGGAGTATGAAATGTGTCCTGGTGTCTTATACTGAGATAACTGAAGAAAGTTGTGAGAAACATCATCGGTGGATTTGTCAACTGTAATCCACTCGGCAGAAAATTGGTCTCCATTTGTCTGACTGAGAGACACCACATGAAGCTTGAGCTCAGATCATAAGAAAGTTCAGAGGGTTGCATGTGTCCTAGAGGGCTGTGTGTGTGTGTGTGTGTGTGTGTGTGTGTGTGTGTCCATTTATGATTCATGTGGGTATAGTAATATTTCTCAGAAGTGTGGAAAGGGTAATAGAGAAAATGTTTTAGAAAATGAGTAGTTATGATGAATAGATTTTTACATGTGAATGACCAATGTAGTTATTCAATCATCCGTCTTGTTTTGCCAGTATTTTTGGAACTTCAGTCTTTATCTTTTCTGCATCTTCCCTCTATGATATCCTTAGCTAATCACCTACATTCTCATGATTTCAACTACCACATACAATGCAATGCCTATCAATGTTATATCTCTAGTCCAGATCATTCCCTGATCACTAGACCTGTATACCGTCCTGCCTGTTTAACGTAGCAAATCTACAATCTCAAAGGTACTCCGAACTCAACATATAAAAATAATTCATTAAATTTCATCATAAAAGGAACCATCTTCCAGCACTCCATATCTCAATAAAGGACATGCCATACAAGACAATTATGCCATCTATAAACCAGCTGTGGTCTTGTTATAACCCTCTCTTTCACACACAGCTCTAGGCTGCTATCCCCTTTCCATCTCATATCACCAAGTTTTACTTTTTTTTTTTATTAAATCTCTCTCAAACTTGTCCTCCTCTCTCCATCACCCCTTTCACGATCTTAATACAAAGGTACTAAAATATTAAATAACTGCAATAACAACATCTTCCTGTTTTACTTTTCTTCCATTTCAATCATTCCCTGCTTTGAATTCTGTGATGTTTTTAAAAATATATACTGACAATGCAATCTTCCCTTTAAAAAATACCTCAATATCTTCCTTATAATAATACCAAATTCCATAACATAGCCTAGAAATCCCTATCAGGTTTAACCTTTCCTTACTTATTCTGTCTCTTCCTACACCAAACACCCAAACTCTCAGGACCACAACTCCATTAAACTAATTTCTGGAACTCATGCTGTATTTCACCACATTGCCTTCACAGAAGTTGTTCTCTAGACCTGAAATTCTCCTTCTTCTCTTCTCCATCAGGTTACCTCCCAAATATTCTCTATATCTCTGCTCAGTTTTTAAGAGCTTTTCCTTGAGCTCCATGACAAGGTCAAATATTCTGACATTATATTCCCCTCCCCAGTACTTACCACATTTTAGGTCTTACCTATACAAGTCTTTTGAGTGAATATTTGATTAATGTCCTCTGCCCTCACTTGACTGTAAATCACATAAAGACCCAATATCTGTTTTTATATTTTTAGTGCCTTTTAAATTACCTACTACATAATAACTACTCAAAAAATACTTATTATATTAAGTTTTCTCTAAGAGATCACAGAAGTAAAATGCTGATACGTGGCTAGGGAGATGGGGTGCAAAAGAAAAAGACTCAGCTGATGGAGGTCTAATTGTTAGGTCATTAAAAGTCAACTGAAGGGGGCTTCCCTGGTGGCACAGTGGTTGAGAGTCCGCCTGAACATGCCCGATGCAGGGGACACGGGTTCGTGCCCCGGTCCGGGAAGATCCCACATGCCGCGGAGCGGCTGGGCCCGTGAGCCATGGCCGCTGAGCCTGCACATCCAGAGCCTGTGCTCCGCAACGGGAGAGGCCACAATAGTGAGAGGCCCGCGTACCACAAAAAAAAAGGAAAAAATAACAAAAATATAATATGAAAAAATTTACTTGCTTGAAAATAGTCTGGATCATATTTAAAGATCACAATAATAATTACAAAATAATTTTAACTGAGTGATAATGTATATCAAAACTTGGAGGTCAAATCTAAAGTTGTGCTTATAGGAAAATATATATCATATATATATGCATATATATATATATATATATAAATATATATGCTTATAGGAAATGCATATGATCCAGCAATCCCACTCCTGGGCATATACCCAGAGAAAACCATAATTCAAAAAAATACATGCACCCAAATGTTCATTGCAGCACTATTTACAATAGCCAGGTCATGGAAGCAACCTAAATGTCCATCGACAGACGAATGGATAAAGAAGATGTGGTACATATATACAATGGAATATTAGCCATAAGAAGGAACGAAATTGGGTCAGTTGTAGAGACGTGGATGGATCTAGGGACTGTCATATAGAGTGAAGTAAGTCAGAAAGAGAAAAACAAATATCGTATATTAACACATATATGTGGAACCTAGAAAAATGGTACAGATGAACCAGTTTGCAGGGCAGAAAATGAGACACAGAAGTAGAGAACAAACGTATGGACACTAAGGGGGGAAAGCGGCGGGGGATGGGGGTGGGGGTGTGATGAATTGGGCAATTGGGATTGACATGTATACACTGATGTATAAAATGGATAACTAATAAGAACCTGCTGTATAAAAAAATAAATTAAATTAAATTTAAAAATTAAAAAAATAAGAAATGCATATTCTGAACATACTGAATATCAATGATCTGAACATTTGTACAAAAATATAAAAAGCAGCAAATTATATCCAAGATAAAGGAGAAAGAAATTACCAAATTAAGAGCAAAAATAATAAATTGAACATGAAATAGAGATATGAAATACAGTTGCATTTTTTAAAGCCAATTAAATTGTTAAAGCTACTTTTAGATTGATAAAGATAAAAAGATGGAAACACATATAAGCAATCTCAAAAATAAAAAGGGTACATTTCAGCAGATTTTGTCCATGTTAAAAAGATAAAAGGATAATATAAACAATATTATGACAATAAACTTGAAAATTTAGTTAGAACATTTTCTAGAAAAATAAACACAACTTACAAAATTTCATACAAGAAGAAACTTAAATTTTGTTTTCTTAACTATAATAAAATTGGATCTATAAATTATAACTTTCTACAAAATTCCAGGCCCTGGAAAACAAAAAAAAGTAAAGCAAATCTTCCACAATCTCTTTCAGAGATTATTTGAGAAGCAAAATATCCCAAATTGTTTTATACATCAAAAAAATTGTGACACTCAACCCCAAAGGATATAAATAAAGAAAAGAAATAAAGGTCAACCTCAGTCATAGATTAAAAAATCCCAACTAATTTATTAATATATAAAAAGATTACTATAAACAATCAAATATGATTTATTCAAAGACCCTATGTCACCCTCTGGTGGCAGCCTGAAAGGATACATGGGGCCCCATGGCCAGGACCTCATGATTCATGGGGCCTGATTGCTATGAGGTATGGGTTTTACTTGTTCCCAATTGGTGGCCCTGTGTAAGCAGCAGAAGGGATCCGTGAGCCACTCATTAGACAGCAGACATTCCTCTTGTGGTGAAGAAGGGTCACCTGAATTCTCAATGAAGAGAGTTGAATTAGCCAGGGTACCACCAGAGGAACAAAACTAGTAGGATAGATATAGATGATAGATAGATAGCTATACAGAAACAGAGAAATTTATTGCAAGAAATTTGCTTATGCACTGTGGGAGCTAAAAATAGACAGATGATAGATAATTTAAGATATAGATAGATGATAGATAGATAGATAGATAGACAGATGATAGATAGATAGATAGATAGACAGATGATAGATAGATAGATAGATTGCAAAGAATTAGGTTACACAGTTATGGCGGCCGGCTAGGCAAATCTAAAATTTATAACCAGACAATTGGAAGGACAGGCTGAAAACTCTCCAGCAGGAGTTGATGCTTCAGTCCACAGAAGGAATTTCTTCTTCCTCAGGAAACTTCAGTTCCGTTTTTAAGGCCTTTCAACTGACTGGATCAGGCTCACCCAGGTTACCTCTGGATAATATTCTTAGCTTAAAGCTTGTTTATTATAGATGATAATGAGATATACAAAATACCTTCACAGCAGCACCAGGATTAATGTTTGTTGAATGACGGAGTGCTATACCTTAGCCATGGCCAAGCTGACACACAAAACTTACCATCACATCCCATGCTTTGTCGATTTGGCACCCATATTTAATCTTCTTAAACCATACTTCATCTCCAAATAAAGACAATAACAAAGTTATGCTTCTGCCTAATATGATACAACTATCTTGCCTACAACTAAAAACATGTTAAGCTTTCCACAGAAGAGGATGCAAAGTCCTTGGGCAATGTTCAGTCTTCTCCTTGACAATCATGGAATTTAAATACTGAGATTAAAGTTAACTACTATAAATACATCTTATTTCACATAGGATATGAAGCTAAGGGAGGAAAACAACAAATATTATGTGTAAATATACATACATTCACATATTCATAGCAAAATAATGCAGAAATACTTATAACAATTACAGTCTTCATTTTGCAACCGGTCACATGATCATAGTTGGTATTTACAACTACCTTCTTCCACTATGCATTCCATATTCCCTTGGCCCTCAGCAAGCACCCCAGCTGGTTGTGATTCTTCGCCTGGTAGAGTGATTGAAACATTCATTCCACAAATTCTGCTTGAACTGAGCTGTTGTAATTTTCCTTGAGTTTAATCACAGGATATGGTAGTACTAAGAGATGTTCTAAGGAATTTCCCGTATCCCAGACATACTTTTCCTTTCCTCTAATGTGTTGTAGCAGTCCAATTTTTCCTCAGAATCTGAATCAATTAACCCAGTCAGGATGGTAACTCCCTTTTTCACTCATTGATTCAGAGGCACGAGAAACCCAAACTGCTTGGGTGGCAGTATTCACTTCCAGTTTAATGGAATCACTGCTGTGGTCCTGATGGAAACATTCCTCCTTTTGGAACTAAGACCTATAGACAAGTAAAGCATACTAAGGTCACAGGGATAGGAAGCAAAAGTTTTCCAGTGAATCGATAGAGGTAATAGTGCGGTGCCACTCTCATTTCCACTCCTTGATTCCTGGGGTCTTGAATCCTGGCTATGGGAAAAACAGAATGATATCTTGTATTCTGATTTAAAACATACACTGCCTCCAAAACTGGTTGTAGGAGGGTCAAGATGCATCAACTTCTTCACCTTAGACGGGTTAACCTGACATGCCCTTCACTACTAGACTCCTAGAAATTTCACTAAGGTCAAAGGCCCCTGAATTTTTGTTGGATTTATTTCCCACCCTCTGACATGCAAATTACCAATATGTCTAGATTAGCTGAGACTTCTTGGTCACTAGGTCCAATCAGCAAAACATCATCATTAAAATGGACCGGTGTGATATCTTGTAGAACAGAAAGGTGATCAAGATTTCTGCAGACTAAATTATAAGTCTGGAGAGGCGATATATCCCTGAGGTAGGACAGTGAAGATGTATTGCTGGCCTTGCCAGCCGAAAGCAAACTTTTGTGTTTATTGTTTTTATTGGAACCCATCTGAACATCAGGTATACCTGGTGTCGGTTAGCAAAAACCATTTGTACAATTGATATTGATGGAGCCAAAACCAAAACAGTGACTGGACGTGATGGGGAAAGACGTTGGGAACAAAAACCTGATTTTGGAGAGGAAAATGAAAGCCAGTCAGATTCAGTGAGGATGCAAAACCTGATACAACAAAATCCTTGCACAAAATATAAATTTATTATGAATACCTGGAAGGATAATCTGAGAAAGGAAAAGATAAAAGGAGGCCAACACGGGGCTTCCCTGGTGGCGCAGTGGTTGAGAGTCCGCCTGCCGATGCAGGGGACACGGGTTCGTGCCCCGGTCCGGGAAGATCCCACATGCCGCGGAGCGGCTGGGCCCGTGAGCCATGGCCGCTCAGCCTGCACGTCCAGAGCCTGTGCTCCGCAACAGGAGAGGCCACAACAGTGAGAGGCCCACGTACCGCAGAAAACAAAACAAAACAAAACAAAGCCTGATACAACAAAATCCTTGTACAAAATATAAATTTATTGTGAATACCTGGAAGGATAATCTGAGAAAGGAAAAGATAAAAGGAGGCCAACACAAAGGAGGCAGGAGGAGGGGGAGAGGAAAAGAGAGAAGACAAAGGTGAAATGAGAGGAAGAAGAAAATACAGCTAAGCACAGCAGAGGTGCAAAGCTTACCTGCCCAAATGGCATTAAAGTCTTGCTATGTAATCTCAACTTCTGGTAGTCTTTACTAACAAACAGGTATTGAGAAAAAAGCATTTACCAGGTCAGTAGGTGCATATCAGGTACCAGGGGATGTGTTAATTTCCTCAAGCAATGAAATCACATCTGGAATAGCAGCTGCAATAAGAGTCACCACCTGGTTAAGTTTACAATAATTGACTGTCATTCTTCAAGATTCATTTTTTCTGCACAGGACAAATAGGTGCGTTGAATGAGGGTTTGTTGGAAATCACCACCGCTGTTTCTTTCAGTCCTTTATGGTGGCAGTAGTCTCTGTGTTCCCTCCAGTAATGTGGTTGACTATTTTCCTTGAAAGAGGCAGTTCTAAGTGGCTTCCACTTGGTTTTTCCTACCATAACAACTCTTACCCCACAGGTCATTGAATCAATGTGGGGATTCTTCCAGTTGTCCAGTAGGTCTATTCCAATTTTACATTCCAGATTCTGGAGAAAAACCACATGATGGGTTCTGGGACCCACTGGACTCACTGTGAGGTGGATCTAAGCCTCAACTTCATTGATCATCTGATCTCCTTATATTGACCTACTCTGATTAGTGTAATACAGTGATGTCTTTGGTCTCCTGAAATTAATGTCAGGTCAGAGTCAGTGCCCATAACTCCCCCAAAGTCTGATTCTTTTCGCAATGCACAGTCACCCAGGTAAATTGTCATAGATCTCTTTGGGGAAACGTGGGGAAAAGATTAACTATAAAAAGTTTGTCAGTTTAGCAGGGCCCTTCCTCAAGGGACTTGCCCCCCAACTCTTAATTAAGGAGGTTCTGGCTCTGTAAACTGACTCATGTCTAGGAATTGATTGAGGGGACAGTGGTCTGTTGATTCACGTTAGCCCCCTGTTCACTCACCTCAGGACTCTTCTGCTTAAGGGAGGCCATTACAGTTTCTTCAGGCAAAACAAAGTTAACCTCCTCACACAGGGGTCACGGGGATACTTCTAATGGCAAAAAGGACTCGATAGAATTTAGTTTCATATCCCTAGTTTGATTGGAATCTTCCCCTATGTCCCCATTCTAGTTTTCAAGATCTCGTTCTTTCCTAATCAGTGCCCTCATTTTAACAGAAGATGTCTGCAATGTTGAAAGCGCAGAACAACCCTATCTCCAGCCCCCTCACAATGCAGCTAGCAGTGGTTTCAGGAAATTTCATTTCCTGTAAAATTCCAGATATTTCTAGGAACTTGGCTAGCTTGTCCCTGCACAAGTTGTAGCTGATAACAACAAGCAGTTCAGACTCTCTCCAGCAGAGGGAGCCATTATACAAGGGCATTCTTAAAAAACATCATTAGGGGCTTCCCTGGTGGTGCAGTGGTTGAGAGTCCGCCTGCCGATGCAGGGGACACGGGTTCGTGCCCCGGTCTGGGAAGATCCCACATGCCGCGGAGCGGCTAGGCCCGTGAGCCATGGCCGCTGAGCCTGCGCGTCCGGAGCCTGTGCTCCGCAACGGGAGCGGCCAAAGCAGTGAGAGGCCCGCGTACCGCAAAAAAAAAAAAAAAAAAAGCAACATTAGAAAAATTTTCTGTTTCTCTCAAGACATTGAGAGCAACTCAACATAAGTAAGTGATAAGTTAGACAAGAAAGAAAAGACATCCAAACTGGAAAGGGAGAAGTAAAACTGACACTATTGCAGATGACATGATACTGTATACAGAAAACCTTAAAGATTCTACCAACTGTTAGGACTAATAAATGAATTCAGTAAAGTTGCAGGACACAAAATCAATATACAGAAATCTGTTGCATTTCTATACACTATTAACAAACTATCAGAAAGAGAAAGTAAGAAAACAATTGCATTTACAATTGTATCATAAAGAATAAAATACCTAGGAATAAATTTAACCAAGGAGCTGAAAGACCTATACACTGAAAATTATAAGACATTGATGAAAGAACACAAATAAATGGAAAGATAGTCCATGCTTATGGATTGGAAGAATAAATACTGTTAAAATGTCCCTACTACCAAAGCAATGTGCAGATTCAATGCAATCTCTGTCAAAGTTACAAAGTCATTTTTCAGAAATAGAACAAACAATCCTAAAATTTGTATGGAACCACAAAAGACCTTGAGTAGCCAAAGCAATCTTGATAAAGAAGAGCAGAGCTGGAAACATCATACTCTCTGATTTCAAATTTTATTACAAAGCTATAGTAATCAAAACAGTGTGATATTGGCATAAAAATGGACACACAGATCAATGGAACATAATAGAGATCCCAGAAATAAAGCCACACATGTATGGTCAATTAATTCATGACGAAGGAGCCAGGAATATACAATGAGGAAAGGACAATCTCTTCAGTGAATGGTGTTGGGAAAACTGGACAGCCACATAAAAAGTAATGAAACCGAACCACTATATTACCTCATACACAAAGTTAACTCAAAGTGAATTAAAGACTTGAATGTAAGACCTGAAACCAAAAATCTCTTAGAGTTAAAAATAGGCAATAAGCTCCTTAATATTAGTCTTGGTGATGATATTTTGGATTTGATACCAAAAGCAAAGGAAATAAAAAAAACAAGTGGGACTACATCAAACTAAAAAGCCTCTGAACATCACTAGTTTAGTTTAACATCACTAATTCACTAACATCACTAAACTAGATTAGTTTAACATCACTAATCATCAGGGAAAAAGAAAGTCAAAGTCACAAGGATTATCACCTCACACCTGTTAGAATGGCTACTATCAAAAAGTCAAGAAATAACAAGTGCAGGAAAGGATGTAGAGGAAATAGAATCCTTGTGCACTGTTGATGGGAATGTAAATCAGTGCAGTCACTATGGAAAACAATATGGAAGTTCCTCAAAAAATTAAAAATAGAACTACTATACAATCTGGCAATTCCACTTCTAGATGTTTATCCAAAGAAAATGAAAACACTAACTTGAGGGACTTCCCTGGTGGTCCAGTAGTTAGGACTCTGCACTTTCACTGCCAAGGGCCCGGGTTCGATTCCTGGTTGGGGAACTAAGATCCCACAAGTCATGCAGCACAGCCAAAAGAAGAAAGAAAAAAACACTAACTTGAATATGCACCCCCATATTCACTGCAGCATTATTTACAATAGCCAAGATATGGAAACAACCTAAGTGTCCACTGATGGCTGAATAGATAAAGAAAATGTGGTATATACACAATAGAATATAATTCAGCCATAAAAAAGAATGAAACTTTGCCATCTGTGACAACACAGATGGACCTTATGCTAAGTGAAATAAATCAGACAGAGCAGACGGAGAGAGACAAATACATCATTTCTTGAAAAAAAAATTTTCCCAAAGATACTTATTCTATACCACCTAAGTGTCTTTACTTAATTTTCCTTTATCCTGTGAGAAACTTTACCAGTGAATATTAATGTGTGAATAATCATCCTTTTTAATCACCTACTGTGAATTTGGTTCAACCAAGAATAATATTCTCCTAATTACTTGATACTGAGGAAGCAACATTTTGATAGGTAAAACAATCAAAAGAAGCATTAGGAAATTTAGGGTCTCCAAGACCAAGAGAGTAGAGCAAAGTGGTCTTTGTACAGCCATAGAACAATTTAGTCATCTAGAGACTGGACCAAAACATTCAAAAAGAGAAATAAATTATATAGAGAATAATTTTCTATAACTGTCAAAAAAAGACAGGAACAATAAAGAAAGAAATGGATGGATTTATTGACAATCATATGTAAAATACGTTTACACCATAACAAAAATTTAAAGACAAATAACATGGAAAACATTTGCAATGTATATGTAAAACAAGGAGTTATAGCCTTGATATATAATGGGCTCTTTCTTTTCAGCTTAAAAAAAAACAGCAGTAGAAACGTGGAAGAAAACATGAAGTAACAATATGTGAAAAAAGAAAATAGGCTGTCAATAACATTTGAAAAAATTCTTATTTGTATAAATAAATAGCCCAGCTGAGAGCATTGACTGTCTCTCCATTTGTTTATGAGAAGAGGCACAGTTGATACAAAGGCACAAAATAAAACATAAACAAAAACCCACCAAAGTGTGTATCTAACCACATCAAATTATTTCAGCAATTTCCAAATCTTATTTTATTTTTTCCTAAATAAGTCACCTTAATATGTACTAGAAGTCCTCGTTGTATACCTGATATTAAAGTCCAGTTGTACAAACTAATGTAAAAGAAAGACCAACATTTCATAATAAATGGTGGGGCAGGGGAGTTCAGTAAGCTTTATCTTGAAAAATAAAAAAAAAAAATAGTTTTGAAAATAAGTTTATCTTATACTTCCAAGATTTAAGGGGCTTCCCTGGTGGCGCAGTGGTTAAGAATCCCCCTGCCAGTGCAGGGGACATGGGTTTGAGCCCTGGTCCAGGAAGATCCCACATGCCACGGAGCAACTAAGCCCGTGCGCCACAACTACTGAGCCTGCGCTCTAGAGCCCGCGAGCCACTACTACTGAGCCCGCGTGCCTAGAGCCCGTGCTCCGCAACAAGAAAAACCACGGCAATGAGAAGCCGGCGCACCACAACAAAGTAGCCCCCGCTAGCCCCGCAAGCAGCAATGAAGACCCAACGCAGCGATAAATAAGATTTAAGCTACAATTGTGTATATGCAGTAATTATTAGACTGAGAAAGAATCAAGGGTTGAGAGGGCCATTATTTCTCAACCTAATTTTATAATAGCGGAGTAGCACGACTCTAACTCTTGTTTGACTTCTGTAACATGTATAATGTGTCATTTTTGCAAAAAAAATAGAATACTTTTGGATTTTATTTTTACCAAGAGCATCTCTTACTACTTCGTGCTTCAATTCATTCTCCTTTGAAGCACCTGCCAATCTTCTTAGTGTCCCTGTTGATTTTCTATATTTAAATCATTAACGTGTTTAATTCTGATGTTCTCCCATTTGTCAATAACTTTGCCTTTGATTTAGACAAATCTCTACTACTACTTTCATGGCTTTCGTAAAATCTGAATTACTTTGAAAGTAAATGTAATTGTCATAGTACACACTGTGTTCAGTATTATCAAGTGTTAGCGTCTGACAGCTGGTGAAAGGCAGTCCACAATGTCCTTGCTGTCATGACACAGATGAAGGAAGGCTAATGCCAGGTAGGAAGGGTGAGTGAGTGGCAGGCAATTTGCAAGTGTCAGCTCATCAGTAAATAATTTGGCTTCTATTGCTTTTAACATTTATTGCTTCCTTATACAACCTCATAACTGCAATGATTCTGTGAATGAAAGTTTGGAGAATGGGGACTTCCTGTATAATATGGTAAAATTGAAGATGCTTTAACACATTCTTAAGTGATTCTCTTAGCTCTAAAGTGATGTAGTCAAGACAGATATCATTACTTCCACTTTATACTTGACTTAGAGAGCTTACACAATTTGCTTGAGTTCACGGAATCATTGAATAATGT
Organism: Stenella coeruleoalba; assembly: GCF_951394435.1. Taxonomy (NCBI): domain Eukaryota; kingdom Metazoa; phylum Chordata; class Mammalia; order Artiodactyla; family Delphinidae; genus Stenella; species Stenella coeruleoalba. The sequence goes on from NC_137157.1 coordinate 94,317,603, forward strand.
AGCTGAGATTTGAACCCAAATCTGTTTCTGTACTAAAATCCTGTTTAATCTAATGTATTATACTGCCTCCCAGTGGTATGAACTTATATTCACAGACATCTGTAATAAATAGTTACGTTATTTCCATTCTTCTGGATTTGGGAAGGTTGAAGATTTGTCTATTAGCAAAGTAATTTTTCCCTGCATACCAAGGATGCTCTTTTTAAATATTCACATCTTTCTGAATTTGTACAATTTTATGCTTTAGACATGCAAGGAGAAGTTAATTATACGAAAAGTTGACATGTATAGTGTTTATTTTATCCAAGACATTGTATCCTAAAAGGTATGAAACTATGAATATTTTTCCTACTTTAAGAGTAAAATGAATGAATCTTGTAGTCTACGAAACTTGCCTATATTACACAGCTAACAGTGGCCAAGCTAAGGCTCACACTCTCCTGTTCATCTCTAAATCCAAACCATACCTTTAGAGCTGCTTTCCAATATAGTAGCCATTAATCACATTTGAGTATTTAAATTTAAATCAATTATAATTAAATAAAATGTTTAAAATCTAGCCACATTTCAAGCGCTCATGAGCCCCACTGTGGCTCGTGGCTACAGTTTCGGTTGCACTGATGTGGAATATTTCCACCATTGCAGAAAGCTGATTCAACAGTGTTAGTCTAGAATAAAGATAATAGTTTTCTTCCAGATGTTGAACAAAAGGAACTCCAGCTAATTTGTTTTTAAACCATGAATTATATATAGCTCAATACATTTTACAGCAATTAGAAACAATAGCCTTCTTCAGTATGTGTGCTTGTAAGAGGTGTAGACGATAAGAACCAAGTGAAGGAGGACTGAATACAATGATGGTGTTTAAAGAGAACCTGAATATAGGAGAGCAATGTCATACATGTGCTCATTTTTTAATCCTTTACTGAGATCAAGTAGATACCTTTAAAGTAAATAACAGCACATGTCTAAAATGACAGAGTCTTCTGGTGAAGAATGACTTGTCTACCCTTCCAATTTCTCATTGAAATACCCAGCAATACATATGACTTGGGGAAAGTCCAGAATGGTACCATAAATTAAATTTTAAACTGAATATGTGTCACAATACGGAAGAAATTTCTAGAGCTATAGCAGTTGATGGGATAGAATTAGTCAAGTTCCTTAATGGCCAGCAGAAATTTTCCCACCTGAACCACGACACATAGAGATCTGGGGAGTGACCTAAAAGTAGCTTTTGAGCACTGCTAATGACAGTCTTTAAAACAGGCATGGATAATTGAAGGAGAAACTGCCCAGACGAGAAACGCTTCACTAACTTAGGAAATGAGATCGGGACAGTGCAGGAGGCCAGTGAAGAGCCCCTACTTCACATGAGGACCCCTTTGATTTTGCACACTAGCTGCACCACAACTCTGTAGATGGAATAAATAAGTCATAGAATTCCCACAACTGAGGGTAGAAGATAGCCCATATCTCCACCTAGAGAGCTGGAATACAGATTTCAGCAAAAAGCCCCTTTGCATCACGTTTGGTTCTGCCAACAGTGGTGACACAAGGCTTGGGCTTGTCTGTCCTGCCCGCCTCCTTCTCTGAACCAAAAGCACAATTTATGGTTTTCTACCAGCCTCAAGAGGCCACTTAGGTTTACCCATGGAAAAAAGTAGCAACGGGGCTTCCCTGGTGGCGCAGTGGTTGAGAGTCCGCCTGCCGATGAAGGGGGCACGGGTTCGTGCCCCGGTCCGGGAAGATCCCACATGCCGTGGAGCGGCTGGGCCTGTGAGCCATGGCCGCTGAGCCTGCGCGTCCGGAGCCTGTGCTCTGCAACGGGAGAGGCCACGGCAGTGAGAGGCCCACGTACCGCAAAAAAAAAAAAAAAAGAAAAAGAAAAAGAGTAACAACGTTTGGTAGTACAGTAATTCCCCTACATACAAATGAATTCTGTTTCAAGAGCACATTTGCAAGTCCAATTTATTCATTTTAAGTCCAACAAAGTTAGCCTTGGTACCCAACTAACACAATTGGCTATATAGCACTGTACTGTAATGGGTTTATAATACTTTTCACACAAATACTACATAAAAAACAAACAAACACAAAAAATAGTGAAAACATTTTTAACTTACAGTACAGTACCTTGAAAAGTACAGTAGTGCAGCACAACAGCTGGCATACAAGGGCTGGCATCAAGTGAACAGGCAAGAAGAGTTACCGACTGGAGGAGGGAGAGGAGGTGGGAGATGGTAGAGCTGAAGGATCGCCAGCAACAGGAGATGGAGAACAAGCTGCAATTTCACTCACGCCTGACGTTGATGGCGCAGGTTCTGGTTCCTTGCTGGGTTCAATTTTATCTACCCTCTTGAAAAAACGATCCAGTGATGTCTGGGTAGTACTGTACCAGCTACATCACCACCACTTTTATGCTTCCTTCTGGACATCCTGGGCTTGAAATAAAGGTACTGTACTACTGTACTCTATACAGTAAAATACACAGAAGCACAACCATTTGTAGAGGATGCACACACGTAACAACATATACCAGACACGTGAGCTAACTTATGTGATTGGACATGTGAACGCACGTTTGCATCTCTGAAAGTTCGCAAATCGAAGTTTCCTATGTAAAGGACTTACTGTAACTCATTTATTTTGTAAAGTGGAGGGTTTTCCTCTCAATCTCCCTCACATATTTCTTTCCTTATGTTCCCCCTCTCCTTTCTGGCAAATACCTGTTTGTTCTGTGTATCTATAACTGTTTATATAATCTATATCTGTTTGTTTTGTTATGTTTATTTTTTTAATATTTCACATATAAGTGAAATCATCTAGTATTTGTCTTTTTCTGTCTAATTTCATTTAGCATAATACCTTCTAGGACCATCCATGTTGTTATGAATGGCAAGATTTCATTCTTTTTTATGGCTGAGTAATAGTACATTGTATTATATATACCACATCTTCTTTATCCATTTATCTATCCATAGACCCTTAGGTTGCTTCCATAATTAGGGTATTTTAAATAATGCTGCAATGAACATAGGGGTGCATATATCTTTTCTAATTAGAGTTTTTGTATTCTTCAGATAAATACCCAGGAATGGTAATACTGGATCATATGATAGTTCTATTTTTAATTTTTTGAGGAATCTCCTCAAAAAAATCTCATAATGCCTGCACCAATTTACATTCCCATAAATAGTGTCCAAAGTTCCCTTTTCTCAGCCTCTTGCCAACACTTGCTATTGGTTGGCTTTCTGACAGGTGTGAAGTGCTATCTCATTTTTGCTTTTCCCTAGTGATAAGTGATGTTGAACATCTTTTCGTGTGCTTGTTGGCCATATGTGTGTCTTCCTTGGAAAACGTCTATTCAGATTCTCTGCCCATTTTTTAATTGTGTCTTTTTCTTTGATGTTGAGTTGTGTGAGTTCTTTGTATGCTTTCGATATTAATCCCTTATCACATATTATTTGCAAATATCTTTTCTCATTCACTAGGTGGCTTTTTGATTTTGTTGATAGTTTCCTTTGCTTGCAAAAGTGTTTTAGTTTGATGTAGTCCTGTTTGTTTATTTTTGCTTTTGCTTCCCTTGTCAGAGGAGACATATTTAAAGAAAGATATTACAAAGACCAATGTCAAAAAGCACACTCCCTATGTTTTCTTCTAGAAGTTTTATCTTTTCAGGTCTTATATTTAAGTTTTTAATCCATTTTGAATGTATTCCTTTGCAAGGTGTGAGACAGTAGTCCAGTTTGATTATTTCACATGTAATTGTCTAATTTTCCCAACACCATTTGTTGAAGAGGATGTCTTTTCCCCATTGTATATTCTTGCCTCCTTTTTCATAGATTAATTGTCCACATAAGTGTGGGTTCATTTCTGGGTGTTCCACTCTGTTCCATTGATCTATGTGCTTGGTTTTGTGCCACTACCATATTGTTTTGATTACCGTAGCTTTGCAGTACCCTTTGAAATCAGGGAGTGTGATACCTCTAGTTCTGTTCTTTCTCAAGATTGTTTTGACTATTCAGGATCTTTTCTGTTTCTGTACAAATGTTAGAATTATTTGTTCTAGTTCTGTAAAAAAAAATGCCATTTATAGTTTGATAGGTAGTGCATTGAATCTGTAGAGTGTCTTGGGTAGTGTGGTCATTTTAACAATATTAATTCTTCCAATCCATGAACATTATATACCTTTCCATCTGTTTGTGTCATCTTCAGTTTCTTTCATCAGTGGCTTATAGTTTTCCAAGTACAGTGTCTTATAATCTTCCTTAGAGAGACTTATTTCTAGGTATTTTATTCTTTTTGATACAATGGTAAATGGGATTGTTTTCTTGATTTCACTTTCTGATAGTTCATTGTTAGTATATAGAAATCCAACAGATTTCTGTGTATTGATTTTATACCCTGCAAGTTTATCAAATTCAATGATGAGCTCTCATAGTTTTTTGGTGGCTCAAATATTTGCATCATTAAATTATTCTTTCATTATTGATATTTGTCTTATTTCCACTGTGGATGACAAAACACTCTGAATTATTTTATTCCCTTAAAATACATTAAAATTTGTTTTATAGTGTCAGGGAGAGGGAAATTTCCCTCCTACCCCTCTTGAGTTGTTGTGGCTGGACTAATAATAAAGTGACAGGTTAACAGGAAAAAAAGAAGCAAATATTAATTTGTATGCACAGAGATCTCATAGAAAAGGGACCTAAGAAGTGGCCAAAGCAGGCTTTTATACTTTTTAGAAGAATAAACAATAAATTTGTGAGGAATTGACAGGAAAAAAAAAAAAACCTTAGGATTAATTAGTGAAGAATCTAGACAGTTTGGGCTTGGGGTAATAAATTAAAGAAGTAACAAGATACCCTATCTCTGGTGATAAGTGCAACCTACCTCCAGACACAGAGAGTGCACTTTTCATATGAGAGATTTATTTTCTGTTTTCACGGAGACAGGAGATTCAAATTGTTCTTAAGTAACTTTAATTCAAAATAGTCAATATCCATTGAGGTATATTTGGGGGTAGTCTGTCCTGGGCCCAAATGATAACCTGCATGTAATCAATTTTTCTGAGCATTTCCAATTCCATAGAAAAAATGTGTATTCACTCAGCATTGGTTAGCATGTTCTCTGTGTGACAATTAGTCAACCATTATTTTACTATTGTTTTTGTGCTTATTTGAAGATTAAAATCATATCCTTGACTTCATGTTGTCTCATATATTTTAGTACTTTACCACTCCCAAGAAATACTAGAACCCTAGAACACTTTAACTCAAATTACTTCTTTCCCAACATTTTATTGTGGTCATGCATCTAATTCTAGTTTTACTCTTTGCACTTCTCAAGGTATTTTTATTACTGCTTTGTATAATCGATATTAATTTATATTACCCTTTCCATGGCTTTTCATTTCTTGGCCACATTTCCATGTTTCTACCTGAAATCATTTTCCTCCTGCTTGAGGAATTCCTTTTAATGTTTCTTTCAGTGTACATTTGGGGGTGATAAATGTCTTTGTGCTGACTTCACTTCCAAAACGTATCTTCACTTGTTATAAAAATCTAGGTTTTCTGTTGTTTTCTTTCACCACTTTAAAAAAATATTATTTTCTCATGTTTCCATTATAAAGGCACTGGCCATTCTTACTATACCTCCTTCTTTGTGCTGCTTTTTCTTTTTAACTTTGCCTTTAATTTACAGTCGTTTTACTATAACGTTCCTAGGTATAATTTTCAAAAGTCTATCTTGTTTTAAATTTGCCAAGCTTCTTTTTTTTTTTTCAATATTTATTTATTTATTTATGGCTGTGTCAGTTCTTAGTTGCACCACATGGGACCTTTCATTTGTCTGTTTGTTTTACCTCTTGGTACAATAAAAGAATTTTTGCTTGACTGTTTTCACTGTAATTATACATATATAAAATATGAAACCTTCTTCCAGATAGTATTCACATAATCCTCTGGTAAGTATTAGATTTTACAGATATTGTCTTAATCCAACAGTGACTGAGTTGATTAAGTCTAAATTGCAGTTTCTGCAAAATTCTATCTACCTTTTTCTTACCAATTCACCACTTCTTCTTTACCCCAGCACCTAAGACTAAACCTTCTAGAAATTCCATCTGAGATCCTGGATAATTACTATAGCTCCTTTTCCTTGTGGGAGACTGAATCTAAATTTTTTTCTCCTCAACACCACATGACTGTCACAACTCCACTCTGCTTTTCACAATTTTCTTCTTAGTCTCTTTCCCTGTGAAGTTTAATAATTTGGCAAACGGCTTGAAGGAAAAATATTAATCTCACTTCTTTGGTCCTCTTTTGTCTTCAGGATTTTGGCCTTTCAAGTGCATTGGCAGAGATTTTTATCTCATCTAGGAGAGTGCCTGCTAGCCATGGCCCTCTGCCCAGATTCTGAGCAGGTGACCCTTCACCAAAATACCTCTAGGAGACGAGGGACTCCCAAAATGTTTACTCACTTCTCTGAATCTTTCCTGTTCCTCCAGTTACCTTAAAAACTTTCCAGTGCCTTTAAAATTTGTTTGTTTGTTTGTTTGAATCTGGCTCTTCTAATTCTTCTCAACATCAGGTTGCTCTCTCTCAACTTGCATTATTATAGACAGAAGTACATATGAACTTGCAAGTTTATCCTTTTTACATCATTTCATGATTTTGTTGTCAAAGAGAAAAGGAAGTAACCTTAATAAATTTCACATTTTCTTGGAATTCCCAATCAGCTGACAGAACTAATAACATTACTTTTACCATTATTATCATGGTATGACAACATAAAGCTACAGTTTATTGTCACTTACCGTGATCCAGAAACATGGACAAAAGATTTAAATATGTCTTATTTAATTGGTCAAACTACATAATGAGGCTGATATTATTACTTTTATTTTAAGATGAACTCCTTGAGTGAGGGACCAAGTAAATTTGTTCTAAATTCACAGTTAGTGACAGAGTCCACGATTAAATGATCTGATTTGGAAATTAGTTTGAAATTAAGGCAGTAAATAAAGGTCAGTGTTAACTCAGTGTGGAATCTGTTAATATCAAATCTCTCAGTTTCACAGTGCTGTAACCGTTCCTCATTCCGAGAAAAGGAAACTGAAAACTAAGTGGCCAGATAATGATGTGGTTATTCACTTGACATTTATCACATATTTTTGAAGTTTAGTACATTTGAGTCACCAGGCCTCATGGTGGATTCTGAGTGTAGAATAATGAAAAGATATAGTCCCTTCCTTTGAGGAACTTAATAGAAAACTGAATAGTTAAGTGGGTATATATGATTCATTGTGACAAGTTATTGATACAAAAGGCAGTGGAATTAGTTATTATGAGAGCACTTAATGAGATACCTAACCGAGGGACATTTTCCCAAAGAAGTGTTAAATAAATTTGCAAACTGAAGACTTGAATAGGCGTTGGCTAAATGAAAAAGTGAGGCATTTGAGTTTGAAAGGGGAAATGTTCCAGTTGAAGGGAACTGCAAAAGAGAAGAGAATGTATATAGCACAGTTGGAAAACCCCTTGAAATTTAAGATGACTCAAGCACAAATTATAAAAGAAGCATGAGAAAAGAACTTTCCAAATAACACAAAGGCTCTTTATTAAACTACACAAATTTTGTCATTCCTACACCTTATTGTCCTGTTTACTTTCTTATGAAAACCTATATCCGATACCTGATACCCTGCGTAAGATACAGTGACATGTTTTTCCATGGTTCCTAGGGAGCTGCAGTGTGCAGGGAGAAAGTACACAGAATGTTGTCTTAATTTCACTGAGGAAAAACATTTTTTAGCAGGTGCCAGATGAGGAACCTAGGACAGCTAGTGCTCAAAAAACCCTAATTCTCTGATGGGTTTTGGGAAAAGCATTTTTAAAGGGGGGGTGTCAGGGTGTGCGGTCAGCTTGATTCTGATTGGTTGATGGTCAGGTAACAGGGTGGTGTCACAGGGGTTAACATCAGTCCTTGGGCTCCAGTAGGTCTGGGGGCTAGTAGTCATGGTCATCAAGTAGTTAACTTCTGCCATTAGGTTGCGCGGCGGGGGGGGGGGGGGGGGGGGGGGGGGGGGGGGGGTGTTAAGCATCTGTAAAACAGCTCAGGAAATGCGCATCAGATACTACCATCTAGGTAATCCAGAGAGGAGCTAAAGATTCTATGACTGCCACAGGGCTGATTGCTGTCTACATTGCTACCTGGCCCAGCTGCTGTTTCTGTGACTACATGTTCATGTCCTTTCAATCATTAATTCTTGAGCTTTCTGTGACCCAGAAGAGGCCTGGGAGACTATACCTTTTCTCCAAACAAGAGGCAGGCAGAGGACATGGCGGGAGGGGTGTGTCCCAGGAAGACCCCACAATGTCCTGCTCAGTCACAATTATTCATGCTGGCTTAAGGAAATATTATGAACTTTATTTTTCTTTTTTGAATTTTTTTAATACAGCAGGTTCTTATTCGTTACCTATTTTATACATATTAGTGTATGTATGTCAATCCCAATCTCCCAATTCATCCCACCACTCCCAGTGAAGCTTTGGTCTGGAGAATATCTACAACCTTTTCCTTCAGGGCTCAGATAAAGCTATATCCCTCAAGAATAGAACACTGGCCAGAGACTCTTCTGATGGGCCAGTGCCTGGGTTTAAATGTTCTGAATACCAGTGTTCCTTCAAGGGTAGGAGAAATGGTATATTTCATCCTAGGGTATCATGAAAAGGATCTGAGAGAAATGATTGAAGCCCACTTGATCTCAGAGAGACAGCAGAGAGCGGTGGCTTGAAGCGAGTTCTTAGTTCCCTGCCCAGGAATTGAACCTGGGTAGCCTGGATGAAAACCAGGAAACCTAGCCACTAGTCCACCAGGGGCTAGAGGCTAGAAGCAAAATTCCCCTGGCTCTTGCCCCATTGAAAAATGCATTTCTCAAGGAGGCAAAAACTGTAAAGCCAGGTACAGAGTTTATTATTAGAGACACAGCACAAGTGGGAGAGCACAGAGAGAAACCGTTTGTTTAGTTAAGACAGAAGCAAGACAGAGATGCACACCAGGAGAGCAAGGGTATGGGCATCCTTCCTAATGGGGAGGAGAGCGGTAAAGAGGTGGTTAAGTAATTTACACAGGGCAGTTCTTCCGGGTCTTTGTTTATCTTTTGCCAATTACCTTGTTTCTTTTTCCACACCTGACCTGCCCTAAGACCCTCCCCAACATGTATGCACAACTTTTTTCCAAGATGGATTCCAGCCCAGAGGCCTATGGGGGGCCTTGGCATCACATATTATGGGGTGGTGTCCCCTCCTTTTTGACCGCCAAAGACCCTTTCTGTGCATGTGCAGTTGGGGAGGTCTCCCTTGCCCCAAGGAGAGGAAATATGTGACCTCTTGATCTTTTGCTCAAACAGCGTTTAGCCCCTCTCTGTCCTTGCCATGACTGTTACCTTAAAGTGTCCACAGGAAACAAAGTTCAGCTATTTACCCCGTTCCTGTTGTTATTTCTGTCTCAAAGTGCAGACAGGAAGTTGGTCATAAATATCTAGCCTGGAGCCCACTTGTCTCCTCTCTCAAGAAATGTAGGGGTCTTCCCTGGTGGCGCAGTGGTTGAGAGTCCGCCTGCCGATGCAGGGGACACGGGTTCGTGCCCCGGTCCGGGAAGAGCCCACATGCCGCGGAGCGGCTGGGCCCGTGAGCCATGGCCACTGAGCCTGCGCGTCCGGAGCCTGTGCTCCGCAACGGGAGAGGCCACAACAGTGAGAGGCCCGCGTACCGCAAAAAAAAAACTAAGTTACAATATGGCTTTGATAAAATGACAAGGAGAAAAGCTTCCTGCTGAGGGCTGTTTTCTGTAAAGAGCTGCTTACATGCGGGAGACCCCTCTGTCTTATCACTAACCTCAGACTACTATTACCAGACTATCAGCTCTCTTCCCTAGTTTCCCCTTCAGTAATCTCGTAAACAAACTGTGCGAACAAGATAGCATTGAAAGAAAGGTCACAAGAAGTCAACAAGCCTGCACGACAAGTCTGCACACAGTGGAGGATGGCAATGATTCTGACCCTCCATCTCAATGATTAACGAGGTTGTTTCCTTTTATCCCTTTAAAAACATTCATGACCAAACAGAATCTTTGGAGGTGGTTCTGGGGGACACCGAGTCCACCATCTCCCCAGATTGCCAGCATTCTGATTAAAAGCAACTTTCCTTTTTACCAACACTTGCCTCTGTCCAGTATTGGTTTTTGGAGCAGTGCGCAGTGGGACCTCATTTGGTAACATTATTTTTAAATTAAACTTTAAAAAACTTTTCAGATCATTTTAGATTCACATGCAGTTGTAAGAAATACTACAGAAAGATCCAATGTCGTTTTTACCCATTGTCCCCCACGGTAACATCTTAAAAGCTGCCATATGAAATCACAACTAAGATGAGGATACTGACATAGTCGAGATGCAGAATGATTCCATCACCACATAGATCCATCCTCTGGCTCTTTCATGGCCACACTCCCTTTTCCTCTCCCTTCACCCATCCTCTGCCCCTGTTCTTCATCTCTATAATTTTGTCATTTCAAGAATGTTATAAAAATGAACTCAAACAGTATGTAAGCTTTTGTGATTGGCTTTTTGACTTTTAACATTGATTCAACCATATTGTTCCATGTATCAACAGTCCATTCCTTTTTTATTGCCGAGTAGTATTCCTTTGTATGGTTGTAACAGCATTTGCTTAATCATTCATCCATTGCAGAACATCTGGTTCTTTACAGGTTTGGGCTATTACAAACAAAGATGTGTGTTTAGTGTTAAAAGAAACTGTCAATGTCACAACAAGATGACAAAATAGGAGGTTCTGGACTCTTCTTTCCTGCCACAATACACCAATTCAACAGCCACACATAGATTAATTCCTTTGTGAGAAATCCAGAAGCTGGTAGAGAGCCTTTTTTACCCTGGATGAGTGTGAAACTAATCACATCAAAACTGGTAGAAAATGCTGACAACACTTTTTCACCACATTCCCCATCCCGTGAGCCTCTACATATAATCAGGAGGGCATGTCCTGCTCCCAGATTCCCCCGAGGAGCAAAGGGTTTGGTCTGCACATCTAGTACCCCAACTTTTCTAGGTGCTGCCTGAGGGGCTGGGCATACCTAATACCCTGAGGACTGCCAAGAACAAAGGGGTGTTATTTTTTATTTTAACTGAAGTATAGTTGGTTTACAATGTTGTGTGTGTACAGCACAGTGATTCGGTTGTACACATATATATTCTTTTCAGATTTTTTTTGCTCGTATGTTATTACAAAATATTGAGTATAGTTCCCTGTGTTATACAGTAATTCCTTGTTGGTTATCTATATCTGTATCTATATACAGTAGTGTGTATATATTAATCCCAACCTCTTAATCTATCCCTCCCCCTGCTTCCCCTTTGGTACCCATAAGTTTGTTTTCTATGTCTATGAGTCTCTTTCTGTTTTGTGTAATAAGTTCATGTTTGGTACCCATAAGTTTGTTTTCTATGTCTATGAGTCTCTTTCTGTTTTGTGTAATAAGTTCATGTTTACCTTTTTTTTTAGATCCCACATATAAGTGATATCATATATTTGTTTTTCTCTGCCTGATTTATTTCACTTAGCATGTTAATCTCTAGGTCCAACCATGTTGCTGCAAGTGGCATTATTTCATTCTTTTTCATGGCTGAGTAATATTCCACTGTATATATGTACCACATCTTCTTTATCCATTCATCTGCTGATAGACATTTAGGTTGCTTCCATGTCTTGACTATTGTAAATAGTGCTGCTATGAACATTGAGGTGCCTGTATCTTTTCAAATTATAGTTTTCTTTGAATAGATGCTCAGGGGTTGCTGATAGATGCGAGTGGGGTCGCTGGGTCCTATGGGAACTCTAGCAAACGGGCTGTTTTAAATGAGCATGAGGGTACTTCCCACAGCTCCTCCCTTCAGCTCAGTGCAGAATGAAAAGATGATAAAGCCCACTCCCAGCTTTTCCTTAGAAGTTGGACTGCACAGCTTGTACCACAACTTTTTTGTCTGCTACCCAAGGATCTGGTTTCTAATTTGCCTGTCTCAGAGAACTAAGGAGGCTCAGCATATGCTAATCCTGCTGGAACCTAACATCCTCTAAACTCCTGGGGGCCACCAAGAACAAAGACAGAGGTTTGGATGAACAAAAGTTTAAAACATTGTATATGCATACAATGGACTATTATTCAACCTTAGATAAGAAGGAAATCCTGAAATATGCAACCACATGGATGAATCTTGAGGACATTATGAGAACTGAATTAAGCCACTCACAGGACAAACACTGCATGATTCCAGTTACTGAGGTACCTACAGTAATCAAACTCATAGAAGAAAAGAACAGAATGGTGGTTGCCAGAAACAGGGGGAGGGAAAAATTGGAGTTGCTAATCAACATGTATAAAATTTCAGTTATGCAAGATGAATAACTTTTAGATATCTGCTGTACAACATTGTGCCTATAGATAAAAATACTATACTGTATACTTAAAAATTGGTGAAGAGGGGGTTTCCTGTTAAGTGTTCTTACCACACACACACAAAAAAATTGTCAAACTATTTTCCAGAAAGTCTGTAATATTTTATATTCCCATCAGCAATGTATGATCCAGTTTCTCTGCATCCTCATCAGAATTTTGCATTGTCATTCTTTTTTTTTTAATAATTCTGGCATGTATATAGTTACTTATCACTGTTGTTTTAATTTGCATTTCTCTAGTGGCTGATGACCACGAGCATCTATTCTTGGTCTTATTTGCCCTCTGAACATTCTCTTCTGGAAAATGTCTGCTCGTGTCTCTTGCCCATTGTGTGGTGAAGAATTAACTTTACTCAAAGTGAGGTCTGACCTTTGTCCCAGTTCCTGGAGGTAACCGCTAAACCTTTGGATTTTCCCAAGTAATAGAAACATCCTGGCTAGATAGCGTGGACAAAGAATGACCCCTGCCATTTCAGTAAACAGAGGATGCTGTGGCCATAAATCCCTCAGCCCATTTCAGCCGCCTCCAGCGGTGCACCCTGAGAGGAATCCAGGAAGAAGAAAAACAGGATACTGGCCCTAGATAGTCAAGATGCACATCAAAGGAATAATTTCAATGAGTCCAGACTCTTGCATCTTCCCATACATAGAAAAGCACTAAAATTACTCATTTGAGATGTCTGGTTTTTATGTGGTTAGCAGTAACCTTCTGATGTTCAACTACATCATCTTTTTTTTTTCAGCAAAAACTCCTATATACTCTGGCTTCTCCCTTACCTCTTACCCCTTACCCCTTACCCCTTTGGAACAGTCCCTCAGAGCTATCTAAGAGGCTGCCAACTGTGGGCTATAGTCCTCAGTAAGTCTGTCGAATAAAACATAAGTATCAACTTTTAGGTTATGCATATTTTTCAGCCAACAATAGTTTATGCTAATGTGAGGATAGTCACACCAGAAAGAACAACCATGTGAGTACATGTGAGAAGAGGGTTGGGGCTTTGAGTCACGTGATATTAGCCTTATGTTCACGAGTGAGAGGAGACTATACCAAAGTCAATTGTTTTCCATGACCCCAAAAATGAGCAAGCAAAATGTGGAATTAACAAAATATCATTTATTTTTATTAGCACCCTAAAAAATGAAATGCTTAGGTATACATCTAACAAAATATGTTCAAGTTCTATATGAGGAAAAGTACAAAACTCGGAAGAACAAAATCAAAGAAGTAAATAAATGGAGAGATACTCTATATTTACAGGTAGGAAAACTCAATATTGTCCAAGATGTCAGTTCTTCCCAACATGATCTATAGATTCAATATAATCACAATTTAAAATGCAGCAAGTTATTTTATGGATTTTGACAAAATAATTCTAAAGTTTATATGGAGAGGCAAAAGACCCAGAATAGCCAACCCAATATTGAAGGAGAAGAAAATTGGAGAGCAGACCCTACTCAATGTCAAGACTTACTATCTAGCTATAGTAATCGAGACAGTGTGGTGAAATAAGACAAATAGATCAATGGGACAGAATAGAGAGACCAGAAACAGACCCTCATAAACGTAGTCAACTGAACTTGGACAAAAGAGCAAAGGCAATACAATGGAGAAATGGTGATTGAACAATTGAAACTCCACATACAACAACAACCAAAAAATGATCTAGACGCTGATCTAACACCCTTCACAAAAAAATAACATAAAATGGATCATAGACCTAAAGGTAAAATGCAGAACCATAAAACTCCTAGAAGATAACATAAGAGAAAACCTAGATGTCCTTGGGTATGATGATGTCTTTTTAGCTACAATATCAAAGACACTATACATGAAAGAAATAATTAATAAGCTGGACTTCATTAAAATTAAAAACTTCTGTTCTGCAAAAAGGCAATATTAAGAGAATTAAAAGCAAACCAGACTGGGAGAAAATATTTGTCAAAGACACATCCACTAAATGACTGTTATTCAAAATATATATACAAAGGACTCTTAAACTCAACCTTAACAGACACCTCATCAAAGAAGATATACAGAGGGCAAGTAAGCAAATATGAAAAAGATGTTTCATATCATATGCCATCAGGGAAATGAAGTTAGAATAATGAATAATGATGAGGTACTACTACACATCTATTATGGTCAGAATCTGGAACACTGACAACACCAAATGCTTACAAAGATATGAAGCAACAGGAACTCTCCTACATTGCTTTTGGGAGTGTAAAATGATACCATCTGTTTGGAAAGAGTTTGGTGGTTTCTTACACAACTAAATATACTGACGCTATGAGTTAGCAGTTGCACTCCTTGGTATTTACCCAAAGGAGTCGGAAACTTCTGTCCACATAAAAAATCTGCATGAGGATGTTTTTAGCAGCTTTATTCATAATTACTAAAATTTGGAAGCAAGCAAGAGATCTTTCATGGATGAATGGATAAACTGTGGAACATTCAGGCAAAAGAAATGTTATTCAGAGCTATTAAAAAATGAGCTACCAATTCATGAAAAGACATGGAGAAAACTTAGATGCGTATTACTAAGTGAAAGAAATCAATCTGAAAACGCTGTATGACGCCAGTCGTATGATATTCTGGAAGAGGTAAAACTATGGAGACAATAAAAAGATCAGTGGTTACAGGGGTCAGGGAATGGAGGAAGATAAATTGACAAAGCAAAAAGAATTTTGAGGGCAGTGAAATTGTAACTGTGCATATATGTCGATATACTTTTGTCCAAACCCATAAAATGCACAACACCAAGAATAAACACTTAAGTAAACTGTAGACTTTGGGTGATTATAATGTGTCAATGTAGGTTCATGCCTGGTGATAATAATATCAATATTATTATTGATAATGTGGGAGCTACGTATGTGTCTGGTTAGGGGGTATATGCAATGTCTCTGACCTGTCCTCTCAATTTCATTGTAAACCTGAAATTTACCTAAAAGAAAATCTTTTTTTAAAAAAGTTATCTATTTTCTAGTTGGATTTTTTATTATTGAGTTTGGAGAGTTTGCTATATTCTAGATACTAGTCCTTTGTCAGACAACTTATGTGCCAACTCTTCTCCCAGTTTCTAGCTTGTCTTTTTATTGTCTTCACAGGGTATTAGGCAAACAAAAAAGTATCTAATTTTGATGAGGTGTAGTTTATTAATTTTTTCTTTTATGAATCATGCTTTTGATGTCAGGTCTAAGAATTTATTGCCTTGCTCTATATCCAAAAATTTTTCTCCTATATTTTTTTCTAAAATCTTTCTAGTTTTATGTTTTAGATTTATGCCTGGAGTCCCTTTGGGGCTAATATTGGTTTCAGATGTAAGGTTTAGGTCAAAGTTCATTTTTTGCCAGAGGATGTCCAAGTGCTCCAGCATCATTTACTCACTGAATTGCTTTGGTACCCTTGTGAAAATTCAGTTGGTCATATTTATGTGGGTCTATTTATGGGTTCTCTGTTCTTTTGTGTTAATCTATGTGTCCAGCACTCTGCCAACATTGTTTAATGACCTTAGCAATGTAGTAAACCTTAATATCATATAAAATGATTCCCTCCAATTTGTTCTTTTTCAAGATTGTTTTGTTATTCTAGGGCCTATGTCTTTCCATTTGAATTCCGGAATAGTCTATTTCTTTGAAAATCCTGCTGGATTTTGACATAAATTGCATTAAACCTATAGATCACTTTGGGAAGAACTGATATTTTTACTATATTAAGTCTTCAAATCCACAAACACAGTCTGTACCTCCATTTATCCAGTTTTCTTTCATTTTTTTAATCAGCGTTTTAAAATTTCAGCATTCATTTCATGAATGTGTTTTAATTTTGTACATAAATATTTCACTTTCTTTGGAATGACAGGTGCTATTGTGTTTCTCATTTGTTTCCACTTCTTAATTGTTAGTATATAAAAAGTGATTTAAGTTTTGTGTCTTGAACTTGTATCCTGCAACCTTTCTGGACTCATTAATTCTAGGAGGCTTTTGTTTTGTTTTTTATATTTTGGAGAGGCAGTGACACAATTATATTATATGACCCTGATTAGCCTTAGGAGTTTGGGTGGTACACTGAGAGTAAAGGAGAAGTCATTAGTAGATGTTATTTAAAGGAGTGACCCGATCACACTCTGCATTAGAATAATCCATCTGGTTACAATATAAAGAATGAATCAGAATGAATTTAAAGGGGAAGAATGGGTAAGTCCCAAATTATGTAGATGTTTTTCTGGGTACTTTTGCAGGCTTGTTCCTGTGGAGAAATGTTTTCCTCATGAGCTTTGAATGATTAATTCAACCAGTAGTGATTTCTACTGAAGCACTAGAAATTGATTTATACAGCTCACTGACTTCCTGCTGGTGGCAGCAGGAAAGTGACAATGGACTTATCATCACTTAGACGTTCCCACCCTGGTAGCAGAATATTTGCTGTTATTTTTACTTTTATTTCCATAGAGCAATAATGGAAGAAAAACTATTTATTAAATATTTACTAAGTCAGATATAGTGACAAGAGACTTTCATCTGTTACCTCATTTGAATCTTAAAACTAGCCAGTGAAACTGGTAGTCATACACATATATATAAATTTTTTTTCTGGTTGAAGTCTGATTTTATTTCAGATTGAAACTAGAGTTAAGGTCTATGAAATATAGAAACATTAGCATTTAGAAGAAAAAGTTCTTTTATGTCAGAAAGTCATCTCAATTTGTACAGAATATTCTTCTTAATATTATTTAGACTTACTTGTACCCCTCCCCATCCAAGATTGACAGTTTTGTCAGGAACTGTGAAGGTTCTGAGACTGCTTTGTCTGCACGCTCCCAAGTGAGTTTGGTATAGTTTCATATCCATCAAAGGTTTGATTTCAACATGTTTTCTTTTTTTTATTAATTTTTATTGGGGTATAGTTTCTTTACAATGTTGTCTTAGTTTCTGCTGTAAGTAAAATGAATCAGGTATACTTATATCCTCTCTATTTTAGGTTTCCTTCCCATTTAGCAAAGGGAACTCTACACTTGTATTTATTTTCCACGGGAAGAAACTCTACTTTGAGGGGCTATGTAATTTATAAAGGTCACAGCTAAGAAACAGAATTCACGCTTTAGATACATGGCTTGGAAAATAGTTTGTAGAAGAATACAGTTAGGGTCACAGTTTGACTCAAATTTCATTTGTAAGTTAGTCACACTAACTTAAACTTTCATATGTAAGTTTATCAATATAAAATCTTTTTTTTTTTTTTTTACTTTCCAGATTTCTGTGGAAATTTAGCTTTCTTTATGAGAAAGTTAGCAGAAACTAAGCAAAGGTAAGCAAATAGGAAAGGATCTCATAGTCATGAAGATATATCCATAGGTATATTTAGAACATAGGCTATACCTGAGGCATTGTATTGGGTTGGCCAAAAAGTTCGTTCGGGTTTTTCCATATCACAAAACCTGAACGAACTTTTTGGCCAACCCAATACTAGTCTCCAAGGACACAGAAGTGAACTAGACATAGTCCCTGCTTCTTAGAAAACCTGAGATAAAATGAACTGTAAGCCAAAAAGCATCCATACATAATCTCAAGTGTATATAAAAATATATAATATATATAAATATAAACAAAACTGTATCTAGAATTACAAAAGGAAACTGACAAGAAAGACAAATATCATACAATATTGCTTATATGTGGAATCTAAAAAAGTGCACAAATGAACTTATCTACAAAACAGAGACAAACTTATGGTTAACAGGTGTGCCAGGTCTTAGTTGCGGTACTTGGGATCTTCAAACTTTGTTGAGGCATGCAGAATCTTTAGTTGCGGCATGTGGAATCTTTAGTTGTGGCATGTGGGATCTAGTTCCCTGACCAGGGATCAAACCCAGGCCCCCTGCATTGGGAGCATAGAGTCTTAGCCACTGGACCACCAGGGAAGTCCCTAGTCTTAGTGCTTTTTAAAATTTCCCTATATATTTTTAACTGACAGTAAGAGAATTTTGAATGTGTCAACCAATTGTATCTTTTCTCATTGGTTATTAAAATCATTTTGCATGGTTTCAGCTGTCATAGTCATTTTTATGGTCCCATGTGTACAAATACAGGGCTGTCTGTACAGAAAAGGAGGAACTCGTTCATATTTATAGGGTTCAAAATACAAATATCAGCTCATATTACTTAATACCCACTTAGTTTAGAAGCATGCTCTTCCAAATCCCTATATTACATCATTCAAGGATAGCTTGCCTCTTTGCTGGTAACAAGGATTATAAATGCACATTGTTAATATTTTGGGCAGGCCAAGAAATACAGCAGCAGCTGTATATAACAATTTATAATGCATCTCTTGGAGATGGTGCGTGAAATTCCCTAAAAAGTCCTTAAAGTATTTAACTCCACGGTGACATTATTATTTGTCTTGCTGCAAATCCAGTTTCTATCTGTGTAGCTCCTGGAGCTACTAAGTCCAATGTTATTCAGGTAGGCATATCCCCCAACTCCTTTGATAACAAACCTAAAACCAAACACAAAAATATTAAAAAAGCATAGGTTGGACAGACATCTACATTCATTCCTCCTCTGTATTCTTCAGCACCCCTACTCCAGGTATTTTTCATGTGAACAAGAGAAAAGTGAAAATCTGTCATTCATATGGCTTCTTCGTAAATATATACCACGTCTGTATTTCGTTCCTTTTCTATTCTCAGAGTCCCTGCTTGAATATCAGAAGATTATCATCGTCCATACCAAATCCAGTTATGTTGTTTATCAGGTATTTAACTAGTGCTTGCTGTTGTAGCCAAGTGAACTGCTGCCATCAGCGGTGATAAAAGAAATTATCACATTTTGAGATATAGGGAAGTCATTCTGGCTTATACATGAGTTAACGTGAATTTTATGCTATCTAAAATGTGGCCTATCAAACATACATTTGTACATCCGCTTTAATTATTAAAGAAGAGGGCACATTGACCAGAAGTAAAGAATGACCATGTTAAAAATAAAAATTAGGGGCTTCCCTGGTGGCGCAGTGGTTGAGAGTCCGCCTGCCGATGCAGGGGACACGGGTTCGTGCCCCGGTCCGGGAAGAGCCCACATGCCGCGGAGCGGCTGGGCCCGTGGGCCATGGCCGCTGAGCCTGCGCGTCCGGAGCCTGTCCTCCGCGACGGGAGAGGCCACAACAGTGAGAGGCCCGCGTACCGCAAAAAAATAAAAAAATAAAGATTAAATGCCCCTCTTCTTGGGACACCAATGCTTGTCCTCATTCAATGATAAGACTCCCTTCCCAGGGGCCAAGGCCATACTGGCCGGCTGTGTACATGCTGGTCCTTTTTTTTTTTTTATTTGAAACCTTGAAGAAATGTAACCCTGACTTGTTTAATGTTCTCTGTTCTGACAAGATATTAAATATAAAATATAAAACTCTGCTGGAAACGCTGCTTCTCTGGAGCAGTTTCTCAGAGTAATCTGCGAAGCAGGCTTCCGGGCTACTCCTCAGCTTGGCTCAAATAAAACTCTTTTCTATTCTTATTATTGATTGTTTATTGATTAATTCCATTGTCAGTGGCCTTCAGTGAAGATTATTTTCAGTGTTGTCCTGACCTGTTTCATATAAGTGTGAAAATAAAACTATTTACTTAATAGTAAATTCTTAAAACGGCTTAGCTGTGATTGATGGAAGCGACAGGGCCCTTATATTTCATCTGCTCCAATGTAATGGTTAAATTCAAAATACCCCCACTGAAGTGTTCAGAATCCAAGGTATGCTCCTAAGTTCCTTCCAGAGATAATTTAGGGGGGATTCCCACGGGTTCCCTGACGACCTCCCTTTTGTGAATGGACGCAGCCGCTGGGAGAGTGGACTGAGGGTCTGTGGATATCAATGCTTCAGTGGCTTTTTGGGATTGTAGGACCCCTGCTGTGCATCAACTGTTCTCTCTACATTCTAAATAGGGATTTCAGCACAGTTTAAGTCAGTGGATGAAAGCGGAAAAACTATGTCAAATGTCATCATTATGCTAAGATTTCAATTGAAATCACAATAAGTGTTTCCAAAGGCACAGCTAATAAGTGGAAGAGCATACAAAGGATTTCTATTTTGCACCTCATAGAGCAGTAAGCCTTCCATGCTATTAAATTTATTTTCCCATAAGCACAACGCACACACATAACCACATGTAAACACAATAGAAGGAAAAGAAGACTAAAAACGTACGAGGCGTTATATTCAGTGCTGTCTGTCCATTTCCAAACATGATGTAATGATTCTCTTCTAAGGCCAATCCAATGGTCAGAAGGGCCTTTATATCTTTTCAGGAAGTTCTATTATAAAACACAGAAAGTAAAAACACGTGTCTCTTTCATATTACTCTTGAGTCTCTCTTCCCTCCAGCCTTCTCTCTTTGGGTGGCAGCCTGGTATAATTGAAAAGCTTAGACTCTGGAGGGAGACTAGTCCCCGCTTCTCAGCTTAAGTCACTCAAATATCTCTAATCCTAAATTACATTAAAGTGACCATACATCCCAATTTGGGAAAGTCCCAGGTTATGCCTGTGGTTCCAGCATAATATTAATATTCTCACTTTCACTTCCCAAAATGTCCCAATTTGGATGATAAATTACATGATTACCATATTTCTTTGTACAATGGGAACAATACATCTAATTGAAGGTCAGCTATGAGGATTACATGAGAGAATGTATCTGAATTGTCTCACAGGGTTCCAGGCAGAGAATATACCCCAAACAAATATTAGGCACTAATATGCATCCCATGCCCCCAAGTCTACCCGGAATGGGGTCCTTCCTTATCTTTCAGCTTTCACCCTATGCAGCCTATATCTTTCTCAGGGTGCTAAGTATTCAACAAAGAACATGATCCAATAATATTTCTTACCAGCTCCTCCTCGGTTTCAAACTGACCAAGACCAGCTTTTAATGAGGTACAGAATGTCTGGCTGAATGACCAATTCCTTGCGTCTTCAGAAAAATAAAAACACTTATTTCCAAATCCAATCCATGCTTTTGGGCAGGTAACATACAGAACATGTGAGACCGTCTTCGTGTTTCTCACTAAAAGTTGGACAGACACAGTGAATCATAACAAACACATTTTCTCATCCCTTTTATCTATTTTTCCACTTACCATCCTGAGGTCAGTCTTTTTTTTTACATATGTATATATACACACATATATATATATACATGTGTATGTGTAGGTATAGTATAACCTAATTCCAAAATGAGGGATTTGAAGAAAAACATGGTCAAATATCAGCTAGACTCTTGTACTTTTATGGCCTCCGCTAGTAGCATTTTGTTTTTCTTAAAATCTGAACAGGAGCTACTTTCTATAGGTAGACAAATTGTTAAAAATGTCTTCCATGCCCAAATGCGTGTGTTTTTCCCAATGAATAGTTTTCCTTTATACGTATTTTGGCACCACTCATTACATAATTTCCCTTATCATCATCTTATTTTGCTTCCAGAAACATATTCTTAAGTGCCTGGCTACATAATAAATACTCTCTGTGGATGCTGCCCAACTCTTGGTTATGTGCAGAATTGCTGAGCTGTAACGCACTACCAACTAATATTTCTAATGCCTCTTGGAATGCTACCAGCCTTAGCCACTTATAAAATACCAACTGCTACTCAATATGTGGAAATATGATTGCATTTCACTGCTTGTCAAAACAGCAGGCCTTTCTGAGATCATTTTTCTTTTTTTGGTTTCTGGGAGAATACAATATTGAGATCCATGATCACTTGCTGAGGGCAAGCTAGCAGTAGTTGGTTTTTCCTAAATGATTTTATTATATTGAGGATTTGCCTTGGAACAGAATGGTCTACAGAAACTAATATGTGAATAAATATATATATTTTATATGGTGATCTTTTACCTCTGAGGTCAGTCTTGAAATACGTACATTCAATTGTTGCCTTCCTAAGTCATCACTAGCAGTCTTATCCCAGGCACAGAAGTCACCAGTCCACTGGACTTCAAGCAGAGTACCTATGTATCTGACTTCCCAGGGGTACACGGACACTAATGGCTTTAAGGAATCAATTTCTGTAGCATTTAATTTCTGTAGTACTCTTTCCTAGTATCATACAGATCCCCTTTCCCACATCTTCCTTAGTATCAGTCCTTCTTACTCTTGACAAAAGAAAGGCAAACTCCTTGCCTTTCCTAGATTTTACTATGGTACATTTCTTAGCGGGTATAAAACCTTCTAGTAGGGCTTCTCTGGTGGCGCAGTGGTTGGGAGTCCGCCTGCCGATGCAGGGGACACGGGTTTGTGCCCCGGTCTGGGAAGATCCCACATGCCGCGGAGCGGCTGGGCCCGTGAGCCATGGCCGCTGAGCCTGCGCATGCTCCGTAATGGGAGAGGCCACAACGGTGAGAGGCCCGCGTACCACACACACACACACAAAAAAAACCCAAAAACAAAAAACAAAAAAAACCCTTCTAGTAGACAAAACATAACACAGTTCAAATATTGATTTTAGTACCAAACATACAACGTAGGGTTTCCTATGTCGTTTTTTGTTTTATACATATTTCTGCTAAATATATATGAAAATATTTGGGCCCTTGTTAGTTGCTCTGAAACCAGCAAGATTTCAGAGTGTAGGCTATGGGAAGAATAGATGTTTTTGTTCCATAACCTCACTTTTTCCTCCCTTATCCAATCTGATAGGAAATACTGTTGACTCAACTTTCAAAGTAGATAGATTCTGACACCTAGTCCCACCTCCACTTTTACCATCAGAGCCAAGCCACGGTCCTCTCTGGCCTGGATCTCTACAAGTTTTCCCTAATAGGTGTTCCTGAGTCTACTTTTACTTCTAACAATCTTTTCTCAAAGTAGCTGTCAAAATGATTATTCTACAGTGAAATGCAGATCATGGCATTCCTCTCCTACAATTTCCCTCTTCCTCATCCTCCCCACTACACTCAAAATAAAAGCTGAAGTCTTTTTTTTTTTTTTTTGCTGTACGCGGGCCTCTCACTGTTGTGGCCTCTCCCGTTGCGGAGCACAGTCTCTGGACGCGCAGGTGCAGCGGCCACGGCTCACGGGCCCAGCCGCTCCGCGGCATGTGGGATCTTCCAGGAACGGGGCACGAACCCGTGTCCCCTGTATCAGCAGGCGGACTCTCAACCACTGCGCCACCAGGGAAGCCCAAAGCTGAAATTTTTAACTGACTCATAAGGCTATTATCTCCCTGACCCCCAGCCCATTACTCTCCCTCATTCTCATTTTGCTTTAGCTGAAGAAGCCTCCTTGCTTTTCCTCCAACATACCAAGGAGATTCCTTCTTTGATTCTGCTTGTTCCTGCCACCTGGAATGCTTTCCCCATATAGCCACATGGCTCCTTCATCACCTTCAAAAGTTTGCTGAAAAGTCATCCTTTCAAGGAGGCTTACCCTGGCCCCTTGTATTCTTCAAACTGTTACCCCTATATTATAGTATCTGTGTCTTCCTGCTACAATATGAGTTCCCTGGGAGCAGGGATTTTTTTGTGTGTTTTGTTCACTGATATACCTCAGGCACTTCACACAGTGCCTGGCACATAATGGAGCTCAGTAACTATTTATCGACAACATGAACGTGTGAAGAACATAGTAAAGTTTGGAGAACAGGTAACTTACCTGACAAAAAAATGGAAAGTACCATCACAATTGTAATCAGGACAATAATAATGATGATGCAAGAGTAAAGCAGGATTAGAGGAGATGTAATTAGTAGGCGTTTTCTTTGGAGGTCTTTACCTATAAATACAAATGTCATAATCTCAATCTCATGAAGGTATTAGGAAGAAAAACTTAAATTTATCACAGAACCAACCTGTACAGTCAGCTGTACCTCAACTCCCCTATTGCCAACCCCCTTCACAAAAGGTCCAGGTCCACAAATGAGAACCACGGCCCAAGAAACTGTTTGTTTTCCCCTAGAGAATCTTCCAGTTATTGAAAGAAGAGCTAATGAGAGAATAAGAATCAGGGCGTCTCTGGTGGCGCAGCGGTTTAGAGTCCGTCTGCCGATGCAGGGGACACGGGTTCGTGACCCGGTCCGGGAAGATCCCACATGCCACGGAGCGGCTGGGCCCGTGAGCCATGGCCGCTGAGCCTGCGCGTCCGGAAACAGGAGAGTCCACAGCGGTGAGAGGCCCGCGTACGGCAAAAAAAAAAAAAAAAAAAAAAAAAAGGATAAGTGTTGACACTGCAATTTCCTTACAGCTGGAGAAGCGTGGATCAATGTACTTGCTTAGTCCTGTTCTACTGAACAGGACAGCGTCAGGTCTGAATAACTGAGAATTGTACTATTTACTAAAACTTCTAAGAATTATTCCCTGCCCAATGCTGATCGATTCCGTTCCACGATCACCCCTCATCATCCCTACAGGGCAGGAAGTAGCTAAGAGTGGTCACCGCCCCTTATCCCACAAGATTGTGGAATGGAAATTGACAGTGGGGAATTTTAATAGGGAAAAGCTAAATCAGACTCCATGTTCAATCTGTTTCTTTGATTTTAACCTTTGCTTTTTGTTGCTTTTCTTATTATAATCATACATCATGGTTTGCCTCAGGGAACCCTGCCCCTCTGCCTGAATGTTATACTAAAGTGCCTTGGTTGGGCTCACAGGGAGACAATCTGACCCTGCCCACCTGTGAATGGCTGCAAGAAAGAAGAAATTAACCATCCCCTCACCGAGGCTGGTCATTCCAGGATATGTTTTGCAAGACTGATGGCCCTTTTACTTTACTTCCTCACCACCTCTGATTCTATAAAAGAAACTGGCATCCAGACCTGACAAGACGGTTTACTGGAGACACTAGTCTGCCATCTTCTCGGTCTGCCAGCTTTCCGAGTACAGTTGTATTCCCTGCCTCAACATCTCCTCTCTGATTCATTGGCCTGTCGTGTGGCGAGCTAAGCGAGCTGGCACTCAGTAACATGTTCAAAATTCTTCATTTCTTATTTTGCTTTGGCTTGATAAATTTTAGTGAGGCCCTCTCCTCCCCAAAGACCCCCAAACTCTGGCTTGCCTGAAAATGCAAACAAGCACTAAAGAAAGCACTGAGATGCATAACAGCTCATGTGTGCTCATGACCACGTGTCCCTGGGACACAAGTGAGAAGTGTTAACTCTGGAAATGACACCTGCTCTTCACACTCATGCTCTCTTTCCCCACAGGTGTTCTGTTCCCCTTCTTGCCCTATTTATAACATGAGAACCTTTTTAGAGCCCTTTTCCTATTGTAAGAGTCCTTGTGAATAATGTCTCTCTTTACTAAGTCCACACTATTGATACACAGTACAATATGGATGAATTTAAATGCATTACGCCAAGTGAAAAACAGTCAGACTCCGTAGACATTCTTCTAAAGCAAGAGTGTAAGAACTGAAAACAGATCAGTGGTTGCCAAAGGGTGAGGGAACGGGAAAGAAATGTTTACAAAGGGCGTGGGCGTGGGCGGTGTGGAGCTGTTCTATATCTTGATTGTGATGTGGTTACATGATTATATGTATTTGCCGAAACTCATAGAAATGTAACCCAAGAGAGTGAATTTTACTGAATGTCAACTATACTTTGAAAAAGTTCCTGCTGACTTTCTTTTAACCACTACATTTCACGTATATCTTCCAGAATGATAGGGGGCCTCAGTTTAAATGCTAGGCAGGGGAAAACAATATCGCATTGGCTTGTTTAAACAGTATACAACGACATTTGGATTTTGCCTCCATAAGAAAATCTCGACCTTCATTCTTTCTGGCTCTACATTAAAGCAAAATTGTCTTAGAAACTCAGTATGTTATGACTTCCATAATTTTTTTCATTGTTAGAAGAGTAAGACGTACATCTCCCCTTACACCTCTCCAATAAATCTCCTATTTGCCCCCTTACTAATCTTCTAAAAGTCCCCCCTTTTTCTTCTCCTTTATTTCCCTATATCTAGCTCCTAACACCCTCCCTTGTTTCATGTTCCATTTCTCTTTCTTGCTTACTTATTAATACTTCTCCTTTTTTGTAGGGGAATAAAATTTGCCACCCCCAAATGTCTCTTTGGCACGTGGATTATTTCAAGCTGAAAACCATCAAGGCCCAAAAGACTCAGGAAGAATCTTTGACCATCCCCCTAACTGCCTAAAACAATTTAGATAGAAGACCTGTTCCTGGAATAGAGCTATCACCAGAGATATCTGCAAAGATTAAGAGGTGAGTGTGATGATTTTAAACTGAACATGGCCTAAAGGTCAGAGTCTACTCTTGTGTCCCTTGTCTCTGTGTGGCCCAGCAAACATTTATTCACCAAACATTTGCTTTTCCATATCCTTGTCAATGACCTTCCTCCCCTTTGAAGTCCCAAACCACTACCCCCAACATCTTTTGTCATTAGCTGGAGACAGTATTTAAGGTGAAGTTTTTGGTCATTTTAGTCTGTTACTCATTTTCCTGTGTCTCTCCCATGTATACATGTTATTAAACTTTTGTTTGATTTTCTCCTGTTATTTATCTCATGTCAATTTAATTCTTAAACCAGCCAGAAGAGCAGAGGAAAATTGCTTCCTTCCTAACACTCCTCTGGTGTGTCCTTTTTTTGTCTCCCTCTAAATTCGTATGCCTCTTATATTACACTCTGAACACAACAACCTTCAAATTTCTAGTTTGAAAAATGGTGTCAGAAATTATCTCACAGAAGAACAGAGAAATGAACCATATTACTGGTCTACTGGTTTTAACTTTTATTTTCATGTTCTAGAAAACTTAGTTAACTTACAGGAACAGTTTAAATTTCAAAAGAATAGGTTTCACATTTGCACTGGTCAAATAGTTTCGGTTATGTAATCACTTGACTTAGCTAGAAAAACATTAACGTTAAGAACTTCCTTTTTCATTAAGCATGAACCCTGTGTTTCAGGAACTACAATATCCTGTTGATAAAAAATAAAATTCAGGGAGGGGGGAAGGGAAGAAGAAAGAAGGAAATGTTTGTTTTTAGCAGAAAATAGAGGTTCAGTAAAAGGTATTCTTTCTGCTGGACTGAAATACAAGCACGTGTGAGCTATGTTCTTTTTCTTTCTCATCAAATTTGCTATAAACTACAAATGCTAAAGGGTTTGCTGGCGGTTGGGTTTAGCCTCCAACTCCCACTCTCAAACACCCACATCGGTTTTTAAATGACAAAGGATCTATATACCAATAGTTCCAGTTTCTGCAGGGACTTTTTTTTTGAGTCAATAATTATTCATGGTTTTATTAAACAAAAGTCTCCTTAGAGAACAGTAAGAAATTAATTCTCAGCTAACATCAACTGGGGAGAGGGGAAGGAGGTTACAATTTTTTTTTTTAATGCATGGATGTTGATAAATAACAAAATTAAACAGATACTATATTTCAACAAATGCTTTTACTAATCACTATGTTGTTTTAATACTCTGATGTTCTCATTAAATCAAAACTCTTTAACTAAAATGATTATGTTTAAAAAATGCTCATATCATTTTTATGATCACTCCTGAAAATTTCTGGTAAGGCACATTTTATAAACTACTTTGGTAAGGTACTCTAAACAGGATGACATAAGGCTAGCTGAAGAGCCACCATAATCAAAGGGCCAGGGAATGAATAGGAAAGAGAGAAAGAGCGAGAGGAAGAGAGAGAGAGAGAGGAAACACAAAAGTACACCAGAGCCTGTGAGACAGAGAGAGAGAGACATAAAGAGGAAGAGAGACAAAGGGGGAAGCAAAGAGAAAATCATTTGGACACAGAAATGAGCCTCAATAGATTTTAGCTGAAATAGTTAATGATATCACTGAATATCAGATTTACCCTTGATTCCAAAAGGAAATTTTGTGGGGCACTTTTGTACCCAAAGGAAAGAAAATATACTTTTGTACTTAGTTAGAATTACTTTTTGAACAAAAAATTATGACTTTTATTTCTCCAAAGAAGACACAGATGGCCAACAAACACATGAAAGATGCTCAACATCACTAATTATTAGAGAAACGCAAATCAAAACTACAATGAGGTATCACCTCACACTGGTGAGAATGAGGAAGGAAGTAGCTAAGAGTGGTCACCGCCCCTTATCCCACAAGAAGAAGAAAGAAGAAGTTAACCATCACACTGGTCAGAATGACCATCATCACACTGGTCACACTGGTCAGAATGACCATCATCAAAAAATCTACAAACAATAAATGCTGGAGAAGATGTGAAGAAAAGGAAACCTTCCTACACTGTTGGTGGGTATGTAAACTGGTACAGCCACTATGGAAGCTCCTCAAAAAACTAAAAACAGAACTACAATCCCACTCCTGGGCATATACCTGGAGAAAACCATAATTCAAAAAGATGCATGTACCCTAATGTTCATTGCAGCACTATTTACAATAGCCAGGACATGGAAGCAACCTAAATGTCCATCAACAGAGGAATGGATAAAGAAGATGTGTTACAAATATACAGTGGAATATTACTCAGCCATAAAAAGGAACGAAATAGTGCCATTTGCAGAGACATGGATAGACCTAGAGACTGTTATACAGAGTGAAGTAAGTCAGAAAGAGAAAAACAAATATCATATAATATCACTTATATGTGGAATCTAGAAAAATGGTACAGATGAACTTATTTGCAAAGCAGAAATAGAGACACAGATGTAGAGAACAAACTTACAGATGCCAAGGGGGGAAGGGAGGGGTGGCATGAATTGGGAGATTGGGGTTGACATATACACACTACTATGTATAAAATAGATAACTAGTGAGAACCTACTGTATACCACAGGGAACTCTACTCAGTGCTCTGTGCTGAACTAACTGGGAAGGAAAACTAAGAAAGAGGGGATATATGTATAACTGATTCACTTTGCTGCACAGCAGAAACGAAGACAACACTGTAAAGCAACCATACTGCAATAAATATTTCTTTTAAAATTGTGAGTTTTAATCCTATTTCTTCTAGAAAATGTGACACCAGGTCAAAGGTCACTTCAGAAGTGAAGCCATCTCCAACTCCCTAGGTTTCATTAAATATATTGTAGCACTAATCACATCAAATTGGAGTAACTCATTTGGCTGTCCTTGAGATGATGAAACCCTGAAATCAGGGTCTAAATACAATTTGTCTTTGTAGCCCAGTGTCTAACAAATAACAAATTCCAAGTATATGATTACTAGATTCAATCAGACTACAGAATAGGTGTCATGGTTAATTTTGTTTTTTTACATATACATGTATCTATTCTTTTTCAAATTCTTTTCC
Source organism: Stenella coeruleoalba (assembly GCF_951394435.1). Lineage (NCBI taxonomy): Eukaryota > Metazoa > Chordata > Mammalia > Artiodactyla > Delphinidae > Stenella > Stenella coeruleoalba. Next base: position 94,347,409 of record NC_137157.1, read on the forward strand.
CATTTAGGTTGTTACCTAATATTGAGCTGAGTCCCCTGTCTATACAGTAGGTACTGGCAACTTTTATTAGTATATGTATTTCCAAATTGTTAGATATACCAAAAAAAAAAAAAACCTCAAAAATAAATAAACAAAGGGGTGGGATAGGGAGGATGAGAGAAAAGCTCAAGAGGGAGGGGATATGGGGATATTCGTATACTTATAACTGATTCACTTTGTTGTACAACAGAAACTAACACAACATTGTAAAGCAGTTATACTCCAATAAAGATATATTAAATAAATAAATAAAAATTAAAAAAACAAATCCATTGTTGTTTGTTTGTCATGACTCTGGGATATAATGATCTGTTATTTAATATCATAATGTGACTTGCCAGGGTGCAGGTTGCCAGCAAGGACTAATAAAATAAACCCGGGCTTCCCTGGTGGCGCAGTGGTTGAGAGTCCGCCTGCCGATGCAGGGGACGCGGGTTCGTGCCCCGGTCCGGGAAGATCCCATATGCCGCGGAGCGGCTGCGCCCGTGAGCCATGGCCGCTGAGCCTGCGCGTCCGGAGCCTGTGCTCCGCAACGGGAGAGGCCACAACAGTGAGAGGCCCGCGTAAAGCAAAAAAATAAAATAATAAAATAAAATAAAAAAAAATAAAATAAACCCAGAGAACATTTTTCTCTTAGCCTCCTGTAACCTAATTCACTGTGCAGAAATATTTAAGTAACGTACACAGTAACACAATCACCAACACAACAATTACACACTTGTCCTCTCACCCACCTCTAGTCCCTCAAAACATCTCTCCTTCTATGGAGGTTAACTGTGAAGAATTATATTCCTGCAGTGCAATTTCTATCCTGCTGTCAGTGGTCAGTGGAATAAAAGCTGTTTTGTTTTGTCAAAGCTTATCAATTTTACCTTACCAGATCGTCCCTCCTCCATGCTTTCTCTGGAGGTAGGTTCTGTCTGTAAGATTTTCAAAGAAGCTTCCTCCACAGTCATGCTTCTGCTTCATCAGGAGCACTTGGCACTGTCTCGAAATAGTTGCAAAAGCATGAACTGGGAGGGGAAACAGTTTGAATCTGAACAATCAGCTAAAAGAAAAGCAAAACTACCGCCCAGTAAGTGGGCTGTAAAGGAAATAAATGAAGCTGACAAGTCCATTAGAATTTTAAAATGCAAAGTGCTTTTAACTTAGAAAGATTGGGGCTTCTCTAGTGGAGCAGTGGTTGAGAATCTACCTGCCAATGCAGGGGACATGGGTTCGAGCCCTGGTCTGGGAAGATCCCACATTCCACAGAGCAACTAGACCCGTGAGCAACAACTACTGAGCCTGCGCGTCTGCAGCCTATACCCCACAACAAGAGAGGACACGATAGTGAGAGGCCCGCGCACTGCGATGAAGAGTGACCCCCGCTCACCGCAACTAGGGAAAGCCCTCGCACAGAAACGAAGACCCAACACAGCCAAAAATAAATAAATTAATTAATTAATTAAAAAAAAAAAGATCAACTCCACAGACTTCTGTTCCCTGTCAAAATGGAATAACAGGGACCAGATTTACTTTCTTGCCTGAATCAACTAAAAAGAAAAAAAAGAAAATGTGTGAAAAAAAAATACTTTTCAATCACTGGGCATCAATCAATGAAGGGCAGTGATCTTCTGAAAACAAATTTGGTGAGTCCTGCAATTGCCCCAGCTACTGCCCAGAGACAGTTCTGTATGTGTGATTTAAGCAGGGGAAAACCAGAGAAATGCCAAGAGATTCCCTGAGGTGAAGAGGGGAAGCTCAGAGACAAGGGCTATGCAGATAGAGTATCAGAAAAGAAAGAGATACACAGCCAGAGGATTCTGGGGGTGTACAGAGTGTCCCCCTTGGGTATTCAGCAGTGTACTGATCAGCACTTGTGTATGAGGATGGAGGGAAAAAAACATGAAATGACTAGAGGAAGCAGTATCCAGTGTTCCCATCCAGATGGGAATAGTGCCTGTTCAGACCAGCCAGACTGGGAAACCTCATCATTTATGGGGCCTTTTAGGAGTACTCATAAATATCTTGCTTCAGTGGTGGGGAACGATTAGCCATAGACTAAATGGTGACCTGATTGCTTCTAACAAATTGAGATGATAGGAAAAATACATATATCTTTTATATATGTAAAATGTTCCTGTTCCTGGCGCAAAGCTCCTAAAACCCTTGTAAATTCCTAAGTGATAATTGCACGAGGAGCATCTTTTGTTCTGATGAGGTGACTCTGGGTGGATGGGTTCCTGGAGGGGGTTGGTCACCAGCAAGACCATGTCATGATTCAGAAGCTTGGAATTATCAGCTCCACCCCCATCCTCCAGAGAGCGGAGAGGAGCTGGAAATGGAGTTAACCACCGATCATGCCTATTCAAGGAAGCCTCCATAAAATCTCAATTGCATGGCATTCCAAACTGATGAACGCATTCACACCAGGAGGGTGATGCCCCCAACTTCATGGGGATAGAGGCTCCTGCCCTCAAGACCCTCCCAGATCTCACCCTATATAATCTCTTCATCAAGCTGTTTATCTGTATCCTTTATCACACCCTCTAATAAACTGGTAAGCATAAGGGTTTCCCTGAACTCTATGAGCCACTCTGGCAAATTAATCAAAATCGAGGAGGGGGTCATGGTAATCTCTGATTTGTAGTCAAATTGAACAGAAGTTATGGGTAACCTGGGGGCCTACTACTTGCACTGGCATCTGAAGTGGGAAGCAATCTTGTGGGACTGGGCCCTTAACCTGTGGGATCTGATGCTATCTCCAGGTTGATAGTATTAGAATTGAGTTAAATCGTGGGACACCAGGCTAGTGTCATAGAGAATTGCTTGTTTAGGGGAAAAATCTCGTGCATTTGGTGACCAGAAGTGAACAGAAGTGAAGAGTTCTGTGTGCATAGTAAAGGAGATTCACGGGGAAGAAACACCAATTAGGAAGGACTGTAGACTTTTCCTTTACACAAATCTTAAAAGGAAGACTCAAAAGGCTAGAACCATTTCCAAATAATTTAACTGTGTCTCAGAACAAATTCAAGAATACTTAGAGAAATGCAAAAATATCCAATACCCAACAAGGTAAAAACTCACAATCTCTGGAATGCTATCAAAGATTGCAAAGAAGCAGGAAATCATGACCCATGATGTGAAGAAAATGAGCCAATACAAACAGGCCCAGGAATGAAACGGAGCAGGACCCTGTGGGACTCCTGGGCATGGAAGTCTTTCTGTCCCCCATTTCTTGTTTGTAAGGAATAGACTCCAGCCTCCATGACCTTCCCTGAGTTCTAAAGGCAGATTAGAACAGTTGCTAATCAGGGAAGGGAGGGGATGCAGAGACAAGGGAGGAACAGTCAAGAAACAACAGTGCAGCCTTGGGGCAGGGCGCTGGTTCTGCCTCAAGGGATACACATAACAATATCTTTAAGGTCTTTATAGAACTAAACCCCCCAACAAGTGAAAGATGTCAGCATTCTTCATTCCAGATTAAAGTAACCAGAGAAGCTCTTCGAGCAGACCACCTGAGGCCAGATTTAAGGGACCACAGAAACTCATTAGATTACCTGAGACCAGATTAAAGGAGTGCAGTCCCTGCACACACCCTAATCTTATCAGCAACCCCAGTTCTTGAACCATTGCTAAAACTCCACACCAAATTCCCCTGGATTGGGACACACAGTTTTTCAGGGCATGGGCCCGCTGTGTCCCCCTTTGCCTGGCAAAGCAATAAAGCTATTCTTTTCTACTGCACCCAAAATTCTGTCTCTGAGATTTGATTAGGCACTGTGGGACTCGAGGGACATTGTTCCAGCTAATGATTAAGAACTCTCCAGACAATAGGGGCTTCTTAGACAACGGGTGAATTTCCAGGATGTCCGGCTCCCTTCTGAGAAGGAGGGAGATAAACAAAATGTAAAAAAGGTATCTGTCAAAGACCAATCAGGAAGCTGGGGACAAGTTCCCTCTCTGGTCCGAGCCTAAGCCGGGACCAATCAGCAGGAAAACACAACCAAATCTATAATTTACATACGGGGAAGTGGGAACCTATAAAACTGACATATTCGCGCCCAAAAGGGGTTCCTTCTTCGACCTCCTGCGTGAGGACCAAGGAACCCCGGTGCACCGGCCTTCAATAAACCTCTTGCGTTTTGCATCGACTTCCGACTCTTGTTGTTTCCTGGGCGAGTCGAAACTCCTAGGAGACCGCGCAGGTCTAACAGCACCAGTGCACAAAGGGCTGAGCTTTCAGCATCAGGAATAATACAGATATTACAAATAGCAGATAAGGAAATCAAAATGTTTCTATAACTATTAAGTACAGTCACAGAAGATATTTAAGAAAAGATACAAACCCAACTTCTAGTGACAAAAACTGCAATTTCTTGCGATGAAAAATTCCCTGACTAGACTAATGGCAAGTTAGACTTGCAGGAGAAAAGATTGGTGAGCTTGAAAACATAGCAACAGATGTTTGAATAAATTCCATAACAAATTGTCACCGAATCCCTAAGGAGAAGATCATTTCCTGTTGACAAAAGTTACTATTAGTAACTTTATTATTAAGCATTACTCCTTAGTATTATTTTGTGAAACGTCCAGAATTTTGCCATACCAGACAACATGAATGAGATTTACTTTACCTTGGTATAGAAAAAAACATTTTCACAGGGAAAATATTCCACAGATATCACTAAACATCTACTCTAATGGATAAAATGAAAAAGGTCAGTATACAATTTCTTAGGGATGATATAAAACAACTGGAACGCTTATACACTGTTGGTGGGGGTATAAATATTTATAGAAATTTTGGAACACTCTTTGACATAACAACTAAAGTTGATCATAGCTAAACCATGATCCAGAAATTTTAGTCACATTGCCCCCCCCAAATAAACACATATGTACATAAAAAGACACACACAAAATCGCTATAGCAGAATTATTTGTAATAGCCAACAACTGAAAACTCAGATGCCCATTAATAGGAGAATGGAAAAATATTGTGGTATATTAATACAATGGGATACTATTCAGCAATGAGCATGAACAAACTCTTGCTATAGGCAACGACATGGGTGAATCTCAAAAACATAATGTTCAATACAAGAAAACAGGCACAATAGAATACACCTTGAACTGTTCAAGTTATAAAAAGCTCTGAAACAAGCAAAAGTAATCTCCGAGGTTAAGAAGATTCTTTTGGCGGCAAGAAGGGAATAGTGATTTGCAGGAGAACAAGAAGGCTTGAGTGCGGCCGGTAATATCCTATTTAACGATTAGGGTGGTGGTTATAGTTACATGAAAATTAAGTATAATCTTGTGATACGTAACTGTTCACTATACTAAAATAATAATATTTATTAAATATATCTGTGTGAGAAACAATATCTGTTTAAAAAAAATAGTGCACATCAAATGCGCAAGAATAGGTGCCTATGGAGGGGCAAAAATGGGACTTAAAGGAGGATAAGTGAAACAGGAGAGGCTTTAAACGGTCCATAATGATAGTGTGACATCAACTTGGTCTGCAACTAACTTACCAACTATACTGCTTGTGGCCCAAGGGCCAGGGAGTGTTTCTCTTTGGGAAAAGACTTCATGGGGGTTGACGGCACTTACATTGAAGCTTAAAGGAAAGATAGGATTTAGACAAAGTTGAACTTGTTATTTCAGCTATAGGGAACGAGGTAGAATTATGATTCTATACCCTGCTTACACATTTGAATCACTAGGAGGCTTTTAAAAAATGATTCTAACGCACCAGGAGAGCCTAATTAAATCAGGATCTCTGGGAGGTGATATTTGAGCGTCCATATTTTCTGAGATGTTCCCCCACCACCGCCCCCCCCCCCCAACCCCGGCCCGACCAAAATGATTCTAAAAGGGAGCCTATACTGGGAACCGCTGGTGTAGAGTGCATCAATAAGGGAAGTTTAAATATTGAAAACAATGGTGTTTGGGGCTATAAAGGTAGATTAGAGACAGTAAATGGCCATGGATATAGCCACTGGGGACCATGCAATGGGGCATCAATAATCAGAATGGTGCTTTGAGATCTAGTATGGCAGTGGCTTGTAAGATGGCAGAGAGGTGGAAGAAATTAGATGTAAGTTAATGAAAGCATACTTCATTTGTAAAAAAAATATTTTTTCGTGTGTTCTTTTCTTTTTCTATATTTTAAGTTTTAAACTTCTCAAGCCCAGTTTTTCTTTTGGCGTTTACACTTGGAATGCTGGTCATTCTGATGACTGCCAGTAGAAAGCAGCTCTGAAAGGTAAGAGAACAGAATATTGTGATCAGCTTTTTTTAACTCAGCATAGTTCTCTGGCAATTCATCCAAATCGTTATGTGTATTAAGACTTCACTCCTTTTTTTAAAAAAATTAATTAATTAATTAATTAACTTTTGGCTATGTTGGGTCTTCGTTTCTGCGCGAGGGCTTTCTCTAGTTGCGGCGAGCTGGGGCCACTCTTCATCGCGGTGCGCGAGCCTCTCACTGTCGCGGCCTCTCTTGTTGCGGAGCACAGGCTCCAGATGCGCAGGCTCAGTAGTTGTGGCTCACGGGCCTAGTTGCTCCGCGGCATGTGGGATCCTCCCAGACCAGGGCTCGAACCCGTGTCCCCTGCATTGGCAGGCAGATTCTCAACCACTGTGCCACCAGGGAAGCAATGGACTTCACTCCTTTTTATTGCTGAGTAGTATTCCATGGTGTGGATGTATGCTAGTTTGTTTAACCATTCCTCTATTAAAGAACATCTCTTTCTTTTTTTTCCAGTTTTGGATTATCATGAATAAAATGGCTATAAACATTTGTGCAGAGGTATTTGTGTGAAATACATGATCATTTCTCTGGGATAAATACTCAGAATTATGATTGGGTTGTATGGTAATTGTACATTTACTTTAAAAAAAAAAGCCAAACTTTTCCAGAGTCACTATTCTATTTTACATTCCCACCAGCAACGTATGAGTGAATCAGGTTCTCCACATCTTCCCTGCATTTGATGTCAGGGTTTTTTTGTTTTGTTTTGTTTTTTGCGGTACGCGGGCCTCTCACTGTGGTGGCCTCTCCCACCGCGGAGCACAGGCTCCGGACGCGCAGGCTCAGCGGCCATGGCTCATGGGCCCAGCCGCTTCGCGGCACGTGGGATCCTCCCAGACCTAGGGCATGAACCCGTGTCCCCTGCATCGGCAGGCGGACTCCCAACCACTGCGCCACCAGGGAAGCCCTGTCAGTGTTTCTTAATTTAGCTGTACTGAGGTTTGTGGAGTAGTCTCTCACTGTGGTTTTAATTAGCATTTCCGTAATGGCTAAAGATGTTGAGCATCTTTTCATGTGCTTATTTGTTCTCTTTATCCTCTTCAGTGAAATGTATCTTTATGATTTTTGCCCATTTTGTAATTAGAGTCTTTGCATTTTTGCTGTTGGGTTTTGAGGATTTTTTCTATATTATAAATATACATTTCCACCAACCCTTTCATCTAGATGTGGCCACAGAAATAATTCTCACTAATGTGAATATGAATCAAGGTGAGGTATGTCGCTATGTCACTGGGCACAGACCTTCCAGAAATGGACTTGAGGCAGGAGATAGATGGGCCCCAGGCTGAAGAGCTGGAGTTTGTCCCCTGTGGACAGATACTCCAAGATGAAGAGGAGAAGCTAAGCCCTGCCCAGATAAGAGACCATATATTTCTCATTTTCAAGGTCAAGGAGACCTTCCCGACTATACATGCTCAGAGAAGCTCTTTGGAGGTCAAAAAGGGGAGTGATGTCAACCTACCCATAGGCCTCTTGGCCAGAATCCATCTTGGCTAAGAGATGCACACACACACGGGAGAACCCTGAGATGTACCAAATATGGACTCAGAAGCAGGCAAAGCAAGATGATTGGCCAAAGGAAACCCAGAAGAAATGCCCCATAAAAGTGATTCAAACTACCATGAGGGCGCAACTCTCTCTTGAGCCTGCCCACGTGTGCCTATTCACACGTACTCTTTTTCTCCCTAATAAACACTTTACGTGTTTCACTACTTTCCGTTTCTTTGTGGAAATTCATTTTCTGCAAAGCCGTACTGACCAGGGCCTTGTCGCTGGCCACTGGTCTAGTGGTTAGGATTCAGCCCTCTCACTGCCACGACCTGACTTCAATCTCTGGTCAGGAACCAAAATCCTGCTTCAAGCTGCTTCAGGCTGAGGACACCCAAGCTCAGACATGTCTTCACAAAAGCTTTCCCCTTTCTCTATTTAGGTGAAAATATCAAGGAGACCTTAGAGGTGGCGGCACAGCCTCAAGATAAAAGAAACTTATGTCCCTGAATTTCCAGGAAAGAAAGCTGCGCTCTGACCAGTAATTCCTGTGACCAGTAATTCCACAGCTACCTGAGTTATAAGTAAATATATACTGTGCTATCAATGAAATTTAGGGAGTTATTTACTGCAGCAGCTGTGTAACACATCTAGTTAGAGTGGCAGCCCCATTTCTTCATGTTTTTTGTATTCCTAATCATTTATCATCAAATCACGCAACACAACAGAGTAGCCCTACTCGCCACAACTAGAGAAAGCCCGCTCGCCACAACTAGAGAAAGCCCGCACGCAGCAAAGAAGAACCCATGCAGCCAAAAGTAAATAAATAAATTTATGTAAAAAAAAAGAAAAGAAATTATCATGGAGTAATCACAGTTCAGCATACAAAAATGGAGTTGGGAGGCCAGTGAGGGCCTGATTTCAGAACTAAAGAACTTGAACTTTGTTTGTATTGTACCAGATCCAAGGACAGAACATCTGCCACCTCTTTTGGTTTCAAGCCCCCCCCCCCCCCCCCCCCCGCCCCCCGCCTTGCTTCCTTTTGGTTTCAAGTTTCCCCCTCCTGCCTTGTGGCCTTGTGGTTATGCAACTATTTCAAATTCAACCAATCCTTGCTTAACAAGCACCCTCAGCTTCTCCAATGATAGCTCTTGACAAGGTTTAAAACTAACCAGGGCTTCTTGCTTTTGTCTCTTATAAACTTCCTCCATTTTTTTGGCCTGGCAGATCACAACTCCAGAGCTTCCTGAATCTGTGTCTCCAGGCTTTAGCTCTAACAATTCCCCAATAAATGCCTCTTTATCTCAACCAGGTCTTTGTTTCTGAAATTTCAGTTAATAAGAGCAGTATGTTAAGAAGCCAGTGGCACAATTAACCTGTATGACACCTGGATGGGAACTTTCTGTTTTAACATACGGTATTCTGCCAGAGGGAGCTTGAGGGTATTCAGACCCAGCTTAAAGGCAATTCTCCCCAAGAAAGTTGGGAGATCTGTGTTCCTGGAATGGAGGGGGCCAGTTCCAGAGGGGGCCATGCCAGTTCCAAAGGGATCTCTATTTTCCAATTAAGATACCAACCTGGGGTTGGGGTGCACTGAGACATAAAAAGAGGGAGGGGCCCTGAACCAGGTCACTAGGAATGCCTGCCGCAGTCTCCCAGCCTTTCAAAGCCCTTAATCCCCAGACCACAGGGCCTGTCCTAAGGAATCTCCCACTCACTCCCTAAAGTTGCGCAAACTCCCATGAAGAGGGCGGCTTAGGGGCCCAGGCATCTGGGGAGAAATCAGGTCACATTTCTTGAAATCATCTGTCTAGGCCAGACCCTCACCTCTGTTGGGAAAGGGCTGGAGAGTTCACAGCCCGGGTGAAACCAAGGAAGGCGTTTTCTTCTTCCTCTTCTCGGTTCTCCCTTTGGCGGCTCCTCTTTTCACTGTGACATGGTGCTGGAGCGGTGGCGGCCCTGTGGGGATGGCTGGTCTCAGGGCTATGAACTCTCTGCCCCCCCCCCACGCGCTCTCCAGGGGGCTCCAGCTTCGGGGTCTGCGCCCACATCCCTCCCCATCCGCAGCCCCTCCTGGACGGTCTCTGGCTTCCAGGCCTCAACCTTCTGCCACCGCCTGGGGCAGGCCAGGAAGCAGGCACTGGCAGTAGACCAGAGGGCAGTAGATATCCCACGGCCGGATGTCACGCCCAGCTTTTTTTAACCCAGTTTTGCTTCCTGTTTTTCATTTGCCAGGGCTTCGAGGCAAAAGAGAAAGTCAGAACCGTTGTAAACAGGATGCCTTCAGGTTAGGGGTCTTTGGTTCCTTTCCAAAGTCGCCTGAGGACACTGAAACTTGCGGAGCGCCTGATGGGGTCCTGGTGGGTTAACAGTGGATCAAAGAAGACTGCCCGCTGCTCAGGCTGTCTCCCAAACCGGGTCCCTTCCTGGCAAAGCAGGGGAAAGTCTGCAGCAGGCCACAGGCTGGTTGCCACGCTGGCCTACCAGAGGTGGGGACGAGGCTGTCTAACCTGTGTTAACCAAGACTTTTGAGAACAGAAAACCCTGCTTGTGACCACACACACACACACACACACACACACACACACACACCCGAAAGGTGTTGATGTGTGGTTAGGAGCTCAGGTCTCAGGAGGCACAGATCAAAAAGCATTGAGTTGCATGCGTTCCAGGACTACAAAATGGGGAAAGCTCACAGAGGCAAAAAACTGCAAGGTTACATAAATTGTCAAGAATTCAGATTGGAGTTGGCAAGAAATAAGGGTGCTTGTTTAAACAAGAATGTGTTGGGGTTCAAAATGGTTATACAGTTGCAGGGCAGGGAGGGGGGCACTTGGAAACAGTGTCTGCAGCCAGCAGCTGCTTGCAAATATCGTGAAAATGGCTGGTGGTGTTCTTAAATTAGATACAGTTCCGAAAGTTCAAGTCCTCAGTGATGCAAGAATGCATCTGAAACCACATCCACCGATGGCCACCTGGCTCCATTCTGGATGTGTGAACCATAGTTACTCCATTTTGATTTTTAAATGATCTTAAATATAGCATCACCTGTCTCCATCACACTTTCTCGGACTTCCTTGGGGTGATCAGATCTCAAAGCTGAGGATCTGTCCACAGTGAGATTGGTCCAGGTGGAAAGGAGTTTAGGAACATGTTCTCAAAACACTACCATAACTGCAAACATCAGTCTTTGATCAACAGATTTTTTTTTTCTGGTGGCTTATTTTCATCCCTGAAATGATTTAGAAGTTTCATCAAGGGGTGATAATAAAAAGCAGATGACTCTTTAGAAGACAGCTTGGCAGTCTCTTAAGAAATGAATACACTCATCATATGATCCAACAATCTCACTTTTTGGCATTTACACGAATGAGTTGAAAACTGAAGTTTAGGGGCTTCCCTGGTGGCGCAGTGGTTGAGAGTCCGCCTGCCGATGCAGGGGACGCAGGTTCGTGCCCCGGTCCGGGAAGATCCCACGTGCCGCAGAGCGGTTGGGCCCGTGAGCCATGGCCGCTGAGCCTGCGCGTCTGGAGCCTGTGCTCCGCAACGGGAGAGGCCGCAGCAGTGAGAGGCCCGCATACTGCAAAAACAAAAACAAAAACCTGAAGTTTATGCCAAACCTACACAGGTGTGTTTATAGCAGCTATATTCATGACTGCCAAAACTTGGAAGCAACCAAGATGCCTGTCAATATATACACGGCTAAACACACTGTAGACGCTCCAAACAATGGCATCATATTCAGGGACTTTGTTAGGAGGACTGAAATGGAAGGCGTCTTGTTCAGGCTTCAGAGGCGATATTAGGCCACTAACTGATTTGTGATCTTGCCTGGACCACGTGCCTGTTTGGGAGCTGTGGCCAGCAAGTCCGGCGGCACTTAAGATAAAGAAGGGAGAGGATCGTGCAGTTCCATGAGCCTCAGGGACCTGGCCAGTTCCCGGGGATCTAGAAATTCTTAGGATACACGAAATGAGATAAACAGCATCGTTGAAGAAACCCCAAGCTGCGTATTTGCAGGCACACTGATGATACCAGTTTGCGGCCTGGTATTATCAGCGGGACTCCCCTAAACTGCAATATGCGTCCGTGGAGTGGACGCACTGCCCGGGACCTTGCCCAGTTGGGACTCCAGATTGCTGTTTTTGGGACTTCCCAGCGCCGTTCGAGTCTGGACGTAGGTGTCGGCCCAGTTTGGTGAGGTACACGCTTTTACTGTTCTCTCCCTTTTCATTTCTATTTCTTTCTTTTTAATGATTTTCTATTAAAGTTAAGTTGAAATTGTCTATTTGTGTGACGGGCGGTGTCTCTTCGTTAACGAATTCTTCGAAACTAAAACAAAAGTAAAACTTTTGGCAAAACAGACTTAAAAAAACGTTCTCGAATCAAGAAAAGACATAAAAGAACCTTTAATGCAGGTTACTAAGTGAAAGAAGGCAATCTGAAAAGGCTACGTACTGTAAAATTCCAACGATTTGACATTCAGGAAAAGGCAAAACTATGCAGACAGTGAAAAGGTCTGTCTAAGGGGCCAAGGTGGGAAGGTTGGGAGGGACGAATAGGTGGACCCCAGGGTTTTTTTGGGGTTTTTTTTTGCGGTACGCAGGCCTCTCACTGTTGTGGCTTCTCCCGTTGCGGAGCACAGGTTCCGGACGCGCAGGCGCAGCGGCCGTGGCTCACGGGCCCAGCCGCTCCGCGGCATGTGGGATCCTCCCGGACTGGGGCACGAACCCGCGTCCCCTGCAACGGCAGGCGGACTCTCAACCACTGCGCCACCAGGGAAGCCCTTCCTCATTGTTGAGTAGACGTCAAGCTTCCATCATCAGCTCCTCCTCCAGGTCCAGCTGGGGAGTTTTCTTGTCCCTACGTGGTTAATCCAGGACTGTCATGGCACTATGGAAAAATTATTTCAGGTCTCAATACCATGAGGGTCTTTCACTTTGCAATGCAATGTCACCTTTCCATAAATTATTGTTTTTTATGTGCAGAGAGCATGTCCTAGGGGTCATTAACTTACTGAGCTCGCTGAGCAGGATGTGGGTCTCATGCCACCATTGTTTTATTGTTGGGGGCACGTCTCATGCTTCGGTTGCATGCCTTTGTTGATACACAAGCCTGCTTCATTTTGTGGTTAAGCAAACCTGCTTGCTTAAGTGATCGTTAACTTACAGGGGTCTCCCATACTTTTCTTACTTACAATCCCCTAGTGGGGTTAACTATTTAATTACCGACTTTGTCCCTTGACTGTGTCCCTTTCAGATTCATGTCATTATACATTTTTCAAAATCCATAGCATATAGAACACAAAGAGTGAACCCTCATTTAGACTATGGACTTCAGTTAATAATAATGTAGCGAAATTTGTTCATCAGCTGTAACCAGTGTAACACAATAATGGAAGGTGTTAAAAATAGGGGAAGATGCCTAAGAGGAAGAAACGCATACGGGAACTCTGTATTTTCTGCTAAAATTTTCTGCAGACCTAAACTGCTTTTTTTCTCATAAAGCTAAAATGAAGTCTGTTAATTTTAAAAAGCAGGTGACTTTTAGTCAGCATTATAACTGTTTTAGCACAGTGACCTAAGAACCCACACTCATCCTTAACCTAGAACTGAAAGTTATACATGTTACATGTACAGAGCTCCAGTGAGTGTGCTCTGTACACGTGACATAAGTTAAGGGTCAAAGATCATTTGCTGCCACAATTCTTTAAATGAAAATCAGAAAAAGGCACTTTATTTTTTTACTTTTTAAAGTTATTTATTTTTGGCTGCATTGGATCTTCATTGCTGAGTGCAGGCTTTCTCTAGTTGCAGCAAGCAGGGGGCGCTACTCTTCATTGCGGTGCGCGGGCTTCTCATTGCAGTGGCTTCTCTTGTCGTGGAGCATGGGCTCTAGGTTCACGGGCTTCAGTGGTTGCAGTGCGTGGGCTCAGTAGTTGTGGCACATGGGTTTAGTTGCTCCACGGCATGTGGGATCTTCCTGGACCAGGGATCGAACCCGTGTCCCCTGCATTGGCAGGCAGATTCTTAACCACTGCACCACGAGGGAAGTCCCTGAAAAAGGCACTTTAGAAACTGCTGGAGACACTGCTAAACAAATTAAAGCAATAACCCATCAAGAGAAAAAGATTGAGGCTGAAATCTGTATTTTTGCTTGGCTATGACCATAGTAACTTTTGAAAGAGAATTTTTACCCATCCATCTACACTTGCTGAAGGGTAAATATAATTTTAAAGATGTTTATTTTACAACACAGGCCCAGCTTACAAAGCAGTGTATCAGAATTACCTGTGGGGTAAACAAAAAAAACAGCAGCAGAAGGAGCACCAACATGGCTGTTCCCTGACAACAGAGAACATGAAGGAGAAGGTCAGGAGAAGAATGAACAGATTATCTTCATAAGCAAAGAAAATTGACTTCCTTTTCTTGAAGGTACCTAATTAGAGGTAACAATAGTGTCCTGACCATCCAGATTATTGCACTTGAAAAAGCAAACAAAACTTTATCATTACAGGAAAAAACAAAAGAGATATATATATAGCTCTTTTATGTTTTATGGAAACCAGACTCCTATTCTCCAACTGAGACTGGGGTGAAAGGGAAACTGTCTCTCTTGATGATTATATTTCAAAGAGATGGCTCCCAAGTCTTTGGGAAAGACGTTCTTGGGTCTTTCCCAAAGACCCAGGCAAGAGGCTATGAGATTTACCTCTCAAACAGGCCGAAAGAAAGAATTTACAATTGTACAATTGCAAGTTTTCTAAGGTAAATGCTCTAAGAAAAGGGAAGTGAGGGATCTATAGTTAGGTAGACACTTGTCTAAAGTTTATACAAGTTTAGGGAAATATCAGGGCTGTCCAGGTCATCATATACATGCATCAATCTTGTTCAGAGGTACCGTGATACCCTTTAAATTTCTAGCAGAAGACCTAACAGAATATTTTATATGAATTTGCAATATGGGTTGCATTTTGTGTTGCAAACAATTAAAAGACTCTTAGCAAAGCAACACAATAAATATTGTTTTCATCTACTCGAATTTAGACAGACTACTTACCCAGCCTTGGGCAAAATTTTATTTTAGTTCTTTCTCTGTATAACTTCATATTGAAGTTATCATAAGAGCAACAAGTGGTGCGGTAGGCTGCAAAAGGAGCCTGGGTTTTGGAGATTGGAAACAGATGGTCAGTCTTGCTCTTTACTCATCCATAAAGTCAAAAGACCCAATACCTGGGAAATGCAGGTATTGATGTATCAAATGAAATAATGTGGATTGAAGCATTTACCAATAATTTGAGCTTTCTGACTTCAGTATACAGAAGTTTTAAGGACAAAAAAAAAGAAAGGCCTGCAGCGCCCCCTGGTACGAACTCTTAGTAAATGAACTCAGGTAAAGCAAACAAACAAACAAACAACAACAAAACAAAACCAAAAAAACGCAAACCAAAAAAACCCTTGGGTTTTTGGAGCAGCTACACAAGTTTCACTCTAGCGATCACTACTCCATTTCTTTATGTACAAATACCCTCAGAGGTGCGGACAAACATCAAATGCAAATTCTTAATGAGCAGCGCCAATGTTCACCTCCTTCCCTTTCCCACTCCCACAGCCTGTGCACATGCACACACACACAGACACACACACACACCAAGGGGGGCTTTGGAATGAAATCCTCGAAATAACTGATTCTGGCTGTGTCCTTTACAGCCGTGGTTTAAACACTTTGCTATGGTGCCTGAGAATCATCTGGAGATCCTGTTAACTGCAGATTTGAATTCACTGGGTCCGAGGTAGGACCTGAGGTCCTGTATTTTTAACAATCTCCCAGGCAAGGCCTCTGCTGCTGGTGATGGGACATCCAACAACTTCCAGCCCTGGCATCTGTGCAGGCAGAAACACTCACTGCCAGGTCAGTAAAAGGAGCAGGTTCGTGAAGTCCTTAGAAGAATCCCCTCCCAGAGCAGGAGGCTGTGGAGGTGATCAGGGGAAGTTTGCTTCGGGTAAAGAAGAGGGTGCCACACAACATAAAGAGGGGACCAGCCCCCAGGAGCAAGCAGATCTTGTTTTCAGGTATCATCACATCCACCCCTCCCCCACCCTTATTTTGCAAAACTCAGATTCAAGAAGGGAGGCAGACCACTCACCTGGGACAGATTTCAGAATTTCTACTCAGACTTCTTCAAAGCCCAAGGAATTATTCTTCCTAAAACTCCACTTCCTCTGAGCCTGCCCTTGTGGAAAGGGGAGAGGAACAACTTAGGGGCTTTGAAAGTGACTTAGGGAGACCCGGAAAGTGACTTCCTTGATTTGGAAAGGGATGGCTACATGCTCTGGGTACTTCCCTCCTGCCTCTGGTGTATCTGGGAGGTGAATAAAGGGAAATGCACTTCAGGAGTAGGTGGAGGGAATTAGGGGTTCTTGGAATGGTGTTCATGGTGTTAAAAACAAGACGAACCCAAAACGCAGTCACTTGTGCTAAGTCACTAGCAACCAATTCACCAAACTGAGGCTTAACTATAGTTTTGGTTCCCCCAGAAATGGAATCTTACACCAGTTGATTAAGAATTACCTGACCAGCAATAGCTATGTAATCTTGTCATCACCTAAAGGAAAGTAACTTTGCATTAACTAACCCACTTTCTTTGCCTGGTATAATTTCCTTGATGCTATTCCCCTCTGTCTGAAAGTTTTTCATTTTGTACAGCCCCTTGGAGCTCCTTTCTGTCTGCTAGATTGGATGCTGCCCAGTTTGAATCAATTTTTGCTCAAATAAACTCTTTAAATTTTTAATATTCCTCATTTTAACTTTAAACAATAAGACAATGTCTGCAGAGAGCAGGTCACAGGAGAAGGTAGGAATTTTAGTGGCCAAGGTAACAAGTCCACTTAACCACCTACCTTTACATCATACAGACAAAAACCAAGTTGTTGACTGAGCAGATCAGGCCTTATACACTGTGATAAAGCTTAGTGTTTCCTGTGCAAAACTAAAAATAAGAATCCCTTCCAGGTCAAAACTCCGACATAAGGAATAATGATTTTTCTTCCTACTTCACCAATTACTTAAAATAAATAATAACACTTTTTTCAATGATTTTTGAATGACTAAAGAATGCTATATTCATACTTTATATGTGTTATTTATTATTTATTTTATAGTGGCTGTAACACAGAGTGTAGGCAACACATATTAGGACTACCATAGAGTGAGCTTTTCACCAGCCAGAAGCTGTGGGCAAAAATCTTGAATGTCACTTCTGAGATTAGGTTAGATGACTATGTTTTTTTTCTTGTTTTTTTTTTTTAATTAATTTTTGTTGGATTATATTTGCTTTACAATGTGTTAGTTTCTGCTGTACAGCAAAGTGAATCAGTTATACGTATACATATGTCTCCTCTTTTTAAGATTTCCTTCCCTTTAGGTCACCACAGAGCACTGAGTAGGGTTCCCTGTGCTGTACAGTAGGTTCTCATTAGTTATCTGTTTTATACATAGTAGTGTACATATGTCAATCCCAATCTCCCAAGTCATCCCACGCCCCCCTTCTCCCCTTAGTACCCATAAGTTTGTTCTCTACATCTGTGTCTCTATTTCTGCTTTGCAAATAAGTTCATCTGTACCATTTTTCTAGATTCCACATATAAGTGATATTATACGATATTTGTGTTTCTCTTTCTGACTTCACTCTGTATAAGTCTCTAGGTCCATCCATGTCTCTGTAAATGGCACTATTTCGTTCCTTTTTATGGCTGAGTAATATTCCATTGTATATATGTACCACATCTTCTTATCCATTCCTCTGTCGATGGACATTTAGGTTGTTTCCACCTCCTGCCTATTGTAAATAGTGTTGCAATGAACATTGGGGCGCGTGTATCTTTTTGAATTATGGTTTTCTCTGGGTATATGCCCAGGAGTGGGATTGCTGGGTTTCTTGTTGTTTTTATTGTTTTTTCTTTTTCTCTTTTTATTTTCCCCCTAGGCCTGCCATAACAAATTACCACAAACTGGGTGGCAGCAGAAATTTATTTTCACACGGTTATGGAGGTTAAAATTCTGAGATCAAGTTGTCAGGAAGATGATGCTCTATTGAAGTCTATCAAGGATAGTCTGTTCCCTGCCTTTCTCTTAACTTCTGATATCACCAGGAATCCTTGGCATTCCTTGGCCTGTACCAGTGTAATTCTTCACATGGTGTTCTTCTCTCTGTGTCTGTGTCAGTGTCCAGTTTTCCCTCTTCTTATATGGATACCAGTCATTTTGGATTAAGGGCCCAGCCTACTCCAGGATGACCTTGTCTTAATGAATTATATCTACAATGCTCCCATTCCTGAATGAGATTATATTCTGAGGTGGTGGGGGTTAGGAATTCAACATATCTTTTAGGGGGACACAATTCAACCCATAACACTGTAGGAGCCCTTACTCTAGGGACCGCAAGATGCCATGTTGTGAATAGCTGTATGGAGTGTCCCACTGGCAAGGAATTGATGTTTCTGGCCGCCTGACGGCTCCCGACTTCCAGATGAGTGAGCTGGGCAGCAAATCCTTTTCCAGCCAACCTTGAGATCACTAACCCCGGTCAACACCTGGATTGCAGACTTATAAAAGAACCGGAGGCACCTAATAACTCTGTGCCCAGATTCCTGAGCCATAGAGACTGAGACGCTAAATGTTTGTTTTGTTATGCTGTGGTTGGGGTAATTGGTGAGGCGGCAGTTGGTAATTTACACATATTTTGGTATGCAGCAGGATATGTTGCCGTAACAAAGACCTAAAAATGTGGGAGTGGTTTGAGAACTGGGAATGAACAGAAACGGGAAGGATTTTGAGGAACGTAGTAGAGAATGTCCAGATTCCCTTGAACAGATTTTTAATAGAAATCCGGATTTTGGGGATGCTGTTAGTGAGGGTTTAAAAGAAAGTGAAGAACATGTTATTGGAAACTGGGGGAAAGAAGATTCTTGTTAAATACTGTCAGAAAGTTTAGCAATCCTGTTATCTGCAGTTATGTGGAAAGCAGAAAATCTCCTAAATTGAATGGGTCGATCGAGCTAAGGGGATTTCCAAGCAAAATGTTGAAGGCACAATCTCATTCCTTCTTGCTGTTTTGAGTGAAATGAGAGAAGAGAGACAGAAATGGAGGAAGGCATGTTTTAAACAAAATGGGGCCAGGGCTTTATGGATTTTAAAACTCCCAGCCTCTCCATAGGGCACAGGATGGTAACATGAACAAATGGTTTCTTCACAAAGACCAAGTCAATGGTAATACCAGGAGTACTGTGGTCTAACAATGAAGCCTAGGCTATTACTGTAAAAACTATTGTTTAGATTTCAGAAAAATGGAAACTAATGCCGAGAGAACTATAGTCACGCTAAAGGTCCTTCAATGAGCTTAAGGCTATAACCCACAGATATTCCCAACCAAGCAACAGGATGCATACAGCATTGTCCCTCAGTGTGTCAGCAGGGGTCCAAGTTAGAAAAAGGTTTGAGTTGTTGTTGTTGTTTAGTGGCAATTGCCCTAATGAAAGTCACAGGAGATGCACAAGGTTTTTGAGAGAATCATATCAGCAGAAACACTGCCAATTTGGATCGAAAGGTCAGAGACAATATAAAATGAAAGAGGTATTTTATTGCCTCTTGACAATAAAGGTGGACCCCCAAATTTCTACTCTGGTGAAGTAGGCTGAGAACATTTCTCAGCTACAAATATGTGCTACCTTTTGTGATAAAAGAAGGATGACATAGCAGGTGAACAAAGAACACAGAGGGTGGAGCTGAGAGACACAGAGCATTATTCCCACATCTTGAAACATAATCAAAGAGCTTCAGCTGTTTGTCTGGCTGGATATTAGAATTGCTATGGACCAGTCACTCCTGTGTGCCTACCACTTGATCCCTTTTTCAACAAGAATGTCTATAGTTCTTATTCTATATCGCACCCTTGTATGTGGAGTGTGTAGGGAGCAAATAGCTTGTCTCTTTAGTTTCTCTGATCTACATTTCTACAGAAAATGTGCTCAGAGAACTACATCCAAAGGAACATCCACTTATGAATCTGATTTATTTGATAAGATTCTGCACTTTGAGCTAATGTTTTAGTGGGATTAGATGCTTGGGAATCTTGGGAGGGTGAATGTACTTTGCATGTAGGAGAGAGGTGAATTATTGCACGTCAAGAGTGAATTGCACTAGACAGCCTCTAGGGGCCCCCAATGATCCTGCATCCTTATGTTCATGCCTTTGTGTAATCCACTCTACTTGAGTCTGTGCTGGTCCTAGTAACTAATTTCTGATGAATATAATGCAGCAAAATGAATACATGCCACTTTTGAGATTAAGTTACCAAAAAAACTGTGAATCCTGTCTTGTGTGAACTCTGTTACTCTATTTCCTGTAACTTTATGAAGAGGTCCATGTGTGAAACAACTGCTGTCTACGGCCAACAACCATCAGGGGCCTGAGGCCAACTAACAGCCGTGTGAGTGAGGTTGGAAGCAGATTTTCCTCCAGTTAAGCCTTGAAATGACTGCATCCCTGGCCGGCACCTTGATTGAGAAACCTTACATCAGAGTGTCCAGCTAAGTTGCACCCAGGTTCCTGAGCCACAGATGCTGTGATATAATAAATGCTTGTTGTTTTAAGCTGTGAAATTTTGGATGTAATTTTTGAAACAGTAATAAAGCCAATAAAACCATCAAACATGTGTCAACAAATACAGGGAAAACGTAGAGTGCGGTTAGGAGAGGATTAAACGTAGATAATACTGAGCTAGACTGCTGAAATTTCTGAATTAGAATATTATTATTGTTAGTGCTTAAAATATTTTTCTCATAAATGATATATTATGTATTTTAAAAATTCACTCAGGGATCTGAAGGTGGAGTCCGTTTAAATACCATCGGAAAAATATTTTCTGACAATCAGCTGATATTAAAGCATTCTACACGGGTGTTTAGAGCAGACAAATGATTCTTCTTATCAATTATTTGAAAATGCTATTACATTTATTTATATAATCTCTTCTTTTGTATTCCACCCAGATTCTACTTGCATTGTTCTTCACGTGTGCATATAGAGTTTACCTATTCCTCAAAATCCTTTGACAGTTTCATATTATACCTGGTGTAAAACTGAAAATTCCTGACCCATCCATATTACTATACCCATCACTTCCAAAACTATCTTTGAACAAATGACTGGCTTAGAGAGCTTCCCCCCCACACAGCAAATTTCCAGAAATAATTTACAGGGGACCTATGCATAGATGCTCCCTTTGCACCATCTTACTGCCATCCCCACCACAATTAGGATAAAAAGAATCCAAAAGCAGATCAAGAATTTGTATTGGAATAAATGTTTCGGGAAAAATAAGATAATTTCATAAAAATACTTCTTCATTCTTTAAGAAATCATGGACAACTTAGACTGAAAAAAATGCTTATAACAGATGAAATTAAAAGGATAAGACATAATACAGAGATGAAAAATGAGCTGGCAGGACTTCCCTGGTGGCGCAGTGGTTGAGAATCTGCCTGCCAATGCAGGGAACACGGGTTCGAGCCCTGATCTGGGAGGATCCCACATGCCGCGGAGCAACTAGGCCCGTGAGCCACAACTACTGAGCCTGCGCGTCTGGAGCCTGTGCTCCGCAACAAGAGAGGCCACGACAGTGAGAGGCCCACGCACCGCGATGAAGAGTAGCCCCCGCTTGCCACAACTAGAGAAAGCCCTCGCACAGAAACGAAGACCCAACACAGCCAAATAAATAAATACATTTATTAAAAAAAAAAAATGAGCTGGCATCTCTCAGCACAGAAAAGGAAGGTGAAAGGTGTTTCCTTATCAGAAACAAAGGAATGCCTTCTGATATTCTGTACAAACGTCATGAAGTAGAATTGACTCTGCCAAACAAGTAAAAGCACTTTAAAAGGTGATTGTTACGAAAGAAGGAATAAGGAGATCTGAAAAGTCTAAAATCAGTATTTCTGAAGACTAGAACACCACAGAAAAAAAGTTATGCATTAATAGAAGATAACTCTACCCAAATAAGAGGACAACTAAGTCTGAGCATTAATAGAAAAAAAGCACATCCTGGTGATGTCCCTTATTTTTAGGTATAAAGAAAAAGTATCCTGCTCACCTTAGACTTTGTCACAGCCCCATCAATGACTGAAAATAAAAGAATAATGTCTACCTTGTCTGAGGAACACAGCAAATGAGCCGAGCTCTTACACCCTCCTGTTCTCATGCAAATGTAAAATCAAAACCTGACATTAGGAACTTACTGAATGCAACATATATAGACTCTTTCTGAAAATAAACTACTTAACAAAGAAATCCAGACAACCAATGGATAGTTGGAAATAAGAATCTCAAAAAAATGTGAAGACATTGTACAAAATGACTGGAACTATAGATTCTCCACTGGGGCTAATGACTCTACTTAATACTGAAGTTTAAGTAAACACATAATTAATATTACACTGTACATGATGAAATATAGACCTGAGGTTAAACCACAGTTGAAATTATTATTACCCCCCCAAAAGGGATGCAAATATAAGAAATATAAATGTGGCTAAGTTCTTCCTCTGACAAAAGCAGGAATTCATTTGATAGACTTTTGATCAACCAACAAATATAAAAATTAAGAATATTAATTTAAATTATAAAACTTACAGAGTAATATTTTGGTTCCATAAGACACCCGTGATCTCTGTCCCCTCTTTAACTTCTAAAATTTGGCATCTATCCGTGAGCAAAAGTGCCTCTGTGGGAGCTGTGGTACGCAGCACCACACACCAAGGTACTCAGGAAGAGTACCTCTGCATTGGGTAACAGGCAGATATACCCCAATAAAACTGTGGAACAGGCTCCAACCTCTGCAAAATGCTGGCTTGCACAGATACATCTGGACAAGAGAGCCTTTATAGATGTTCAGGTTTCTAAAGAAGTTCTAGAACTCCGTAGGAGCAAAAAAACAAACAACAACAACAAAAACCCACTGAAACGGGTAAGAGGAATTTTACAAGCATCACCCCTCCCTCAAGGTGGCACAGCTTAGATAAGAAGGAGGCTGAGAATCCCTCCCAAGGGGAAAAGAGACAGCGGTGAGTGAACACCGGGATTCCCCAGCCGTGATGGCTCTCGACTACAGAGTATGAAAGAAAGAGGCAGATAAGAATATCAGAGGGCATTAAAGAGATGCCTACTGACTGTGGTCTAGACTCGAGCAGGAGACCCACCCAGGGTGGGTCTTCACTTGAGGATGCCCCCAACTGCCTGTGGGCGCCCTCAATGCCCCAAGTGCCAAACCTACACCTTCTCCCACTCTGTGCTTCGTTCTTTGGGTGTGTTCCTGAGGGCGGTGTTGGAAGCAAGCTTGTATAGACAGAGAGGATGCACAGAAAATAGGGCATGGTCTGAACACAAGTGAGAAACCACAATCTTGAGCTACAGCACCAGCTTCTAGAAGAGAAAAAGGAGGTTACCAACAGTCAGCCTGGTGTGTTGTAAGGTGGAGAGAAGGCATAGAAGCTTAAGAATTCTGCCAAAAGAGGGAGCAGGAAGTGTGCAGGAAGTGTGTCCATACAAGATGGAAGAAAGCCTCAGCATATAAGCAGGACCAACCAAAAGTATCTCTCACTTGAAGGCAGCTAGCAAAGATTGGAGAGGGTGACTGCTACTTCAAATGTGAAAACACTAATGCAAACCTCCGAGGAACATAGAATCAAAGACAGGAGGGAGGACTACGCTGAACCCGCCCACCTGCCCTCTCACCGGTGCCTCCGCCTGACCAGGTTTCTTTAAAAGTGATTGAAGACAGTAATTCAAGGTGCCTGAAAATCCTGCTACAGGTAAACTGCAGGTCCTACAAGTTCTTGATCACTTGGAAATGAAATTACAGGAGAAGGGTGATACTTTGCAGAATGAGAAGCTATCTATGTTTTATAAAACGCTAGTCCTCTCTTCATCCAGATACACACACTTCAACAGTCCATCAAGCAACTGAAGGGGCAGCTCAGCCATATACCCTCAGCTTGTTCAGCCAAATTTGATTTTTCTAGGAAAGGCTTATTGATGTTCATGGATGGTGCCATTACTAATGGGAATGCCCAAAGGTCCTCTAATAACTTGACTGTGTCTGGGTTATTTCCTTGGACCCCAAAGTCGGGAAATGAAGATATTAACTCAATCATGCAACAGATGGCTCAGGGCCAGCAAATTGAATATATAGATATAGAACAGCCCTCAACTGGAGGCCTTGGATTCAGTGTGGTGATGCTCAGAGGTCAAAATCTGGGAGAAGCTGATATCTTCGTGAAGGAAGTGCAGCCAGGGAGTATAGCTGGTAGGGATCAAAGGCTGAAGGAAAATGACCAAATATTGGCTATTAATCACATACTTACCACTGGGTCAGGACATTTCCCAACAGCAAGCAACTGCATTGTTAGAACAAACCATTAGATCTTTATGTCTGGTTGTGGCCAAGGAACCAGTCCATGCAGAAAAACAGTACTTCTACCAGCTTAATCAATGCAACTCTGCCTGAAACAGTGAGTTGCAAATTTGGAAAAATACTTAATTGTGAATTATGCCTTTGATTTTAAGAAGTGTAAAGACATTTAGAAGGTGTTAGTTTACTCGTCATAGTTCAAGATAGATGATTATATCTCCAAATGCAGCATTAACATGTTAAGATATTTCACAGAGGATTTTTGTTCTGTTTTGTTTTGTTTTTTCAATGTCCTTTGATTCTCCTTGTTTAAGATTATTATTTAATATAGAGGGCAAATTTTAGAATTGGGTATAATTTGGTAATGGAAAGAGTTCCTTGGTGATATAGCCACTTAATTAAGCTGAGAGTTTTTATTAGAGATTTACTGTTGAGTATCTTAAGTAAGATTTGGTTATTTGTTTCAAAAGCATTATTTTTGTAAATTATATTGGGTGTTTATGAGTAGATTATGGATACTGCACAATTATAGAAGTTTTTCTTTTTTTCATGTAAGGATGTATACTGAACAATTTAAAAGAATAAAAGCTTATGTCTCCTTTGGGAATCTTTAAACTTGTTTTATAACATTTAACAGATTTTGGCTTGCATCTTCAGAACACAAGCTAATAACTCTTATTTTCTTATTAAAAAAAAAAGAATCAAAGACACATGACATCAGCAAAAGTCATAGTAATCCTTCAATAATAAAAGTCAAAGACACAGAGATTTATTATTTACCAGATAAAAAATTCAAAATAGCTGTTTTGAAGAAATTCAGTGAGCTACAAGAAAGCACAGAAAGGAAATTCAGTGAAATCAGAAAAACAATATATGAACAAAATGAGAAATTTAACAAAGAGGTAGAAACCACAAAATCAAACAGAAATTCTGAACCTGAAGATTTCAATGAATAAAAAGAAGAATGCAGTAGAAAACATCAATAGCACTTAATATATTAAGCAAATACCAGATCTGAAGGGAGAAACAGGGGCAATACAATAATAGTAGGGGACTTCAAACCCCACTTTCAGCAATGGACAGATTGCTGAATCAACAGGAAAAAGCTGAACTTGAACAATACTTTAGACCAAACGGACCTAACAGACACTTACAGAGCATTCCATGCAAAAGCAGCAGAATACACATTCTTCTCAAATGCACATGGAACATTCTCCAGGACAGATCATATGACAGGTCACCAAACAAGTCTTAGCAAATTTAAAAAGACTGAAATCATACCAAGTTTCTTTTCCAACAACAAGAGTGTGAAAAGAGAAGTCAACAACATGAGGAAAGCTGGAAAAATTACAAACATTTGGGAGTTAAACAACACTCCCAAACAAACAATGAATGAGAAAAGAACTCAAAGGGGAAATTTTAAAGTATCTTGAAAAAATGAAAATGGAAACAACACACAAAAATCAATGGGATGCTGCAAAAACTGTTCTTAGAGAGACATTTTAGTGATAAATGCATGTATTAAGACAGAAGAAAGATCTCAAACAAACAACCCAACTTCAAAGCTCAAGGAGCTAGAAAAAGAAAGACAAACTAAGCCCAAGGTTAGCAGAAAAAAAGGAAATAACAAATAAGAGAAGAAATAAATGAAATAGAGACTAGAAAAACAATAGAAAAGATCAATGAAAATTATTTGACACCCATATATGATGAAAACTAACAATAAGATGGGTATAGAAGAAATATAACTCAACATAATATAGGCCATATATGACAAACCCACAGCTAACATCATACTCAACAGTGAAAAACTGAAAGTTATCTCTCTAAGATTAGGAATAAGACAAGCATGTCCAGTCTCACCACTTTTAATTAACATCATATTGGAAGCCCTAGGTAGAGAAATTAGGCAAGAAAAAGAAATAAAAGTCATCCAAACTGGGCTTCCCTGGTGGCGCAGTGGTTGACAGTCTGCCTGCCGACGCAGGGGACACGGGTTCGTGCCCCAGTCTGGGAAGATCCCGCATGCCGTGGAGCGGCTGGGCCCGTGAGCCATGGCCGCTGGGCCTGCGCGTCCGGAGCCTGTGCTCCGCAACGGGAGAGGCCGCGGTGGTGAGAGGCCCGAATACCGCAAAAAAAAAAAAAGTCATCCAAACTGATAAGGAAAGAAGTAAAACTGTCACTATTAGTGGAAGAAATATTTTATAGATAGAAAACCCTAAAGAATCTACCTAAAAACTATTAGAAATAATAAACGCCTACAGTAAAGTTGCAGTGTACAAAATCAATATGCAAAAATCTGTTGTGTTTCTATACTTAACAATGAAGTGGAAAGAGAAAACAATCCCATTTACAATTGCAACAAAAAATAAAATACCTAGGAAGAAATTTAACCAAGGAGGTAAAATACCTGTACATTGAAAACTGTGACATTGGGAATTCCCTGGTGATCCAGTGGTTAGGACTCCACACTCTCACTTCCGAGGGCCCGAGTTCAATCCCTGGTCAGGGAACTAAGATCCCACAGGTCGTGCTGCATGGTCAAAAAAAAAAAAAAAAAAGAAAAAGAAAAGAAAAAAAACTGTGACATTGTTGAAAGAAATTGAAGAAGACACAAAGAAATGGAAAGATATAGCATGCTCATGGAAAGAAAACAGAACAAACCTTTAGGCAACACATGACCTGATTTCAAATTATACTACAAAACTATAGTAATCAAAACAGCATAGTATTGGCAGAAGAACAGACTCACAGACCAATGGAACAGAATTGAGAACCCAGAAATAAATCCACAGGTATATGGATAATTAATTTACAATAAAGAAGCAAAGAACATACAATGGAAAAGGATAGTCTCCTCAATAAATGGTGTTGGGAAAATTGGACAGCCACATGCAAAAGAATGAAACTAGACCTTATCTTACACCATACACAAAAATCAACTAAAAATTAATTAAAGACTTGAATGTAAGACTCAAAAACATAAAACCATAGAAGAAACATAGGCAGTATGTTCTTTGGCATCACTTTTAGCAATATCTTTCTGGATAGGTCTTCTCAAGCAAGGGAAACAAAAGAAAAACTAAACAATTGGGACTACATCAAACTAAAATGCTTCTGAACATCAAAGGAAACCATCCACAAAAATTAAAAAAAAAAAAGAAAACCTACTGAATTGAAGACATTTGCAAATGTTATATCTGATGCATGGTTAATATCCAAAATATATAAAGAATTCATACAACTCAACAACAAAAAAACAAACAACCCAATTAAAAAATGGGCAGAGGAACTGAATGGACATTTTTCCCAAGAAGACATATAGATGACCAATAGGTACATGAAAAGATGTTCAACATCACTCATTATTAGGAAAATGCAAATCAAAACCACAGTGTGATATCATCTCACAATCATTAGGATGGCTATTACCAAAAAGGCAGAAATAACAAATGCTGGCAGGGATGTGGAGAAAAGGAAACGCTCATACACTGTTGGTGAAAAGGTAAATTGATTTAATCTTTATGGATAACAGTATGGAGATTTCTTTAAAAATTAAGAATAGAACTACCATATGATACAACTAATCCATTTCAGGATATTTATCCAAAGAATACTAAAACACTAATTCAAAAAGATATATGTACTCCTACGTTCATTGCAACATTATTTACAATAGCCAAGGTATGGAAACAACCTAACTGCCCAACGATAGATGAATGGTTAAAGATATGGTACACACACACACACACACACACACACACACACACACACACACAAAATGGAATATTACTCAGCCATAAAAAAGATGAAACCTTGCCATTTGCGATGACATGGATGAACCTTGAGGGTATTAAACCAAGTGAAATAAGTCGAACAGAGAAAGACAAATACCATATGGTTTCATTCATATGTAGAATATAAAAATAAGTGAACAAACCAAACCAAACAAGACAAACACATGGATACAGAGAGCAGAATAATAGTTACCAGAGGTAAAGGGGTGTGGAGGGGGAGGGCAAAATGGGTAAAGTGAGTCAACTGTATGGTGATGGATGGAAACTAAACTTTTGGTGGTGAGCACACTGTTAATATATATAGAAGTCAAAATATAATGTACATGTGAAACATATATAACGTTATAAACCAGTGTTACCTCAATTAAACTCTAACAAAAAAACTTTATTTGCAAACATTTAAGTTTGAATTGCATATAAGTTTGAATTGCATTTAGATTTCTTATATCACAAGGTACTTTTTTGATTTTTTTCAACAATTAAAAATGTAAAAATTTTAAAAATATGTTTTGGTTTGCAGACTACAAAAAAGCAGGTAACAGGATAGATTTAATCCACTGTTCTATATTTGCTGATTCCTGATGTAAAGGTTATAAATTGGGAGAAAGGTGCCGTATGAGCTTGAGTAATAACACTCAACAGTTTTGAGTACATACCAAAAAACTCTTAGAAATACATTTGGACTAAATTCATTAAGAACTCCTCTAAAATTCAATATAAAAATAGTCAAACGACAAAAGCAGAAAATTTACCAGAATGATCTACAAATGGCTCTAAAGCATTGAACAGATACTCAACCTCACTCAGAATAAAAACAATGTAAATGTCCATCCAAAATGTAAATAAGTAAATAAATAGTTACCACTAAAGACCTTAATAAGATTATAAAACTTTCAAATTTCCAAAAGAAGAATGCACACCTATATAGTACACAAAGAAAATATAGATCATATAGCAAAAGTTAAGTCTAACACACACACATAAGG
The DNA here is from genome assembly GCF_951394435.1 of Stenella coeruleoalba. Classification (NCBI taxonomy): domain Eukaryota; kingdom Metazoa; phylum Chordata; class Mammalia; order Artiodactyla; family Delphinidae; genus Stenella; species Stenella coeruleoalba. Next base: position 94,376,488 of record NC_137157.1, read on the forward strand.
AGATAAAATAATGGGTAATATGTTATACAACTAAAATAAATGGGATAAAACCACATTAGTTGAAGTTGATGTTTGTATAAAATAAAAATTGCTGATCATGAAATTCATGTAACCAAAATGACTAAAGATATTGAAAATAAAATTATGGCCAAGAGCATATTTGAGACTTAAAATGAAAAAAATCAGATAAAGTGATTCAAAACAATGTGACTCACATATAACATATATTGACAATTTTGCCCATAGTTTCTTCATATCAAGTTAAAAAATAAACAAATAAAATTCACAGATACAACTAACGCCATTTTTCTCCTTTCTTTTCTCCCAGAAGTAACATCTAATCTGAGATTGGTACAGATACCTTACATGCATTCTTTTTATGCATTCACTATAAATATTTATTGATAACACAGAGAATTGTTTTATGTAATTTTTGACATTGCATGATGCTCAAAACCCAAGTCTCTTGGCCTCTAGCTGTAAGACTTTTGTTTTTCCACTTTAGATAAATTCTCTTATTTTTACCACCATCCCCAACACAGCAGCCACACGATATTAGCTGGAAATTCACCCCACCCTTTTATTATTTTCTGAAGACCTAGATTGTACTTTACATTTTTTGTTGCTAAGTTTGTATTGTGTATATGTACTTTATATTTGAATTTTACTTACAAAACCCTCCCAACAAATAATATGGAGTGTAACCTAGTAGATGTTTTATGAACACAGACTGAATGACTGTATGAGTAACCTCGTGAGAAGGTGATCATATCACTTTATAAAAGGACTTTGAGAATTTAACTTCTAGCAGCTGCCTTATCTTCCATTTACATGCTCTGTATTTAACAACACAGAAACAATAGGAGAACTGTGTACTCTAAAAATAAATGCAATTCTTAGATTATAAAAGTTAGTTTTAACACTATTGATACACATTTTAGTGACTGAACTTCAGGCAAATGCTAAATTGGCATTCTGCTAGCTGACACACTTATTGACCATAGATGTAAATACTTAAATGTCTCTAGGGAGATATTTGTGGTAAGTATTTCCTGTGCATAAAGTCAACTGACCTAATTTTGTTTGCAGTGGAAATTTCTGAACCTTAAACACAAAAAATTTCTGTGCAGTATCTTTTTCTCATCAAAATGTTGAAAATGTTCTGAATATTGGTATAATCCATTATGGAACAAGCTAGAGAAAGTACATTTACTCTTTGGAAGAGTTTGTATTTGGTCTGGTGTTAATCAGTAGGTTCAGTTGGTGTCCAGAAGTCTTCAATTTTTGCAGTATGATCTGCTCCCCACTGCAAATGTGAAGCATAGAATACATCTCACATTCATTTATTCCTTCAATACATATCCATGTAATTATGTTACTGAGTCCAAGCTTGTACTGCTTGCTGCACAACAGGCCAGTAAGTCGAGAGATAAGGTATTGGGGCAAGGAATAGTGACTTTATTTGGAAAACCAGCAGCCTGAGAAGATGGTGGACTAACGTCTCAAAGAACCATCTTACCCGAATTGGATATCAGGCTTCTTTTATACAAAAAAGGGGAGGGGGGTAGCTGTTTGTTGCAGACTTGTTGGTGCTGGCCAGACCCCAGAGACAATGTGATAATCCTTTGTTTTTGCAGCTGTCCACATAGGTCTGGTCATGATGTTCCCATAAACCTCCAACAAGACAAATGTTATTTTCTTTTTTGTAACTTTTAATCTCTATACCAATGAAAAATGTTATGGCTTTAAAGGTCAAGCCTGGGAGGCAGAGCCTTGAGAAAGGGATATTCTGTATACTTCAGGCAACATTCTTTTTCAAAGGTGCAGAGCCAGCACGACTAAGCACAGGCAACAGGACATAATGGTGAGAGCTAAAGGAATAGATCCAATATGAAGTCAGGTTTATTCTTCTCTGTTACAATTATTCTCTGGCATGAGAAAACAGTCATGATTCAAGGGAAAATTTCCCTTTAATAGCAAAACAGACAAAAGTTGGGCTTCCCTGGTGGCACAGGGGTTGAGAGTCCGCCTGCCGATGCAGGGGACACGGGTTCGTGCCCTGGTCCGGGAAGATCCCACATGCTGCGGAGCGGCCTAGGCCCATGAGCCATGGCCACTGAGCCTGCGTGTCCGGAGCCTGTGCTCCGCAACGGGAGAGGCCACAGCAGTGAGAGGCCCGCGTACCGCAAAAAAAAAACCCAAAAAACCGACAAAAGTTGATATTACCACATTGCAAATAAATTACAAATATGTTTTGTGTGCCAGATCTGCAGGAACACAGAAGAAGTAGGGATAAAATGTATTTGATTTTACAATGAAGTACTGAGACTTAAACCAAAATTTGATACTTAAGCAGTACAGCTAGATGTTAATGAGTGAGCGGGTCATGCAAAGTGATAATCTATAGCTACATGATGAATTCTCCAGTGGTTAGAATTTATCTATCTTCTCTAAAACCACATCTAATTTTCTAATATTTAAAAATTTTCTTAGAAGGCGTTAAGTATTGTTTAATTGTTTAAATTTAGCAGGAATCATTTTGTTTATGATTCCATATCTGAATAAGCTAGTTCATGGTGCACACAGGTTAATGTGTCAATCTAGGACATAAATGCAGTGACCCTGCTATACATTTTAACCCTTAGAGGCTTTTACTCCATCTCCCATCTCCATTGTCCCATTGCATTCCTCCAACAATTGACCATTTCCTATCCTCTGGTAGGGGAGAGGGAAGAGATCCTATCGAAAACACTGCCCTTACGTCTCGAATATTTTTAGACAATATACCCTCCCTTCCCTTATCTATCATTACTGAATGTTAGTTTTCCATCAGCTATGAAAGTTTTCTTTTGTATTTTTTTCTTTTTTCTATTGTGGTAAAAGCACATAATGTAAAATTTACCTTCTTAATAATTTTTAACATACAGTTAAACAGTATTAACTATATTCTTATTGTTGTAAGACAGAGCTCCAGAATTTTTTCATCTTGCAAATCTGAAACTCTATACCCATTAAGTAACTCCCTTTTCTCCCTCCCTCCAGCCAGTAGTCTACTTTCTGTTCCTGTGAATTTTATTACTTTAGATACCTCTTATAAGTGGATTAATATACTGTCTTTTTATAACTGACTTATTTCACATAACATAGTAGCCTCAAGATTCATTAATATTGCAATATGTGACAGAATTTCCTTCTGCTTTAAGGATGAATAATATTCCATTGCATGTATATACCACATTTTCTTTAACCATTTATCTGTTGAGAGACATTTGGATTGCTTCAACTCTTGGCTATTGTGAATAGTGTTGTTATGAACATGAGTATATTTCTTTGAGACCCTGTTTTCAATTCTTTTGAATATATTCCTAGAAGTTGGATTACTGGATCATTTAATAGTTCTATTTTTAAACTTTAAGAAACTATGTTTAAAAATACCATACCACTACCATAGTGGTTGCACCATTTTGCTATCCAACCAACAAGATACAAGGGTTCCAAGTTCTCCACATCTTGCCAACACTTGTTACTTTCTGTAATTTTTAAAATATTAATCATCTTAACATGTGTGAGCTGATATCACATTGTGGTTTTGATTTGCTTTTCTCAGATGGTTAGTGATGATGATCATCTTTTAATATGTTTGTTGACCATTTGGACATCAATTTGGAGAAATATCTATTCAAATCCTTTGCTCATTTTTTAATCAGGCTTTTTGATTTTTGTTGATGAGTCATAGAAGTTCTTTATATATGTTGGATATTAACCCCTTATCATATGATTTGCAAATATTTTCTCCCATTTTGTAGGTTACCTTTTTACTCTGTTGATTGTGTTCTTTGATGCACAAAATTTTTTAAGTTTGATGCTGTCCCATTCATCAATTTACACTTTTGTTTTCTGTGTTTCTGGTATTATATAAAAGAAAGTATTACCAAGTCATGAAGCTTTTCCTGTATGTTTTCTTCTAGGAGTTTTTTAGTTATAGGTATTACTTTCTTATAGGTTTTTAATCCATTTTGAGTTAATTGTTGTATATAATGTAAGATAAGGGTCAACTTCATTATCTGGCATGTAAACATCTAGTTTTCCCAACATCCTTTGTTGAAGAAATGGTCTTTTGCCCATTGAGTTGTCTTGGCACTGCTGTTGAAGATCCAATGGTCATAAACCTGGAGGTTTATTTCTGGGCTCTTTATTCTATTTCATTGGTTTATTTGTTTTTATGCCACTACTACACTGTTTTGGTTACTGTCACTTTGTAATATGTTTTGAAATCAGGAAGTTGAGTCCTCCAACTTTGTTCTTCTTTTACAGAATTGTTTATTTGAGGTTCCTTAGAGATTCCATGTGACTTTTAGAATGACTTTTTTTCTATTTCTGAAAAAAAATGCCATTGGGATTTTGATAGGGATTGTGTTGAACATCACTGTGGATAGTATACACATTTTTTTTTAAATTGAGGTATAGCTGACATAAAATTTTGTATGTTTCAGGGCTTCCCTGGTGGCTCAGTTGTTGAGAGTCCGCCTGCTGATGTGGGGGACATGGGTTTGTGCTCCGGTCCGGGAAGGTCCCACATGCCGCGGAGCAGCTGGGCCCGTGAGCCATGGCCGCTGAGCCTGCGCGTCCGGAGCCTGTGCTCCACAGTGGGAGAGGCCACAACAGTGAGAGGCCCGCATACTGCAGAAAAACAAAAAAAAAACAACAAAAAAAATTTTTGTATGTTTCAGGTGTACAACACAGTGATTCACAATTTTTAAAGGTTATACTCCATGTATAGTTATAAAATATTGGCTATATTCCCTGTGTTGTACAATATATCCTTGTAGCTTGTTTATTTTTTACATAGTAGTTTGTACCTCTTAATCCCCTACCCCTACTTTGCCCCTCTTGCCTTCCCTCTCGCTACTAGTAACCACTAGTTTGTTCTCTATGAGTCTGTTTCTTTTTTGTTGTATTCACTAGTTCATTATATTTTCTAGATTCCACTTATAAGTGATATCATACAGTATTTGTCTTTCTCTGACTTATTTCACTCAGCATAATACCTTCCAAGTCCATTCATGTTGTTGCAAATGGCAAAATTTCATTCTTTTTATGTCTGAGTAGTATTCCATTGTATATATACACCACATCTTCTTTATCCATTCATCTACTGATGTACACTTAGGTTAATTCCATATCTTGGCAACTGTAAAGTTTAATTCCATACCTTGGCAACTGTAATTAATGATGCTATAAACACTGGAGTGCATGTATCTTTTCAAATTAGTGTTTTCATTTTTTTAAAATATATATACTCAGGAGTGGAATTGCTGGATCATATGGTAGTTCTAGTATGCACATGTTAACAATGTTAAGTCTTCCAATCCATGAACACGGGATGACTCTTCATGTATCGATGTCTTCTTTAATTTCTTTCAGCAATATTTTGTACTTTTCTGTGTACAAGTCTTTAACCTCCTTAATTAGGTTTCTTCTGAGTATTTTATTCTTTTTGATACTATTGCAAATTAGTTAATTTCATTTCCTTTCCAGATCATTAATTAGTGTATAAAAATGCAACTGATTTCTGTGTATTGACTTTTTATTCTGAAACTTAGCCAAATTCATCTATTAGTCTAACAGATTTTTGCATGTGTGGAGTCTTGACAATTTTCTACATATAAGATTATGTCCTCTCTGAACAGAGATAATTTTACTTCTCTTTTTTTTTTCCCAACTTAGATGTCTTTATTTCTTTTTTTTGTCTAACTGGTTTGACTAGGATTTCCAATACTATGTTGAATAGAAGTGGTGAGAGCAGGCGTCCTTGTCTTGTTCTTGACCTTAGAGGAAAAGCTTTCAGTTTTTTACCATTGATTGTGCTGTTAGCTGTGGGCTTTTCATAAGTGACCTTTATTATGTTGAGGTAGTTTCCTTCTATTCCTAGTTTGTTGAGTATTTTTATCATAAAAGGGTGTGGAGTTTTGTCAAATGGTTTTTCTCCATCAGTTAAGATAATCATGTGGTTTTTGTCTTTCATTCTATTAATGTGGTGTAGTACATTGGTGATTTTCCTATGCTAACCAGTCATCTATTCCAGAAATAAATCCACTTTGTCATCATGTATAAGCTTTCTAATGTGCTGTTGAATTCAGTTTGTTAGTATTTTGTTGAAAATTTTTGTTTTAATATTCATCAGGAATACTAGTCTATAGTCTTCTTTTCTTGTAATGTCTTTATCTCTCTTTGGTATCAGGGTAATGCTGGTTTCAAAGAACTTAGAAGTGTTCCATCCTCTTCAGATTTTTGGAAGATTTTCAGAAGAATTAGTGTTAATTTTTATTTAAATATCAAGTAGAATTCTCCAATGAATTCGTCTGGTCCTGGGCTTTTCTTTGTTAGGAGGTTTTTTAATACTATTTAAATCTTACCCATTGTTGAATTGTTCAGATTTTCTGCTTCTTCATGATTCAGTCTTAGTACATTTCTAGGGATTTATCCATTTCCTCTAGGTTATCCAACTTGTTGGTATACAATTATTCATAGTATTCTCTTCATTAAGTTGTTTCTCTGTGTTCTCACTAATTACTTTAAATTCTTTGTCGGGCAGTTCATAGATCTGACTTTTTTTTTTTAAATCAGTTTCAGTTTTTGGGGTTTTTGTTTGTTCCTTTGATTGGGCCATGTTTCTGTGTGTTGTGTGTGTGTGTGTGTGTGTGTGTGTGTGTGTGTGTGTGTATTTTTTTTTTTCTGGGATTGGCACTCCTAGGCTTTGTATAGAGCCTTTGTGAAGATTAAGACCTTTCACCAGTTAGCCCAGCTGGAGGTTCCTGAACTTATCAAACCTTTTCTCACCTCTTGCTTTCCCCATGTCTGCCTGCAGAACTACAGCTCTGCATCTCCTTGCTTCAGCTTTCACTAGCTTCCAAACTTCTTCTGGTCCTATAAGCACTCTGTGTCAGGCAAGACAGAAACCAGTCCCTTGAGTAGCCACCAGACAATCCAGGCTGTTGGATATACAGTCCACTCTTGTTTTAATCTCAAAGAAGGATCCCTGCTATACAGGGTTTCTTCTTGGTGCCTCCACACCAAATGCTGAGATTCCTACCCCTTTTGTTGGAATCTCTTCTTGGTTTTGCAAAGGCCTGGGTGCTGTAATTTTTCAACTGGTCTCTAGAGCTCTCACAAAGGTATTCTGTCCACATACTGTTGTTAACTCAGCGTCTCTGTGGGATAAAGAGGGCGTAGCTTCCTAGTCGGCCATCTTACTAAAGTCACCATTTTCTAAGTCTAGAGTGGATTATCTTGTTTTACGATCACCACTTGTTGCCTTTTGTATTTTCACCTTCTTGCACAAATGATTCTCTTATCACTCTTTTCTCCATGTCGTAGCCATAATATAGCCTCTATTGTACTTATTCATATTCAAAATTAACTTTGTTTTTATTTTACTCTATTTTCCTATCCACTCAAACTCCCACTATTAACTCAGCAAATCTCAATGTCAAGATAGATGACATAGGCAAAATCAAAAATCTATCTTTATTGGGGCTTCCCTGGTGGTGCAGTGGGACACAGGTTCAAGCCCTGGTCCAGGAGGATCCCACATGCCATGGAGCAACTAAGCCCGTGTGCCACAACTACTGAGCCTGTGCTCTAGAGCCTGTGAGCTACAACTACTGAGCCCATGTGCCACAACTACTGAAGCCCACATGCCTACAGCCCATGCTCCATCACAAGAGAAGCCACCGCAATGAGACGCCTGTGTACCGCAACAAAGAGTAACCCCTGCTCGCCACAACTAGAGAAAGCCCACGCAGCAACGAAGACCCAATGCAGCCAAAAATAAATAAATAAAATAAAATTTAAAAGTAATCTGTCTTGGGCTTCCCTGGTGGCGCAGTGGTTGAGAGTCCCCCTACCGATGCAGGGGACACGGGTGCGTGCCCCAGTCCAGGAAGATCCCACATGCCGCGGAGCAGCTGGGCCCGTGAGCCATGGCCGCTGAGCCTGCGCGTCCGGAGCCTGTGCTCCGCAACGGGAGAGGTCACAACAGTGAGAGGCCCGCGTACCGCAAAAAAAAAAAAAAAAGTAATCTATCTTTATTGTTCCTTGAGCTATTCAATATTATAGCTACTATTGCCACATCCTAAATCTCAGTTACTTATAATCATTTACCCTCTGAAAACTTTAATAACATATATATCCCATGCACATGTGTATGTGTGTGTGTATATTCTGTATCTATCTCTCTGTCTATTATCTATCTATAATAGTGACAGTAAATTTCTGAATTCTGATATGTTGTGTTTAGAAAGTGTCATGTAGGGAATTAGATGATCGATGAATGCATTAACATAATGAGAAAAATTCTCCAGGTGTGAATTCTCATGAACGATTTATTTTATATGTATACAATCTCGATTTCATAGTAAGGATCTTTTGTGATAGAAGATCATTGTGAAGATAGTTGTAACAAAGAAAAGGGTCCATCAATCTATTTCATACTACATATGGACAAGTGAAGGCTCTTCTTTGGTTTATATTTCTAGCCAGTTTATACTTTTGGAGCTCACAAAGTTTTGCAAGCTTCTGGTTGAAGGGAACACTTTTTCCTCAATCTTTTCTAACATGGCCACTGTGGATTCCTAGTGGTCACAGTCATGCTTCATAACTTGAAATTAAACTTCAGTGCACTAAAAACATTATTTTAAGCGAAGAGTCGTTTTGATCTTTAGCTCTTTGCTTTCTCTGTTGTATTATTCAGCAGCCTTTTCCACATTTACGACTCCATTTTCCACATTTTGCCTCTTTTGGGGGGAGCACAAATATTTCAGGAAGACTTTAGAGCTTTGGAAAGGCATCCTGCAGTTTTTTTGCATTAGTGTTTACTTTTTACAGCATTACATTTAATATTGTTTATCTTGACTCCTGACTTTTTTGGAGGGAAATGAGAGTGCTTCATTTCCCTCGCGCTGGTCCTGGCCCTGAGAAAAGTACTCAAAGAGGATGGTTACAAAGACAACAAACAAACCTTCCCAGAATTCTGTCAAACAGGCCAATTAATTAAACAAAGTAGATATTACATATCTAAGTATACTGGACAGCCAGTAAGTGGATTTTCTCACTGATTTATAGAGAAAACCCACTGCTAGAAGTGTGGGTAGGTAAGAAAGATAATAAAGCTTTTCAAGGCTGAGCACTTCCTTTTGCTTCTCTTGCCTCATAGAACTGTAGTTTTTTTCTTTTACGCAAGTCTAGTGCCTCATTCTTCTCTTTGCAATGGACAAACCTGTGATATATGCTGATTTAAACATATCCAGGAATGCTGGCCTTGAAAGCTCGTCACCCCCATCTCTTCCTCAGAGTAAGTGGCTTTAATTTTCCTTTTGGCATTTGTATATCTTCCGTAGTTAGATTTTTCTCTTGAATTTGTAGCTTTAAATCATGGCTTTGAAGATGAGCAGCAGCTATATTAATGTTAAACAGATATAGCATGGCCTGTCGGTAGGTAATCACAAATGTGGGAAAAATCACATACTTTATAGATTTCTTTTTTATCAAGATACTTTTGTGGAAAATGAATATAGTTCCTATTACTGAGCCTTGGCTAAAGGATCCTGAAGAAATATTTTACATGCATTAACAAGGGAATATTTTGATTTTTTTATTTGTTTTTTTTTTTTGCCACACCGTGAGGGATGTGGGATCTTTGCTCCCTGACTGGGGATAGAATCCGTGCCCCCTGCAATGGAAGCACAGAATCTTAACCACTGGACCACCAGAGAAGTCCCTTTTTTGTTGTTTTTGCTTTTGTTTTTTTTTTAACAAATGAATATTTTTAGAGATTTTTTGCTACCTTGCTGTAATAGTAACCTACCTTATTTCAAATCCCTCTATAAAATACTGTGATTAAGTTCCAATGCATTTGCATCCGTGGCATTCCTTTCAGAATACAAAGTGTAGGCTCAATGATTAACATCGTTCACCCTTCAAAGGGAAGGGAAAAAAATGTTCTGAAAGAAAATTATATTCAAGATCAAAAACTTGAATATAATAACAATCTGATGTTTTTTTAAATTGAAAAGTATAACAGTTTAGAAGGATTTAAGGCACAAACCACAGGAGAATACCACTGATGCACTTATTTCATACTTGTTGAAGTTGGCAATTTTCTGTATGTCAGAGGAGTTAGTATTCTGAGTGAAAGAGATGGGGTATTCTAATGTGAGGTCATAGGTGATGGATTCCATGGCCTGGGGATAGATGAAGAGAAACTACAAATTAAGCAGAAAAAAAATGTATAAAATCATCAGGACATAGTATTACATTCTGAAGTCAAACCAAACTTACTAAACATCAATGATATTGCAATTTTTATCCAACCTGATATTCATTCCATAGTGTGCTTGGCAAGTGGGTTGTGTCTTTTTAGGATGCTTTGGTATAATTTGAAAGTATTAAGTTATCAATGTTCTAAATTGGAGATTGAAAAGTCTTAGGGTTATCAAATAGTTTCATGATACCCTTCATTTGGGGGTTACGGGAAATTGGAGAATTTTGATAACTACAGTGAGAATTTGTCAAGCCATGGTTATTTTTTGATGCGAAAGAGAAAGACTTTCTGTTCCCTATTCAGATCTAGCAGAAGTGGAGAGAAAGGAGGATGGTGTTGGAAGATATTGGAGAATGAAAATAGAGAAAGACAGCGAGATTTTCCTTAAAAGCTACTGTCTGTGATCCCAAATCAATGAGGCCAGAAAATCTGTCTATTCTAATTGTCGTCATTATTCCACAAAATATCATTCTAAAAGTAAATCTGAGAAAACATAGAATAAAGTCAGAATAAAATGTGTGACTACAAAACGCTTGTCAACTGAAAAAAATGCCTAACCTAAAAGTTGAGAATTATGTATTTGGTGGCTTTACAGAGGACTATAGCTGAGAAGGCAGCCTCTCTGATAGTTCTGAGGAAATGTCCCCAAGAGGTAAGGGAGGAGCTGGGATATATAGGAGATTTTGCTAAAAAAAAATGTAGTAAAACATCAAAAGATTACTGCTAAACACAGAAACAGACACCTCAAGTTAATGATTTTAGTGTTTTTCTATATGTGGGAAGATGCAAAAGTCTGGGCTCATTGAAATAATTCCTTTGATATGCATCTTAACTCTCTAGGGCCAGTATCCTGTTTTTCTCCATCCTGAATTCCCCTCAAGTTATACTATCCGGGCAGCTGCACTGGCTGGTGGCTTTAAGGTCGCAACATCCTTTGTTTACTGAAATGGCAGGTGACCTTCTTTCGCCACACATTGATCTGCTATTACAATTATTGTGAAACTACCAATAAGCTCTTTGGCTAAACAGTTTAGCCAAAATGGTAACTGTAGAATAGTGATTATATCAAAAGCAGTCAGGAAAACCAGAGAGAGATGTGAGTGGTGACGAATCTCGTTTATGGCCCAGGAGTTGGTCTCTTAGAAAAGTAGATAGGTGTTGGCAAAAATGCCTCTAGAGTTTATTTATTCATCCAAAAATAAACACCTGTGTCAGGCATGCCCTAGGTGCTGAGAATACAACAGTGAACAAAATAGTGAAAAAATAGTTTCCTTTATTGCGTTTATATTATACTACTAGGAAGGCTTACAAATAAATGAATAACTAAGAACATATATGTATACATATATGTGTTAGATAATATTAAGTGCAATAGAGAAAATATTTTTTAAAAAATGGAATTGAGAGTTAGCTTTTGGAGAGGGTATGATATCAAATGGAATAATCATAGAAGCCTGCCTGACAAGATGACATTTGAGTCAAGACCTGAAAGAATTGAGAGACAAAGGTGTGCTTCCTGGGAGAAGAGCCTTTTAAAAGATGGACCAGTGCAGATGCAAGATCCGTGGGATGAGAACATGCCTGTCATCTTGTAGAAAGAGCTCATAGGTTAGTGTGAAATGACAGAGCATGTCTGCATGGAAAGCAGCAGGAGATAAAGTTAGAGATATAAAGGGAAGCCGGAATGAATAGGGATTTGTAGGCTATTCTACAGACGTACAGACTTAGATCTGCTTGAGAGAAAGCTATGGAAAGGTTTAGAGAAAAAAAGTGAGATGATTTGGCATACTGTTTATATCCAAACAAAAAACTAGCCTTATGTGGGTATTTCCAGATGACTAAAGTTTACCTGGCCTCTTCAATTTGTTATTGTAACTCTATTGTTACAATAACTCTATTGTTGTTATTAGTTCTAATGTAGTGCAGCAGAAAAACAACACAGAACCCTCCACTCAGTTCTTTAAATTTTAGATGCACGGTTATTATGTATCACACACCATGTCTAGAAGAACTATTTCATACAACCCTTTCCAAAACCTCATGAAGTAGTATTATTCTACATTTCACAGGTGAGGAAATTTGTAGTTTATGAAGGTTACGTTGCCCGAAGTAACATGCTCTACTACAAATCTGCTAGATTTGAGAGCTCTGCTCTTAACCACTGCTATCCTTCAGTACTAAATGTTAAAATAGTGACTATATAGGGCTTTCTCCATTTTTCAAAATTTCAAGGGAGGAAAGGCTGAGGAAGAAAAAATGGTAGAATAGTAGATACAACTGTGAGGAAACGTCACGTAGGACTTAGTCTTAGTCTTAGGTTCACTAAGTTTAGTTGCTCTGTGTCACACGAGCTCGCCTTAGAAGTTCTAGGTTAATATTCTCCAGTCTGGTTCTCCCATTTTCGGATGTACACCCAGGACCTTGGAGCTCCTCTAATTGTCTACTCTTGTCTCTCCCCTCCAGATGATAATCCAGGTGTCACTACCTGAAATCTAATCTATTATCTGTTTCCTCCCATAATCTTTTATCACATTTAGTTATCTTAAATTCCATCTCCCCAGGGACATTTTAGAAAGAGCTAACTCTTATGAATGTCCACATCCTAATGAAGAGACCATGAGCAGTTGTCTGAAAACTGGGTTGCACAACTTAATTGCCAGGGAGAGTGTAAAAAACTAAAGTAGAAATGGATTTGTGGGTCACTCTGGAACATTTAATGAGAATAAAGACAACATTTTAACATATCTGATGCTAAAGTTTTTAACAAGTGACTAAAAGCATGTATTCCTTTATATTGAGGAATATTAGAAAAAATATAAAAAGGAATAGATAACATAAATAAATGATAGATATAGTTAAATTAGTAAACCTTTACTTGTAAAGGCCCTTGGCTCTAATAATACAATTTAGAAAATAATTTATAATTGTAATATATATAACATATTATAAACCAAATGGGAATAAAAGGGGTCTTATAAATAAGTCAGGTATAGAAGTTGTCTAAGCACAACTTCAAGTAGAATACCGAAGTACAGATTACCAGAATAATTCCTGTCAGAGCTGATATAATTTTGGAAGCGGTTGCTCAGTCTTTTACAAGAATTTTTTACATTAATAAGTTCCTCTTTGATTATTTTTCCCTATAAAATCCATTGATAAGGTTATTATGATCCCACTTTAATTAATACAATCACAACTTTTGATGAGCATGAGATATACAGTACATCGTTATTGACATGATACAGAGAAAAACAAAGGTATTTGACATTTTTTAGACTATGCAATGTTGTAGACACAGGTTCATGTTATGTTATAGTCATTGAAATACTGAAAATAACATGCAAGCTCGTAAAATACTCTTCCTTGAATTCCATCCATTTGGTCCAAATTGGAGATGATTGTTCCAGGCAACAGTAAAGCAGAGAAATCCACGTCTAAGAATAGAATTGTCTTATACCACCAGCACCTAACATGTTGTTTGGCATAAAACAGAGCCTCAACAAATATATCTTGAATGAATGAAGGCTTTCCTTGTTGGACAAAATTCTTGGACTTACTTTGTACGGTAGGGTATATGTTTCATTTTTGTATAGCATTTGGCATGTTTCAAAACACCGTCACATCTATCTCATTTGATTCTTATACCAATCCTTCGTACACAAGACAGGCATAAATATTTCTATTTTATCTATAAGCAACTCTCAGTTGGATCTGAGATTCCATCTTGTGGGACCCTACTTTAAGATGACTGATAAATGTCCTTTCCTGCCCCTACCCCCAACATGAATCTAGCTCTTTCTTATGTGATCCAAACAACCTCTGCTTTTTGTATTAGATGAACTCAACTGAGTTAATCAAGTATATTTTCTTAATGTCTCAGATGTTTGTCAGGGTCCACCTTGGCATAAATTTGCTCTGAAACTTTGTTGTGCCGGGATTATTCTTCTTGCCTTGACTGTGATTGGGTTGAGTGTTTCAGGTAAGTGATGCAAGATCATTGATTTCTTGTTCTACTTATTCTACTTTACCATAAATATTAAAGTATGTTAACATTTGGCCACCCCAAATTTAGTGGAAGACCCATGAAACAAAAACAATTATGAAACAGTGCTCTAACAGTGCTCAGCCGGTACCTACTAAGCAAATGTCATCCTTTGTCATATTTCTCTTCCTAACTGTTCTGATAGGCTTCACGGGGGATTTCACATGTGCTCCAAGGACATTTAAAAAGTCACAATTATGATAAAACCATGACAATAACAAAGAAAATAAAAATTTCCAATTATTTACAGTTCCTTAAGTGCCTACTAAATTCCAGATTGTCCTAGGCAATCTCTCCCGTGGGGTATAGGCACAATTATACTTATTCTGAAGATGGAACATTAGGCAAGGAGTGGAAGCAATTTAAGAGTTTAAGTAACACCTGGGAGCTTACTTATATAGTTGAAACCGCTAACTCAATGTCTGTGTGCGTTCACCTGTTATGTGTGTGTTTGTTTATGTTGTCTTCTAAGTAGACCCTTTGTTACTACACTGCTATTGCTCTTATCTTCTGTGCATTTCAAGCTTGTTGAGATAAAAATTTCGTGAAGTGATAAATATAACATATCCATTTCACTGCACCATTCAGCATTAATCTTCTTAATGATTTCTCCTGATTTATTAGTGATATTCTTGAGACAAAAATCAACAGAGAAAAGCAGCATGGATGTTCAAGAGAACAGGAAGGAAACAACAGGTATATTTTGTGGCTTGACTTTCCTAAGAATAATGGCTAAAATTTGATAGGTATCATGCATTATCTTAATTAAGGTTCATAACAACCCACACATTAAGATAGTATGATCGCTCTGATTTTATGTTTGACAAAACTGAGGCATGGAAAGGCTAAGCAACTCATCCAGGGTCATACAGGTACTAAGTGGTGACACTGGGAATTGTACTTCAGTGGTCTAACTTCAGAGCCTACGATCTTAACCAACAGATAACACTGCCTTATGAGAAGCTGCTGCTAGGATATTCAATAATTAATAGCCAAAACCCAAGCTATAAAGTAAAATATGCATTGAAGTGGGATATTTGATGATTTTAATGAATATGTCAAGCAGCTAACTCTGGTCCGAAGTTAATTAATGGAACACGACATAAAATGAATAATTTAATATTTATTGTATTAAACATTAAGACATTGATCTCGTCCATGTACTTATTAAGTAGTGTGTGTTAATAAAGACACTATTGTTGAGTGACTGTAGCAGAATGTGATCATTTATTATATACATTCGTACATAACAGAAATTTTAAGAAACTATGAAAATCCTTCTGGAAAATGCTATCCAATAGATTCCATTAATAGGCAAATATATAATTCAGCAATTAGAAATTTTCTTATAATTTTTCTTCATGGTATTTGCCATTAACTTATGGAAATGAATTGTTATTTGCTTTTCATTTTACATGTTGTTTAAAGTAGCCATTTTTTAGAGAAGTTTGATATTGTCATCATGGAGTAGAAAGAACTCTTGTAATGGATTTACAGAATCTCAGAAAGAGTTTTGACTCTACCAGCATCTGCTTTGTGTGGACTTGAACAAGTTATTCTGTCTGTCAGTGTTTTAATTTGTCACTAATTTTCAACTCTTAGTACCAGAATGAACTATGTCTCAAAACCCTCAAAGTTATATTAAATTCATGAATTGTTCTCACTGTGATGATCAACGACTTCCCTGAATTTATAATGACTTGTGCATGTGTGATTAATGTTAGTGGGGTGGGGGGCAGGTTAGAAACATAACATTTATTCTTCTTCCTCTTTCTTACTTTAGAGAGACCAGTTCTGTTAAAGTGCCCAACAGATTGGCAACTAATCGGAGATAAATGCTTGCTTTTTTATGACGCTTACAAACTTTGGAATGACAGTCTAGCCGACTGTTTCACAAAAGAATCCCATCTGCTGCTTATTCAAGATCAGGAAGAATTGGTAAATAATTAAGTAAAATACTTTAATACGGCTTAGCCCTTGCTTCTAACCATATCGAGATCTTCGTGCTTTAGCCCGGAGGGTTCTATGCAGATGGAAGTATTAATTTTGACTTCAAGAAGCTCACAATCTGAGACACTAAACAGACATGTAAGCAAAATAAATATAATTTAATGAATACAACAACATTAATACAAATATTTGGATATATATAAGTATGCAGACAGAAATATCACAAATAAGGAATAATTAACTCCGATGGGGAGTTAGGAAAGGCTTCAGAGAGGAGGTGATACTTGAACTGGGTTTCAGAGGATGGGTAGAAGGATGCAAACCAGTAATAGATTAACAGATTCAATATTCAGTCATTTCTTCTGTTTTATTTATAGAGGCTCATACAAAACCGGATAGACAAAGGATCAATTATGTTTTGGATTGGATTAAATTTTACATTACCAGAAAAGAACTGGAAGTGGATAAATGGATCCTTTTTAAATTCTAATGTGTGAGTATTGGGATAAGCTAATTTGAATATTCAATTTACATCAGGTTTACATGGCAAGATAGTAACATTGTTATTGAAGATTGAGATTTATCATTTTAATTTAGTTTAGAAATGTTCAGGAGGATCAGAATAGTCTGAGAAGAAGAATGATTCTGAAGTTGGTTGAAAAGTTTCACATATGAAAAGACATCAACCCTTTGCAACAATATATATTTTTACCAGCAATGGAGTTTTAGGAGACAAGGAAGAGACTAACTCCTTTGGGTGGGGGCACATGAAACAGTTTTTAAAATAACAACATTTAAAAATTAAGAAATTTCTAGCTGGAAGCTATCGGCATGAAGAATTGTTGAAGTAGTGTTTTTCAAACTGTGGGACCACATACCTTAGTGGGTCACAACCAGCATTGGCACAATGAATACAAGAGGAAAAAATATAGTAAATATCAGCGTGGGGTATCCAGACATTTGAGAGAAACTACCCACATTGTAACAAGTATTGTAGCTTATTTCAACCAGCGGTCTGAAAGGAGGGTTGTTTGAAGAGATGTAGTCAATCTGCATAAGCCACAAAAGAGCTATTTGCCGTTTTTTTGGTTGTCTCATAGTTTCTTGTGTGAGATGGTCAAGTTAACCATCGGTGTTATAGGAGGATTGATGTTACACAGTTAAATTATAAATTTTTAATGGACCTCATCGTTATTTGTACAACAAAGGGCAGGACATTTTTTTCCCTAGAAAGTGAAAGTGTGCAGACATTCAACCAAGTTTCTGAAAAGAAATCTGATGAGTTTTTCAGAACAGAGGATATTGTGTTACATTTTTTGAGTCTGTGAATGCTTTATTCACATTTGTATAAATAACAGTTAAAATGGATTTTTTTATCATTCAAAAAACAAGAGGTTAAAATTCAAGACACAGGAGCATGTTCAAGTTTATCTAAAATATAGTAATAATTTATTGTGTGGAAAATTATTAGACATTAAAAGAAATGTTGATTTAATTAGCACATTTTGACATTGTTTGACCCATGTTCTAAAATATTTTTTTAGATGCCATACTTTAAAATGAAGATTATTTTAAAATAAAGTGTTCTGGACTAGAATAAATGTATGAAAAGGCAAACATATTTTGGTAAATAAACTACACTCTGATTTTTTTGTTTTTCTAGGGATTATTTTCTATATTTTATTTACACATAAGTGCAACTTTTATATTAACTTATTTTTTTTTTGTACATAGTAAAGGTTAATTTTGGTTTGTGTGTGTGTATGCTTCTTATTGGGCCATTACGTTTATTTTATTAAGGTTTATAATAAAACTGGAAAACTCTGAAGTGTCTATGAGCAGAAATATAGGCAAACATGATGGATTAAATTCGATTGAACACTCTACTTTATTCTGAGGATAAAAATGATGATTTGGTTAAGATAGTGATCAGGTAAACCTGGACGGTATCATATTATAGTAGAAAGAACGTCAGTTAGACTCTGCTTTTATTTTAGTTCTCTACCTTGGTTTTCAGGTAAAGAAAAACATAAAGGGTGTTTTGTGAAACTAACACCCTTTATGTGTTAGTTATATTATCATAACATAATATAAAAAACTAAAAAAACTAATTTTTTAGTTTTTTGTGAAAATAATTTTTGTGAAATTAAGTTTTTTGTGAAATTAAGTTTTTTTTTTGTGAAATTAATTTTTTTCACAAGACTGTTTTGGGGATTAAATGAGATAATGTTAGACAACTAGGCAGAGATCTGGTCAAAGAAGGCCTGGGAAGTCACCTAGGGCCTTTTAGAAGGGCACTTGGCCAGATGAGCGGTAAAAAAGTTATCTTGAAATTCAAAGGAAGGACCGGAAGGGTGGAAGAGATAAAATACAGGGGACCTTTGCAATAGCTTGGTCAAGAGAAATTCTGATTTGACTAGGGTGTCAGGCACTAGGAGAGAATCAGGTTGGCTTCTCAGGGCCAAGGGGCTCCAAGGAGAAATGGAACAAAGGAACAAATTAAAACTGTGATGGAGCCCTGCCCACTGCCACCACTTCACTTTCTATTTGAGACAAATAGGTGAATGTCTTGCACACACCCCATCCTGGCACCCCAGCTCTATCTTGCCATCCCACTGTTTAACTTCTACTCATGCCCCACCTGCAATGAGCCATAAGACTCTGCTTCTTTGGAACTAACAGTACATATATTGTAGCAGACACTCACCAACCTGTTTGGAATGGAAAAAAAGGGAACCTCCTACTACATCCAATACGTACTGAGCCTCCTTTTCTCACTATTGATATATTCAAATTCTGTAGACACTGAGTATCTACGTACTTATTACATTTACTGAACACATTCTTTGTTTAAGCATGATCACCCTTTCATATACATGATCTCAATGTCTCCCCAAATATCTATACACTATATATTTAAGAAAATCGAGGCTCAGTGAAGGTAGGAAATTTTCATATAACATGTTAATAGGAGATTCAATTCCCAGTTTCCAAAGCTTCTCCTTTGTTTGTATCATTATGACATTTCTTTTCAGAACTATTCTTTTCCAGTGAAGATGAGCTTGCAAGTTCCAGAGGTTTATATTAGCTTTCTATTAAAAGCTTATATCATTATATTTGTGACTGGGTACTTATTCCATGCTTAATAACCAGCACCTTGTTGTTTGCTGAAAATTACAGAACATACTGGCTGGATGAGGAGAATTATGTGAGAAAATCACAAACACTAAAGAGAGGCTTTTCTTCTGCTCCACAGGTTACAAATTACTGGTGACGCTAAAGAAAACAGTTGTGTTTACATCACAAGGACAAAAATTACTTCCGAGGACTGTGCTACAGAAAATAAATGGATTTGTCAAAAAGAACTAAAACCTGTCAAAAATAAAGTATGTTCTGCCACTTGACTACACATCTCCTCTCCATTTCTTTTTTAATCTTTATTTATTAGGCGGAACTCTTAGTTGAGGCATGCATGTGGGATCTAGTTCCCTGACCGGGGATCAAACCTGGGCTCCCTGCATTGGGAGCATCGAGTCTTACCCACTGCGCCACCAGGGAGGTCCCCCCTCTCCAATTCTTTAATTTCCATTTCACGTCTCTCTCATTTTAACTGTATATACTCTTAGCATGGCCTAATGTGCATTTTGTGGTACAAAGTGGAACAAACACTGAGAATTTTAACTGTTGTTAGTCTTACAGACATTCAAGTTTAATCTCCTCATTCAATAAATGGGAAAACGGGGCTTCCCTGGTGGCGCAGTGGTTGGGGGTCCGCCTGCCGATGCAGGGGACACGGGTTTGTGCCCCGGTCTGGGAAGATCCCACATGCCGCGGAGCGGCTGGGCCCGTGAGCCATGGCCGCTGAGCCTGCGCGTCCGGAGCCTGTGCCCCGCAACTGGAGAGGCCACAACAGTGAGAGGCCTGTGTACCGCAAAAAAAAAAAAACAACAAAAAAAAAAACACAAAAAAAAAACAAACAAAAAAATAAATAAATAAATGGGAAAACAGATACAGAAAGAAAACACCTCATTTTAAGAGACAGTGATTCTCTATGGAACAAAGCCCAGACCAGCTAAGAGAAATGGTTTCTAATCCTGTAGACTTCATCCATCCCCTCTATGCCTTCGCTCACCTCCAGAAAAGTTTTAGTAAATGATTTCTGAAGTCCTCTGCTTCTCCCACAGCCTATGCTTTTTTTTTCAATACCATCACACAATTGGGTTGTGGCAGAACACTGATTAAAATCCATTCTCTTGACTCCTATCAGAGACGCATTACTAAAGGAGTTTGGGAAGGGACCCTAACTCTTTCCATTTTAATTTCCTCATTGCTTTTTTATTTTCCTTCTATGTTTCCTTCTTTCTATGGCTCACACTGTAGGAAATATGTCATCAAATTTTTCATTATTCTAATGGAAAATGTGATATATTTTTCAATTCTGCAGTTGGGGAAGCTGAAGTTACAGAAGAGATGTGTTTATTCCGATAGATCTCTTGCGTGTTCACTTTTTAAAAACACATGCCAGACTGGACCAGTGAGATTCCTTCTGTTTATTTCCTATGCCATGTGTTTGAATTTGAAGTCCATTTCCTTCTGTTTTACCTTCCTGCTCCACCCATTCCACAGAGCTCTTCAATATACACAGTGTGGGCTAAAAAGCAGATATCATGGTTAACATATACACACTACTATATATAGAATAGATAAACGACGAGGACCTACTGTATAGCACAGGGAACTATACTCAATATCTTGTAATAATTTATAATAGAAAAGAATCTGAAAAATAATATATATATATGTATAACTGAATCACTTTGCTGTACACTCAAAACTAACACGACATTCTAAATCAACTGTACTTCAAGTTTTAAAAAAAGCAAGTATCATGGAAAAACACTTATGGTGGGAAAAATTTAGAAATAAAGCATGCTTGATGCATAAGCCTAGGGGTTTGTTTAACCATTTTTTTCTGATCCACAGATGTTTAGGTAGCCAGCAATCAGATTCTTTTCCTTTATAATGCTAGTATGGGTAAAAAGGAAGAACTTTTGACTTTCCTACCAAGCAGTGTGGGAGAGGAAAATCCAAGAAGTGCAAGTAAAAAGATAATTATAAAAAAATTTTAAGTTCTAAACACCTATAAACTCATGAAGTAACCTGATCTGGTGGTCATAGCCTTTAGTTTACCCCTTGGCAGCAGCAGAAAGTTTACATCTGCAATTGTTTGCGATTAACTCCATTCTGCCCTCTTGTGGACTTACTTGGTGTGTGTGTGTGTGTGTGTGTGTGTGTGTGTGTGTGTGTGTGTGTTCGTTCTTGTGGCTACACTTGTTCCCTTCCGACCAAGCAAAACAGAACAAAAGAAAGTTGTGTATCAGTCAGATTTATCCATTTTGTCCCTTTGCAACACCTTATTTATTTCCTTCATAATATATGAAATTAGATAATTATTTATCTACTTATCATTTTATTATTGTTATTATTTGATTACCACGATTGCTATTATTATTATTAGGCCCTTTCCATGGGAATATGAGCTCCATGAGATCAAAACCTTCTTAGTATTTTTAGCCAATGCATGGTTCTGGCACATAGCAGATGCTCAATAAATATTTCCTGAAAAATAAACAAACAATTATAAAATCAAATTTGTTTACTGAATGAGCTTACCTAGGTGGCTCTTGCTGGCGGTCTCTAGTGCAGTTGGAATGAGATGCTGACTGGGACTCGGGTTAGCTCAAAGCCTTTGTCACTCTTGTATGTGTTTGCTGATTGCCTGGAACCTCAGCAAGGTGGCTGAGTTACAGGAGCAGTTTTTCTAAAAAGACCATTTTCAAATGATACTATAAGCAGCATAGAATGATTTGTCAACATTTAAAAGGTGATCCACTAATAGGGCTAGAACCCAAATATGATCACCCAGGTATATGAATCAAAGTGCATTCTCTATCAAGACAATCTATTAGGGTCCTTTCAAAATAAACTTTGAATGCTGCATAATCAGAATGTGCTTTGGATTTATCCTTTGTGCTTCATGGGAAATTTTCAGTGTTCTACTTTAGGAATTATGTAACTTCTACCTGGCTAAAAATTTCTAAGCGAAGACCTCTAATAGGCATAATCTCTAAATGGAATTCTAATTCTGACTGAAATTGCTCTCCAAGTTTTTCTTCAGATATTTTCCTCATTTTACATGTGAGAGCTACTCATAGCCAACTTGAGTAAGGTCACAAAAGCAGACCTTGATGAAGCCAGGGCTAGAACTAGGTTTTTCCCTGAAGCAAGGATCAGTCCTTGCTTCTTCCTACTTCAGTGTTTCTTCCAATTTCCAGCGTTTTTATTTGAATCTTAACTACTCAGCTGTGGTGTGAATTTTCTCAGTGATTTTTGCCTTCTGGGATTTTTACATTTTTCCTCCTAGAGCCAGCATTTGAGGATGTTATGTTACGAAATATTTTTTTCCGGACGCTCCTTTCACAGGAGTGTCCTTATACAAATTCAAAAGTGAGTCTATCGCCACCTTGTGACTATAATGTGAAGCTGCAACTTTAAAAATGCAGTTATGGGGGAAAGTTTCACATTTACAAAAAGGTTCCAGAACAGTTCGTTCAACACCAGTATTTTCCTCACCTAGATCTAACAATTATTACAATTTTCCTACATATCCTTTACCCTCTCTCTCTTGCTTTCTATTACCTTTTTTTCTGAATGCATTGAATAGTAAGTTGCATATATAAATAAATCTAAGAAAGTCAAAATAATTTAATATATATTCTAAGATATATTTTACATCCAAATCTTTCCAAAATGTCCTTTAGAACCCCTGGCCTCCTCAATTCTGGATCTAATCAAAGTTTACACTTTGCATTTGGTGACTGTCACTCTTTAAAGATAAACTGAGGAATATGAAAAATCTTAAGAGTGTGAGCAAAAACTGATTCAAACCAGTATCCAATCTAGCAGATAGAGAGGAGTTCCAAGGAGATTTATAAAATATGAGACTTTTATATGCAGAAAGGAGCAGGAACAAGGGAGTTGTTGTAGGCAAAAAAAAAAGTAGATTGGTTATTGCAAAGTTACTTTCCTTTAAGGGATTGTAGGAATCTATCAGGCAGATGACCTAACTAGTTCTTATCAGACAATTCCTAATTGACTGGTTTAAGATTCCAATTCTGGGGCTTCCCTGGTGGTGCAGTGGTTGAGAATCTGCCTGCTAATGCAGGGGACACGGGTTCGAGCCCTGGTCTGGGAAGATCCCATATGCAACGGAGCAACTGGGCCCGTGGGCCACAACTACTGAGCCTGCGTGTCTGGAGCCTGTACTCCGCAACACGAGAGGCCGCGACAGTGAGGGGCCCGTGCACCGCGATGAAGAGTGGCCCCCGCCTGCCACAACTAGAGAAAGCCCTCACACAGAAACGAAGACCCAACACAGCAAAAATAAATAAATTAATTAATAAACTCCTACCCCTAACATCTTAAAAAAAAAAAAAAGATTCCAATTCTGGGAGAGCCAAAACTGTAATTGTCTTAATTAAGTCTTGGTTTGGCGGCATGGAGCTTAGCACAAGTGAATCTATTTGGGGCCTATTGTCTGGTTTTCAACATTACTTTGGTGTCTTTTATTAAAGAATTGTCCGTCTGCTCTTTTTCATTTCCCTGTGGCATTCATTTATTGAAGAGTCTAGGCCAATTTTATTATCGAATGTACCGCATTACGGATAGTGATTTGCTCATTCCCTCAAAATTTTAGAGTCAATTTAAAAACGTGACCTTGAATTTCTTTGACATTTGCCATTGAGAATAAAGGTCTGTGCCCACTGTCCTTGAACATGATTTCAACCAATGTGACATCTCTTGCTACATCGTAAAAATCAGTGTACCTTCCGCCTACATTGAGAAGCTCTTGGGACACTTGCTTTTGGAACTCAGCCTCTAAGCTGAGAAGTGAAGCTGAAACAGAGCAGGACCTTCTGTGGTCCTCCCGACCACCACGTCCTCAGCCTGCCTTTTGTCTGTGGAAAAATTTTAGCCAAAGAATAAGTTTAATCAGAGAAGTAAGAAAGTGCAGAAACAAATGAAAATAGTCAAAGGAGACCAAACAATAATAGTTTAGTCATTAAGCAAAGTCAAGGACCTTTACTTCCTCCTCAAGGGCTATAGATAATATTCTGAGCCATATCATTTGAGTGGCTATTGTAGATATTGAAACTCCCACTAGGTGGAAGAAGTTAACTACATGATGACCAGACTATAGCCATGACATAAACTGCCACAATTCTGAGAACTGGTCTCAAGGAAATGGGAGCAGCCGGAACCCACTTTTGGTTACAACACCACATAGCGGTATTCTGGACAACCGCCCAAGTTGAAGTTCCAGGCAACAGCCATCCTCAACTGCTAAACATGTAAGTGGGGAAGGCTTTGCAACAACTCCAGACCCAGGGCCATCATCAGATTGCAACTGCACTAGAAACCCAAAGGGAGAATCCCCTGGGTGAGCCCTGTCAGCGTTGTAAGAGATAACACAGTCATTGTGGTTGGAACATTATTCAGCCACAATACAAGAGGAGGTCCTGCCATCTGCAACGACACGGATGGAACTTGAGGACGTTGTGCTAAGTGAGATAAGTCAGACAGAGAATGACAAGTACCGTAGGATCTCATGTGTGCAATCTAAGAAAGTTAAACTTGAAAAAAAAAGAGAAAAACGCAGAATAAAATAGTGGTTACCAGGGAATGGGAGGTGGGGGGTAAGACTGATGATGTTTAAGGTACAAACTTACGACGAATAGTAAACGAGACGCAGTGATCTATGGTGAATATAGACAACAATAATGTCCCAGAATTAGGTAATGTAATAAATATTGTCACAATGGCAAGTATATTACAATATATAAATGTATCAAAGTAATACGTTGTATACCTTAAATGTACAATGTTATATGTCAAATATATTCAATAAAAAATAATTGTGTGGGCTTCCCTGGTGGTGCAGTGGTTAAGAATCCGCCTGCCAATGCAGGGGACACGGATTCGATCCCTGGTCCAGGAAGATCCCACATCCTGTGGAGCAACTAAGCCCGTGAGTCACAACTACTGAGCCTGCGCTCTACAGTACGTGAGCCACCACTACTAAAGCCAGGGAGCCACAACTACTGAAGCCCATGCTCCTAGAGCCCATGCTCCACAGAGAAGCCACCGCAATGAGAAGCCCGCCTGCAGCAACAGACCCAACAATGCAGCCAAAAATAAATAAATAAATTTGTTAAAATAATAATAATAACTGTGGTTGTTTTAAGCCACTAACTAATTTGTTATTCAGCTATAGATAGCTGGGATGGTGTAATTTACATTGTTCCTCCATCTCCAACTTCAGATCGTGAGGCGGTTGCCACTAATACCTCCTTATAACCACCCGTCTTCGTTTTCCTAAAACAAAACAAAGAACTTCCTGGTCTAGAGGGGCTCCTATCCTCATTGTTTAAGTGATTATAGTACTTACGTTTTCAGCAAAACATGTCAATCTGTGAAATCTTGTCTCAGTGTGTATGGGAACACTATATATGACTTTTAATATCAGCGCCAATTCATTTCTTATTTTTCATTCTTTAGAATACTAATAAAATAATAAAATGAGACAGAATCTCCGAGAAGCTGTTGGTTAGCTGCTATTATTTTTCTGAAAGTACTTTCTAAACAAGAGTTCAGGCAATGAGAAAACAAATGGGTTCATCCGCCTCACTACAAATAACTCAATTTCGTTTCTTTTTATGGCTGAGTAACATTCCATTGTATATATGTGCCACATCTTCTTTAGCCATTCATTTGCTGATGGGCACTTAGGTTGCTTCCATGTCCTGGAAGGTACAAGTCTGTCATACAGAGTGAAGTAAGTCAGAAAGAGAAAAAAAAAAATACCGTATGCTAACACATATATATATGGAATCTTAAAAAAAAAAATGGTCATGAAGAACCTAGGGGCAAGACGAGAATAAAGACACAGACCTACTAGAGAATGGACTTGAGGACACGGGGAGGGGGAAGGGTAAGCTGTGACAAAGCGAGCGAGTGGCATGGACATGTATACACTACCAAACGTAAGGTAGATAGCTAGTGGGAAGCAGCCGCATAGCACAGGGAGATCAGCTCAGTGCTGTGTGACCACCTAGAGGGGTGGGATAGGGAGGGTGGGAGAGAGGGAGATGCAAGAGGGAAGAGATATGGGAACGTATGTATATGTATAACTGATTCACTTTGTTATAAAGCAGAAACTAACACACCATTGTAAAGCAATTAAAATCCAATAGATGTTTTAAAATAAATAAATAATTAATTTAAAAAACAGGTCTGAGTTAAATCTGAGTTTGCTATGTGCTGTATAGCAAGGGATACTACACACCATGGGGATCCACGGGTGCAAGGTTTTTGCCAGTTTGGATGTTTGAAAGCAATTGCAAGACTCCATAGAGCATACTTATGTAAAGCCTTTATCTAAAGGCCATGGATACAGGGCAGCATGAGAAAAACAATGTAGGCAAATATTTGGTAGGCTAGAGATTTCCAGGGGCAATCACCCAGGGTTCTTTTTCACACGTGGTCTGTGTTCTGCCTCTGAATTGAACTACCAAGATCTATGCAAGGAATCATAGCTCTGGGAAAGCTCGAGATGGAAGTTCCCATCTGGGTTCTTATTCCCACAGTCACATCGTCAAGTCAGGCTGTCTAACTGGTTGTACCAGTTGGAAATCATCCATTAACAAACTGGCCTAAGGGTCACATAGGAGTTTCACACTTTGAACAGTACCTTATAAATTCTATTGCCCTTTTTTAGCCAAGAGTCAAAGTCGGACCACCATGAATTACCAGGGATAAGGCTGCAGCTCTTCTGGTTCAGTTCAGCTGTAAGTCAACTTTATCTCACACGGCAGAGTGTATCAGTAGGAAGGGATTAGGAAGGATCTGTTACAGGATTTGGCCCTGTGCTGGGAAGTTTGGGGAGAGTTTGATAAAGTGGGGCTTGCTCTGGATTGGATGATGCCAGAAACCAGCACTTTGGTTCACTGGGCAACTTGGTTCATGGGGTTTTTGAGTACTGTATAGGGATAGTGCTAACTTGCAGCTATTTTATGGTAACTCTGTGATTATCTCCAGGGATGCCAGAAAACATGGGCAGGATAGGGATGGATGAACTAATGATTTATAAGGTGAGGTTTAATGTGTCAAAAATACATGCCTGTGCCCTATATCAGTTTGACTACATTTTTTGCTGAAAATGTATGGATTGATGCTCTGTACCAGGTAAACCTGGTTACATAGACAGGTTTTGGCTGTGTGACCAGTGGGGAAATAAAAATCTCTAACAAACTTGTGCCTTGATTTCCCAGAGGCTGAGATATTACACACACATCTTGGCGGTTCATGTTTTAGAGACAAAGCTTGTCCTGTGTGATGGAAAGAGGACCCTGGAAGATGTGCCTGTAGGTCTAGGACCTTCCTGATATTTGCCTGTGTTTACTTTCTCCTGTGGTATCAGATCTTTTGCCTTTATTAAAACTTCCATTTAAGTATACTTTTTGGAGTTTTAAAATTCTTTTTACATGCACACCCCTGTGTAGTCACTGAAGGTTTCTTAATAGCTTTAATACAAGGGACAAGAATAACATACCGAGACTTAAGCCATAAGTGGAAAAGAAGCAGCAGTCACTGATGTGAGCTAAGAGAGGGAAATATTTGGTCATTTTTGCAGTTACACAGTGTTCTGATTTCTGTCTGTGCTTAGAGATGATTAATGAGTGACCTTGTTTTTGTCTCACTCTATCGTGGTCCCAGAGTGACCTTGTGTAATGTTTGTATTCTGTGAAATTATGTTCAGCAGAGAACACCAGGACCATGGTCTCAGGACCATATTTTTCTATCTTAATTCCTGCTTTTGGTTAAAGGCAGATGAACACAAGTTATAGGACGTTAATCTGTGATATCCAGATCTTAGCCATTGCTAAAATTCTGTGAATCAGGAGATTTTCCCGAGAACTTTGTCTGTAGTTAGAATTAGTCCTTCATGATGCTGTTACAAGTTGTTGAATCATGTGATGTAATCATGGATGTGCAATCGCACCTAAGACTTTGGATAAGATGCAAAGAGTCAAGGGCAACACAGACAACTACCAGCAACAAAATTGTTTTAGTACTTGAAATAGACCACAAAGCCCAGAACCGAGATCATTAAACCCAGACGGATAAAACATGTCTGATTATCCTTCTAGGTTCATTTCAGAGAGCCAGGTGGCTTTTTCTTTTAGCTTAGTCATGGGCTGTTTACTTGATTGTTTGTATTTTTTTATGAAGTACAGAAAGAAGTGTTTGCTATAACACAAACACCCCCTTGAGAATTCCTTAAGGTAAAAATCATGAGCTATGCTAACTTTGGCTACAGGATTTAAAATGATTTGTTGCACCAACAACAAATGCTACTGTATAGCACAGGGAACGATACTCAGTATCTTGTAATAATCTATAAGGGAAAAGAATCTAAAAAAGAGTAGATATATATGGATAACCATCACTTTGCTGTACGCCTGAAACTAACATAACATTGTAAATCAACTATATTTCAATATATATATTTTTTAATTTTAAAAGATGAATTGTTGGGTTTAAGAGTAAAAATCATGTCCACACAAACAGTGGTACCCGGGATGGGCACAGCCCTAACTGGTAGTATAAGGATCCTTCACTTTAATAGGAGGGAATCCATCATTGGTCCCTTAAGGTGGCCAGATTTTCTGAGTAGTTAAATACTTCCTGCACAGTTGATAAGGATACAATGACTTTGGGAATTCCATGGCAGTCCAGTATTTACGACTCAGAACTTTCACTGCTATGGCCTGGGGTTCAATCCCTGGTCAGGGAACTAAGATCCCTCAAGCTGCACAGTGAAAAGAAAAAAAAAAAAGGCCAAAAGGAAAAAAAAAAGGATACATAGAAATATTTTGTTGGTGGGGGGGCAGATGGTTTAAAGGTTTAATTTTTATAAGATTAACAGTTGGGATTAACAACGTAAGGGTAATTTAAGTACCACATGAGACCTGTTAAGAAAATCTACCTTCTAAAATATTTTAGCAGGTTTCTCAATGTTTTTTCAATTTGGTCTTTGACTAACCTTTTTAGACATTTTGTTTCTAATGGCCATACCCAAGAGATTTTATTACTGTAGGTATAGATTGCTGTGTACCTGTTTATATCTTGAGTTTATAAACATGCTTATACATAAAAAGCATAAGATATTTTCAACCTATAAGAACTAATTTTTGCCCCCTTGGGGGTGATGTCACCCCTGTTGAGAATGCATTTTTGGGCTTTTTTTTTTTGCCTTTTTCTTCTTAATTTTATTGTAATATAGTTGATTTACAATGTTGTGTTAATTTCTGCTATACAGCAAAGTGATTCGGTTATATGTATATATATTCTTTTTCGTATTCTTTTCCACTGTGGTTTATCACAGGTTATTGAATATATTTCCCTGTGCTATATTAGGACCTTGTTGTCTATCTATTATGTATAATAGTTTGCATCTACTGATGCCAAACTCCCAATTCTTCCCTCTCCCCAGCCTTCTCCCTTGGCAACCACAAGTCTGTTTTCTATGTCTGTGAGTCTGTTCCATAGATATGTTCATTTGTGTTGTATTTTAGTTTCCACATATATGTGATACCATATGGTATTTGTCTTTCTCTGTCTGACTTACTTCACTTAGTATGATAATCTCTAGGTCCATCCATGTTGTTGCAAATGGCATTATTTCATTCTTTCTTATGGCTGA
Organism: Stenella coeruleoalba; assembly: GCF_951394435.1. Classification (NCBI taxonomy): domain Eukaryota; kingdom Metazoa; phylum Chordata; class Mammalia; order Artiodactyla; family Delphinidae; genus Stenella; species Stenella coeruleoalba. The sequence goes on from NC_137157.1 coordinate 94,406,626, forward strand.
GTAATATTCCATTTTATATATATATATATATATATATATATATATATATATATATATATATATATATATATATATACCACATCTTCTTTATTTGAGAATGCACATTTTAAAGGAACAACTATCAGATGGTTTACAGCAGGAACAGATAGGAGATAACAGACCTGCCAATCTGATAATTACAAGTGGTAGCTATTGTCTGAATATAATGCACAGTATCATTTTATTTTTCCTTGAGTGACAGAAGACCATAGGGTGTCAACAGTAAGAAGACAAAGAAAAGCTCCCTTAGGGAACTTGTTGAGAAATCATTCATTTGGTCAATATGAGGTGCTAAAATACAGTAGTAGGCAAGATTAGAGAAGAGGAAATAAAGAAATAGGATAATGGGGAACCAGAAAATTAATTTTGTTCTATCATCTTGGGCAGAAGTTTTCTACTCCCTGCAACTATCTGCTTTTACAGGACACTGAAGAATCCTCAATTTAAAGTCTCCAAAAGGAATAGACACTCAGCAATCAGAAGAAGATAATATCCACTGATCAAGAGAAGATGGTGTGTGTCTTCTTAATTGGAAGACATGAATCCAAGGATCAACACCTTGGAGTTTTACTGCTATGTTAGTTGTTACAATGCCTGTCAAGGTCCTTTCCTTCAAAGGCTAGGGGTGGATTTCTTATGGTGTTTCTTCGAGAAGACTAAGTTTTCGTGTTTGAGTTATGAAGGGATGTGCTTGAGTGATTATTTTTACAAAGCTGTCTGCACCTGTTTAATAAGACTGGTTGTAGCTAGTTGTATCTGTTTGAATAGAGAAGTATCCTAATGCATGGGGTACTTAATCCATCAGAGAGGGTCCATATCATCAAGGCTTACAGCCAATGCCTTAGACCATGGAAGATCTAAAGTCTCTGGGGGCTTTGCCAATTTTCAGTTTTTGAATTCCATTCATTCTCTGTACTTTTCACTGAAGATTGAAGATAGGAACAATGAAGTTTTTAAGTAAAAAGTAAACCCTTACAAAGTTATTTCATGACATTCTCAGTGAAATGTAGCTCTCAAAACAAGCAATGACCAAGCATACTGGAATGTGATTACTATTTGCTTAAATGTTGACCTTTATCTCTTTTTACCTGGAAGGCCCAGATGAAGAAAATTGACTCAGTCATATGGACTGATTTAAATTCGGGGAGAGGTTCATATTCCATGATTGAGTTTGAATCTGTAATTGTATGACCTGCTTGATAATTTCAAGTTTTTGTTTTTAGGTGTAAACTATTGTAAAACAAAATTAAATCAGGATTATACAAGGGAATTTACAAAAGCACAGATAATTTTCTAACAGAGATTAATCCACTGAGGGTTGTATTTTTTTTTTTTTTTTTTTGCAGTACGTGGGCTTCTCACTGTCGTGGCCTCTCCCGTTGCGGAGCACAGGCTCCGGACGCGCAGGCTCAGCGGCCGTGGCTCGCGGGCCCAGCTGCTCCGCGGCATGTGGGATCTTCCCGGACCGGGGCACGAACCCGTGTCCCCTGCATCGGCAGGCGGACTCCCAACCACTGTGTCACCAGGGAAGCCCCTACCTCTTTAATAATACCTGAGATAAGAGTGGAGAATTGTGAGTATCAAGGACAACTGGAGATTTGTTCCAAGTTGGCTTCATAGTAGAAATGATGGAGCCCAGATCTGTCTCCTCTTTATTTATCCAGTTCCCAGGTGTCTGGTTATAATTGATAATGCCTGGCCATGATCAGAATCCCCACCCTTGGCTTCCTGATTGGTGGAATGAACACACTGGACTAGATGGGAAAAGTTCTGCTTATCTTATCTTCAATGAATTAGAAGTTCCCACTTGCACTCACACTTTCCCCCACCACCTCCTCCTTTCACTCCCTTCTGATTCCAAGTCTCATAACAATGCATGGGGTTGATTGAACCTACATCACTTAGCTGCTTCTTGGTGTCAAGATAATCTGGGAGTGGAGTTTTCGAAATTCTTCGAAGTGAAACACATATGTGGGAAAATTACCTAAGTATATGAAAACATCCACCAAATGGCCCGCGATAAGGATCTACACTGTTTTATGAAGCTTAACAAATGTGTGGCAAGATGATTATTGATTTAGAAAAAGATATATTGGGGGATGGAGGTTTAGGAATGAGTTATATTGAAGGACTTGCCCCTCTTCCTTCCAGAGATGGAATACATGACTCTGGGAGCCAACATGTAGATTAGGCAGTGGCTATTGCAAAGTACTTATTTTCCATTTTCAGGAATATGGGCCTTTCTGGTTTAGATGTTTTAGAACCCAGGAGTGAAATATATTTTTATTATTCACTTACGAATTCCACTGAATTGGAAGCTGTTATCTGGCCATTTGGAGATTCCCTTGTTTACGCCTCTGGTATAAGACATACACACTCTCAAAAACAATAGATTTACTTATAAACAATGAGGGCAGGAGTATGCATGGAACCATGATGATCTCATGGAGCCCCTCCATGTACCACAGTGCAGTAGTTATATTAAACATGAGGCTGGTGCAACTCCCCATTCAAGTAGAACCATCAATGAAGCAGATTCCTCAGGTTATGAACTGAAGACCACACAACTGGTGAAGATTCTTATGACCTGTGGGCTTCACTGTGAGCAAAAGGGACATCAAGAAAAGTTCCTTAACAACCTTTCAATAAATTCCTTTACTGTTCCCATTAGCTGGAAAAACTTGACTGATACAGTCCACTTCGACATACAGTTGGCCTCAATAATTTGTTACAAGTCGGACCAGTAATTTTCTTAACTTGCATTGGTTTGATTCATATAGATTTATAGATTTACAGATTTAAAGACAAAGATATTTTATGTAAGTAAAAGGGATTTATTAGAACCGTAGTGTACTAGATGTAGAGATTTAGTTGGGTCTTCTGGGATAATTGCTCTGAGCTTCTCAAGTTCCTACTCCCCAGATAAGAATGATCCAATGAAAATGGATCTCAAGAAAATATGCAGAATATTTATTGTGTCACATTTTTGTAATATTCAATAATCCTTCATCCAATTAATTTTGTTTAGGTTAGAAGTCCTGATAGATAGTTCTTCTGTGTAGAAGAAGCACCTGGAGTTAATTATCTCTTAGAATGCCAGTATTAAATACCAAGCAAGTAAGTCTTCATGGTATATACTGTTCATAAAATATCTTTACTTTGCTCAATTATACCTTTTATTTTGATGTACTTTGCTAATACACCAGCATTCTTCACTATCAAAATATTGAAGCTAAAAGTTCACACATTCATCTCCATATAAAAATAACTTATTATGGATCCTCCAGGATAAATTAATCCTAAAATAGTTGTTAAGTTAATTTCTTATGATAACTTGTGTATGTTTATTTGCCTAAACTTAATATATCATTCTGGCAAAATTTATATTGAACTATTCATCTATACATAATCTAACAGGATTATTTTCCTCTTGAGGTTACTTCTGGAACATGCTAGTACAGCTGTAGTGTAGACTGACAGTCTTGCAAGCACATTAAAAAAAATAGACCCATCAAAATGAAACTTTGGCTTAAAAATCTCATGTTACTCATTTAACTATTTAGGATAAGACTGATCACTTCTAGATGTAATTCATCCATGAGTTTATATTGGTTGACCTGGGCAGAAGAGGTAGAATTGAATATACAACGACAATGTTAGTGAGTTTTGTTAACATGTAATTCAATTTGATTAGAACATTTATTAAGATAACACTGTGCTTAGAACATGGTACTTTGGTTATATAATGGGAATTGCTACAATAACACAAGAAGATTATGTAACTGCAATAACAAAAAACACAATGGCTGATGCTAATACAGACTGGGATCACATTGTAATCATCTTTGTGCTTCAAGCATTCTGGCCAGTTCTTGGAACATATCTGATGATCTATAATATTTTTTTATTTAATATAATCTGAAAAGAAAAGGGGAGGTACAGATTCTTATGGTCAAAGCATAGTATATAGTCCTCTGAGATATATAAATATTAGTGTGCTTAAGCCCTAATAGGCTCAAAAAAAAAAAACCCAATTTTTTTCCAATAAGAGAAAATATTGGCTTAAAATAATTTTATATTTTAATTTTTAAAATTTATTTAATTTTATTAAAAGAATCTGGCTCAGCTGGGCCAATATTTGATATGAATATTAACTATATGCCAGTGAGGCGCACATTTTACAAATGTATATCTTCAGCTCCCATCCTTCCCCTGTACTCCAGACCAGTTTATCCAATTGCCTACTTGACATCTGTACATTATATCTGGAAAAAAAAAAAAAGCATTTGTATTTTATACACAACATGTGTAAAGTAGAACTCTTAATTCTCTGCTCATTCACACTCCATCTCAGAAATTGTTTTAACTATTCATTCAATAGCACTAGCAAAAATAAAGGATTCGTTCTTCATTCCTCAATTTCTTTCATTCTTCACAGCAACTCCAGGCTACTTCACTTTCATAACATATTCTAAATATCTCCTCTTCATTCAATCTTCCCAGCTACCATCCTAGTACAAAGCTACCATTACCTGGATGTGTATTTCCCTTACAGCCTTCTTAGTGGTCTCCCTGCTTCTCTTTTTGGCTCCCTAAACCTATTCTCATCAAAGAAGGTAAAGTAATTATTAAAAAAAATAAATAAAATTCACAATTATTAATTAAATAAATGATGCTTGGTCAGTTCTGCCATAATATAATTTATTCGTTAAAAAATGTTTATTGAGCAACTACCATATGTTATATGGTCCTAGGTACAGAAAATACAATCAAAAGAAAATATAGATTTTCAGTTTCTTCCCTCATGAAGGTTATATTTAAGTAGAGAAGACAAATACTGCATCATCAATTTCAAATACAATTCAATATGAAGGAGAAATCATAGGTGGTGCCATGGGTGATAAAAAATATAGTGGTGGGAGGGGCTTCCCTGGTGGCGCAGTGTTGAGAGTCCCCCTGCCGACGCAGGGGACACGGGTTCGTGCCCCGGTCCGGGAAGATCCCACATGCCGCGGAGCGGCTGGGCCCCGTGATGCCTCTCACTGTTGTGGCCTCTCCTGTTGCGGAGCGCAGGCTCAGCGGCCATGGCTCAGGCCTCTAAGGAAGAGGAGGGAACTTGGGTGAAAAGTCTTTCTGATACTGAGGGCAATTCTCGGAGCTGAATTCATCAGAGCCAGCAGCCACCAAGATTCCCGGCAACTGGGGTTTCAAGTACTTCAGCCTTGGAGGGAAATTTCTAAAGGACACACCCCAGATCACTACTTTGGTCTAACAATGAGAAAATATAAACCAAATCTCGCGAAGGACCTACACAGGTGTGTGTCTCCTGGTACAGCACCCAGAGGGATTTTGCTCCCTGGTAGAGAGGGTGACAGAGAGAGAGAGAGATTCAGGAGCAAAATATTCTTTTCTTACTGACTCCTTTTCTTCCATATTGGGATATTGTTGGGAAGAAAATAATATTTGGTGCTTTTTGTGGCCAAAAAGACAAATAATACTGATATATGAAAGAAGTAGAGCAGAAAGAATGGGAGAAACTTCTGGATGGCATTGGTGAGCTGCTGAGCTAATGCTGGTGCTACCTTCCTCAGAATTTGTGCTAAGTGAGATAATAAATGTTTGGTATTTTAAAATCTCTGTTAGTTAGGCATTCTTTTACTTACAGCTGGTAAAGTTTTCTTTATCGTTCATTTTTTTCCCCAATTCCTTGCTTCTGTTTTCCTATCTTATCTTCACATAGAGCCCACGATATCTCCTTTTTAAAGTTCTTTCTAATTACTAATCCTGGGAAATCATTTGGAGAGGGGCCAGTACAGATGCCTGGCTGACACGATCATCCATTGCTCACAGTAATGCTCTCCATGACTGGGACTTTGGGCTGTGTGTGTGTGTGTGTGTGTGTGTGTGTGTGTGTGTAATATTCCATCTCAAAAGGGACATATCCAATGTTTTCTACGTGTCAGGCACTGTGCTAATCACTTTAAGTATATTAATTTATTTAATCCCCACAATAAACTTATAAATCATTGCTATTATAATGATTTCCATTCATAGACAAAGAAAGAGAAGCACAGGGAATTTACGTGCCTCCTCCGAGGCCATTAGTCTGGTAAGTCATAGAACCAGAATCGAAAAACAGGCGGTGAGGTTCCATGCAGGGAAAGGAAGGAAAATTCTACACACAAACTACATTCTTAATATACTAATATTTAAAATACAGGGTGAGTAAATGTAGTTCCTTTGGCTACAACAAAATTATAACTTTTGATGCAAAGGGGTGGCATTTGCTGCAGTGCTTTCCCAGCAGGGTGCGTTCGTTCCCAACCTCACTCCGCCTGGAAGAGTAAGTCGGCCTCTGCTGGCAAAAAGATTCTGGAAATTTTTATAACTTGCTGTGACAACTTTGATGCCAAAATCAAAACAAGTTTACAGAAACCTTATTCTTTTAGGTAAAGGTAATTCCAAAGAGAACACTGTGAGCTTGCTCCAGAGCCCCACGCAGGTACATACTCCTGTGGATGTTCACACAAAGAGGGGTTTGAAGGGAGAAGACAGAGGCGCATTGCTTACCAGTTGCTGCAGGATGTGTCTTCCTGCTGGGGTTGTGGGTAGAATTCTCGTAAGAACATGTTCCACAGAGGGAAGGACACGCTCTCATTCATTACACAACCCATGATCAATTCCAGGCACATTTTCCCTTTGCCCTTTAGCCTTTATCCAAGAGGAAACAATTGCATAACACTGAATGTTGTGCAAAGCAATATCTCTATCATCAAAGTGATTATCACCAAAGGTTGCAAAATGATTAGGGTTCTTTCCAGAAATTTTCTATCTTCTTAATATTAAAAATTATAAATACTACCTAAGAAACCATACCTTAAAGAAAGTGAAGCCTGAAAGATGAGAAGGATATAGGACAGAACAAAAGTTATACTCCAAACTTGACTTTGGAACTTGGGATATTTTTTTACAAGACTGGAAACAATTTATTTTTTTCTCTCTTTTATTTTTACTTTTCACCAGTAAGTATTACCTATTTACTTTTTAAGAGTATACATTGCCTATATAGTCTTCAATCATTTTTCTCTGTAGACAAAATTATCTGGATATAAAATGTCTCTATATATTAAATGTGTGAATATTAACTGGAAATCAAAGCACAAAAATATTACTCTAATATATTCACAAGATACAGAGACTTTGATTTATGTCTTATTTATATTTCAGCTTGATAGTTACTGGACTTGTTTTTTTTAATTTCATAAAGGGAAGTGGTGATATATTTTGAAAACATTTTCCATAAAAGGCATCCGAACTGCATTTTTGACTAGAGCAATGATTTTGAAATTAAGTACATTAATTTAGATTTTGTTTGGACCTCTTCTTACTAGTAACTGTTAGGAGGCCTTATCCCAACATTACACTTTTATACTTCATGATGAAATATATCTCTGCTTTACAAGATGAGGAAATGTACGCTGGTGTTTATGTGAATCGAAAAGGGTGGGGGGGAGGTTTCCATATGCTGGAAGTGTTACACCAATTTTGCCTGATGGAAAACCCAAGCCATCCTTTTATCCACTTTCTCCACACCCCTAACTTTACTAATGAAATCCTTCCTTTCTAGTAAATGGCAAAATCTTTTCCCACCTTAGAAGGGGAATTCCTCATGCAATGAACAGAATCAGAAACAATTGTTCTGCATTCTCTATGGAAATAACATTCATATTCATAGGATTTACCCTAAAAAACATGTATGTCTGTGTTCTTGTGTACATATATATTTCTGTCGTTAATACTATTTATTTCTCATTTAAATTTAACATGTAAAAAGCTAGATGACTTTTCCAAATTTTGAGGGTGTGTTAAGGAGATACACAAATGCACACACACACGTACACACACACGATGTCTATTGTGCAAAATCCACTTTGGAAGTCCTATGGGGACACCTCACAGCAATCAGCACGATCACTCTCAGTCAGATGCAACTGAATTACAATCAGAAGCAAGTGTAAATAATATTAAGAGAATCATTCTCTAAGTATTACAATTCCATGGAAAGAAAAAATAAACCAAAATAAATTCCAAACATGCACCCCAGATAGAAAATTCTAAGAGTAGATACAACAAATTTTACTTGCTAATTGACAATCTAGAGAATTCTCATATGGGTGAGTCAATTTTGTGAACTTAAAGTAGTATATATATATATTTATCAGAGGAGTATGTATTCAAATATTTAATTATGATTATCTCCACCTAATTAGATAAATCAGATTACATGTTTGTGTGTAAATATAAACTCAATTCACCTTATTTAAAAGGAGTGTTATGCAAGTTTCTTCTCCCACTCAACAAATTTAAACATGTACAGCAACTAATTTGTGTTTTTTAAATTCCTTCCGTTAAATTTCCTGTTGTTGATGTTAGATTTAGACTTCCAAATTGTAACATGTTACTAAAGTCTTAGAAAACATTTGACTTCCAGATATGCCCACTGCTGCTGTGATTTACGTTCTGCATCTTGGTTAACAAAGATGTTCTAAATGTAAATACATAACTGACTATTTGAATATTCTTCAAATATTAAGTGATTATTTTAGGGTCACACCTTTGAGTGAGTGTTATGACAAAGGGGCAAAGAAACTTCATAGAACCAGTAAAGGAAAAACATGGAGAGAAGTAGAATTTGGTGTTGCTTTTCATAAGGGATAACGTAAGTGATCACCGATCTGAAATTGTTTCTCATCTGTGATGTAGAGAAGTATTAGTTAAAGTATTAGATAGTCAAGTGATAGAGACAATTTTCTTTAGATTTGGCCAAAACCTTCGTGGTGAAGAAGTATACAGTACGAGGCTGTCTTTTTAAAAAGGACTGGGTGAAAATACAAGAAAAAAAAAATACCGGGGGCTTCTGGGAAGATGGCGGAGGAGTAGGACGCGGAGATCGCCTTCCTCCCCACAGATAGACCAGAAATACATCTCCACGTGGAGCAACTCCTGCAGAGCACCTACTGAGCGCTGGCAGAAGACCTCAGACCTCCCAAAAGGCGAGAACCCCCCCCCCTCCCCACGTACCTGGGTAGGGCAAAAGAAAAAAGAATAAACAGAGACAAAAGAATAGGGACGGGACCTGCACCTCTGGGAGGGAGCTGTGAAGGAGGAAAAGTTTCCACACACTAGGAAGCCCCTTCGCGGGTGGAGACTGCGGGTGGCGGAGGGGGGGGAGCTTCGGGGCCGCGGGGGAGAGCACAGCAACAGGGGTGCGGAGGGCAAAGCGGGGAGATTCCCGCACAGAGGATCGTGCCGACCGGCACTCGCCAGCCCGAGAGGCTTGTCTGCTCACCCGCCGGGGCGGGCGGGGCTGGGAGCTGCGGCTCGGGCTTCTGTCGGAGCAGGGAGAGGACTGAGGTTGGCGGCGTGAACACAGCCTGAAGGGGTTAGTGCGCCACGGTTAGCCGGGAGGGAGTGCGGGAGAGTCTGGAGCTGCCGAAGAGGCAAGAGACTTTTTCTTGCCTCTTTGTTTCCTGGTGCGCGAGGAGAGGGGATTCAGGGCGCCGCTTAAAGGAGCTCCAGAGACGGCCGCGAGCCGCGGCTAACAGCGCGGACCCCAGAGACAGGCATGAGACGCTAAGGCTGCTGCTGCCGCCACCAAGAAGCCTGTGTGCGAGCACAGGTCACTCTCCACAACCCCCTTCCGGGAGCCTGTGCAGCCCGCCACTGCCGGGTCCCGGGATCCAGGGACAACTTCCCCGGGAGAACGCACGGCGCGCCTCAGGCTGGTGCAACGTCACGCCGGCCTCTGCCGCCGCAGGCTCGCCCCGGACTCCGTACCCCTCCCTCGCCCCAGCCTGACTGAGCCAGAGGCCCCGAGGCAGCTGCTCCTTTAACCCAGTCCTGTCTGAGCGAAGAACAGACGCCCTCTGGCGACCTACACGCAGAGGCTGCTCCAAATTCAAAGCTGAGCCCCTTGGAGCTGTGAGAACAAAGAAGAGAAAGAGAAATCTCTCCCAGCAGCCTCAGGAGCAGCGGATTAAAGCTCCACAATCAACTTGATGTACCTGCATCTGTGGAATACCTGAATAGACAACGAATCATCCCAAATTGAGGAGGGGGACTCAGAGCAAGATTTATGATTTTTTCCCCTTTTCCTCTTTTTGTGAGTGTGTATGTATATGCTTCTGTGTGAGATTTTGTCTGTATAGCTTTGCTTCCACCATTTGTCCTAGGGTTCTATCAATCCGTTTTTTTTTCTCTCTTAATAATTATATTTTATTTTAATAACTTTATTATATTTTATCTTTATTTTACTTTATCTTTTCTTTCTTTTTTCCTTCCTTCCCTCCTTCCTTCCTTCCTCCCTCCCTCCCTCCCTCCTTTTTTTCTTTCTACTTCTACTAATTCTTTCTTTCTACTTTTTCTCCCTTTTATTCTGAGCCGTGTGGATGAAAGGCTCTTGGTGCTGCAGCCAGGAGTCAGTGCTGTGCATCTGAGGTGGGAGAGCCAACTTCAGGACACTGGTCCACAAGAGACGTCCCAGCTCTACGTAGTATCAAATGGCGAAAATCTCCCAGAGATCTCCATCTCAACACTAGCACCCAGCTTCACTCAACAACCAGCAAGCTACAGTGCTGGACATCCTATGCGAAACAACTAGCAAGACAGGAACAGAACCCCACCCATTAGCAGAGAGGCTGCCTAAAATCATAATAAGTCCACAGACACCCCAAAACACACCACCAGACGTGGACCTGCCCACCAGAAAGACAAGATCCAGCCTCATCCACCACAACACAGGCATTAGTGCCCTCCACCAGGAAGCCTACAGAACCCACTGAACCAACCTTAGCCACTGGGGACAGACACCAAAAACAATGGGAACTACGAACCTGCAGCCTGCAAAAAGGAGACTCCAAACACAGTAAGGTAAGCAAAATGAGAAGACAGAAAAACACACAGCAAGTGAAGGAGCAAGGTAAAAACCCACCAGACCTAAACAAATGAAGAGGAAATAGGCAGTCTACCTGAAAAAGAATTCAGAATAATGATAGTAAAGATGATCCAAAATCTTGGAAATAGAATAGACAAAATGCAGGAAACATTTAACAAGGACCTAGAAGAACTAAAGATGAAAAAAACGATGATGAACAACACAATAAATGAAATGAAAATTACTCTAGATAGGATCAATAGCAGAATAACTGAGGCAGAAAAACGGATAAGTGACCTGGAAGATAAAATAGTGGAAATAACTACTGCAGAGCAGAATAAAGACAAAAGAATGAAAAGAACTGAGGACTGTCTCAGAGGCCTCTGGGACAACATTAAACACACCAACATTCGAATTATAGGGGTTCCAGAAGAAGAAGAGAAAAAGAAAGGGACTGAAAATATTTGAAGAGATTATAGTTGAAAACTTCCCTAATATGGGAAAGGAAATAGTTAATCAAGTCCAGGAAGCACAAAGAGTCCCATACAGGATAAATTCAAGGAGAAACACGCCAAGACACATATTAATCAAACTGTCAAAAATTAAATACAAAGAAAACATATTAAAAGCAGCAAGGGAAAAACAACAAATAACACACAAGGGAATCCCCATAAGGTTAACAGCTGATCTTTCAGCAGAAACTCTGCAAGCCAGAAGGGACTGGCAGGACATATTTAAAGTGATGAAGGAGAAAAACCTACAACCAAGATTACTCTACCCAGCAAGGATCTCATTCAGATTTGATGGAGAAATTAAAACCTTTACAGACAAGCAAAAGCTGAGAGAGTTCAGCACCACCAAACCAGCTTTACAACAACTGCTAAAGGAACTTCTCTAGGCAAGAAACACAAGAGAAGGGAAAGACCTACAATAACGAACCCAAAACAATTAAGAAAATGGGAATAGGAACATACATATCAATAATTACCTTAAATGTAAATGGACTAAATGCTCCCACCAAAAGACACATATTGGCTGAATGGATACAAAAACAAGACCCATATATTTGCTGTCTACAAGAGACCCACTTCAGACCTAGAGACACAGACTGAAAGTAAGGGGATGGAAAAAGATATTTCATGCAAATGAAAACCAAAAGAAAGCTGGAGTAGCAATTCTCATATCAGACAAAATAGACATTAAAATAAATACTATTAGAAGAGACAAAGAAGGACACTACATAATGATCAAAGGATCGATCCAGGAAGAAGATATAACAATTGTAAATATTTATGCACCCAACATAGGAGCACCTCAATACATAAGGCAAATACTAACAGCCATAAAAGGGGAAATCAACAGTAACACATTCATAGTAGGGGACTTTAACACCCCACTTTCACCAAGGAAACACAAGCTTTAAATGATACATTAAACAAGAAGGATTTAATTGATATTTATAGGACATTCCATCCAAAAACAACAGAATACACTTTCTTATCAAGTGCTCATGGAACATTCTCTAGGATAGATCATATCTTGGGTCACAAATCAAGCATTGGTAAATTTAAGAAAATTGAAATTGTATCAAGTATCTTTTCCGACCACAACGCTATGAGACTAGATATCAATTACAGGAAAAGATCTGTAAAAAATAGAAACACATGGAGGCTAAACAATACACTACTTAATAACGAAGTGATCACTGAAGAAATCAAAGAGGATATCAAAAAATACCTAGAAACAAGTGACAATGGAGACACGACGACCCAAAATCTATGGAATGCAGCAAAAGCAGTTCTAAGAGGGAAGTTTATAGCAATACAATCCTACCTTAAGAAACAGGAAGCATCTCAAATAAACAACCTAACCTTGCACCTAAAGCAATTAGAGAAAGAAGAACAAAAAGAACCCAAAGTTAGCAGAAGGAAAGAAATCATAAAAATCAGATCAGAAATAAATGAAGGAAACGATAGCAAAGTTCAATAAAACTAGAAGCTGGTTCTTTGAGAAGATAAACAAAATTGATAAACCATTAGCCAGACTCATCAAGAAAAAAAGGGAGAAGACTCAAATCAATAGAATTAGAAATGAAAAAGGAGAAGTAACAACTGACACTGCAGAAATACAAAAGATCATGAGAGATTACTACAAGCACCTCTATGCCAATAAAATGGACAACCTGGAAGAAATGGACAAATTCTTAGAAATGCACAACCTGCCAAAACTGAATCAGGAAGAAATAGAAAATATGAACAGACCAATTACAAGCACTGAAATTGAAACTGTGATTGAAATCTTCCAACAAACAAAAGCCCAGGACCAGATGGCTTCACAGGCGAATTCTATCAAACATTTAGAGAAGAGCTAACACCTATCCTTCTCAAACTCTTCCAAAATATAGCAGAGGGAGGAATACTCCCAAACTCATTCTACGAGGCCACCATCACCCTGATACCAAAACCAGACAAGGATATCACAAAGAAAGAAAACTACAGGCCAATATCACTGATGAACATAGATGCGAAAATCCTCAACAAAATACTAGCAAACAGAATCCAACAGCACATTAAACGGATCATACACCATGATCAAGTGGGGTTTATTCCAGGAATGCAAGGATTCTTCAGTATACGCAAATCAATCAACGTGATACACCATATTAACAAATTGAAGGAGAAAAACCATATGATCATCTCAATAGATGCAGAGAAAGCTTTCGACAAAATTCAACACCCATTTATGATAAAAACCCTGCAGAAAGTAGGCATAGAGGGGATTTTCCTCAACATAATAAAGGCCATATATGACAAAGCCACAGCCGACATTGTCCTCAATGGTGAAAAACTGAAACCATTTCCACTAAGATCAGGGACAAGACAAGGTTGCCCACTCTCACCACTCTTATTCAACATAGTTTTGGAAGTTTTAACCACAGCAATCAGAGAAGAAAAGGAAATAAAAGGAATCCAAATCAGAAAAGAAGAAGTAAAGCTGTCACTGTTTGCAGATGACATGATACTATACATAGAGAATCCTAAAGATGCTACCAGAAAACTACTAGAGCTAATCAATGAATTTGGTAAAGTAGCAGGATACAAAATTAATGCACAGAAATCTCTGGCATTCCTATACACTAATGATGAAAAATCTGAAAGTGAAATCAAGAAAACACTCCCATTTACCATTGCAACAAAAAGAATAAAATATCTAGGAATAAACCTACCTAAGGAGACAAAAGACCTGTATGCAGAAAATTATAAGACACTGATGAAAGAAATTAAAGATGATACAAATAGATGGAGAGATATACCATGTTCTTGGATTGGAAGAATCAACATTGTGAAAATGACTGTACTACCCAAAGCAATCTACAGATTCAATGCAATCCCTATCAAACTACCACTGGCAATTTTCACGGAACTAGAACAAAAAATTTCACAATTTGTATGGAAACACAAAAGACCCCGAATAGCCAAAGCAATCTTGAGAACAAAAAATGGAGCTGGAGGAATCAGGCTCCCTGACTTCGGACTATACTACAAAGCTACAGTAATCAAGACAGTATGGTACTGGCACAAAAACAGAAATATAGATCAATGGAACAGGATAGAAAGCCCAGAGATAAACCCACGCACATATGGTCACCTTATCTTTGACAAAGGAGGCAGAAATGTACAGTGGAGAAAGGACAGCCTATTCAATAAGTGGTGCTGGGAAAACTGGACAGCTACATGTAAAAGTATGAGATTAGATCACTCCCTAACACCATACACAAAAATAAGCTCAAAATGGATTAAAGACCTAAATGTAAGGCCAGAAACTATCAAACTCTTAGAGGAAAACATAGGCAGAACACTCTATGACATAAATCACAGCAAGGTCCTTTTTGACCCACCTCCTAGAGAAATGGAAATAAAAACAAAAGTAAACAAATGGGACCTAATGAAACTTAAAAGCTTTTGCACAGCAAAGGAAACCATAAAGAAGACAAAAAGACAACCCTCAGAATGGGAGAAAATATTTGCAAATGAAGCAACTGACAAAGGATTAATCTCCAAAATTTACAAGCAGCTCATGCAGCTTAATAACAAAAAAACAAACAACCCAATCCAAAAATGGGCAGAAGACCTAAATAGACATTTCTCCAAAGAAGATATACAGACTGCCAACAAACACATGAAAGAATGTTCAACATCACTAATCATTAGAGAAATGCAAATCAAAACTACAATGAGATATCATCTCACACCAGTCAGAATGGCCATCATCAAAAAATCTAGAAACAATAAATGCTGGAGAGGGTGTGGAGAAAAGGGAACCCTCTTGCACTGTTGGTGGGAATGTAAATTGATACAGCCACTGTGGAGAACAGTATGGAGGTTCCTTAAAAAACTAAAAATAGAAGTACCATATGACCCAGCAATCCCACTACTGGGCATATACCCTGAGAAAACCATAATTCAAAAAGAGTCATGTACCAAAATGTTCATTGCAGCTCTATTTACAATAGCCCAGAGATGGAAACAACCTAAGTGTCCATCATCGAATGAATGGATAGAGAAGATGTGGCACATATATACAATGGAATATTACTCAGCCATAAAAAGAAACGAAATTGAGCTGTTAGTCATGAGGTGGATAGACCTAGAGTATGTCATACAGAGTGAAGTCAGTCAGAAAGAGAGAGACAAATACCGTATGCTAACACATATGTATGGAATTTAAGGGAAAAAAATGTCATGAAGAACCTAGGGGTAAGACAGGAATAAAGACAGAGACCTACTAGAGAATGGACTTGAGGATATGGGGAGGGGGAAGGGGAAGGTGTGACAAAGCGAGAGAGAGGCATGGACATATATACACTACCAAACATAAGGTAGATAGCTAGTGGGAAGCAGCCGCATAGCACAGGGAGATCAGCTCGGTGCTTTGTGACCACAGGGAGATCAGCTCGGTGCTTTGTGACCACCTAGAGGGGTGGGATAGGGAGGGTGGGAGGGAGGGAGACGCAAGAGGGAAGAGATATGGGAACATATCTCCCTGTAAAGCAGAAACTAACACACCATTGTAAAGCAATTATAGTCCAATAAAGATGTTAAACAGAAAAAAAAACCAAAATAATACCTCATTAAGTTGACCACACTCTGAATATCAGATGATGTTTAGCTTTACTCCTTTTAATTACCTGGAATGTGCAACAGTGGGACCCAGCAGAAGGTATTATTGGTTGGAAAGTTGCATCTTTCTGCATCAAAAAAACAGTGTCTGATTCTTGGACAGAAAGCGCCCCAAGAAATGGGTTTCTGCTTTAAAAGTTTGGAGATCAAGAGTACTTCATTCTTTGTGGTTTATACATACAATGGAACATTTTTCAGCCAAAAAAAGAAAGAAACCATGTCATTTGTGACAAAATGGATGGACTTTGAGGACATTATTATGCTAACTGAAAAAAAGTCAGACAGAGAAAGATGAATACCGTATGATTTCACTTATATGTGAAATCTAAAAACAAACACAAAAATGCCAAATTCATAGAAAAAGAGATTGGATTTGTAGTTACCAGAGGCAGGAGTCGGGGGAGGTAAATTGGATGAAGGTGGTCAAAAAGTACAAGCTTCCAGTTATAAGGGATGTAATACTAGGGATGTAATATTCAACATGATGACTACAGTTAACACTGTTGTGCGGTATATTTGAAAGTTCAGAGAATAAATCCTAAGAGTTCTCATCACAAAGAAAAAACCTTTTCTTATTTTTTGTATTTATATCAGATGATAGATGCTAGCTAAACTTATTGTGGTACTCATTCCACAATATGTATGTCAACATTGTGTTGTACACCTTAAACTTATACAGTGTTAATAATTATATCTCAATAAAACTGAAGAAAAAGTGGTTAGTTCAAACACATCATAAATTGGCTGAAAGCCAGACTGGATTCAAAAGACGCTTGCATTTATTAAAGATTTCAAATACCATTAGCATTCATTAAGGGCCTATAATATTCCAGCCATTGGAAGTTAACCATAATAAAACATACCAGCAGTGCTTTTAAGATCCTCACAGCTTAGTGCAGGTATAACATCAAAACAAACAATTATAGTGGAACGTGAAATTCTGTAATAAAGATATGTGCCTAAGTTACGGGAGTTCAAAGCTGCACAAAGTAATTTCATCTGCGTATTCATGAAAGTTTGAAGTGAATCATGAAGCAGGAGGTATATTCCTGGCAGAAAGGTCATGATGGAGAGAGACATTCTAGGCAGAGTATTTAGCACAGGTATATACATCTAACACACGTATATACGTGTGTGGCTCACGTAAGAAAATGCTAATGTTTTCAATGGAAAAAAGACAAAAAGTGTCTGTGGGGAAGTGGTGGATGCTAAAGTTGGAAACCTTAAGAACTTTCTTAAGAAGAAACTTACTAATGAGTTTGGGATTTATCCTGTAGGTAATTATGGACCATTCAAAAGTTTTTAAAGAGGACATGTATAGTTAATTTGCATTTTAGGGGAAAAAAAGAGTTGGTCTATTGGTAGTGTGGAATGGATTTCCTGCCATTTACAGTAAAAGGGCATATTAGAGAAGAGCTCAGCGGAAGATTTCTTTGTGATATGCGATGTAATCACAGCAAGCATGAGATCGTCTTCAAGTGTTTCGTATTGAGTCAAATTCCTAGGGATAAAGTAACACAAAATACTTGGCAATATTCTTGGAAAAGGAAAAAATAGAATGCAATGCAAAAAAAAAAAAGTAATACTTCGGTGTTCTGCCAGGAGACCTTTATTTTACAGATCACTAGACCTTGATGAAGGCTTACTTAAGTCCACACAAATCCATTTCAACAAGTTTCCCTAACTGTGAACAGGAAGGTGGTTTCTTTATCTCCCAGAAGTCCTCTTAAGTTTCTAAAGCAAATTGCTGCACCACTTCCCTGAGCTCTGTTTATCAAGGAATAAAAAGAGGTGCAACCTCAAAAAAAGTAATGGGGGGAGGGAGGAAGTAAGAAAAAAGCAACTAGTGAACATTGTGTTGCATTCTTGCTCAGCAGCAGTGGGTGTCAGCTTGCCTTATGTTTACATAGGTGACTTTCTGTCTCCATTTCAAGGGAACAGTCTAAGAATAGCTTCAAGGTGGCAGTTTCCCTTGCTGAATAAATTAATGAATAAGTGTCACTTTATGTACCTTGCTACATTCATAAACTATTTGGAGCAATAAAGGGTAATTCCAACAATAATAAATGGTGTTGGTTATTATCTTTATTTTTCTTATCTTCATTACATTAAAAATTTGAGGTCCGGGGTTACTTATTTTCTCTTAATTTGGAATATTCGGAATATATTTGGCATGCAAAAATATATCATACAAAAAAACCAAAACAAACAAACAAACAAAAAAACTTTTAGTGATGCCAACGCATAGTGGGAGGGATTTTTTTTTTTTTTTTTTTTTGCGGTACGCGGGCCTCTCACTGTTGTGGCCTCTCCCGTTGCGGAGCACAGGCTCCGGACGCACAGGCTCAGCGGCCATGGCTCACGGGCCCAGCCGCTCCGCGGCATGTGGGGTCTTCCCGGACCGGGGCACGAACACGCGTCCCCTGCATCGGCAGGCAGACTCTCAACCACTGCGCCACCAGGGAAGCCCAAGGGAGGGATTTTTTGATAAAACAGACAGTAATCTTGTATTTATTTGCCCCCTAGTTTCCTCAGGCCACACTGGCTTTCATTACATTCTCTGCTAAAGGAGCAACGCTCAGTCAGGAAGAGAGAAGACTGGTAGCAATCAGGCCCCAAGAAAACATGGTCTTTTTCAGACAGATGCCCATCTACAAGCCTGGACAGAAAGGTGAGTGCATCTAAATTTCATTAAACTCAACTAATATAATTTATAGGATATCTAAATTGATGGTACACAATACATGCCTAGCAAATCGGTCGTTTAAAATCCATTACAAAGTTTGCTTGAAATATAAAATAAAAATATAGATTGAAGTGTTCACTTCAGCAGCACATACACTAAAATTAGAATGATACAGAGAAGATTAGCATGCCCCCTATATAAGGAGAATACACAAAATCATGAAACATTTCAATTTTTTTCCCCATAGATATATACTTGTCTTCTGAACATTAAATACATGGCATTCTGCATGTCAATCATACTCAACAAAGGGATTTGAAAATATAGATTATGTAGCATAAAAGCTAGAGATTTAGTTTCAATAAGTCTGGGGTGGGGAGCCTTGGAAACTGTATTTTTAAAGCGTTCCTTGGTTGATTGGAATAATAATCAAGTTTTGGAATCACTAAGTGACAGCGTATACAAATTTATAAGCTGACAGTTGAATTATAAGTAAAACAGCAATAAAGAGTATCAAGAACAGGGCTTCCCTGGTGGCGCAGTGGTTGGGAGTCCGCCTGCCGATGCAGGGGACACGGGTTCGTGCCCCGGTCCGGGAAGATCCCACATGCCGCGGAGCGGCTGGGCCAGTGAGCCATGGCCACTGAGCCTGCGTGTCCGGAGTCTGTGCTCCGCAACGGGAGAGGCCACAACAGTGAGAGGCCCGCGTACCGCAAAAAAAAAAACCCCAAAAACAAAACAAAAAAAGAGTATCAAGAACAGGTAAGAGAACTCTAGCGCTTAAAGAATTGCCCAGTGATAGAATGATCAGCATGGCATGGAAATAAGCTGAGAAGTCTTTTCTCATCTTCTTGGTCTAGAAGAAGTTCTTAGGCACAGATTACTACAGTCAAAAGAAGACATTTCTGATGAGATGAATGCTGCATGAAAAAGCACAGAGGTAGAATTAATTCAAAATCGTGCCTTAAGACGAGAATTGGATAGACTTACTTGCAGTGAAGAAAAAAAAACCAGAAGGGAGGAAAACAAGTTCAAGTGAATAAAAGAGTTACAGAAGAGCCTGGGCTATGGAGCTGAAGAGCTATTTTCTGTAGACCGGGGGGGCGGGGAGGATTATACAATGATGAAAACAGGCTGA
The DNA here is from genome assembly GCF_951394435.1 of Stenella coeruleoalba. NCBI lineage: Eukaryota > Metazoa > Chordata > Mammalia > Artiodactyla > Delphinidae > Stenella > Stenella coeruleoalba. The sequence goes on from NC_137157.1 coordinate 94,426,602, forward strand.
AGAAGATTATCCTTAGCAGCTGACATTATTAACTGATAATATGCTTCCTTTCCTGATAGGAAATATTTCAAGAAATAAGGCTAGGGACAAAATTGGAAGATTTCTGGGATTCTTGCTAAGAGCTGAAGAAGGCAGAGGTTGAAAAGGTTGATTCTTTTCAACCTCTGCCTACTTCCAACAGCCCAGAAACATAAAAATGAGTTTCTGTTTCCTCATCCCATCTATTTTCTAGTAGAGGGCCTAAGACGCTGGGTTATAATGTAGCACAAAAGATGAATAATGAATCTTACACAATGGAGGATATACAGTTTTCCAAAAAATTGACCTTTAGTGTTTGAGATATAATGCTTCAAATATTCTTAGCTTACCCAGTGTCATGTTGCTTTTGAAAACAAAGTATATTGTGATATTAACTATTGCATTGTGTTAAAATTGCAAAGCACATTTAGATTGTTGTAGCTTCGTATGTGACTAGGATCTGCAGTTTGATATCTAGACCTTCATCTCTCTCTGGCCCTCTGAGAAATTACAAAAGATACAGCATCAATCCAGGCTAAACATTTTATGGGAAGTTATTGATGGCTAAATTGATGCAAAGTTAGCTATTTAGATTATTTTAAAGAGAGGACCCATAAATTATCCAGATGCATTTTTTGACTTTATGTGTTCCAGCTTCACATTTGGTATTTATCCTGCACAGAAATATCCTACATTTGGAATTAATGCTATTCCAGAACCTAGTCTGACCTAGTTTGAGTGTTGTCATCACGTCTGCCAAATTTGCCAAGACCAAAGAAAAAGCAAACAATGAAATTTAACTCAGAGATCAAGAACAAGGACAGGATAACCATTTATTTGCCTGCTAGCTTATAGGCAGTGACAACGAAGCAGGCCTTAAGAAATTGGGAGTAGATTTTTACCTCGCATGATTTCAGGTTGCAGGAGGTCACTCCCATAAGAAAATCACCAGTAATAGTCCTTGAGTCCTGTAATTCTACAGTAGGAGTTTCATTGCATTGGTTTAAAGTGTTTATCCTTGTTGGAACACAAAATTTAAGACAATAAGCAATTTTCTTTCTTGAAAGATTTACTCACAGGTAAATCTGTAAAGAGATTGGGAACCTGAATAGAGAAAAAAGTTTTTCATCAAAAATTTGAAAGATGTTTTAAGCTCCTAAAACAAACCTCTAAACTTCATTGCATTAGAAGTGGAGGTTATTTGCAGTTACCTTTACTAACCAGAGTAAAGGATAGCACGTCCTCTGGCTAGAAAAGAGTATTATGTTTATACTGACAGTTGCTGTCATCCCATAAAGAAAGAAGTTTTTTGTCCTATTTTGATAATTTTGTGCTATCTGGTCATTATTTTACTAGAAATATCTATGACATACAAAATTGAATTAGGTGATTTTGAAAGAGTGTGATGGGAAAATACATATATTTTAAAAAATCTCTGTGTGTATAACTTTAATGAAAATATCTCCTCATATTTTTAAACCGACAAAAATATTTCCATTTTCATAGTTTTAAAGTTAGCAAACTGAGTATACTATAAGTTAGTGATGCTCTGGCCACATGGGGACTATACTTAATAGTACACAAAAACACATGTCATCTTTTAACAAGATAAGTATGAATTAAATGAGTTTTAAATTGAGATTTTCAAAAGCATATTTCTTATAATAAGGGTGTCCTCTGATTGAAAAAATAGTTATAAAACTTAACAGTGTGTGATCTAGTATTATGTACTATCTGAAGTATTTCCCAGGGCGTTGACATTCTAAAACACCTATTGTAGCCTGTGTAAAGTTTTAAAAGAAGGAAAAAAGTGGAGAATCAATAAGGAGAGTTTACTTGGAAAATATATACACAGATTTCAAGCACACAAGCCATGCACTGTTTTAGGATATTTCTATAATTTGTTTATAGCTAACTTGTTTTCATCTTAGGAGTCTTTCCCTTAATTTTCTTTAACGAGTATGTTTATTTTATATTAAACTATTTATAATAAAATTTAAAACTTACTTAAACTATTTGACATTATTAAAAACATTTATTCATGATTCCATGGAAATCCCCGTCTTTCAAATCAATAGTGAATGATGTAGTAATGTATCCGGTAGAAACTTCATATTTTAATAAGGTTGAAAAAAATCAATATAATAAAAAACTTGTTATGTTCTGGGTAATAATGAGTGACTGGGTGAATTATATGAGTGAAAAATATTATGTAATGAGTGAATAATATTATATAACGAGTGAATAAGTTAATTAACGTAATGAATGAACAAAAGCATTATGGTTGCTTCATATTTTAGTTATCAAGGGAGGTATTCTCTTAGGTGACTTTCCCCAAAATCTGATCCTGAGACAGGAAAAAATGAACCAGTGAGTTATTAAGAAAGTGCCTCCAGAAGACACCAAAAAAAAAAAGGAGTTGGGGAAAGAAGGGCATAGAAGGGAAGAAGCCAGGCAAGGGGGCAACTGATTTTGGACAAAGCCTTAACTTCAGCCTGATCTGGCAGGAAGATCCGTAGCATCAATTACACTTCAGAGTTTGTCCCACTTTTAGGAAAGGAAGCTAAGCTTTCATACTCCAGCACCAGGGAGTCGCTGGTGATGGACAACACCCAAGGCAGAGGTAAACCCCTAGGAACTTGTCAAGGAGCCCAAGACAGACCTCTGAAAAAGTTCACAGATGCAAACTTAGAAGCAAAGCACGGTGAAGCTGGGGGTGGGTGCGAAGAACTAGTGAAAGTATGGAAGGAATCTGGGAAGAGCCTTGGCTCTGTCTGCTACAGGTGTCATGGGGAAGGTGGTTTACTTTTTTAAATTTAATTTAATTTACTTATTTTTTATACAGCATGTTCTTATTAGTTATCTGTTTTATACATATTAGTGTATATATGTCAATCCCAATCTCCCAATTCACACCACCAACCCCACCCCCACCCCCGCTTTCAACCCTTGGTGCCCATGTTTGTTCTCTACATCTGTGTCTCTATTTCTGCGCTGCAAACTGGTTCATCTGTACCATTTTTCTAGGTTCCACATATATGCATTAATATATGATATTTGTTTTTCTCTTTCTGACTTACTTCACTCTGTATGACATTCTCTAGGTCCATCCACGTCTCTACAAATGACCCAATTTCGTTCCTTTCTATGGCTGAGTAATATTCCATTGTATATATGTACCATATCTTCTTAATCCATTCATCTGTTGATGGGCATTTAGGTTGTTTCCATGACCTGGCTATTGTAAATAGTGCTGCAGTGAACATTGGGGTACATACATCTTTTTGAATTATGGTTTTCCGGTTATATGGCCAGTAGTGGGATGGCTGAGTCATATGGTAGTTCTGTTTTAGTTTTTCAACTAACCTCCATACTGTTCCCCATAGTGGCTGTATCAATTTACATTCCCACCAACAGTGCAAGAGGGTTTCCTTTTCTCCACACCCTCTCCAGCATTTGCTGTCTGTAGATTTTTCTGATGATGCCCTTCTAACCAGTGTGAGGTGATACCTCATTGTAGTTTTGATTTGCATTTCTCTAATAATTACTGATGCCCAGCAGCTTTTCATGTGCCTCTTGGCCATCCGTATGTCTTCTCTGGAGAAATGTCTATTTAGGTCTTCTGCCCATTTTTTGATTGGCTTGTTTGTTTTTCTAATATTGAGCTGCATGAGCTGTTTATATATTTTGGAGATTAATCCTTTGTCTGTTGATTCGTTTGCAAACATTTTCTCCCATTCTGAGCATTGTTTTTTGTCTTGCTTATGGTCTCCTTTGCTGTGCAAAAGCTTTGAAGTTTCATTTGTTTATTTTTGTTTTTATTTCCATTACTCTAAGAGGCAGGTCAAAAAAGATCTTGCTGTGATTTATGTCAAAGACTGTTCTTCCTATGTTTTCCTCTAAGAGTTTTATAGTGTCCGGTCTTACATTTAGATCTTTAATCCATTTTGAGTTTATTTTTGTATGTGGTGTTAAGGAGTGTTCTAATTTCATTCTTTTATATGTAGCTGTCTAGTTTTCCCAGTGCCACTTATTGAAGAGGCTGTCTTTTCTCCATTGTACATTTTTGCCTCCTTTGTCAAAGATAAGGTGACCATATGTGCGTGGGTTTATCTCTGGGCTTTCTATCCTGTTCCATTGATCTATATTTCTGTTTTTCTGCCAGTACCATACTGTCTTGATTACTGTAGCTTTGCAGTATAGTCTGAAGTCAGGGAGCCTGATTTCTCCAGCTCCATTATTTTTCCCCTCAAGATTGCTTGGTCTATTCGGGGTCTTCTTTGTCTCCATACAGATTGTAAATTTTTTTGTTCTAGTTCTGTAAAAAATGCCATTGGTAATTTGATAGGGATTGCATTGAATCTGTAGATTGCTTTGGATAGTATAGTCATTTTCACAATATTCATTCTTCCAATCCAAGAACATGGTATATCTCTCTATCTGTTTGTGTCATCTTTGATTTCTTTCATCAGTGTCTTATAGTTTTCTGAGTACAGGTTTTTACCTCCTCAGGTAGGTTTATTCCTAGGTATTTTATTCATTTTGTTGCAATGATAAATGGGATTTTTTCCTTAATTTTTCTTTCTGATCTGTTAGTGTATAGGAATGCAAGAGATTTCTGTGTGTTAATTTTGTACCTTGTAGCTTTACCGAATTCACTGATTAGCTCTAGAAGTTTTCTCGTGGCATCTTTAGGATTCTCTATGTATAGTACCATGTCATCTGCAAACAGTGAGTTTTATTCTTCTTCTCCAATTTGTATTCTTTTTTTTCTTTTTCTTCTCTGATTGCTGTGGCTAGGACTTCCAAAACTACGTTGAACAATAGTGGCAAGAGTGGACATCCTTGTCTTGTTCCTGATCTTAGAGAACATGCCTTCAGTTTTTCACCATTGAGAATGATGTTTGCTCTGGATTTGTCATATATGGCCTTTATTATGTTGAAGTATGTTCCCTCTATGCGTACTTTCTGTTGAGTTTTTATCATAAATGGTGTTGAATTTTGTCAAAAGCTTTTTCTGCATCTATTGAGATGATCATATGGTTTTTATCCTTCAATTTGTTAATATGATGTATCACATTAATTGATTTGCATATATTGAAGAATCCTTGCATCCCTGGGATAAATCTCACTTTATCATGGTGTATGATCCTTTTAATATGTTGCTGGGTTCTGTTTGCTAGTATTTTGTTGAGGATTTTTGCATCTATATTCACCAGTAATATTGGTCTGTAATTTTCTTTTTTTGTAGTATCTTTGTCAGGTTTGGTATCAGGGTGATGGTGGCCTCATAGAATGAGTTTGGGAGTGTTCCTTCCTCTGCAATTTTTTGGAAGAGTTTGAGAAGGATCAGTTTAAAAGCAAAGTGTGACATCTATATTCCTAATAATACTTTTTCCATTCGTTAGGATGCTGTGGAAGACACAGGTTACATTTATTTGGGATCATCTTTCTCTGAACATCAAAACCATTTCTTTTCAAATTCCTTTAACCTCATTATCATTTTGGTCTTAACTCATACTTATTATCTATGTCAGTAGTTCTACCTTGAACCAGATTTATCAACTTTTAATTTTAAAGTAATATTTGATAATTTTAATGATGTTATTTCAGCTCAGTATATTTGAATATATTCATTTCTCTTATCTTCTTTTCTATTGTATTCCACTTTATAAATAAACATGCACTTGAGTAATTGTTGTATTGATTCTTGTTGGTGATGAAGTTTTAAGTTTAAATTTCTGTCTGATTTATCTAGTAAATTATTTTTAAAAACTTTTAAGCTCTTCCTCTGAGTCTTAAATTTTCTGGTCATTTTTTCTTGATATTTCGATTTTTTTTGTATTTCCATTTTTTTTGCATCTTTATCCTCAAACAAACAGCAATCTTTCCAGACTCACTTGCTAAAAGGCTTGTAGATTTCCCTTGGTTATGTTCACTTGATATACACATAGGTGGGTTGAATACTTTTCCAAGACCTATGCCTATAGGTCTATTTGTGGTCATTAGTACTTATCTCAATTCCCAGTGCTTTCCTCCCACAATCTTTCATCTAGGGCGGTGTTTTTCAAACTGGGGATTCCAACCTCTGAACAGATCTTGAAATCAGTTTAGGAAATCCCAGCTAGCAATGTCAGTGCGCATTGCACATAACTGTTGAAATATTGCTCAGCTATCACTGTTTCCCGTTGTATGTACATACACGTGTATGTATGTTAACTGCATTTCTTACTGCAGTCACAGTTAAAATTGTTTGAAGAGCACTGATCTTGGCTGAATCTGCTGTGCTTAACAGTCCCACTGCTTGTTTCTATAATCCTGTGAAATATTGCAGCATAACAAAACTCAAATCCACCTTCAGATGCAGGCATTTTGTTACACATCAGGATGTCATCAAACTTCCTTCGATACCCAGATACATTTCCCCTTTCCCCTCTCCCCAGCCCCTTCTAGCCCTGGCCTCTACAAAGGCTGCTATCAAATGCAATAATGGAGTTGCTGTCTTCCTCCGATAGACAGCATACACAGTTTAGGGATAACTGTTCAATTTAACACAACCCTGAGGCTGTAAACAGTGGAGCAGGAAATGAGGCGAAAATAAAGTGTCTGTCAGCCATTTTTCATGTAGGTGGAGCTGCTATATCTGTTTGGAAACCTCTCACCACCAGACATGCATTCAGTGGAAGGAGATACGATTTGCTTTGTCTTTTATTTAGCTATTATTTTCAAACTTGTCGGTTTCAATCAAGATGTTTTATGGAGTTTTGATCTGCATTTCTCTAATAATTAGTGATGTTGAGCGTCTTTTCATGTGCCTCTTGGCCATCTGTATGTCTTCTTTGGAAAAATGTCTATTTAGGTCTCCCGCCCATTTTTTGATTGGGTTGTTTGTTTTTTTAATATTGAGCTTCATGAGCTGTTTGCATATTTTGGAGATTAATCCCTTGTCAGTTGCTTCATTTGCAGATATTTTCTCCCATTCTGAAGGTTGTCTTTTCATCTCGTTTATAGTTTCCTTTGCTGTGCAAAAGCTTTTAAGTTTAATTAGGTCCCATTTGTTTATTTTTGGTTTTATTTCCATTATTCTAGCAAATGGGTCAAAAAAGATCTTGCTGTGATTTATGTCAAAGAGTGTTGATGTATCACCTCACACTGGTCAGAGTGGCCATCATCAAAAAATCTACAAACAATAAATGCTGGAGAGGGTGTGGACGAGAGGGAACCTTCTTGCACTGTTGGTGGGAACGTAAGTTGGTACAGCCACTATGGAGAGCAGTATGGAGGTTCCTTAAAAAACTAACAATAGAACCACCATATGACCCAGCAATCCCACTATTGGTCATATACCCAGAAAACCATAATTCAAAAAGACACATGCATCCCAATGTTCACTGCAGCACTATTTACAACAGCCAGGATATAGAAGCAACCTAAGTGGCCATTGACAGATGAATGGATAAAGGAGATGTGGTGCATATAGACAATGGAATATTACTCAGCCATAAAAAGAAATGAAACTGGGTCATTTGTGGAGACATGGATGGACCTAGAGTCTGTCATACAGAGTGAAGTGAGTCAGAAAGAGAAAAACAAATATTGTCGCATATACGTGGAATCTAGAAAAATGGTACAGATGAACCTATTTGTAGGGTAGGAATAGAGATGCAGACATAGAGAACAGACATGTGGACATGGCGGGGAGGAATGGGGGGTGGGATGAACTGGGAGATGGGGATTGACATATATACACTACCATGTGTAAAACAGATAGTGGGAACATGCTGTATAATGCAGGGAGCTCAGTGCTCTGTGGTGACCTAGATGGGTGGGATGTGGGGGAGGTGGGAGGGAGATCCAAGAGGGAAAGGATATATGTATACATATAGCTGATTCACTTCATTGTACAGTAGAAAATAATACGACAGTGTAAAGCAACTATACCCCAATTAAAAAAAAAAAAGATGTTTTATGAGGAAACTACAGTAACATTTCTAGCCTGATGACATTGGAAAGCACCTATGTGACTTTTTTCTTTAGCTAAAACTTATTCTATTGCTTCTCTTTTTATTTTTCATTTTAAGTGGTTTATTATTTTAGTCGTTTATTACACTATTTTAACCGTGTATTTTTGTTTATTTTACATTTTCATGAAATTATTTATTTGTTTTGCATTAGGAAGCATTACTCTAAAGGTAAAATTGTTTTGGTTCCTGGACTTTTCTTTCAGCCTCAAAAAAGTTCTAATTTCCTTAATAGTCCCTCTGTTATCTCACCTATAGCCTCTCCTTTTCCAATCCCAATGCTAAAATTTTTAATGGTTAATTCTAAACACTTACAATCCAAAATTTCCACCACTGCCCCTTAATATCTCACATTAGTGGGCACTGTAGTTTTATTTTTTCGGATAATATATAATCTAATTCTTCTAAGAGAACAAATGAAATATAAAATACGTGGTATCTAATACGTACAATCACTCAGTACTGATTAAATCCTGAAGAGGTATTACAGCAAAATAGGAGAGAGATTACAGTTTACAGAAAAACATTAAATACAAACCCCAGATTTAACTGTAAACAGTAGCCAGCTTGCTTCCAAGAGCCTCTCGAGAGTTGCTTGCCTCTGATTCTTGTAGTAAATTTGTCAGTTGGTTTGTCAACAGAAAATTAAGGAAATAAAACCTACTTTTGTTACTTTACATTTTTGACAAATAGACCTTTTTTCTGCTTCTGATATGATGAGTATGTCTAATAATAATAATAATAATAAATGTTAGATTGATTACTAAGGGAAAGATGTGAAATGAAATGCTTAAGAGGATCTTCTGAAATTTATTTTAAACACTTAAAACATGGCAACATTTTGTCATCTCAAAATCTTGAGTCCAAATAAATCCCCACAGGAATCTGTGCAAAGTCTGGAATTCTTGTGCACTCCTTGAGATCTGCCTTGGAAAGCTGGTGTGTGTAAGGGGTGGAAGGAGGGGAAGGGATGCTCTTCTTTCCTGTATCAAAGCTACCATCTCGCTTGTCCTTGCCTTGCCTCCTGACACGAAGAGCTTCAGTGGGCTTGCTGTTCTCAGAAGCCCCAGATCAGAAGTCAGGCAGCAGCTCTTCCTGGATTTTCCACACCCTAAGGAGGTGCACTCTCCATGATGTCATTTGTCCCCCGTTGAGTCAGCCCAGTAGTTGAGGAAGGAGCATAAGGCCATGTCTAACTTACTGTTCTCCCAACATCTCCTCTCTTCTCTAGCTTGGAGCTCTTTTATGTCACCTTGGGAACTGAGGGGTCCCTTTTAGATTTTCAAAATAGGGCAGCATTCCCCCAAAACAATAAACTTAGTTTTTTGAGTGGTTCCTTAAAAATGTCTGCTTATTTTCTTTCTAGGAAATTTCAGATTAGCGTCTCTCAAGTTCACATTTTTATTATTTACTATTAATTATCACTATCCACTATCATTTTCTTGCAAAATCAGTCATGAAAACATAAACCTGTTTACTACTTAAACTGACCTTCAATTGACCTTTGACTCTCTGGTCATTCACTGGATATGGAATAAGCTAGCTGGACTCAAAATAGAGTTTTATCATCTTACAAAATCTTTATTTTAATACTACCTCAAAAAATAATTATATAGAAATATTCTACTATCAGAAAGTGACAAGTGCTACGCTGACCACACAGCACCTAAACTTTCTATTTTGGGGCACTACTGATCTCCCTTGCTCTATTTATTTCCATAGCACTTGTCATTTTTGACATATTATATAATGCACTTGCTATTGTCTTTATTGCCTGGCTCCTCTCGCTGGAATATAAGGCAGAGATTTCGTCTTGTTGCTCACTGTTCCTTGGCAATGAGAACTATATCCAGTAATAGCAAGCACTCGGAAATTATCTGTTGAATAAATGAATGAAGAATCATGTTCCCATGAGATATGATACTTGCTTCTCATTGAGAAGTTGATAGATGAGCAAAGATTTATTGTCAGGAAGTTAGCAGTGTGAACACCTGGGAGAAGAGAAATAGAGGAGAAGGGAACAAAAGCACAAGTCGTTAAGATAGGAGGGTTCTCAAGCGCTGAAGGAGAGCGAGGTGTCAGTAGGACTGAAACAGACAAGAGGAGTCAGCAGGTTGGAGGGGTGGAGGATGGGGGAGTACCAGCGTTTGGGAGGGGTGTGCAGGCATGGAAAATGTCATTCTCCTGGACAAAACTTCCACGGATGACTCAGAGGAAGAAGACAGGGCTGGATGGAACATTATTTTGCCACTAGGTCAGTTTTTCATTATGCGTACTGAAGAAAATAATACTACAGTCTTGAATAAAGCGGGCTGGAGGAAGCACAGCTGGGCTGACAAGTCCACTGGCCTGATCTCTGAATCAGCATGCTAGTATTAACCGTGAGTCTTTCTAATAAGACAGAAAAAGAGCACATTCCTTAAATTCTTTTTATCATTTGTCCTGCCTCTCAGAATTGGTGCAGGGAAATCCTCGAAGCATCGAAATGTGTCATATAAGCCCCAGCATTTTCCAGTTGGTCTCTACCAGACCAAGTACTCACAAAAATACTTGGAAATATACACAGGGTTAATCAGCAAGTTATCATGGAGGGCTATCACAGCCAGGAGATTCCTTCTTCTTTTATTCATTAAATACATCTGTACGAATGTCCCATTTGTGTTGTGATTTTCAATTTCATTCTACTTATGCCAGTGATTCCAACTGTACCTCCCCCAATGTACACTAAGTGACAAGGACACCTCCATTCTCACCCACTCATGGTTGCTCAATGCTCTGTAAACATATTTTCCTTTGGAAGTAACGGTTTAGAAATATGTCCAAAGGTAATGATGTCTTTCATAGAATTTTTTTTAAATAGCTTCATTTTGAGATTTTAAAAAATCAATTTTTTATACAATTAAAATTGTATCAGAAGTATCAGCAATTACAAAGTCAACTCTTTTCACTTTTACTTATTCTCCTCTCTTCCTAGTTTATGTCAAAATTTCATGCTGTTATTATAGTCAAAGCTTAGCTATTGTTCCTTTTTATTCAGCAGTAAGTATTAAAGCTTTTGATGTTGTGATAAAGTCTTCCTACTTTGATAGATGTGTAAGATAGATTCTACCAAGGCAATATACAGCATGTGTCTTCATTTTTATTAAGCATTTCAGTTCATCTCAAGTTTTATGACTATTAATTTTTGCTTTAGTGAATGATTTGGTGTGTGCAATTTTACTCTTTGTGTGGGAATTTCTTGGCTCAGTCATTTACACTTGGTGCTCAAAACCATGAATCTTACACATCAGTTATGTACAACAAATGTCCCCTGCACAAAAAAAGAGTTTCTAAGATAAAAAACTGGAAAGCCAGTTTTACTAACAATAACGAACATTTATATAGCACTCACTCTATGACAGATACTTTCTAAGTACTTATAAGTGTGTTAACTAATGTAATCTAATCCTTGGAGAGCTACTCTTAAGTCAACTTTATATATGAGCTGAAGCACTGAGAGATTATGTAATTTGTCCAAGATGGTACAGTAAGTGACGAACCTGGGATCCATTCCCAGGAGTTTGACAATTGAGTCTATTCTCTTAACTGCTATGTCATCCTGCTTTTAGGTCAGTTAGAATATTCCCATATTGTATTTCAGATTGTTTCTTTTCCAGATGTTTTCCCTGATTATATGAACATTACTTTAGACAAGAAATGATACCAATTTGTTTTATTTGTTCTTTCACTCAACAAATATTTATTGAGTGCCTATTAAACCGATGCCTGGAATTTCATTACTATATTTTCATTCATGTGAGTTAAGTGGCTACCTACTATTAAAAGTTGGAATACTGTAACATTGATCTTTGACATTTGGCTAGAATCTGCCGTTAAGGTTCAGTTTCGGCCTCAACCTATTTCAACATCATTTTGGAATCCCTAAAACTGTGCATGATCAATCATCTTATGATCTTTGTAGATAATAATTATATAAGATCACTATTATAATGTTGATAATTCAATCAAGACATGACTTGTGTATTTATTTTAATATATGAATATTTACTTATAATATGTATTTTAGATATATCTTGGAGTGAAAAACTTGCTTGTCTTTTACAAAAAGACATTCAAAATATTGATATTTGCACAAAGTCTCTTAAATCAAGGAATCATAAGCCCATTGTAGGTCTCATACATCCATCTGTCTTAAACATATTTCTGGTATAAAAAAAAGCATGACATTAAAAATGGGTACTTTCGGCTCATTTTGGAATTTTCTGTACTTATTCATATTGTGGTGGTGGATGGCAGAAATAATAAAAATTTTCATTTTAAGCCTCACCTCTTCCTTCCTCAACTCTTGTCAATGTTTGTATTGCCCCTGAGAGTTGCATAATAATAAAATAGAGAGCATGGAAAGAAACATTGAATCCAGGTAACAAATACCCAGTAAAATTCTTTACCTTATCTTAGAACTCAGAAATGGGATAATTATCATAAGAATATATATTTGTGAGTTTATTACAATTAAAAATGAAATAATATTTTTCCTATCGGTCATAAAACTAATTTTACTGATTATCTGGACAATGACACCTGGCTTTGCAAATCAGATTATTGGTAGATGCTTTCTAGAAATTTAATCAGCTACATGTGCAAGTCATAGTTTTGACAATAATAAAAAACACGTTATGAGGTTTTCTATTGACAAAAGTATATTGAAATGAATAATATTTCAATCTCCCCAAAGTTCTTGAGTATATCAATTAGTAACAATTAGTAACCATTTATAAGCGCTGGTAAGCCTTTTTTGCATTCTTTCGAGACACTGAGAATGAGAATGACTCTAGTGACTGAATTCCAAACCCTTTTGCAATTGACCTAGCTTCCAGTGCTTTGCTTTCAATAGAATTAAGGAGATCATATTTGATTTATCAGCTGATAGGTAATTAAAATTCTTCTTTAATGATGATTACAGTGTGACCTTTGGCTTATAAATTAGACACCTAAATATTTAAATGATAATATTATAACGGAACTTCTCACATTTCTCTCTTTATGTGAACAAGATTTCTTGGTGCTTACATCTATAGGATAGGACGTAGATAGGAATATTCTAGAATAAAATAGAGTAGAATAGAAAACATGGCAAAAAAATAGATAGTTGAAACTTGTGTCAATCTAGCAGCAATTAATATTCATCCAAAGACACATGGTCTGATTGGGGGAGCCAGAAGGATGGAATATACATTTAATTTCATTAAGAAATGATTGTCAAATAAGATTTTTTCTTGTGTTTAACATACATTGAGATAATAGTATATATATATATATATATATATATATATATATATATATATATATATACACACACACATATATATATATATATATATATACAGTTTTGATAAAGAATATATTGACAGGGACTTCCCTGGTGGCACAGAGGCTAATAATATGCCTGCCAATGCAGGGGACACAGGTTCAAGACCTGGTCTGGGAAGATCCCACATGCTGCGGAGCAACTAACCTGTGTGCTACAACTACTGAGCCTATGCTCTAGAGCTGGTGAGCCACAACTACTGAGCCCACGTGCCACAACTGCTGAGCCCACGTGCCTAGAGCCAGGACTCCACAGCAAGAGAAGCCACCGCAATGAGAAGCCCGCATGCCACAACAAAGAGTAGCCCCCGCTCACCACAAGTAGAGAAAGCCCACACGCAGCAATGAAGACCCAATGCAGTCAAAAATAAATAAATAAATAAAATAAATTTATTTAAAATAAAGAATATATTAACAATACTTGTAATGATAACTTGATCCAGTAAAGTTTATTACTACTCAGAACTGTACAGGTACAAGAACCTCTTTTATAGTTTCGATTATCTTTAGTTTCAGTAATGTATGATAGAGTGACCTTTAAAGTATATTGAAGCATAAAATACCAGGATAAAATTATCTGGGGAATTAGAATGGAAATCCAAGATCAAGGAAAAACAAGAATGATGTAAGATTTCCAAATTGTAAAAGAAGACTTCATGTATGTTTTAAATAGATGATGGTAAGCAATAAATGACTGCAGTATTTACATTTCATTGGATACATTTTAAAAATCGTATTACAGTTTATTTTTTAAATGTCAGTATTTATAATACACTCTTTGTTATCTTACTGGTGAAGAGAAGTTTTAGAAATCAAGTATGTGTGAAGGGTTACATGCTTAATAAAATTCTTTTAGGGAATACAAGGAAAAAAGAGTTGAAGACCACAGGAATATGTAAGCCTTAGCTGAGAATTCTGAGAACATATTGTTTATGTTCTACAATAAATATTTTAAATGTATCTACTAATACTTTCAATTAAAAATCACAACAATAAAGTTTTGATACTACTTCAGATTTATTCTTGTATTCCAGAAGTTTAAACTACGATGGTGATTTTGCTTCATCCAAATGTGGATTTTTATACTTAGTCATTAGGCATTTGGCCAAAATATAGGCTTGGTATATATCCAAAAAGTATAATTATGCCTGTGAAAAGTAACATGGAGACTTCTTAAAAGTCATTTATTATTTATTGTAAATTAATTTATTCCATATTAAGCTGGCAGAGAATGAAGATATTTATGGCAGTGTGGGAGTGCAGGATGGAAGTGGAGAGAGCATAAAGTTTCTAACGAGAGAGGAAACCAAATTGAAGCAGAAGAGTTTTATATTCATTCAGCAAGCATTTACCAACTACCAAGGGCTCGCACAATGTATTATTACATTTTACTCTGACCTGGCATTATATCACTCATAGTCTATCATCATGATTGGGGGACTTCCCTGGTGGTCCAGTGGTAAAGAATCTGCCTTAGATTGCAGGCGACATGGGTTCGATGCCTAGTCAGGGAATTAAGATCCCACGGGGCAACTAAGCCTGCATGCCACAACTACTGAGCTCTTGTGCCTCAACTAGAGCCTGTGTGCTGCAAACTACAGAGCCCACGCGCCCTGAAGCCCGCGCGCCACAACTAGAGAAGAGAAAACCTGCACGCCACAGCTAGAGAGAAGCCCGCTCACCACAACAAAGAGCCCACATGCCTCAACGAAGATCCTGCGTGCTGCAGTTAAGACCCAACGCGGCCATAAAAAATAAATAATAAATAAATAAATATTATCATGATTGGCATTTTATTTATTTTTTAATTAATTTTTATTGGAGTATAGTTGATTTACAATGTTGTGTTAGTTTCATGTGCACAGCAAAGTGATTCAGTCATACATATACATATATCCACTCTTTTTTAGATTCTGTTCCCATATAGGTCATTATGGAGCACTGAGTAGAGTTCCCTGTGCTATATGGCAGGTTCTTATTAGTTATCTATTTTATATATAGTAGTGTGTGTATGTCAGTCCCAGTCTCCCAAATTATCCCTCCCCCACCCCTTAACCTTAAGTTTGTTTTCTACAGCTGTGACTCTATTTCTGTTTTGTAAGTCCGTTTGTACCATTTTTTTAGATTCCACATATAAGTGATATCGTATGATATTTGTCTTTCTCTGACTTACTTCACTCAGTATGACAATCTCTAGGTCTATCCATGTTGCTGCAAATGGCACGATTTATTTTTTTATGGCTAATACTCCATTGTATATATGTACCACATCTTCTTTATCCATTCCTCTGTTGATGGACATTTAGGTTGCTTCCATGTCCTGGCTATTGTAAATAGTGTAAATAGTGAATTTTAATATCTTACAAATCTGTAGTTTTATAGTTCACTAAGGACTGTCATGTACGGTATCTTCATTTCTCACTCTTTCAGATCATATACAAAAATGTATGTCAAGAACCAAATATACCTCATCCAGGGGAGTGCTTGTTTCTCCTCATATTGCATTTTATAGTTTAAACCAACATTTTATCAATAGTGATTCTAACATCCCATCTCCTTAGAAAAGCAAATAGGATGATGATCACTATTGATAAAATGTTTATATTTCTCACAGTAAAATAAATAAGAATGTTCATCACATAAAGATTATTTCCTTAGAGGATAAAATAAATTTATTGACTTTATATTCTGATGTTAAATGAACTAAGAAACTATAAAAATGCATTACATGGGTTCATTTTCTTTATAAACAAACAAATATAAGGATAGTTGTAAAAAGCAAAAGCTAAGCTTTTAAACAAAGGAGAGATTATCTTCATACTTTGTTTAAAATCTGTGATAAATTTTATTTCTTTGTTTCATTAAATAACTGTATTGGATGAAGCTTGGGAGAATATGTGATGCTCCCTGGTCTACCAAGAAGAGATTTGGGATATGTATTTACATAAATAGCTCTTGTTAAAAAAGAAAAAGATCAAGAGTATTGATTGATTTCATCAAATCATGTCATTTACTTTGTTTTTTCTTAAAGATATTTAACGTGTTGATTAATAACCAGAGCTAATGTAGCCTCAACATACTATTTTTCAGGCACTTAGAAAATTTGAGCAAGTGGATGAACGTGATCTGCAATTGATTTTTTTATACTGGAAGTAGTTAATATGTTACAAAAATAAATGGTTAGCCATTTACTTTTACTGCCCATTAGGCAAAATAAAAACCAGTGATTCTGGAACAAGAACAGAGTTCAAGGAATCAAGGACTCAAGAGCCCCATTCTTTCCTATTCTTCTCTACACCATGAGGGGATGTCAGCTGCCTAATCCAGTCTTGATTCTGCTTTCCTTGCTCCTTCCCAGAGATGCTTCAGCTACCTCCAAACCGTAAGCAACATTTCCAGAAAAGTCTATTGCCCTCCTCTTCCCATTGTGTTATCAGCTTCTTGATGTCTGTCTTTTTATTTATTTCCTGATTCCTTCTGAAATTATCTGTTGTTGAAAAAGCTCAGAAGTGTTGATAAATTGTTAGTGCACAGGTGGTAAAAGGCATACTCCAGTTCTAGAAAACTCAGCGATATAGGGTAGTAACATTTGTGAAACATTTACCAAATAAGATGATAGAATTCTGCAACATTCATCAAATAAGAATATAGAATTCCTACCAAAAAAAGATAAATTCTTTTTTGACTGGTGCAAAAGGCTGCAGTGTCTTGGCCATTGTAAAGTGACTCAGTGTCTGTATCTTCCCCAAGCAGGTATTCCCAAGATGGATGCATGACTTACAGACAAGCCAGGGTTTGTGTGTCATTTCACTCAATCCTTCAGCAAAACTTTAAGGGCTGGCATTAGATTTGAGAATATACAGATTAACAAAATGTGGCCCCTGCCCTTAGTACCTCATAGTATAAAAGAGAGAGAGAGAGAGAGATGGTGCACAGCGAATGAAATAAAATGCAAAAACAGAACCAGGCATTGTAGGATTCTGTGAGAATACTCAGAGATAACCTAACTCTTCATGGGAACTGATACAAGGGAAGAGGCATCACCAAAGTCCACATAAGAAAGTTGCTTTTGAGATGAGTCTTATGAAGCCAATAGAAGTTTTCCAGCTAGACCAGGACACTTCAGAAAGAGAGAGAGTCATGGGCCAGCAGAACATCACAAAGTGCAGCACATTTAGGTGATTGTAAACGATGGGCAAACCGCAACAGGAGAATATTTTCTTCTGCATGTATATGGTAATATGTCTGATGATTAGCCTAGTTTTTCTTCCATCTCTAGAGAGTGGAAGAAAGAAAAGAGCTAAGGTTGCTTCTGAAACAGTAGTGAAAAACGATTCAGCTCCTCTCCACGTATTATCGTTATCTCTCAATGTTTCCTGGAACAAAGAGGTTTGTGATATCATCCATTGAAACCCAAGACCACATGTGGATAGGTTTTCTTACTGGTTTCAATGATCATTAACTGATTAATAATATTGTTTGTTACTAAAAAAAATTTAAAGTTTTTTTGGGGTTTATTTACATATAACTGAGAATTAAACTTGTAAGAGATTTAAAGTGTACACACATATATATTGTGAAAGGATTCTCCCCATTGAGTTTAATTAATCTATCACATAGATTAATCTAACGAATAACACATCTATCTCTCAAATATTTATTTGGAGGGGGTGAGAACACTTAAGTTCTGTTCTCATAGCAAATTTCAATTATATAATTTCAATTATACAATGTTATCAACTATAGTCACCATGTTATATAGTACATCCTCAGACAGAACTTATTCAACTTATAAATGAAAGTTTGTGTCCTTTTACTAACCTATCCCTATTTTCCTCCATCTCCCATTCCCTGGTAACCATTTTTCTACTCTATGTCTCTGAGTTTGACTTTTTTTTAAAGACTCCGCATGCTGTAAGAGATACCATCAGTATTTGTCTTTCTCTATCGGGTTCATTTCACTTAGCATAATGCCCTCAAGGCCCATTCATGTTGTCATGAACAGCAGGGTTTCTGAATAATATTTGTGTGTGTGCATGTGTGCGTGCGCATGCGTGTGTATGATCACATTTACTTGATTCATTGAAAATTTCTAAATTTGAAAATTATTTCTATACAAAATATATAACAACTCATGGAGTGCTTATCCATAACTTATGAATAGGTTTACTAGTATCGAGAGTGAATATTTCCACAGTATAGGAGAAGCATACTGATGTTTAACTTGGCAGGGGCTTTCTGAGTTTCTAAGGCCTTCTGGATTGGTCTTTGAAGAATATACTGCTCTCCACTCCTGTTGAAATCTGGCTCTGCTGTCTGATTGGTGACGATAGCAAAGATCATCTAGAAAACAACCACAGTAATGATGTCTTTTTAACTCTTCCATGGTTGACCCAGACCCCTCTTCTCCGCAGGCAGTACCTGGTCCTGGTCCCATCACAGCTGTATGCTGGGGTTACCGAGAAGGCCTGTGTCGTGCTTAATCACCTGAATGAGACAGTGGAACTGACAGTAACTCTGGAGTATGAGATGCAGAGCAGGAATCTCCTCACAGACCTGGGGGCGAAGCACTCCTTCTACTGCAGCTCCTTCATGGTCAGTATCCCTCCTTGGGAAAAGGGAGAGCATTAAAGAGAGAGCATGTTAGTTGATGCCTTGCATTCTGACCCCCAACAATAAAAAAGCAAAAGGAAGAAAAAAATGAGGAGTACAGAGCAAATTTCAAATTAGAGTCTAAAAATAAAAGTTCTACTGAATAAACTTAGATAATATTTACAAACAGAACTGGTGCAACATACAAAAGATAATAATGGTTACAGGAAGGACTTCTATAACCATTATTATCTTTGCTCTTAAAGTAAACTTCTAAGGAAAATAATGTTCATGCCATTACAGATATAAACACATAGATTCATAAAGTTAAGTGACTTCTCTATGATCTCGCAGATGGTTGATGGTTAATGTATTGTCCTTGTAACCTTTAATTAACTTAAAGTATTAAATAGTTAATCATACCAGCTTACTGCCAACAATAATATGTAATGCTATTTTGACCGTTGAAAAATAAAATTTAATAATTATTTTAATACTACCATATTGCTGTGAAAATGTGAGCTTGTTATTGCCTTCATTGTCATAACTGGTTGAAGAATTAGTTCATTTTATTGCAATGACATTTTTCCTTTAGTCAAATCAACAATTCGTTGCTGTCATGTTACACGATCATAATAATCTATAAAAAGAGGGGACATCACCTTTGACCCTATCCCTTACTAATTTTCACGGGACTAACCAGAGAAATGAGAAAATCACAAAGGCTGAGACATTCAGAAGTGGATCTGGGCAGATTCTTCAGCTCATTTCGTTTTTACAGATTCCGGAGTCATCATCTTCCTCAGCGTTCATCACTGTGCAGGTGAAAGGGCCGACCCAGCACTTCATAAAGAGGAAGTGGATTCACATAACAAAAGCAGAAAGCCTTGTCTTTGTTCAGACAGACAAACCCATCTACAAACCAGGACAAACAGGTATAAAGAACCAAATGAGCAAAAGCAATTTGAAGGGTTGGAAGTGTGGTTCTCTATTAACTTATGGAAATCCTTGCACGTTGTTATCTGTCTTACCACCCTGAGTTCCCACTGGAGGGTTTCATGAGAAAAATCTCTGTGTTTCAGTGAGATTCCGCATTGTCTCTGTGGATGTCAATTTTCACCCTTTGAATGAAATGGTGAGTGTCACAACAGTGGGTAAGATTGGCAGAAACAGGCAAAATTGTAAAACCTATTCTTTCGGAGAACCGAGACCAATATGAGATTCTTAAATCTATCACAGAAAGATCTCAAAAGTGTATCGCTGCTGGAGAATAAGGGAGATCAGTTCATCAACTACATTTTTTAAACAAATTAAATATTCAGTTAAAATTATGCCCTTAAAGACTCAATTATTTTCATTGAACTGAAGAAAATAAGTGCATTTCACTTCTCTCCTAGAGAAATGGAGAATTTCTCAGAGATAAACGTCGTCTGCAAAATAAACTATTATTAGGACCTTTTTACCTAAATGTAGGTTTCTCAATTGTACATTATTTCATTAAAGGGAAGTCATGACGTCTTAAGAGGCGTATGTCCCAAACTAAACATATAAAGTATTGTGAATGAAATGGAGCCACATCTCCTCATTTGGACAAGAAATGAACAGGCTTACTTCCTCTGGTCCCGATACTGTATTAATGCTAATGTCATGGTGTTCTCTTTCTAAACTCTATCTCACACTCATACTCTTCCTTTCTTTTCAGTTCCCAGTGGTTTATATTGAGGTAGGTAATGTATTGTGTATCTCGGTTGGGATGAGGACTCACTGCCAGTTGTGTTAACTTGCCTCGCTCCACCTCCACCTTCCCCACCGGCAGTTCACCAAAACTAAATAAAACACTTGTTTTCCCTCTCTCTTAAATCCTGGGGAGAGTAGATAAGATGTAAATGAAGGAACAAAATTCCCTGAGATGATGCAAGTTAGTGGCTCTTCCAATATTTCTAAACAAGATGGGTATGCATAATCTCAAAAAGAGGTGCTATCAGCTGTCATATCGCATAGCTGGGAAAGATGTCCTTTGCTCAGTCTAGAATTCCTAGAAACCTTTGCTAATACCTCTGGGGCCAATTTACCAATCAGCTAACTGTCCACCTCCCAATGTCACTCTCCCTGAAAAGCTGTTCCTCTACTCAAAATTATATATTTCAGTTGCTTCTATGAACTTGTGATGTTTTTACCTATAGAATCCCAAGAAGAACCGGATTTTCCAATGGCACAGTGTCAATTTGCACTGGGGACTCAAGCAGCTCTCTTTCCCACTCTCTGTGGAGCCCACGCTGGGTCCCTACAAGGTCATACTGCAGAAGGAGTCAGGGAAAAAAATAGAGCACTCTTTCGAGGTGAATGAATATGGTAAGAATTCTGCATGTGTCCAAGATATTTATGACATTAGAGAATGAAAGATTGGATCATTTTTACATGTAGGTGACAAGCAAAAATCTAGCATGTAATAGTTGAAAATCAGCAAGGCTTTTTATTTATTTAAATATTTGCTAAGCACGTTTCATGCACTATCTCATTTAATCCTTAAAGTAGCCCTCTGAAGCAGATCCTATACCTTCTCCAGTTTACAAACGAACATATTAATACTAGAAAAGTTACTAATTTACCAAAATCACAGAGCCAACAAGAAGCAAGAGAAATTTTAATAGTTCCATCTGACCCTATTCAAACATCAATTGTTAACCAATACATTATGTTATCTACATGCATCTCTTGATCTATATCTTATAACAGGAGGTATTTCCTGGGATTACAACCTGGCTTTGTGTGACCTACATGTAATCTACTCTAATAATAGTAATCAGACCTTGAAACCATCTTATTAGTTATCAGTTATGCGGATTTTCTAACTTAAGTTAAATACATCATGCCATGGATAAGGAGACCTATCACAAAAACAGGATTCTCAAAACTCACCAGAACTGCCATGAGAATTATAGAACAGGGATTCATTATAGAAATAACAAGCCTTATACACAACTGTGAGAGAGGCTGGAAAAGTCAGAGTCCAACAGGAGGAGATAGTAGATCAGAGGAAATTACTAACCAGTCCTCCTGAAGCATTGGTGGGGATGGACAGATCAGAACTCACAAGGGCACCTTCAGATGCCAGAGTGGAACACGAAGGGAAACTGACAGGAGAATCAATGGAAGACTGTTACCTCTCCCTACCTACCACTCCAGTATTTCTATAACCAGGTGCTGATGGTGGGCCTAGGGTCTCTGTGAGTCAGCAGGGTTTAGAAGTTGGGAGGAAGAGAGCTGGACACAGAGAGGGAAAAAATAAGGACAAACTGGAAACTGCTGGCCCCTCTGTACCTGTAACTGCGTCTAACCATGGGGATCTTCAGAGATTAATGATGCTACTTTCCTCCCACCTTTGAAATCTTGGACAAATTCAGAGAAGGAGATTCTAGGAACCATAATATCAGCTTAACCAAGTTAACATGGTACCAACTGCCCATGGTTATGACGGCATCTCCTTTGCCAATAGTGGCCCTGCTGCCCCTTATTGTAATTGAAATCACTTTATGTGACCCTTTGTTACAAGGTTCTGTAGCAGAATCATTACTAATGCTTACAGGACCTCCTGCCCACTCTCACCATTTTTTTTCTCTTTTGTTGATAACAGTTTTGCCCAAATTTGAAGTCCAAGTGAAAATGCCTAAGACTATTGGTTTTCTAGATGATGACTTTGTGGTATCCGTCTGCAGTCTGTGAGTTACATTTTTTTCACCTCATTTCTTTTTCCCTACTTTATTTGTATTGCCCATAATGATCACTGGACTTTGAAGTATTTTAATTAGCGAAGGAATGACTCTCTCCCCAACTTGTCTGAACTCAGACTAGGGAGCAGGGGTGGTGGCATACGACACTTCTACTGCTAATAATAAAAATTATTAACTGAGCATTTAAAATGTGCCAGGCAATGTTTTAAGTGCCTTGCACTTATTTACATTTTTTTCTTACACTAACCCTATGAGAAGGGGATAATTATCCTCATTTTACAAATGAGGAAACTGCAACACTTAAAGGATAAAATAACTTGTTCAAGTTCCTACAGACAGTAAATTCCAGAAGACTGGAATTTAAATCCAACAGTCCACTCCAGACCCTGAACTCTTCACCACTATTCTATATTGCCTCTGAAAGTAAAAAAAAAAAAAAATTCTAGCTTCATGAAGCATTTCTATATTTCTATATCCCAGACACTGGTTTAAATTGAACCTGGGTCATCCAACTCTGGAGCCCATGCTCATAGATTCCATGTTATTCCATGTCCTATTATCTCCATTTTTTTATAGTTCCCAATTTCTTAAACTATGGAAAGCTAGAAAGAAGCTCAGTAGACCCTCTATCTTAAAGGCTGGATATATAAGGTAGAATTAAAACTACATGTCATTTATTTCTTCCCTGATTACCTTTTAGTGCAGTAGAGTACCCCCTACATGCACCAAGGAGGTTGATTGTACTTCTTGCTTCTAAAAACAGCATGTAAAACATGTTTTCATTCTTCTCACCAGCTCTGATGCTATAAATTTTTCCATCAAAGGGAAAGGCTTTTGATTCAGATTTAAAGATAAGATTCAACAAAGTGATTAAATTTAGTAAATAATTTATTACTTTATCAGCACTTTTTTTTGGAGGGGGAAACTATAAAAAGAGGAAGCTCGGGGCTTCACAGTTTGGGCAATAAGTCTCTAATCTAAGTCTGCATCAGAATCTATGGACGTTCTTAGTTAAAATGTAGATTCCTCAGCTCCACCTCTAGAGATTCCAGTCATAAATCTGAGGAAGGATTTGGGACTCTGACTATCACTGCATATCTCAGGGAATTTCAATGTGGGTGGTCCATGAAGCATACTTTAAGAAACAATAGACTAAGTTCAGCTTCACATCATGTCTTAGTCTGTTCAGGCTGCCATAACAAAATACCACAGACTGGGGAGCTTATTAACAACAGAAATTTATTGTTCACAGTTCTAGAGGCAGGTAAATCCAAGATCAAGATGCCAACATGGTCAAGTTCTGGTGAAGGTCCTCTTTCTGGTTCATAACTGGTGTCTTCTCCTTGTGTCCTTACATGGAGGAAGGGACAAGAGATCTCTCTGGAGCCTCTTTTATAAAGGCACTAACACATGCATGAGAACTTCACCCTCCTCCCAAAGGCCTCACCTCCTAATACTATCAATCTTTGGGGGTTTAGAATTTCAACAAGTGAATTTTGGGGGGACATAAATATTCAGACCATACCACATCACATCTCTCCATCATATTTGGCAGAATCCGACTGTCATCATGATACTGTTCACTTATAATGTTTTTGTTCTATAGCTAGTGCTTTCCCATTTAATTCCTCATTTATCCTCTTAAAATATACATGAGTTAGGGAGGACTTAGAAATACACTGTGTATGCTTCCCTAATTTTTTTCCTAAAACAACTTAGGAGGTATTGGCAAAGGTAGAAGCATAACCTAGATAATCTGACAGCAGAGAAAGAAGGAAATAAGGCAGTTTTTTCTCAGATCTTCCTTCCCTCTCAGCTGAAGTAAAACTTCAGCTGAGAGGGAAGGAAGATCTGAGAAAAAACTGCATTGTTACTTTTCCATTTGGAGGAGTTTCAAAAAGTATTTCAGTATTCAGTAAGTATTTTCTCTTAGAGTTGTAGATAATTAAGACACAGTTTCAGAATAAGTGCTTCTAAAGTACAAATGCTTTGGAAGGAAATACAATTGCTGTCAATGAGTAAGATGGGTATATGAATGGATCAAATCCTGTGAAGAACATCTGAGTTATTTATGTTACGTATTTTTTGTATGACTCTTTACTGTTATAGATACACATATGGAAAGCCTGTCCGTGGTCTGGTGACAATTAACGTGTGCAGAAGATATTCACGATACAGTTCTACCTGCCATGGAAAACATTCACAAAGTATCTGTGAAGAATTTAGTCAACAGGTATATGGAAATCACTCTCCCCAGGACAGTAACACCAGATCTTGTTTTCTTGTGGCTGATAATAGAATAGAGAATACACTACAATACAATACAATATGAGAGTAGTGTTTGAAATAGTCACCTGGGAGAAGTGTGGAGTAAGGGACACATTTTAAGATTGCCTGGCAATGATCGGAACCAACTTGAGGGTGGGGCTCATGGATTTATACTGGTATTTATTTGGCCAGTTTTGTAATTTCCTTCTGACCGCAATTGACATGCCAGGTATATGGGCATAAAAGGATGTGGAAGTCTCCAAAGTTGGCTTTTATCAAATATAATAGAAGAAGAATGTGACAGATACTAAGAATTGGGCTAGTGGGAGAATCAAATGACACCCTATGGAATCTACCCTGCATAGCGGAGACTGAAACCAGCCTCAGGTTGAGGAGAGGGGGACTGAGAGGCATGATGAACTGGAGGCCTCGAGTACATCAGAGAAAAAGTGGAGCAAGAATAACTAAGGGAAACAGCAGTAGGACACGTATTAACAAATGAAATGTATGAATACTGATTTCAGGGGAAGAGTATATAAAAGTCCAGGGTGTGGCAACGTGAGCGGACACTATAAGGGTGTGGAAAAGCAAGTTATCAAAGTTGTAGAGACCAAATAAATGAAAGGCTAGGGTGGTGAATATGATGATGAAGTTCAAGATAAACATCGAGAGCTTCCCTGGTGGCACAGTGGTTGAGAGTCCGCCTGCCGATGCAGGGGACACGGGTTCGTGCCCCGGTCCGGGAGGATCCCACATGCCGCTGAGCGGCTGGGCCCGTGAGCCATGGCCGCTGAGCCTGCGCGTCCAGAGCCTGTGCTCCGCAACGGGAGAGGCCACAACAGGGAGAGGCCCGCGTACCGCCAAAAAAAAAAAAAAAAAAAAGATAAACATCGATAAGCAAGATAAACATGAGAGAAATCTAGCTGCCAAAATCCTTATTATTATCAGGGAGACTAGGATTAATTTCTATTTTCAAATGAGTCATGATATCTGCATATAAGTACATTAAATAAGATTAAATTTAATTATGCAATAAATATTTTCATGTAAATAAGTACAAAAATGAAAACAAATCTTTATTATAATAGGAAACCCGACGTTTAGTTTAGAGATCTAATTGCTATAATGATTCATCTAGTCAATGAATATATGTTTTTTTTTTAATGACCTAGATATCACAGTTAAGAAAATACAGTCCCTAGTTGATATTTAGGTGGAGGTCATTACAGAGGCTCCTTAGAACATGTTATGTCTGAGCTGAGTTTAGGAGAGCAGTAACTGTTGGCCAAGCTGGGAATGGAAGAAAGAATGTTATTTGAGGAACAACATACACACACACACAAAGAGATAGAATTACAAAATACCATGGCACATTGGGGAAACTCTAGGAAGTTTAATATGACAGAAATTGGATAGGCTTTTGGAAGAGAGGGGAGAAGGCAAAGGTTGGCAATGATTAACTCAATGATTAATGAAGAAATTTTGTATCATTTGGAGGCTTGGGAAAAGATAAGCACCCAAAAGATGGTCAGAACATTTGTAAAATTTCCTTCTGTGGCCAACACAAAATGTTCATAGGTTGGTAACTGACTTTTTAAATCACAAATCAGAGGACCCAGGAATTCTCTTCCTTTCTCTTCAGGCAGACGAGGAAGGCTGTTTCACACAACTAGTAAAAAGTAAAATATTTCATCTGAGACAAAAAGGATATGACATGAAATTACTAGTGGAAGCCAAGGTCAGAGAGGAGGGAACAGGTTTGTATTATTTTTAAATAGTTATTAATTTATTAAACATTTATCAAACTTCCATTCCATGTAAAATGCTTTATAGTTTCTGGGGACTATGACAATGACATGGTCTCTGCCTTCAAGGAATTAGGAATCTAAAGAGAAATTATATATATGGCTATGTATATATGTATGCATGTATTATATATAACCGTAATAAAATTTCCACAGGAAATGTAAAAAATAAGGGCCAAATGAGCATGGAGAGAGTTAATTCTAATATAGAGCTGAAGAAGGCTTTGAAAAGTAACATTTGAGCAGATTTGAATAGAATGGATAGTATTTTGAAAGACAGTGATGGACCAGGAAAGCGTAATAGGCATAAAACAAATGCCTTCAGTCCCAGGAGAACCTTAAAAAAGTAGGCTGGTGCTAAGGTGTTTAGAAAAGTAAATCATGTACTAAAGAGATCAGACTTTATTATGAAAAACATTGGATATCTTCAGATATATTTAAGGAGAATGACCTAAATAAATTGATTTTTTTTAAAAAGTTAATTCCAGTAGGCATGAGAAGGACAGGCTAGATGAAAAATGTGTTACAATGTGATACATCAGAATACTATTCAAAGGTGACCCCAAAGACTACAACTTGGGGGCCAGGGAAATGGAAATGTCATTAACCAAGATAAGGAAAAGATGAGAAAGAGCTATGGTGATGAGAATGTGTCAAAGGTAATTCATCACAGATTGGAATATCAAAATGGAAGTTGATTCATTCCATTCATGTCAAAATGAAATTCATTTTGACAATTTCAAAAGGAAGCCAGAACAAAATCAGAACGAGAAATGTAAATCTGAAACCATTCTCATTGTGTCCAGATCCTCCTAAGAGTAAATGCAAGTGTTCTGAAAGTGAGCTCACTTGGCATTGCTAAATTGAGGCTAGAGGCAGAAAACGAGGGCCCCAAGACCAGAAACAACTGCAGTTAGGAAATAGTATCAGATAAGTCAGCAAAATAAAACTAGAAGTCACAAGGTTAGGGGAAATAAGGACAATTTCTTAGATGCCACTGGTAGGGTTTCAGTGATACTTATGTATGAAGTAATTCTGAGAGTTCATTTTAATGAGGTCTGAGATGAGAATACCATATTGGGGGAAAATAAAGGATCTTTTAGACTTGATAGAGCGGTGCTTTAGATGATGGAGTTAAAATACAGATCACACTTCACTGAATGGAAGAGCACCGGCTATTGGCTATACTTTTCACCACGTGGTAAAAAGAATGTTTTTGCTGGGGAAGTCGTTTGTGATAGAAATTTAAGAATATTTTTAGGCCAATGTGAAGAATCAAGATGTATGCAGAAAGTTGTTGGGGGAAGACGTGGATGTGAAATAGACACAAAGATACAGCAAGATCCCAGAGGAGATGAGGTGAAAAACTTCTCAAGAACATGTGTGGAACAAGCAGAATATTTGTGAAAACAGAGAATTGAGGAAGTATGGATAACAATGATTTTCTAAGCATGAGAAATTCTGGAAAGACTAAGAAAAGAGTATATGGATGGTATTTTGTTATAATGGAGTGAAAATGGGATGGAAGTATGAGGTGAGCTGAATATATGGAACAGTTCAGCTTCACTGAATTATTTTTCAGGGTTGGAATTAACTGGACATGGATCATGTAAAATCACAAACACCTTAAGCAAACTGAAATTTACTAAAGTGGATTCACATTACAGACGTGGGCTCCCTTTCTTTGGGCAGGTAAAGTAATCTTTTCAATATAATCATAATTGGGGGGATGTGGCTTTTAAGAAAACAAATTTTTATATCACAAAATCAAAATTTATTATAAAAATGAATATTTATTTAGAGTAAGAAAAGAATATAACAAATTTGAAAGGCAAATATTGTCACAGAATCCCCCCAAAAAAGCATATTCTTACTAATTAACTTCCTAACACACCTTAATACACTTTTCCTGTATAGTTCGGCTGCATACTCTTTGATTGCCTCTTTATAAACTGATTTTATAATATAATTTTCTATAGAAAGAATAAGATATTTTCATTTAGTGTTTTTATTATTGTTAGTTTTTTAATTTTTTTAGTTTCAAGGCTCAATATTCATAATAATATTGCTAAATTATAAGACTGATATCCAATTTAGTAAACTATCAAGGAAATGTAAGATTTCTAGGCATTTTACATTTTATTTTGTAGTAACTAATCTTTGAATTGACCGTTTACAGGCAATTTCCTCATTTTATTGATGTATACGAATTTGATATTGTCTTAAGGTATTCCAGTATTTTGTATCAAATTGGCAAGAAATTAATAATGGGGCAAGACCATTTCAGGTCAAGAGAAAAGCATGAGAAAACTGAAGACTTGGAGGATGAATATGACTTGGCCAGAAATTTAAGAAAGATGAGAGAACAGCCAAGGCTGTAGGTGTACAACAGCTTTTTCAGGATCAAAGAACCAAGTGTGTTTTAGGTTATGTTCAGAATTTTGGATTGAGAAGTTACTGAAAGTTTTAGGGAGAATGACATGAGCAGTGTAGTTTAAACTGTATAGAGAATGGTTTGAAGCAAGGACAGAGCAGCAGAGGGGGGACTGCATAAACTTAAATAGAAAGATATAGGAAACCGGATGGGAAAAAATATTGTGGTTTTAACTGGAATGGAAGCAGTAGATTTGGAGAGAAGTAAATAGGAATAAAAGATGTTTAGCAGGGGAAGGGTTAGCATTTGGCAAGGGGTTAGATATAGGCACTGTTATATATAGGCAGTGAAAGAGAGAACATGACCAAAAAAATAAGGCCCTACATATTCCTGCATAAATTACCAGATGGATAGAAGCCCTCTATACTGAGATAGAGAACACCAGAGATGAAGAAAATTTGGGAAGGTAACATCATGAGTCCACTATTGGCTGTTCTCAGTTGAATGCTCATAAGTTATCTAAATATAAATGTCAAAAAGAAAAATATTTTAGAGCCCAGAAAACAAATCTTATTTTCATATCCTAAGATCTTCGTTAAGTGACAGTGGCCAAGGCGTCAAGAGGCGAAAACGACAGAGTAGAAAATGTTATTGCTATATAACACCCGGAACCACTATCACTTTCCTATTTCTAGGTTCTTCTAGTTGATGAGAAGGATCAGCCAATCCCCAATAAAACTGTAGTTGTTAACGTGGATGTACTTGCATACCATGCCAGCTTTACTACGAATGAGCATGGTTTGGTGAACATTTCCATTGATACCAGTAATTTCACATCTTCTTTCATTTCAGTTTTGGTAAGTGGGAAGGGGCATCTGGGACTAAAAAGACACAGATCACTGGGGCCACAGAATTTAAGGGTACATGGGAAGCAGGTGAACTCCAGAGAGAAAAGAAAAGGTGATAAGACTAAAGCAGAAATTAAGCAATGTGGAGAACTAAACAATAAGAAATGAAAAATTCTCTGTCAGAAACTTTTACTTTAGATAGACTCTGTTTACAGCATGATCTAGTTTCAGGAGACATTTAAATATTAGAACATCTTGATAGTCTCTTGAAAATTCAACAGTTTTATTACAAATTAGATTTTGCCTTGTTTCCTTGTTATACCACTATTTTTGTTTTGTGTTAAGGGTATGAAGAAAAAGTAATTGATCTTGATTATGAGTGAATAATACCTACTAAATCAGTATGGTGTAAACTTAAATAAATTTAAGGGAAAGTTTTTAGAGATTATGCTTTATTTGGGAAGGCAGCCTATAATGAAACCAAGTAAGCATGATTCTTAATAAAATCTTCAGTAAATGACAGAGTGACCAATATATACATAATATATGTTAATAACAAATAACCTACTTAAGACCTTTATTCTATCCATTAGGTCACTTACAAGCAAAATAAACTCTGTTTTGATAACTGGTGGCTTGAAGAATTTCACACACCAGCACAGCACACTGTAAAGCATATTTTTTCCCCAAGCAAGAGTTATGTTCACCTTGAACCTGTGGCTGGTACCATTGCCTGTGGGCAAACCCAGGAGATTTGGGCACACTACATCCTGAATGGACAGATTCTGAATGATGAAAAAGAATTAACCTTCTATTATTTGGTAAGAATAAAGGCCAGTGTAGTGCTTCCTAATTATGTAGACCCTAAAAAGATAGAGTTCCTATCTAAGTAATGCTCTTTATATCAATATAATGTTTTTATGAGTGAAGAGAAGTTGTTTCCTAACAAATTAATGCTTTAATTTTTCATTTATATTCTGGTCTCCACTGAAACTTTTAAAAACTTTTTTTTTTTCTGAGTTCCAATGGAAAATTATTGAATGGAAGAGGAAAGAGCTTAAGACAAATGCCTTGTTAGACAAAAAAGATTGTTTTTCCTAGAACCCAGTAGATAAATAAGCGAAGGATAAAAATCAAGAACTTAGCCAATAGGAAATAAAAATTATAAACAATCTTCTGGAAAAATGTCAATTTAACATTAATTGGAAAAGTGAAAATTAAAAGAATAAAGCAGTAGTATTTTATTCCTATAAAGGTTCTAAATAATTTACAAAGTTCAAGAACTGGTGTAACTGCAGGGAAAAGTACATTGACAGGCATATTATAAATTGATATGATCCTTTTCAGGTCAGTATACCTACTGATCTACAAAAATTTAAAATATTCAAAGCTGGTAGTTATCCAAGTAAGTCTTTTTAAGAAGAAAAACTTATGTGTAGGAAATTCTGTGTAGGAACATTAACTATAAATAGTATTTTTTTAATTCTATAAAAAAGTGAAAAAATTGACAGTAAGTTAGAATCTTAGCTTTATTGCTTCCTAGTTATGGGACCTCAGGTAATTTACTTAATCTCATTTGTAAAGAGAAATGTCAATCATCTCATCTGAATACTGAAGATAGTATTTATACTTACTTCATAGAGTTATAGTCAAAACTAAATAAAAATCTTAAAACTAAATTATTTAGTTCAGTACCTGGCACATAGTTTTTTTTTTTTTAAATAGAGGCAACAATAGAGAATACTTACATATATTTTATACCTGCCTTCACTATATATTGCTTTGCACATAATAGATGCTTAAAATATTTGTTGAAAGAATATGTAAATTTAAAATATTAATATTCAAGATAAGTAGTAACATTAAGTAAAATTCTAAAGCATTGTAAAATTTTATGTTTCTTATTTAAAGTATGTTGTTTGAAGTAAAATTTATTATTTAAACTCTATGTATAGGAAAATATTGAAAGAGAAATTTAGTGAACAAAAACAACTTCTGGGTTGAAGTAGCGAGTTATTATTTATTTGTGTATTATACATATGTTTAAGTAAGTTTAATAAGTACCCTTTAAAATGATAATACATGTATTTCCCTCTGCCTTCAGATCAAAGCAAGAGGAAGCATCGCTCAGTCAGGAGCCCATGTGTTGTCCATTAAACAAGGAGAGAGTAAGTACTTCCAGGATTTCCTATTTTTTTTTTTCCTATTTTCCTATTTTTTCTCTCAAATTGTCAAATCCTAAACGTTTTAGCAAGATGAAGCTATTTCTTACATTGGAGGAAATGGTCACCAGCTTTCTTCCATCAACCAAAGTTGAGGAAGCTGATAAAAGAAGGATACTAGGTTCATTTTAGTCCATTTAGAACTTTTTTATAGCATTTCTATATTGTAAATTTTATTTCTAAAGTAAAATATATTCATTTTATTAAATTTTTTAAATGCAGAAAATAATAGAAAAATGCAGAAAATCTCCAAAGAAAAATTTTACTCTGTATGTTTTTGTATTAGTTTCCTATTGCTTCTGTAGGAAGCTCTCTGGCTAAAAACCACACAAATTTATCATCTTATAATTCTGTAGATCAGAAGTCTTACAGGCTAACATCAAGTTGTGAGCAGAACTACATTCCTTCCGGAACTCTAGGAGGTTACTTGTTTCCTCACCTTTTCCATCTTCCAAAGACCTCCTGCATTCCTTGGTTTATGGCCTCTTCTTCCATCTTCAATGCCAACAACACACCATCTTCAAATCTCTCTTATACTCCTGCCTCTCTCTTTTAGATCATACTCTCCTTCTAGATTTTCTTGAATCATAAATATCCATTGATATCTGTTATCCCAGGAAGAATAACTAACTTTTCAAGAAATAATCTATTATGAAAAGATAAGTACATTTAGTCTCTTTATTTGTTACATGTCCCCAGGCTAAATCTCATAAGTAGCTTCCTTTTTTCTGTTCATTTGAATAGTTATAGGCTATCATTTTACTAAAGCAATATTTATTAACAAAGCATATTTAGAAAGATCAAAAAGCCCATTCACCCAAGGTGAGTCAGTACTTCCAAGAAAAAATAAAGAATATGTATTGTAAAATCTCTCTTGCTAAAAGTTTTTTTTATTGCTTAAAAAAATTGAATTCAGGCACTCAAATATGGACAGTCCCTCTAATTCTCCATTTAATCATTGATTTTTATGGGATTGATCATTATATTGGTTTTTCTAGAGCAGGTAAGATTGTTCCTAATAGCATATCAAAAATCAAACTGCCTCCTAAGGCAATTTCTTCAAAATCAGTTCCTGTAATAGAGTTTAAATTCTATATAGTATACTGAGTATCTTGAGAGGTGAAATGGGGAGAAGGAAGTGTCTCTCTAAGAAAAAATACACTTCATTTTATTTGATGATGACTATGTAAATGGTTGCTTTTCCATTTGTCTTTGATTTCTGGGAAACTCAGTGTTAAATTTAAGCACTCTAGTGTTTAACCATCTGTTATAGCTTTTTTTTTTTTTAAAGGGAACTTTATTTTTATTTATTTATTTATTTTTGGCTGCATTGGTTCTTCATTGCTGTGCATGGTCTTTCTCTAGTTGCGGTGAGCGGGGGCTACTCTTCATTGCGGTGTGCGGGCTTCTCATTGCGGTGGCTTCTCTTACTGTGGAGCACGGGCTCTAGGCGCGCGGGCTTCAGTAGTTGTGCCTCATGGGCTCTAGAGCGCAGGCTCAGTAGTGGTGGCGCACAGGCTTAGTTGCTCTGCGGCATGTGGGATCTTCCGGGATCAGGGCTCGAACCCATGTCCCCTGAATTGGCAGGTGGATTCTTAACCACTGAGCCACCAGGGAAGCCCTGTTATAGCTTCTTAATAAAATTTATTCCTGCCTCTGTTTAACCCTGCTTGAGAAGTCCAATTTCATATGGTTTCAGTATCATTGTTTCAAATTTATTTTGACCCTGCTGTTTTTGTGTATTTTCACCACAAGCTGCCCTCAGATCTTCTATAGATACAGGAAGGCTATAGTTTTTAAAGAAATTTATGCTACAAAGATAAAACAGAACATTTTTGAGAAGATTAAGCAGATACATGAATTAAACACTATGTAATTCACACAGAAAGTAACCACTAAGATAAATGCATTGAATTCTTTTATAAAAATCGGAGGCATACTGTTTTGTATGTGATTATTTGTACCTGTATCTCGGCTGTGTTTTAAATGGCCTGAAGGTAGAGACTATGCTGCATTCTTTGACTTGGCCTCATGCATATGACAAGAACTGTGCTGACTGGATCATAGATAGAGATCATTAAAGGTGTCTAAAAGTTCTTCTCTCTTGAATTCTTAACGTCTTTTTTTTAATTTAAAAATAGAGACATTCACTAAATGTTCTTTTCTACTTCCGCAGAGGAAATGAACAATTTAACCTACATCTTTAAGGGAAAATGTCATTAGTTCAGCATATATTTATTGAATACTAATGCACACAAAATGGTATAAATGCAAGTCTTACTTCAATATGCTCCAAATGTAAATAAGTTAAATAATTTGAGAACCTCTTCTTTATAAAATTGAAACTCTTCCCTCTTCCTAATCTATGATCTTGAACTTTCTTTACTCTCCAGTGAAAGGGGTATTTTCCTTCTCCTTTCAAGTGGAATCAGACATTGCTCCTACAGCCCAGTTGCTTATTTATACTATTTTACCTAATGGAGAAGTTATTGCAGATACTGAGAAACTCGAGATTGAAAACTGTTTTCCCAATAAGGTGGGTGTTTTCTTTAAGTCCAGTCCTTTTCTTCATCTCCCCTTTTGAAGTATGGAAAATAAGGACCTTATGTACATTTAAAAACTGCCATGTAGTGCTCCTAAAACTTTCTGCCAAAGGACCTCTAAAGGAAAGATTGATGCTAAGCCCCGGGAGGTCTAGAGGAGTAGTTCAAAGCAGGTGGCCATTAGCACAATTTTTTCTCTTGCTTTATCTGAAAATTCATGTGGAATTCAAAATATATTCTACAATTAACCTTTAATAGTTTTAATTTTGAAATGTTTGTTCCCCAAATTTTCAATTAAAAATGATGCTTCACAGTGATGTCAGTTTTATTCTCTCATATCCCCCTGACACGCCTCCATGTATTACTGCAGAAATCAGTAATTTATTGTGAGTTAAATTCACTTTGAATTTGAAACAGAACAGGGGTATATGTGTGTATCCCATTTTGAGAAACATAGCCTGGGCACTCTAATAATGACTATAGCATAAAAATCTAAGTTGCATATGGGATCTTCTTATATTTCCAAAGAATGCATAGCTGTAATGAGAAGCCTACTGAGATATTAATAAGCTTTATCCCAACAGAATTTTCTGGGTAATCTTAACATTAACAATCAACTAGGATCCACAGACTTCAGATATATTTTTTAAAATATACCTACAAGGACTCTGACATGAGTTTTATGAAGATTAAAACAATATGCATTTACAGGAAGTGAACATTTCTGCAATGAGAATTACATTTAGATTGTCCTTTGTAATATACAATGATCTAAGAAAATACACAGTGGATTCTGAATAAATTTTCAACTCCATCTTACTAAAGAATGCTATTAAACCTGGACAGATGTCCAATAGCATCATTTGTGTTCTGTTTGGATGTTCTGTGTGTTTCATATAAACCTAGAAGAGACTTTTGCTTCAAGCTTCAATGTCTTTATTGCTAATCACGGGTAGTTAGTTTTTTGTTAAACCTTGGAATGCCCATCTTATGCCACAGCTTTCAGCACACTTTACTCATCCCAGTAGTGGCTTCACTCTGGTGCAAAAACATATGACAGCTTCTGTGTCATATCATAAAACTTCCACATAGAATCAAAAGTCCATGGACATTATATTCAATCACTTCACATCAAATATCTTTTCACTTATCATTGATCAGAGATGGAGATAAGCTATGATAAATATAGATGAAGATTTTCGCAGTATTCAGAAGAA
Source organism: Stenella coeruleoalba (assembly GCF_951394435.1). NCBI lineage: Eukaryota > Metazoa > Chordata > Mammalia > Artiodactyla > Delphinidae > Stenella > Stenella coeruleoalba. Next base: position 94,462,608 of record NC_137157.1, read on the forward strand.
AGTTGACTGTGTGTTTAAAAGTTAGAGAGTTACTAAAGTTAACAATTAAGGACCCTAGAAGTGAGACATCCTGACAGGATGATGAGCAGAGTAAGAAGTGGGTTGAGAATGTGAGGAAAGATCCAGGTCTGTCTGAGACCTGTGTTTCTTTAAACCAATATACTTTAAATAATTTTTTGATCTTTGTTGGAAAGAAGAAACCTGTTTTCTATTCACCATCCATATACCACTTTCTTATTTTAATAATGACAGGTTTATTATACAGATTAAATACTATGTAACAGTTTAAATTGTTGTTCCTAACTGGAAATAATTATTCATTAAGGATAACATTGATTAATATGGATAGGTACAGGCTCTCAAAATATGCCTTAAAGTTCTTTTCTGGTTCTTATATCAGTAGAACATGTTACATTTTCAAGCATATCCATTTCTTGGTTAGGAGTATTTTCAGTGATTATAATCTCAAATAACTCACTTGTTCATTTGGTATGGACATTCACAAACATATTTTAATGAACTTAAATTTTCTAAAAATAAAAACAAACATATTTAAAATAGAATTCTCCAAAAGCGGTGTTTTCATAATATATTGAACTATAGAGATGAATACTACTGCACCTTGAGGATAAATCAATTAATTTTTTTCATATATGTCTTATGATATACATGAATCCAAAGTGTTACATTAATTCAATAGACCACATAGCAGATTATCATAGTTAAATCCAGCAATCCAAGTCAAATATTATTTAACGGAATGTACTATTTCATTGCAGTCCAAATCAGCTTTCAGTTCAAGAACCTGGAAGCCTAATGGATGCTACTGCAGTAACTAAATTCCAAATTATTTTATAATTTACTCAAGATTCTACTCAAAAAATTCTAACATAAACATAAGGAACCAATAGATTCACTTACCGATGAATTTCTACTGGCCAAACCAGTCAAAACTCTGAAAAAAATTATGCACATTTTTCATTATTTTGTAGTTCTCATTCTTTATTCACAGTCCTTTGAATATTGTCAATGAATTAACTCTTAGGATGCATATTAGATGTTTAGTTTTTTAAATTAATGAGTAAATTTCTGATCCTGATAAACAGTACTACACCGCTATAGAATGCCAGGTGATTAAGAGGGCCAACTGAAGGAGACTTCGTTGGCTGGTCTTAGAGGTGGAATAGGATTTTTCACAGCCCCGTGCAAACTGCACACATTCATCACAAAAACACTGCATGGAGATAGGTATGTATCTTTGTTAGCGTGTGCATTCCAATTCCCACTCAAGATTCTCTTTTACTGTGATCAACATCAATTTATATTTCACTGGTTATAAAGAGAGTGGGAAACCTGAGTTAATCGAACCACATTTCCAGTTTATTCCAGAGATGGTTAACTGGTAGTCGTCAGGCAGCTTCACCTCTTAACCCTTCTCTAACATGGATGAAGAGAAAGGAAGTGTGGAAAGGACTAGTCCTACCCTGGGGTAGGAGAGAGTTTTAAGATTGTAACAATTAGAAAATGTGTGGCTATAATCATATCCTCTTTACAGGTAAATTTGAACTTCTCTTCAGCCCGGGGACTGCCAGCCTCAGATATCAACCTGAAGGTCACAGCTGCTGCTTACTCCCTCTGTGCCCTCCGTGCGGTGGACCAGAGTGTCCTGCTAATGAAGCCTGAAGCTGAGGTCTCACCTCAGTCAGTGAGTCCCATTTCAGTCTTGCATATCAGAAAATGCACACATGATATGACCATTTTTGGAAGCTGGAAGTTATAACTGCAAAGGACAAGTTCTTCACAGTGTCAGGCATAGTGTAGTAAGTCACATATGAGTTTGGATTCAATTCAGTTCCAAAAAAGACATTGCACAGGGTGCTTCACACAGATCATCTTACTTCATTCTCTGCTATAACATATCAAAGAGTGAGCAGTCTCGTTCACTACTACATTCCCTGTGCCTAGCACAGTCCTTACATGTAAAAGACATTTCTTTTTTTTGTTTTTTGGCGGTGGGGGAGGGCCACACTGCATGGCTTGCGGGATCCTAGTTCCCTGACCAGGGATTGAACCCACGCACTCGGTAGTGAGAGTGTGGAGTCCTAACCACTGGACCACCAGGGAAGTCCCTCAACACATTTTTAATGAACGAATAAATGAATAATAATTCCTTAACGTGGATATTATTACCTTAATTTTATGAATGAAGAAAACACAGCCAGCATAAATTAAGCAACTATAGAAAGAACATGCCAAAACTATATATATATATATATATATATATTTTTTTTTTTTTTTTTTACGGTACACGGGCCTCTCACTGCTGGGGCCTCTCCCGCCGCGGAGCACAGGCTCCGGACGCGCCTGCTCAGCGGCCATGACTCACGGGCCCAGCCGCTCCGCGGCATGTGGGATCTTCCCGGACCGGGGCACGAACCCGTGTCCCCTGCATCGGCAGGCGCACTCTCAACCACTGCGCCACCAGGGAAGCCCCAAAATTATATTTGAAAGGTGGGATTTGAACCAAATTTTATTCAATGCCATGTCTAACACACCACAATTCAAGATAGTATGTGAAATGCCAGGTTTTTAAGTCTTCTCTAAAAAAACAGGCACTTACTCATTGGTTTTAAGTATGGACAAAAGAGAGTTTCCAACCAAACTTGTCTTTTAAAGATGTTTCTTATAATGAAGAACTTCCAAAAAGGCCCAATAGTTTACAATCTTCATTGTCCATTTATTTATTTAACGAATATCCCCTGCGTCTGGATTACGGGATAGATACTGCTCCAGGAATAGGAGTTTTTATGGTGAACAATCAGATGTGGTCTTTGACCATTTTAGACGTATAGTCTTGTGAGTTATTAAACAAGCAAGCAACAAAAGCATATAAACATATAATAGTTCTAAATTTTGATAAGTATCATTTAAGGAATAAACAGGATGTTGAGCTAAAGAAAAGAGTTGAACAATTTTTGATATAGTCATTAGTGGTGTCTTCTTAGATTGTCAGATAATGGGGGGTAGGGGCAGGCATTACAAAGAATGAAAGCAGCGTGCCTGTAGGTCTTGCGGTCAGAATAAGTCTGCAGTGTTCAAAGAGGAAAAGGTAATGACCTTATACGTAATGGTGAGAGAAGAGGATGGTAGAGGTGGTAGGTGGGATGGAAAGTAAAGAAGATCATGACAAGTACTGTGAGCTTGCAGTGGAGTTAGGAGTTGACAGCAAATGTAGTGGTAAATCACTGAGGAGTTTTAAGCAGGAGAGTGATTTAGTGATTTAGATTTATTTGGTAAGAAGATCTTGTTTGCCACTCAGAGTATGGGAGCAAGAATGAAAACAGTTAGGAGGCTATTGTAGTAGCTTAGATAAGAGATGACAGCAGGTCCGCATGGAGTCACTGTGTGTTTAATGAACACTATATGACTGAGCAGGTAGCCTTATGCTAGGCTCTGGGTGAAAACTGAACTGGAATGGATTTATTTCTAGGTTACCCCTGTACCTAGTTTTTTTCCAAGTTAAAATTGGTCTTAAAATAGTAGACTTAAAAAAAAAAACTTGGTAAGAACTTAATCATATAAAATGGGAAAAGGGAATGAATTAAGTATTTACAGAGGTTGTTACTGGGTGATGGGTATGAATGACTTTTATTCTTTCATGATGTTTCTCTGTACTGTCCACATTTTTGCTTTCTTTTAAAAGTAGGCGTTTGGGCTGGGAGACAAAGAGACTTGAGTTTTATACTTACTCAGCCAAAATGCGCTGTGAGTCTTTGATCAATTAATTTGATATCTTATGTATTAATTTCTTTTGTACAAGAAGAGCATTAGGATCCATAACCCTTAATATCTCCCCATGATTTCTGTGTCACTTTTTATAATGTTGGTATGGGAGTGTTAAATAAGCACCGTGATCTCTTAAACTCCAGATTGAACATTATCACACTCAAAATAAAATAAAATAAAATAAATAAGAGTTTTTCCTTTGTTCTCTCTATTTTGCAGGTCTATGATTTGCTACCAGTAAAGAGCGTCCTTAGTGTTAGATATGGAGGTCCCATGAATGAAGATGGGGAAGAATGCATCAATGCAGAAGATATAACTCACAATGGAATCATTTACACACCAAAGCAGGTCCTGAGTGATGATGATGTTTACAGTATCTTTGAGGTAATTCTTCTTCCTAAAAACATAACCAAATTTGATTTCTAAGTCTTTGTTAAGATGGAGAACAAATAGATTTCTAACCTCTAAAATCTGATCTTCCTCTCATTCACCAAAAAGAAAACCTGTGATTAACAGAAAAATATTGAAATCTCAGAGGCATAGAGAACTTTGTATACACACAGAGAGTCAATCATGAATTTCTCTGGCATTTTAAACAGCAAGGGGTATACTTTTAGGGTCACAACTTTAACCAAGTTGATCCCAAAACTAGTTATCACTGTCATATTCCCCTCTCAGTGATTCTCAGAGATTCCAATATGTGAGAAAAACAAAATATTTCCCATAGCACCTCTGACAGCCTTGGAAAGGTGAGTACCCTATTGGCAGCCATTATAATAGTCATTTTCACAAAAATAAATGATTGAGTAAATGACTAAATTCACAAAGTACATTACTTCAGCCAACACCTTCAGTGCAGTAAAATTTCAGGAAAACTGAAAGTAGCTGTTCATAAAGAAAAGATTTACAAAACTTGGAGTAGAAACATTAGCTTGCCTTAGGTACGTTAGCTCAAATGTGTATCTTTAATCAGGCAGAGTTATGAAAAGGAAGTTTATCCAGGTTGTGAGATTAAATCTTATCTCTACCAAAAATGACTGAAAACTCTCATTATACCTTGAGGAAAGCATACATCAGCTTAGCTGATGAGGTCTGCAGCTTAGCTGAGAACAATTTAAACCTCCCTCTTCTGGAGCCTCCAGAATCATAAATCAGACGGTGGTAGAGGGAGAAAAACAAGACTCGGTTTATTAGCTAACTGCAGCATCTTTAAACATTTCTTTCTGACTTCTTTCTCCCCATTCCATATCACTGCCACCACTGACAACTGTGCTTCAGTGTCCCACAGTTTCCCAAGTACTCTGAGATAGGACAGCAAGTAGTATTTGTGACTAATATCAAAGAAAGAGGAAGCTTGGAACAGGGGGGCTCTAGGAATCAGGCTACTGTGGACATCTGCGATTGTGTTTTGCATGCAGAGATTCAAGATACTTAAAAGACAGTGAGAAAGAAAAAAGGAAAGGATAAATCACAAAAGGGATGAGTTGAACATAGATATTCAGGCAAAGGAATATTTTCCAATAAAACATAAACAAAACAATATTTTCCAATAAACATAAACAAAACAAAGTGTACTGACTGTGAAGAAAAATCCCCAGGACTTCCCTGGTGGCATAGTGGCACAGCCTGTCAACACAGCAGACACGGGTTCGAGCCCTGGTAGGGGAAGATACCACATGCCACGGAGCAACTAAGCCCATGTGCCACAACTACTGAAGCCTGCACGCCTAGAGCCTGTGCTCCACAACAAGAGAAGCCACTGCAATGAGAAGCCCACGCACCGCAACAAAGAGTAGCCCCCGCTCTCTGCAACTAGAGAAAGTCTGCACACAGCAACAAAGACCCATTGCAGCCAAAAATAAATAAATAAATAAATAAATCTATTTAGAAAGAAAAATCTCCAATATGCAGCCCTACAAGTTCAATGGAAAAGAAACAAAAAATTACTGTCTGCCACAAAGTTAATGTTTGGTTTGGGGGGGGGGGGGAAGGAAGGAAAGAAAAACATCCAAAATTAAAATACTCAAGTTTCTTGGAGGCAAAAGATAATTAAAGAGGCATCAGCACATAGGAGACAAAATTCAGAAATAGGAATCAGAAGTGGATCCTAATCCCAGCTCCCATTCACTAACTGGATGATCTGGACTTTCTTTGACCCCATTTTCATACTTATAAAATACCTCTCTTCTCCATTGTTTGGAATTTTCATGATGATCCTATGAGCTATATGTATAATAATAGTAAGAGTATAATACAAACGTAAGGAAATATTCTAGTCTCCAGACTGGATTGCCAGTATGCTTTAATAATTATTTTTCTTCCAGTCTGTAGGATTAAATATTTTTACCAACTCAAAAATCCACAAGCCACATTTTTGTCAGCTGCTTCAGCCATATCCAGGAGCATCTATGATCTATGCAGGAGGTAAGGGTGAGAATTATTTATCTGCTAAAATAATAGAAGAAAAGTGATGCTTTGCTGCGTTGGGTTGGGATAAAAAGCCATTTTTTAAAGTACTGAATGTTGTAACTCCGCAGCAACTTCTCGGTAAATTTTCTTCATATAATACTTTTCCCCAGAAAAAATAATTTTTAAGCCATTATTATTTCTTTCCCTCTCTCTCTCTCTCTGTCTCTCATCCAAATCAAATACTTTTCTGTTATAGTCTTCAATAGTCTTGGTACTTTAAATACTCATTACCCACTGTGGCTTCAATACCTAAATTAGTCAGGATAAGATACATTATATTGCAGTAACAAACAAACCCCCACGTCTCAGAGGCTAAGTATATAACAGTTTATTTTTTCCTTTCACAAACACTGCTTGTGAGTCCAGTAGCTGTTCAGAACACCTCCTGACCAGTCATTGTCAGGGAGGTTCATTGGGCTTTCATCTTGTGACTCCATCTCCAATGTGCCTTTCAAGGTTACTACCACGGGGAAGAAGGAATAGATTTGCACATGACTTTTATGGCCAGCAGTGGAAGTGGCATATATCTCATTGCCCTACCTGCAAGGGATGCTGAGAAATGTGAAGGATTATATAGATATTGTTTGCCTCTGTCATATTCTTTTATGGAAATCAGAGTGATTTTGACATATTGAACAAAATAGAATAATTCAGCTTTTGGTGAATATACTTAGTCTCTTTGTGTGTCTCAGGTACACCTAGAAAAGAGGAAAAGTTGAAAAGGTTCTAGCTCTGACTATTTTCTTTTCTGCTGCTGCTAACAGGCCTAGAGAAGTGTCTAGAGGCATGCTGGGATGGCTACTAATCCATTTTGTAATAAGAAATTTGGTGGTATAAAGTGTTTTTAAAAAATAAATTAAACACATTTAATACAGAAGAAATTATTTGCCTAGGAAGACAAAGAGTAAAGTTATGAAAGTAGAGGAATGAATAAGAATATTCCCTCCACAGAAACAAATTCGTGTAGTAAAAAAAAAACAAGTTTTCATCATACCTTTATCTGGTATGACACATATAACTTTGAAAATTTGCAGACTCAGGGACTTTCCTGGCTGTCCAGTGATTAAGACTCTTCCACTGAAGGGGACACAGGTTCGATCTCTGGTTGGGGAGCTAAGGATCCCACATGCCACGTGGTGTGGCAAAAAAAAAAAATTTTGCAGACTCATTTAACATTTTTGAGGCTCAGTTGAAAGTCAGAATGACAACACCAAAGTCACTGAGGTATCATGAGCATAAATTAAAAAAAATATAATCATGATTCCATATAACAGTGTTTTTTGGTTAAAAAAAACTAAAAAACATTATTATTACTTTATTTTCACATCCCCCTTAATACCAACTGTATTTCTTTTCAATCTTAAGTGAAAACATGTAGGTGGAATGATCCAGAAAAACCTGAAAACAAACTACCATCATTACATTCTTATCACAGATATTCTGTAACACTCTAGACAAATTTTACATTTGGTATTCGTCACCTCTCCATTCTTTCCTTTTCCTGTTCAGTTACATCATCTTAGTCCTGTCCTTCATTGTTTCATAACCAAAGTACTAAAAAGCCACTATAATTTACCTTCCTTGCCTTCCATCTTTCTCCACTTCAATCCAGCCTCTATACCGTGAAAGCTGCATCACCCTTCAACATTGCTTCTGTCATGTCATTTATTTCTCAGACATAATCGCTACTTCCAGAATTCATAGGTCATCATATTTAAGGTTTTAAAAGAGCATGTTCAATGCTATTATTTTATGTATGTTTATATTTATATATTTATACATACTATCTTTATATGTCTTCTGATCTCTGGCAGGTCAGTTTTTTAAAAAATTAATTTTTATTGGAGTATAGTTGCTTTTATCACTTTTAAAAATCAACCTAACTCCTGCCTCCTTAACAGATCTAACTTATTTGTCCTAACCTTCATGGTGTTTTATTATATAAGTACACCTACTATTTACTCAGCTATGTTAAATGCCCCCACCCTGCCCCGAGATAGACATTCTACTCCTGAGGGGTTTTTTGTTATCCCTTTGGAGCATTGCTTCTGACCTCTGTGTACATACATGTGTAGCTGTTTCCTTGGAATGCCTTCTTCATTCCCCTGTGATTCTCATCCTTTCATGGTCTTCTTAAGTTCTGCTTTGTAAAGTCTTTTCTGGCCAATCTAAAGTTTATTTTCTGTCCTTTATTGAGTCTCTGTTGTCTATAACCCATACTTTACTATATCATTGTTTATGTCTTCATATCTTATTAACTGTTAAAAAAAATTCCTGAAATCCTCTTGCTGTAGCTACTATCAATTCCTCGTTTGATTCTCACTGCAAATGGAGAACACATGATCATCCCGTCAGGGTATAAGCAGTATTTGTTGTTTTAAATTACTCTTTATTTTTGCCTTCACCAGTTGAAAACTCAGCTTAGGGAGAGCTACATTTGTTTTCACTTCTAGAGAAAAATACAGTTACCTTTAAACCATTTGATGAAGCAATAGGATTTAGCCTTCCAATAGGACACGTAGATGAGTGAACGAAGTAAGAAGCCGGTAGGTTAAATTGTTCTAATAATAAACATTCCCTGAGCATATGATCTTATTCTACTTGATAAATAAGGCAGCTGTAAGAAATTGATAAAATTGAGGCTTATGTTGGGCCCTGTGTGTTTTCTCTCGACAGGTCAATTGGGTCCAATGGGCCCAGAAGTCTCTGCTCTAGCACGTGGAAATGCAGGGATAGCTTATCCAGTGGTAGGGAGAGAAAACCCTCCAGCTGTGGAAGTGAAAGAGACAGTCCGGAAGTATTTCCCTGAGACCTGGATCTGGGACTTGGTGGCACTCGAGTAAGTTGTGTGTTGCCCAGAATTGAGTTCATAAAAGGATCTGAATCCTCCTCTATAATTCTGGTGTGATCATTGGTTCCTGATCCTTTCCGTTCTGCTCCGCTCTTTTCTGGTAGTTATTTAGATTCACAGTTCATTTATCTCATAGCTAAACAATGCAATCTTCTTTTTCTAATTTGGTCCTGAGATACTTAAAATAACAGAAAGTAGGAAGCTACCCTCGACCCTAAAAAGAAAAAAAAAAACTTTCAGAGACCTCATTATGAACACCAAACCTTATATCAAGTTTAACATTTAGCAAACTAAGTTTTCATGCTCTAGGATCAGCTGTGGTGCTTGCTGAAGGGGACTCATTGACTCTTCTCCTCTTTTTCCCCTCCCTAGCATATCGGGTAGAAGTGAGTTGGCAGTGAAGGTCCCTGACACCATCACGGAGTGGAAGGCTGGCGCACTCTGCTTGTCTGGAACAGCAGGGCTTGGCCTCTCCCCCACCATCTCTCTTACAACCTTCCAGCCCTTCTTCCTGGAACTCACTCTTCCCTACTCTGTGGTTCGAGGAGAAGCCTTCACACTCAAAGCCACTGCATTCAGCTATGTGTCCCATTGCATTCGGGTAAGGGCACTTCTCGACGTAAGCAAAAGTAGAAGGAAGGAACAAAATTACCGTTCATTACCTAGATTTCCCAGGTAATCTCCTAGTAAGTCATAATTGAACATGATGTAGCCTAATTTTAGAATGGAATAAGTACTAAGAACAAAGCTCCCCAACAGGTCTGAGGTGGTAAGGTTATATTTATTCAGGACTCTGCATTATTTGTGTATTCCTAAATTCAGATATTACTTCCCCCTGATTATTTTTTCACTCTAACTAAAGAAAATATCTCTTCCTTGTGTTGGCACAAGCCTAAATCCTGAGTATTTATCCTGATTCCTGACAGTTTTTCAAAGTCCTAATGGCAAACATCTAAACTACAAAATATTTGACAGGATTTACCTTGTTTGAACAGTTTCTCAAAGCCTCTCAATTAGTATGCATTGTCCCTTTAAGCTTCTTCCCCCTGTTACTGACCTTTTCCCTGTGTTCTTTCTCAAATTTGTGGGTGGGAATGGGGGACAGGTCAGCGTGCAGCTGGAGGTCTCTCCTGCCTTCTTGGCCATCCCAGTAGAAAAGAATGAAGAATCTCACTGTGTCTGTGGAAATAAGCAGAAAACTGTGTCCTGGGCTGTTACCCCAAAGTCACTGGGTGAGTGGTAAAGTTGTTCACAAATCCTACTTCTTATGTTGTAATGATTTGCTTTCCATTCTCACTCAGATGCATGTTTTTTTCTCCTCCTTTGACAATGATCGATTGAAAGAAAACCGTTATAAATATTGGAGAGGCTTAAAAAGAAGAAACCATTCAATATAGAATCACTGTTTAACTCCTTAAGAATCTTATTCCCCAGGAAAGGTGAATTTCACAGCTACTGCAGAAGCCCTGCAGTCTCAGGAACTGTGTGACAATGAGGTGCCCCACGTCCCAGCACCTGGACAGAAGGACACTGTAGTCAAGTCCTTATTTGTTGAGGTATGCGAGTCTACTTTCTCTGAGCCTCAGAGGCCTTATTATGTAAATCACATTATCTAATAGGTATGCGACAGTGACATTTCATTCCCAAGAATATGAATATGTCCACAACTCAAGTTTTCACTAACAGTTTTTCTCCTAAAGTGATTGCTTTTTCTCTATCACTATCTACATTCACTATCACTTTTCTTTTTGATTTTTTTTCTTTCAATACAAAGCCTGAAGGAATAGAAAAGGAGGAAACTTTCAACACACTTCTTTGTGCTTCAGGTAAGTGTCAAAAAATAGATAAAATTCTTTTGTTAAGCCACTTGCCAAAGTATATAGTTGTGAAATGCTCTTTGGGGCATGTTTCCTCTGGGGGAAAAAGAGGAAACAAGTATACTATCCCATGTGCAAATCAAAGGACATTTGATGGAGAACAATCTTTTCCTGATAAAGACATAGAGAAGTTAAGAGACTCACCTAATAATGAAGACTAAAGCTGATGACCATAGGACAGGATTCCTTCCAAATACGCCTGTGCTTCCCAAACTTCTTCCAACACAATTTTCGAACTATTGAAATATCTTTGTGGCACTAGTACTATTGGTTATTCTGTTAATAGTTGAAGTGTACTCATGTTTTTATTTAAACAAGTTATTTTAAGAAGAACTTTAGGTCATTAACATATACAGAAAACCAATCTTTTTCTATTACACTTAAAACTACCATTTAAATATTCACACAGTCATTAAAAAATTAGTATTAAAATATTCAACTCTGCACTATCTAAAGTCATCTAGAGAACAGCACTTAGTCTACAGATATCTTGTCTTCTTTATATAAGTATCCCCTGATAATCTCATCTAGTCACAGAACTTCAATAACAACTTTGTACCAGAGACCACAAAATATACATCTTTGGTCCACACCTCTTTCCTAAACTCAGACTCATGTATTCAGCTGCTCACTTATCATCTGCATTTCTAAGCCTGGAGGTCTAAGAGGTATCTCAAAACGAGCATGTTCAAAACTGAACCTCTGCTTAGTCCCCATAAGCCTGCTCCTCCTACAATTTTCTCCATCTCAGATGATGGAAATTCCATTCTTCTACTTGCTGGAGATAAAAAATTTTGGAGTCATCCATTATTATGTCCTTTCTCTTCTACTCCACACCCAATTCATTCCCAAATCTAGCTGGTTGAACCTTTAAATATATATGAAATCTGTCCACTTTTCATCATGTCCACTCTTACTCTAGACCTTTCTCTCTTGGACCAACTCAGTCCCCTCCTAACTGGACTCCTGGTCATCTCCCCCTGTTCCTATACAACAAGAGGGATCATTTAAAGCATATTTCAGATCATGTCCCTCCTTTGTTCAAAGTTTTCCACGAGTCTCCCATATCCCTCAAAGTTAAAGACTATGTCTCCAGCATCACCTACAAAGCCTTTCTATCCTCATGACTTCATATCCTGTTACCCTCTCCCCTACTCACCCTGCTCCTCTAATCTGATTTTAGAACACACCCAGCATGCTCTCATCTCTGGAGTCTTTTCACATTTTGTTCCTTCTTCCTGCAAGTCTCTTCCCCTAGATATCTATAAATTTTACTCCCTGACTTACTTACTGTCAGTCACCTATGATTTTTTAATCAATGAGCTTTATCATTGGGAACCTTCTCCCCACACCCTGTACTTCCTGATTTGCCTTGCCTCACTAGCTCACCCATATAAGCACTTAATCTGCTTCATTTTTTTCTATAGAACTTACCGGTATCTATCACACTAAATATTTATTTGTTATTTTATTACTCCCATCAAAATGAAAACTCTAGGATGTCGGGAAATTTCTTTTGCAAATTGCTATATCATTGCACTTAAAACGGAATCTGGTACATAATACAGATTATGGTACACACTTAATACATATTTATGGAGTGAATATGATTTTTTTACAACCACAACTATAGTAGAAATTAACATAAACAATGAAGAGAAAGAAATAAATATAACATAAGGTATACACTTATAAGGAAATCTATAGAAATTTAACACAAATATATATGATTAATATGAACTTCACTGTGAGATGAATTGTGGCTTTAGGAGAAACTTGGATTGCATCAAAGAGATTATATAATGACCAAGAGAAATGAGATGTTGGATCTTGATCATATAGATGAAAAAAATTCAAATAAATCTAGAACGTTTCTCTCATTTTTCCCTCCCTTATATATATTTGTCTTGTTTCATTAGAAACCGGAGAACCTGAAAAGTTGTCACTAAAACTTCCTTCAAATGTGGTTGAAGGCTCTGCCAGGGCAACACATTCAGTTTTGGGTGAGTCTCCCAGCCCGAAAGAAGCAGTTGTCCATCCCCATAATTCTAGTGCATGGGGCCTCACCATCCCTTACTAATGAACTGTCTGAGTCTAGGCGTTGGATTGAGAGAAAGAACACCAAGCTAAGGACTGCACTGTTGAATAGATGTTGTGCTACATCTTATACCTTGACACACTCTAAAAAGTAAAAAGGGCCATCTCTTTGTGCCCTCATCTTCAAGAGACTGGCTAGGTAGTGATGCTTCCTAATAGATTGAAAAATAATTGTTTTTTACCAGATTTGTGGCTCATCAGAAAGATGTATCCTACCATTCAGATTTTTTCCTGTTTTTTCCGTCCTTGAACTATCTACTTTATTGTTCCCTCATTTCTCTTTCCTTTCTATTTCTTGTTTTCCTTCACCTCTTATGCTTTCTTTTCCACCCCTTTATATATGATTTGACTTCTCACTTAGTTAGTAATCTATCTTCTTATCCCAACATAAATCAGCTCTGAGTTCCTCTGTTTTTTTTTAATATCTTTCATTCCCCAGGTGATATACTAGGCTCTGCAATGCAAAATCTTCAGAATCTTCTCCAGATGCCCTATGGTTGTGGAGAGCAGAATATGGTCCTTTTTGCCCCTAACATCTATGTTCTGAACTATCTGAATGAGACAGGGCTGCTGACAGAGAAGATCAAGTCCACAGCCATCAGCCACCTCATCAGTGGTGAGAGATTACCCCAAAAGGAAAAACATTAACTGATTCCCTAAATATCTCCTCCAGTGAACTCAAGTCAACATCCCTTTGATTAAGATTTAATAATTATTGTTGCTGTGATATCCAACAAGTTGTCCCACTATACAACCAGGAAATTCGATGGTATCATCAAGTCTTGGAGACTTCATAGTAACATAGTAGTTTCCCTGTGACACCTCAACCAGTTTTGAGGAAAACCCTGATTCATTCTCCAATGTCTCTGCTATTTCATAAATCTATGCAAACTTCCTCTTCAGGTTACCAAAGACAGTTGAATTATAAGCACAGAGATGGTTCTTACAGCACCTTTGGGGATCATCATAGTAGAAGTCAGGGGAACACTTGGTAAGATAATTATTTCCATATGTTCTCTGTAGATCCACAGTATTTCAGAATTCTGGAAATAGCTATTCTCTGATACCTGGAGTTCATGCATAGAAATTTGTTATCCTTTTTTTTTTCTTAATTGGAGTATAATTGCTTTACAATGGTGTGTTCGTTTCTGCTTTATAACAAAGTGAATCAACTATACATGTACATATATCCCCATATCTCCTCCCTCTTGAGTCTCCCTCCCACCCTCCCTATCCTACCCCTCTAGGTGGTCACAAAGCATGGAGCTGATCTCCCTGTGCTATGAGGCTGCTTCCCACTAGCTATCTATTTTACATTTGGTAGTGTATATATGTCCATGCCACTCTCTCACTTCATCCCAGCTTACCCTTCCCACTCCCTGTGTCCCCAGGTCCATTCTCTACGTCTGCATCTTTATTCCTGTCCTGCCCCTAGGTTCTTCAGAGCATTTTTTTTTTTTAGATTCCATATATATGTGTTAGCATATGGTATTTGTTTTTCTCTTTCTGACTTACTTCACTCTGTATGACAGACTCTAGGTCCATCCACCTCACTACGAATAACTCAATTTCGTTTCTTTTTATGGCTGAGTAATATTCCATTGTATATATGTGCCACATCTTCTTTATGCATTTATCTGTCGATGGGCACTTAGGTTGCTTCCATGTCCTGGCTATTGTAAATAGAGCTGCAATGAACACTGTGGTACATGATTCTCTTTGAATTACGGTTTTCTCAGGGTATATGCCCAGTAGTGGGATAGCTGTGTTGTATGGTAGTTCTATTTGTCGCTTTTTAAGGAACCTCCATACTGTTCTCCACAGTGGCTGTATCAATTTACATTCCTCCCAACAGTGCAAGAGGGTTCCCTTTTCTCTACACCGTCTCCAGCATTTATTGTTTGTAGATATTTTGATGATGGCCATTCTGACCGGTGTGAGGTGATAACTCATTGTAGTTTTGATTTACATTTCTCTAATTATTAGTGATGTTGAGCATTCTTTCATGTGTTTGTTGTCAATCAGTTTATCTTCTTTGGGGAAATGTCTATTTAGGTCTTCTGCCCATTTTGTTATCCTTTAAAAACTCCTATGTGTGTCATCACTAGTGGAGGATCTCACCATTTCATCTATGAAAGCTCACTGTTCTGACAGTATAGTAAATAGCAGTAAAGTAAGGATCCCCCAAAACGGAAATAGAAGGCAGAAAATGTCATAATGTGAAATGACAGAGGAAAAAGCTTCTACATTAAGGGAGGAGAGGAGGGGAAGGACAGAAAGAGACTGTGATGTAGTAAAATCATTCAGAAAATGGCAATTTTGGTGGTGGGAAGGCACCACATTTCACAAACATTTTATGAGAAAAAAAAGTGAAAAGTATCGACTCTGGAGAAACCCATCAAGTTGAGACATTTTAAAACAGATTCAGAAGTTTGCTGGACAAATAAGAGTATATTCAGTATTCAAGTATCATTTTGCCACCAATTTTCTCCACGGAACTGTGAAGCTACCTGGAGGCAACTGCACACAGTGAGCTTTAAAAGTGAGATGGTCCTCAGGTCTCCACCTCTTCCTTGCTGGACAGGCTCACTGCATTTGTATTCAAGTCCTTCGCTCAAGCCCAGTCATACATCTTTGTGGAGGACTCGCACATCATGAACTCCCTTACCTGGCTCTCACAGAAGCAAAAGGAAAATGGTTGTTTCCAGCGTTCTGGATCATTGTTAAACAATGCTATTAAGGTGATGCCTTTAAATTTGTTCTGGGCCCTGAGGACAGTGACATGTAGGAGCTACGATGCTCCTATTGATTCCTCAAGTCCTGGTGACATAGCTCTGAGAAGGAAAGTAGACTCTAAAGCTTCTGAAACCTAGCAATAAATTAGTTGTTTGTATTGAAAGAAAATAGCATGCCCCCAAAGCTCCAATACATTAATAGAAGTGAGGGAAAGTGATTTGGGACAGATTTAAGAATTTTAGGGTGAAGGAGGAAGGGGAAAAATCAATAATACTGCCCAAGGAAAGATGCTTTCTAGTGGAGATGGCCAAGGGGAAAATAGAGTTAGCTGATTCTGGCTGATGAATACTGGAGTGTTTGAGTGTCTCTGCCTCTGATCCTTACAGGGTGGGGTAGACGATGAGGTGACGCTCTCTGCCTACATCACCATTGCTCTGCTGGAGAAGCCACTGCCTGTCACTGTATGTACTACCACACTCCCTGGACCTCCCTCACAAATGTAAGGAATAAAACTCATGGAACTATGAATGTCTGAGGAAAATGAGTTGTGATTTTCATGTTATTTAATATTAGTATATTTCACTAGAGCATAAAGGATGACAGATCCTTTGGGAAGCTGCAAAGAAAATTACCCTCTGGTCAGACTGTGATGTTGCACAGGCACTTCGGGGCATTGAATCTAGGGTTACCCTGGAGGCAGTTCATTAGCCTGGTTCTATCTTAAGGTCCATCTTCTTTATAGCACCCAGTTGTCCGCGGTGCCCTATTCTGCCTGGAAACGGCCTGGGAGTCTACTTCAGAGGCCCAAGGAAGTCTTGTCTATACCAAGGCATTATTGGCCTATGCCTTTGCTCTAGCAGGAAACCAGGCCAAACGAAGTGAGCTGCTTGAATCACTAGACAAAGAGGCTGTAAAAGAAGGTAAGAGCTGCTACTGCAAAAGTGACTTCCAAAAATCACCAGTGATCAAAGGGAGAGGACCTATTAAATTCACACATATCATGCTTATATTATATTCTATCCATTATATTATTATAAGAAGATGATGATGATTTATTATTGACCTAACACTTAAGTTCTCTGGGTGACATGGATCATTTTATTAATTCACACATTATAGACTTTAAACAGCCCAGCTTCTAATATCACACAAGTATGTAATAGACACAAAGACACAATGTGATTTGCTAGAACCTCAATTTACTTTCATGGCAAAGATTAGCTTGATTGGTGATTATTTAATACTTTCACTTCATGTATGTCCATTCACTAGGTGAGCTCTAATTATAATGATCATTAATGAATTAGGTTTTGAAAATGTTCTCTAAGCTTAAGATTGTATCCTTTTTTATCTCAAAGAGGACTCAATCCACTGGCAACGGCCTGGGAAACCTCAAGAAGTTAATGCACTCTATTATCAACCCCGGGCTCCTTCTGTTGAAGTGGAGATGACAGCTTACACTCTCCTTGCCTATCTTACTGCCCAGCCTGCCCCATCTTCAGAAGACCTGTCTGTGGCTACACGGATTGTGAAATGGATCACCAAGCAACAAAACCCCAGTGGGGGCTTCTCCTCCACTCAGGTCTGTGAAGAGACTCTAGGAAGAAAAATAAATATACTAATACCCATGTAGACACAACCACATTCTAGGAGTTGAATAATTGCATAATGTTTCTAATTTATACTTTGTCTATTCCTCCATCACCAGAAAGGTTCCAGCCTCATTATTTTATATATGGATTATTTCTCTGTCCTCTGCACAATCTCTCATATTTTCTCTCCTTTGTGGATCCTCATCCCTAATGTCGATCAACCTTTCTAGAGCAATGTTTTCATAAGATTACTTCCCTTGGGGACTTCCCTGGCGGTCCAGTGGTTAAGACTCCATGCTTCCACTGCAGGGGGTGCAGCTTCGATCCCCGGTCAAGGAACTAAGATCCCTCATGCTGCGTGGCATGGCCAAAAGGCTGATCCCTTCTCTTTTTCTGGAATTGGCTCACTCTTTTCCATGTCTTTACTACAACAACATCTCCGTCCCTGGTACTGCCTGATGCCTCTCTTCTGTCTTTATAAACCTTTCTCATTATTCAGACCTTTCTCATTATTCAGACCTCATTATTCTCACCTTCTTCACAGCTTCTTCACAGCATTTTCTTATTATGCTAGCTCCAATTTCTTCTCCATTCTCTGAATTTTTCCAACAAATGTTGTTATATAAATTTATAATTATTGAAATATCCTCTACGTCAAATATTGAGTCTCATTCCCATATGTACACTGTAAACTGCTTGAACAAGGAAACTTCATTTCCCCCAAAGTTCCCAGAATAGTTCATGATTAATAACCAGGTCTGAATTGACTTGAAATCCAGTGAATGAACTGTGTTTATGACTAAATAACTCTGAGAACAGTGTTGATGTGGTTTACATCTGGTATGATTTTGTTACCTTCCTCTCCTGTGCTTTCTGAACCCATCTTTTTTCAGGATACAGTGGTAGCTCTCCAAGCGCTCTCCAAGTATGGAGCAGCAACTTTCACTAAAAGGGAGAAAGCGGCTACAGTCACCATCAAGTCTTCAGAGACCTTCTCTGAAGAATTCCAAGTAGATGAAGGCAATCGCCTATTGCTGCAGGAGGTCGCTTTGCCAGAGGTTCCAGGGGAGTACAGCATGGCAGTGTCAGGGTCGGGATGTGTGTACCTCCAGGTGAGACTGCCAGGGTTCAGGCGATGCCACAAATGGGAGAACAAGTCTCAAGAATTCCATTTGAACTTCAAAATAGAAAAAGAAACATGTCCTAAGGGGAGGTATAAATCACATAGAAGAGATAAACTATTTGAGTGTAAAAATAAAGGATTTTTTTTCAATTTGTTTTAGACATCCCTGAGATATAATATCCTGCCCAAGAAAGAAGGAAAATCTCCCTTTACTCTGAAAGTTGATACTCTCCCCAAGAATTGTGATGGAGTCAATGCTCACAGCAAAGTCCAGATTCTCATCAACATTAGGTAAATCCTAAACCACTATGAGACATTTTGTAGAATATAGTGAAATAGAGTTTCTTGTGCAGGAGATCTTCACTGTCCAAGGTCATACATAATAAACAAGAAATTCTTGCAATAGTTATTTAAAAGAAAATTTTCTTCACTCTTACTGAAAAGCCTTAACATTGAGAATATGATGTTACCATACCTGCAGAGTATGCATTCATAATGAGTTTTCCAAACAACTATAGCAGAAGAAAATAGAGTAGATGGCAAAGCTGAGTGGTAGCCAGGGATAAGGAACGGTAGAAATAAAAGAGGAGAGACTTCTGTCTTGAATGAATTCCAAAGAATTTTGTTTGACTGCCTTGTCCCTATGCCTTGACTTCATAGTTATACTGGGGAACGACCCAGCTCCAACATGGTCATTGTTGATGTGAAGATGGTATCAGGCTTCATACCTGTGAAAGCATCAGTGAAAAAGGTAAACCCTAAGTTTCTTACAGATAGCAAAGTCATGGCAAATGCTGTCAGTTTTATTTTGTTGATTCAGTTCTCCAAGAGGTTTATTCCCTCAAACTTGTTTCTCTAGTGTGTGTTTCCATCATTTTAAAAGTGGGCATCCTAGCTATGTGGTCTCAACTATAAGATATAAATCATAAACATGGTTAATAATGTTCCAGCAGGCCCTGAGACTTCTAGGAATGTGTAGTGCATTGAATTATCTTCCAACTATGTACAAAAAGAAAAAGGGAGACTATATCATATGTAAGCATATACATATATTCTCCTTTTTTTTAATATAGTTGGAAGATAATTCCCTCTCTAAATAGATGATAGATAGATAAGGAGGGTTTAATAAATATTACTTTTATTATTTTTATTATTATTACTATTATTCTTGAAGAAATCAAAATTAGTGTTTGGATGTCTCTGAGAAGCCATTTAGAACGTAAATACCTGAAAACTGCCTCAGCCTGCAAGTTCCTCATCCCATATCTTTGGCCTTTCCTCTTGGTCAACAGCTCCAAGAAAGGCCTCAGATTCAAAGGACTGAAGTGAGCACCAACCACATCCTGATTTACTTTGAAGAGGTAAGATTCTCTGTGATTCTGCTAGATCTGGAAGAACCACTACAGATTCTAACAAACCAACCCAGGTTCCAAAGAGTGTTTTTCACCTACACAACTTATCGTATTATAAAACTCCCTGGTATAGCATTTATGAATTGTGGGGAAAGAAAATAGCTACAGAGGGAAACGAAGCTGGGCCAGGTCAGCAAAGCTCAATTTACTACATTTGACTGTCCATTGAATCGTCTTTTTGCCCTTCTTTTATCTGTCATTGAGTGTATTATGCAAGTCTTAAAACCTCTCGTTCTTTCCACAGGTTTTGGTGCAGAGGACAGCATAAGTACAGGGTTTGATACTATCTTAAGAAAAGAGTAACTGAGTTAATCTTTGATTCCAATTCAGTTTTCCTGTCTCTCCAGCTAACCCATCAAAGCTTGAGTTTCTCCTTCTCAGTGGAACAAAACATCCCAATAAAGAATTTAAAACCAGCTACCGTAAAGGCCTATGATTATTATGAGACAGGTGAGTGGGATTCAGACATGCTGAGCCTTGAAAGGAAAAAGATGACTAACTAGGACAGGGTCACCTTAACTGAAAGAAAACTCCACAATCTTTCACTGGAAGAAAGAGTTGAGTTTATGATCACAGGATAAGCATATTCCTGTATATTAATCTGTCTTATGCCCCCAAACAAGTATTAGAATCATTCTTATAAATTGATCATAAAGCAATAAGGGGATCAATTTTTTCTAAATTCCCCTATGACGTTTTTTCTGGACTGAATTATTCCAGAAAGAAAAGAAGGGTGGCAATAACTAAAAATGTGTGCTATGAGACCCAAAATTTGTTCTGTTTTTGATTTGGGCCTCAGATAGTTTCACAAATTTTGGGAAACTTTGTATAATATGTCAGGAAATTCTTCCATTTGCTCATGACTTTGAAGTAGAAACTTACCAGTATCTTAGCATACTGGTAGTGTTCAAACTTTACTCTTTCTTAGAAAAGAAAAGGTTCAGAGAGGAACGTACAACTCCAATAAGAAAAACATAGTTGTGAAAAAGGGCTATACAGTGTCCTATAGAAAGACAGTTATCCATTTGTGAAATCTGCCCCTCAGCTTTATGTCCAAGGCCAATTTTCTCTTGCTCCTCACTAACCAATCCCAAAAGGCTTAGTACAGAAGTCAGTCCTTTTATTGGCTCTGTAACTGTGCTTTATACTTTCTTTCGTAGCTTACACACTTTATTTACAAGTAACCATTCATGTGCCTATTACTGAATGTCTTCACTCTGTCTCATCATTTTTGCATTTCAGAGGAATTCACCATTGAAGAGTACAGTGTTCCCTGCAGTGCTGGTAAAGTATAAACAGTAAAATCTAATGCCAACAAAAAGAAAATAAATATAATATGTGTTGTCTGTGTAAAGCTGCTTCTTGAGCATATCCTTACCATATTATAAAACTCCTTGGTAAATCATTTATGAATTGAACTATCTAAAATGTATTATAGAATTTCACAGTAGAAAAAAATGCAAGTAAAATATAATTACTGGTGTCTGGGTTGACTTGTTTGAAGATGAATCCAGGAATTTGCCACATATAAAAGGGAAATCATCTAATATTTAGTTTATGTTTCTATACTCAGTGGTGATATATTTATTACCCACAGCCTTTCTGGGATGTTTCTAAACTTATACTAGTTAAAGTCAGGAAACTGTTCACTATAAATTATCCATATAACACAGCACAAGAGATGTGATCTACAAGACCTTCCTTTAGGCTGATTGACAGTGTTCATCTTTGACAATACAACACTTGCTGTGAGACCTTCCACTTTCCACTTTAAAACATGAAAAAACTGAGAACAACCTTATCATTAAAAATAATTAAACTTATTAAGTTCAAATATTTATAATTAAAATATGAAAAATTATTCCTTTATTAGATCACAGAATTTCCCTAATATTTCTAACTTTTCTTCTACTGTTTAGCATTTGAACACGGAAATGCTTGAAGATGGAAACTTACAAACTTCATCAGATGAACTTTTCCAGAAATGAAGAACAAAGACTTATCAGGAGAGAAAATAGTGGGAGAAAGAAGGGACGGGAATTGGAAGTACATGAAATTTGTGTGTCGAATAAATTTATGACATTTACAACTCCATCTTTTCTTTTGTTCTTTATCAATGTTATATTTCCCTTCTGAAATACATATCCATTCTCCACAGTGTTTTTTCTTGGTTGTAGGTTCTTCCCTTTCATCACATTAAGTATATCATGCCATTCCCTTCTGGCTTGTAGAGTTTCTGCTGAGAAATCAGCTGTTAACCTTATGGGAGTTCCCTTGTATGTTATTTGTCGTTTTTCCCTTGCTGCTTTCAATAATTTTTCTTTGTCTTTAATTTTTGTCAGTTTAATTACTGTGTGTCTCAGCGTATTTCTCCTTGGGTCTATCCTGTATGGGACTCTCTGTGCTTCCTGGACTTGGGTGGCTATTTCCTGTCCCATGTTAGGGAAGTTTTCGACTATAATCTCTTCAAATATTTTCTTGGGTCCTTAATCTGTCTCTTCTTCTGGGACCCCTATAATGCGAATGTTGTTGCATTTAATGTTGTCCCAGAGGTCTCTTAGGCTGTCTTCAGTTCTTTTCATCCTTTTTTCTTTATTCTGTTACATGGCAATGAGTTCCACCATTCTGTCTTCCAGGTCACTTATCCGTTCTTCTGCCTCAGTTATTCTGCTATTCCTTCTAGTGTAGTTTTCATTTCAGTTATTGTATTGTTCATCTCTGTTTGTTTGTTCCTTAATTCTTCTAGGTCTTTGCTAAACATTTCTTGCATCTTCTCAATCTTTGCCTCCATTCTTTTTCCGAGGTCCTGGATCATCTTCACTATCATTATTCTGAATTCTTTTTCTGGAAGGTTGCCTATCTCCACTTCATTTAGTTGTTTTTCTGGGGTTTTATCTTGTTCCTTCATCTGGTACATAGCCCTCTACCTTTTCATCTTGTCTATCTTTCTGTGAATGTGGTTTTTGTTCCACAGTCTGCAGGATTGTAGTTCTTCTTGCTTCTGCTGTCTGCCCTCTGGTGTATGTGGCTATCTAAGAGGCTTGTGCAAGTTTCCTGATGGGAGGGACTGGTGGTGGGTAGAGCTGACTGTTGCTCTGGTGGGCAGAGCTCAGTAAAACTTCAATCCGCTTGACTGCTGATGGGTGGGGCTGGGTTCCCTCCCTTTTGGTTGTTTGGCCTGAGGCAACCCAACACTGGAGCCTACCTGGGCTCTTTGATGGGGCTAATGGCAGACTCTGGGAGGGCCAAAGGAGTACTTCCCAGAACTTCTGCTGCCAATGTCCTTATCCCCATGGTGAGCCACAGCCACCACCCACCTCTGCAGGAGACCCTCCAACACTAGCAGGTAGGTCTGGTTCAGTCTCCCCTGGGGTCACTGCTCCTTCCCCTGGGTCCCAATACGCACATTACTTTGTGTGTGCCCTCCAAGAGTGGAGTCTCTGTTTCCCCCAGTCCTGTTGAAGTCCTGCAATCAAATCCCACTAGCCTTCAAAGTCTGATTCTCTGGGAATTCCTCCTCCCATTGTCGAAACCCCCAGGTTGAGAACCTGACGTGGGGCTCAGAACCTTCACTCCAGTGGGTGGACTTCTGTAGTATAAGTGTTCTCCAGTCTGTGAGTCACCCACCCAGCAGTTATGGGATTTATTTTACTGTGATTGTGCCCCTCCTACCGTCTCATTGTGGCTTCTCCTTTGTCTTTGGATACGGGGTATCTTTTTTGGTGAGTTCCAGTGTCTTCCTGTCGATGAGTGTCCAGCAGCTAGTTGTGATTCTGGTGTTCTCACAAGAAGAAGTGAAAGCACGTCCTTCTACTCCACCATCTTGGTTCCTAATTGCCCACAGTGTTTTTTAAAACACTGAAAAATCACGCAAAGAGGTATAAGCAAAGAAACTATAGATAAATCAAAATGAAATTTTAAAAAATGTTCAAGTAACCCACAGGAAGGTGAGGAAAAGAAAACAATATTTCCAAATATTGGAAACAACCAAAACGTCCATCAGTAGGTGAAAGGTTAAACTACCTGTGGTACATTCATACTATGGAATACTAGTCGGTAATAAAGAGGGACAAAGTACTGATACAGGCAACAACTTGGATGGATCTCCAAAACATTACACTGAGTGAAAAGAAAGACAATTTCAAAAGGTCATACTGTGTGATTCCTTTCATATAACATTCTTGAAATGGCAAAATCATAGAAATGGAAAATAAATTGGTGGTTTCCAGGCTTTATGGAGGCTAGAGCCAGTGGGGAGGGATGTGACTTACAAAGGGATAGCATTAGAGAGATCTTTGTGGTGATGAAATTATGTAGGTGTAGAAGCAAAAGTCCTGGTTCAAATTTTTACATTTAATTCCATCTTAAATTATTTTG
Source organism: Stenella coeruleoalba (assembly GCF_951394435.1). Taxonomy (NCBI): domain Eukaryota; kingdom Metazoa; phylum Chordata; class Mammalia; order Artiodactyla; family Delphinidae; genus Stenella; species Stenella coeruleoalba. The sequence goes on from NC_137157.1 coordinate 94,486,928, forward strand.
TTTTCTATTGTTTGGTGAGTGAGTATCTAAACTGACATTTTTTCTCATGTATGTAGCTTTCTAATAGTCCCATTATCATTTATGAACCAATTCAATATTTCCCTGCTAATAAAACATGACTCCTTTATCACAAATTAAATTAGCATATGTTTTAAGACTTGTTTCTAAGTGATTTATTCTATTTCATTGATTAGCTAGTCTATTCTTTCACATGCAGTAAAATATTTGAATTACTGGGGCTTAATAAAATATTTTAATAATTACTCTGGCTGGTCCATTCTCATTTCTCTGTTTTCACCTTTTATTTGCAATACTAAGCTTATTATTTATTCCAGGTAAAATTTTGATATCTTTTTATGATGTGAATTATCCCCATAGTCACATTGAGCATTGTTTGGAAATTCACTGAATACTAATAAATTTATAATGATTATGAATGTCAACTTTTTTACAATATTTAGCCTTCCCTATTCAGACACATTTTATGTTCATTTATTCATTTCACATGAAGTGAATTCTAATTCTGACTTAATTTCTGAATTTGGCCTGAACTACAAAATAAAAATTAGAGATTAATTTCATGGACATAAATAGTAAGATAAGTTGAATGAATAATACAGTGTATACAAGGAGACAAAAGATAAGGGCAAAAATAAAATTACAAGATAAGGAAAGACTAGAACAATATTTCTTATTTGTTGATAGAAACCACTGAAAGATTTTTTTAAAAAGAATTATTTCAGAGATGCATTATAGATAGTCCATCTTCTAAGCAATGGCAGGAAGAAGAAAGCAAATTAATTCTGATCTTTCTAATTTCTGATACAGTCCATTTGTGCAGAGTGGGGCTGTTTTCATGCTTTTGATGGTTTAGCACACATATCTCTCGTCTACACTTAGACAATTCCATGCCTTAAAACATTATTTGGAGGGAGAAGCTTCAAGATGGTGGAAGAGTAAGATGCGGAGATCAATCTTCCTCCCCACAAATACATCAGAAATACATCTACATGTGGAACAAACCCTACAGAACACCTACTGAACGCTGGCAGAAGACCTCAGACCTCCCAAAAGGCAAGAAACTCCCCACGTACCTGGGTAGGGCAAAAGAAAAAACAGACAAAAGAACAGGGACAGGCCCTGCACCAGTGGGAGGGAGCTTTGAAGGAGGAAAGGTTTACACACACTGGGAAGCCCCTTCACGGGCGGAGACTGCGGGTGGCGGAGGGGGTAAGCTTCGGGGCCGCGGAGGAGAGCGCAGCCACAGGGTTGCAGAGAGCAAAGCGGAGAGATTCCCGCACAGAGGATCGGGGCCGACCGGCACTCACCAGCCCGAGAGGCTTGTCAGCTCACCCGCCGGGGCGAGCGGGGGCTGGGAGCTGAGGCTCGGGCTTCAGTCGGATCCCAGGGAGAGGACTGGGGTTGGCGGCATGAACACAGCATGAAGGGGTTAAGTGCGCCACGGCTAGCCGGGAGGGAGTCCGGGAAAAGGTCTGGAACTGCCGAAGAGGCAAGAGACTTTTTCTTCCCTCTTTGTTTCCTGGTGCGCAAGGAGAGGGGATTCAGAGCGCCACTTAAAGGAGCTCCTGAGACGGTGCGAGCAGCAGGTATCAGCACGGACCCCAGAGACGGGCATGAGACGCTAAGGCCACTGCTGCCACCACCAAGAAGCCTGTGTGGGAGCACAGGTCACTATCCACACCGCCCCTCCTGGGAGCCTGTGCAGCCCGCCACTGCCAGGGTCCCGGGATCCAGGGACAACTTCCCCGGGAGAACGCACGGCGCACCTCAGGCTGGTGCAACGTCACGCTGGCCTCTGCCGCCGCAGGCTCGCCCAGCACTCCGTACCCCTCCCTCCCCCCGGCCTGAGTGAGCCAGAGCCCCCGAAGCAGCTGCTCCTTTAACCCCGTCCTGTCTGAGCAAAGAACAGACACCCTCAGGCGACCTACACTCAGAGGCGGGTCCAAATCCAAAGCTGAACCCCAGGAGCTGTGCGAACAAAGAAGAGAAAGGGAAATCTCTCCCAGCAGCCTCAGGAGCAGCGGATTAAATCTCCACAATCAACCTGACGTACCCTGCATCTGTGGAATACCTGAATAGATAACGAATCATCCCAAATTGAGGAGGTGGACTTTGGGAGCATATATATATATATATATTTTTTTTTCCCCTTTTTCTCTTTTTGTGACTGTGTATGCGTATGCTTCTGTGTGAGATTTTGTCTGTATAGCTTTGCTTTTACTATTTGTCCTAGTGTTCTGTCCGTTTTATTTTTCTTTTTTTTCTTTTTGTTAGTATAGTTTTTAGCACTTGTTATCACTGGTGGATTTGTTTTTTGGCTTGGTTGCTCTCTTCTTTCTTTTTTTTTATTACTTTTTAAATTGTTTTTAATAATTGGTTTTTATTTTAATAACTTTAATTTAATTTATTTTATTTTACCTTTTTCATTCTTTCTTTCTCCCTTTTATTCTGAGCCATGTGGATGACAGGCTCTTGGTGTTCCACCGAGGCACTGGGCTGTGCCTCTGAGGTGGGAGAGCCAAGTTCAGGACATTGGTATACCAGAGACCTCCCAGCTCCATGTAATATCAAATGGCAAAAATCTCCCAGAGATTTCCATCTCAAAGCCAAGACCCAGCTCCACTCAACGACCAGCAAGGTATACTGCTGGACACCCTTTGCCAAACAACTAGCAAGACAGGAACACAAACCCGCCCATTAGCAGAGAGGCTGCCTAAAGTAATAATAAGGTCACAGACACCCCAAAACACACCACCAGACTTGGACCTGCCCACCAGAAAGACAAGATCCAGCCTCATCCACCAGAACACAGGCACTAGTCCCCTCCACCAGGAAGCCTACACAACCCACTGAACCAACATTAGCCGCTCGGGGCAAACACCAAAAACAACGGGAACTATGAACCTGCAGCCTGCGAAAAGGAGACCCCAAACACAGTAAGTTAAGCAAAATGAGAAGACAGAGAAACACAGCAGATGAAGGGGCAAGGTAAAAACCCACCAGACCTAACACATAAAGAGGAAATAGGCATGCTACCTGAAAAACAATTCAGAATAATGATAGTAAAGATGATCCAAAATCTTGGAAATAGAATGGAGAAAATACAAGAAATGTTTAACAAGGACCTAGAAGAACTAAAGAGCAAACAAAAAATGAGAACGCAATAGATGAAATTAAAAATTCTCTAGAACGGATCAATAGCAGAATAACTGAGGCAGAAGAACGGATAAGTGACCTGGAAGATAAAATAGTGGAAATAACTACTGCAGAGCAGATTAAAGAAAAAAGAATGAAAAGAACTGAGGACAGTCTCAGAGACCTCTGGGATAACATTAAACGCACCAACATTCGAATTATAGGGGTCCTAGAAGAAGAAGAGAAAAAGAAAGGTACTGAGAAAATATTTGAAGAGATTATAGTTGAAAACTTCCCTAATATGTGAAAGTAAATACTTAATCAAGTCCAGGAAGCACAGAGAGTCCCATATAGGATAAATCCAAGGAGAAAAATGCCAAGACACATATTAATCAAACTATCAAAAATTAAATACAAAGAAGAAATACTAAAAGCAGCAAGGGAAAAACAACAAATAACATACAAGGGAATCCTCATAAGGTTAACAGGTGATCTTTCAGCAGAAACTCTGCAAGCCAGAAGGGAGTGGCAGGACATATTTAAAGTGATGAAAGAGAAAAACCTACAAGCAAGATTACTCTACCCAGCAAGGATCTCATTCAGATTTGATGGAGAAATTAAAACATTTACAGACAAGCAAAAACTAAGAGAACTCAGCACCACTAAACCAGCTTTACACAAATACTAAAGGAACTTCTCTAGGCAGGAAACACAAGAGAAGAAAAAGACCTACGATGACAAACCCCAAACAATTAAGAAAATGGTAATAGGAACATACATATCGATAATTACCTCAAATGTAAATGGATTAAATGCTCCAACCAAAAGACATAGACTGGCTGAATGGATACAAACACAAGACCCATATATATACTGTCTACAAGAGACCCACTTCAGACCTAGGGACACATACAGACTGAAAGTGAGGGGATGGAAAAAAGATATTCCATGCAAATGGAAATCAAAAGAAAGCTGGAGTAGCAATTCTCATATCAGACAAAACAGACTTTAAAACAAAGACTATTACAAGAGACAAAGAAGGACACTACATAATGATCAAGGGATGAATCCAAGAATAAGATATAACAATTGTAAATATTTATGCGCCCAACATAAGAGCACCTCAATACATAAGGCAAATACTAACAGCCATAAAAGGAGAAATTGACAGTAACCCAATCATACTTTCATACATTTCATACATAACACAATCACACAATCCTACTTTCACCATTGGACAGATCATCCAAAGTGAAAATAAATAAGGAAACACTAGCTTTAAATGATAAATTAAACAAGATGGACTTAATTGATATTTATAGGACATTCCATCCAAAAACAACAGAATACACTTTCTTCTCAAGTGCTCATGGAACATTCTCCAGGATAGATCATATCTTGGGTCACAAATCAAGCCTTGGGAAATTTAAGAAAATTGAAATCGTATCAAGTACCTTTTCCGACCACAATGATATGAGACTAGATATCAGTTACAGGAAAAAATCTGTAAAAAATACAAACACATAGAGGCTAAACAATACACTACTTAATAACCAAGAGATCACTGAAGAAATCAAAGAGGAAATCAAAAAATACCTAGAAACAAATGGCAATGAAAACACGACGACCCAAAACCTATGGGATGCAGCAAAAGCAGTTCTAAGAGGGAAGTTTATAGCAATACAATCCTACCTTAAGAAAGAAGAAACATCTCAAATAAACAACCTAACCTTACACCCAAAACAATTACAGAAAGAAAAACAAAAAAACCCCAAAGTTAGCAGAAGGAAAGAAATCATAAAGATCAGATCAGAAATAAATGAAAAAGAAATGAAGGAAACAATCGCAAAGATCAATAAAACTAAAAGCTGGTTCTTTGAGAAGATAAAGTTGATGAACCATTAGCCAGACTCATCAACAAAAAAAGGGAGAAGACTCAAATCAATAGAATTAGAAATGGAAGAGGAGAAGTAACAACTGACATTGCAGAAAAACAAAGGATCATGAGAGATTACTACAAGCAATTGTACACCAGTAAAATGGACAACCTGGAAGAAATGGGCAAATTCTTAGAAATACACAACCTTCCGAGACTGAAACCAGGAAGAAACAGAAAATATGAACAGACCAAACACAAGCACTGAAATTGAAACTGTGATTGAAAATCTTCCAACAAACAAAAGCCCAGGACCAGATGGCTTCACAGGAAAATTCTATCAAACATTTAGAGAAGAGCTAACACCTATCCTTCTCAAACTCTTCCAAAATATAGCAGAGGGAGGAACACTCCCAAACTCATTCTACGAGGCCACCATCATCCTGATACCAAAACCAGACAAAGATGTCACAAAGAAAGAAAACTACAGGCCAATATCACTGATGAACATAGATGTAAAAATCCTCAACAAAATACTAGCAAACAGAATCCAACAGCACATTAAAGGATCCTACACCATGATCAAGTGGGGTTTACCCCAGGAATGCAAGGCTTCTTCAGTATACACAAATCAATCAATGTGATAAACCATATTAAAAAATTGAAGGAGAAAAACCATATGATCATCTCAATAGATGCAGAGAAAGCTTTTGACAAAATTCAACACCCATTTATGATAAAAACCCTCCAGAAAGCAGGCATAGAGGGAACTTACCTCAACATAATAAAGGCCATATATGACAAACCCACAGCCAATATCGTCCTCAATGGTGAAAAACTGAAACCATTTCCACTAAGTTCAGGAACAAGACAAGATTTCCCACTCTCACCACTATTATTCAACATAGTTTTGGAAGTTTTAGCCACAGCAATCAGAGAATAAAAAGAAATAAAAGGAATCCAAATCAGATAAGAAGAAGTAAAGCTGTCACTGTTTGCAGATAACATGATACTATACAGAGATAATATGAAAGATGCTACCAGAAAACTGCTAGAGCTAATCAATGAATTTGGTAAAGTAGCAGGATACAAAATTAATGCACAGAAATCTCTTGCATTCCTATACACTAATGATGAAAAATCTGAAAGAGAAATTAAGGAAACACTCCCATTTACCATTGCAACAAAAGAATAAAATACCTAGGAATAAACCTACCTAAGGCGACAAAAGACCTGTATGCAGAAAATTATAAGACACTGATGAAACAAATTAAAGATGATACAAATAGATGGAGAAATATACCATGTTCCTTGATTGGAAGAATCAACATTGTGAAAATGACTGTACTACCCAAAGCAATCTACAGATTCAATGCAATCCCTATCAAACTACCACTGGCATTTTCCACGGAACTAGAACAAAAAATTTCACAATTTGTATGGAAACACAAAAGACCCCGAATAGCCACAGCAATCTTGAGAAAGAAAAATGGAGCTGGAGGAATCAGGCTTCCAGACTTCAGACTATACTACAAAGCTATATAAATCAAGACAGTATGGTACTGGCACAAAAACAGAAATATAGATCAATGGAACAGGATAGAAAGCCCAAAGACAAACCCACGCACATATGGTCACCTTATCATTGACAAAGGAGGCAAAAACGTACAGTGGAGAAAAGACAGCCTCTTCAATAAGTGGTGCTGGGAAAACTGGACAGCTACATGTAAAAGAATGAAATTAGAACACTCCCTAACACCATACACAAAAATAAGCTCAAAATGGATTAAAGACCTAAATGTAAGGCCAGAAACTATCAAACTCTTAGAGGAAAACATAGGCAGAACACTCTATGACATAAATCACAGCAAGATCCTTTTTGACCCACTTCCTAGAGAAATGGAAACAAAAACAAAAATAAACAAATGGGACCTAACAAAACTTAAAAGCTTTTGCACAGCAAAGGAAGCCATAAACAAGACAAAAAGACAACACTTAGAATGGGAGAAAATATTTGCAAATGAAGCAACTGATAAAGGATTAATCTCCGAAATTTACAAGCAGCTCATGCAGCTCAATATCAAAAAAACAAACAACCCAATCCAAAAATGGGCAGAAAAACTAAATAGACATTTCTCCAAAGAAGTTATACAGATTGCCAACAAACACATGAAAGAATGCTCAACATCATTAATCATTAGAGAAATGCAAATCAAAACTACAATGAGATATCATCTCACACCAGTCCGAATGGCCATCATCAAAAAATCTAGAAACAATAAATGCTGGAGAGGGTGTGGAGAAAAGGGAACCCTCTTGCACTGGTGGTGGGAATGTAAATTGACACAGACAGTATGGAGAACAGTATGGAGGTTCCTTAAAAAACTACAAATAGAACTACCATATGACCCAGCAATCCCACTACTGGGCATATACCCTGAGAAAACCATAATTCAAAAAGAGTCATGTACCAAAATGTTTATTGCAGCTCTATTTACAATAGTCAGGACATGGAAGCAACTTAAGTGCCCATCGACAGATGAATGGATAAAGATGTGGCACACATATACAATGGAATATTACTCAGCCATAAAAAGAAATGAAATTGAGTTATTTGTAGTGAGGTGGATGGACCTAGAGTCTGTCATACAGAGTGAAGTAAGTCAGAAATAGAAAAACAAATACCGTATGCTAACATATAGATATGGAATCTAAGGAAAAAATAAGGTCATGAAGAACCTAGGGGCAAGATGGGAATAAAGACACAGGCCTACTAGAGAATGGACTTGAGGATACGGGGAGGGGGAAGGGTAAGCTGTGACAAAATGAGAGAGTGGCATGGACATATATACACTACATTTGTTTTTAAAGTAAAAAGAGTCATGGAAATCCTGTCTTGATCCACTAGTACAATCTGAAAGTTGTCTAAGGAATAACAGCTCAGAAACCTGAATCCAAGAGTCTATTCTCTGAGGTATCAAAGTTCAGAGGATGTAGTAGAATCCTTTCCAGAATCCTTCAGCAAGCATCAAGAAGCAGATACCTGCTTGATAATAAAATTACTTAATTTATCACAGTAACCAATAACATCACATGAAGGATGGCAAAATTTTCTGTAGTCATACTGCACATAGCTATTTTATAGTTTTCATCAATGTTTTCTTAAGAAAACATTTTCTTAAGTATATACTATTATCAGGGAAGACATTGACAAATCTCCAGAACCTTCACATAAAAGGTACAATTTCTGAAATATTTATATTAATAATATTCTACCTATACAAACTTAACCTAGGGAAGGCTGAGTGTATCTTCCAATTTGATCATTTTTCCCATGTATCTCTTACAACACTAATAAGCTAATTAATAAATATAATGAAAACTATGCTGAATTTAATTGTTTTTAATTTAGGATTCAATCTTGGAAGGAAAAAGAGAGTTGCTAAATTGCAACTGCTATCTAGATTAAACAGGGGAAGCAATCCTTTATTACCTATTATTTAATCAAAGTGATAAAATATTTTTAACTTAAAAGAAGATAACATGATTATAAAGCCAACACAAAGCAGAGAGAAATATTCTGGTGCAATATTGAATAAATGTTATCTGGACACATTGCAACAGAAAAAAATAATAAACTCAACCATTGTTAAGAGCAAAATCTACTAAATTGAGAGTTAGATACAGCATAAGTAAAAGAAAAAGGACTTTTCTCAGATTCATTAAAAACACAATATATTTAAATAATACCTACTATATTCCAGATAAATGACCACAATTTACTTTCTAAAACCAATATACCATTTAACAAAGAGAAACCCAAATTTTAGCTTCACATTAATATATTTTATAGTAAGTTTCACAAGCTTTTTAAAATTCTGTTAGTTGTTTTCTTGCTGCTTTTATAGTTCTTCTCTGTTCTTCTTCTACTCCGTTCCTTTGTGGTTCGGCGACTTTCTTTAGTGTTACGTTTAGATTCCTTTCTCATTATCTTTTGTACATCTGCTATAGGCTTTTGCTTGTGGTTAACTTGAGGTTCACATATAACAGTCTATATATGTAACAGTCTATTTCAAGGTGTTAGCAAGTTAAATTTGAACACATTCTTAAAAACTCTACCTTTTTACTTCCCTTCCCACAGTTTATGTCTTTATGCCATATTTTACACCTTTTTATTTTGAGTTTCCTTTAACTTGTTAACTACCTACTTACTGTGGTTGTTAATTTTACTCTTTTGTCTTTTAACCTTCATACTAGCTTTATAAGAGCTTAACCCACTATCTTTACTATATACTTGCCTTTACCAGTGAGATTTTTACTTACATATGTTTTCTTATTAGTTAGTACCTTTTCTTTCCAGCTTAAGGAAGTCCCTTTAACATTTCTTGTAAAGTTGGTTTAGTGGTGATGAACTCCTTTAGCTTTTTCTTCTGTGGAAAACTCTTTATCTCTCCTTCAGTTCTAAATGATGGCCTTGCTGGGTAGAGATTCTTGGCTGGAAGTTTTTTCCTTCACAACTTTGAATCTATTGTGCCACTCCCTTCTGGCCTGCAGAGTTTCTGCTGAAAACTCAGCTGATAATCTTAGAGGTTTCCCTTGTATGTAACAAGTTTTTTTTTTTCTCTTGCTGTTTTTAAGATTCTTTAACTTTTGATATTTTAATTATAACGTGCCTTGGTATAGATCTCTTTGATTCCTCTTATAAGGAACTCTCTGTGCTTCCCGAACCTGGATGTCTGTTTCTTCCAGGTTAGGGACGTTTTCAGCCGTTATTTCTCAAATAAATTTTCTGTCTCTTTCTCTCTCTGTTCTCCTTCTGGGACTCCTATAATATGAATGTTATCCTGCTTGATGTTGTGCCTCTTAAACTATCTCCACTCTTTCTAAATTCTTTTTTCTCTTTGCTGCTCTATTTGGGTGAGTTCTGCTGCTCTGCCTTTCAGGTCACTGATCCGATCTTCTGCTTCACTTAGTCTTCCGTTAAACCCCTCAAGCCTATTTTCAGTTCATTTATTATATTCTCCAGCTCTGTGGCTTCTGTTTGGCACTTTCTTACATCATCCATCTCTTTGTTGAAACTCTATGTTCATCCATTCTTTCCTAAGTTCAGTGAGCATTTTTTGACTATATGAACTCTTCTTTTCAGATAGATTTCTTACCTCCATTTTATTAAGGTCTTTTTCTGAGGTTTTGTTTTGGTCTATCATTTGAAGCATCTTCCTCTGTTTCCTCATTTTGCTTGACTCTCTGTGTTTAAGTCTACATATTAAGTGAAACAGCTAACTCTCCCAGTCTGGAAGGAGTGGCTTTGTGTAGGAGATGAAATTTAGCATTTATCCTTGCCCTAGTTTTTGGTTATCTCTCAAACCTGTGTGATTGTCTAAGTTTTGTTCTTGATAGGTCCCAGTTGTTGAGGGTGTTTCAAGACCTGTCTGTGTTCCAAAAAGAGTGATCTCAGTCAGCACCTAGTTTCAGGCTGATCAAAAGCCAGATCCTCAGGCAGCAGCTTTAAACTATGTAAATATATATAGTTCTGTGGGTCTGCAATTGTTGACCCTGCTGACCTCCAGACCAGGAGATCTGGGGATATTTCCCTAGGCAACAGTTGCAAAATTGAGGTTTCATATGAGTGTATATGCTCACTTCTGGAAGGTACCAGCAAGCCATGGCAAGGCCAGGGGAGGGTGCCACGATGATGTCTTCCTGCCTATGTTCCCCACGAGTGGGTCTGCAGCCTCTAGATGAGTGGCAGTCCTGAAGCATGTCCTCCAGGTTGAAGTTCCAGGACAAGTAAATGCCTTTTTCACAGCAGACTGTGGGTATGCTTCTTTCTGCTGTCTGTGCAGTGCCCTGGGTGTGGTAGCCTACCTAGAACTGTCTTTCTAATTGTCACAGACTTGTGGGGCCCAGGGAGGTTAGACCCTCTGGCCACCAGCACCAGGTGATCAAGAGGTGTCCTGTGCAAACTGTGCTTACCACCCCCCCAGACCCCAGCCTTAGCAAGGCTGCAGGAGAGCATTGAGGGTGGGGCACATCTGCAGCTTTGGTGATGCAGGGGAAGAGTGCTGGGAGCAGGGCTTGCCTGCAGCTTGAGCGAGGCCAGGAGAGAGTGCTGAGGGGAGGGGTGCAGGGGGCTTGTGGGAGACACCTGCAGTTTTAGTCATGCACAAGCACTTCTTTTGAATTACATTCTCCCAGGGCCTCGTACTCAATCCTCTGTCAAGAAATCCCCCTAGGACTTCCCTGGTGGAGCGGTGGTTAAGAATCCGTCTGCCAATACAGGGGACATGGGTTCGATCACTGGGCCGGGAAGATCCCACATGCCGTGAAGCAACTAAGCCCATGTGCCACAACTACTGACCCCACATGCCACAACTACTGAAGCCTGCATGCCTAGAGCCCGTGCTGCACAACAAGAGAAGCCACTGCAATGAGAAGCCCGTGCACCGCAACGAAGAGTAGCCCCCGCTCACCTCAACTAGAGAAAGCCCACATGCAGAAACGAAGACCCAACACAGAGAAAGATAATTAATTAATTAATTAAAAACAAAGGTTCTTTCCTTAAAAAAAAAAAAGAAATCCCCCTAAAGTTAAAGTTATACCTCACTCAATCCCAGACATGAATCTGTATTATGAGTTACTGGCATAGTGACATGTCCCGTGACCTTCAAAGATAGCTTTCTTTGACACCTGCTTGTAAGAATTTTGAAGGCGTTGAAGAAAGGTGGATTGAAAGTTCCTCATCAGGAGCTTTGCTGTCAAAGTTAAAGAAAGTTCATTCTCACTAGAACATAAATTTTATCCTCTGGAAATGACTCAGAGCCTGTCAGACAGAGTTTAGCCTTGAGAGTAATGAGGCAATCGCTGAGAGCATCAACCCTTTCAAGGGACCTGTGCCCAACTAGAACTCTGTTTGGAGGCATTGGGGTAGAGCTTGTTTGCAAATAGCAGCCACATAAAGCCTGGTAAATTCGAAAGGTCTCAGGGACCAGGCTGAGAGCTGGGAGCTGGGCACGATACGATACCTGTGATTTGTCCCTCACTATGGGGAAAGGCAGACTTCTTCACTCGTGTCTCATGTTATTTCTTCTCGTCCTGCTTTCTGCCAACACCTCAGATTCTGCAGAACCGTAAGTCTCACCCAAAGTCCCTTCCTCAACAGTCTGTTTTTTATTTCAGTCTCTCCCTTATATGTTTGCTTTGCCTTTCCTATTAAATGCTACCCTTCCATTCCTTAAGATATCTTAAAATTATAATAGAGTAATACATTTTGTCTTTCATCTATCTTACATTCTTGAAATAATGTTTTTCATTGGGTCAGTAACAGTCATAAACACAATATGTAGTCATTAGGAAGCATGATTTGATTAGACACCAAAATCTCAGACTCCACCCTCACAGAATCATTCTTTCAGATGGAAGGTATTGACTACAAAAATACTTAAAATGTACAGTCAGGAGTAATTTTAACTCATATTGTAGATTATATGTGTACAGAAAGTAATGAATGTGTTAAATTAGATCATGAGCATATAATTTGCAAAATCCATACTGTGGAAAACTGACAAACAATTTGATTTATCCAACAAATAAAATGTCCCAGAAGGAGAAGCAGAGAGAGCCTATGGAGTTAAAAAGATATAAAAGGCACATCAATCAATCAATCACAATGTATAGACCTAATTTCGATCTTGATTCCAAAGACATTTTTTAAAACATCATGACATTTTAATAAGCAGTTATAAATTTTTACTGGCTGAATATTTAAATATTTGTGATATTAAAATATTTTGCTAAATGTTTATGTATAATAATGATAATGCGTTTTTGCTTAAAAATAATCCTTTTCTTCTGGAAATACGTATTGAAATATTTACAGGTTTTGCTTCAAAATTATAATGGGAAAGGTGAAGTGGTTAGGTGAATGTAGATGGGAATGTGGCTGGGATTTAGGTAAGGCAAGAGTGTACATAGATTGTTGGATATTAGAACTGCGCATTGTGAGTCTAGTAGTTTATTATATTAATATAATATTGTGGATATTTTTGGATTCATTTTATTATTTTGTCTAATTTTATGTATGTTTGAAATTCTCCACATAAAAACTTTAAAATTAAAAGGAAATAACAATAAAAGTTACAAACATTTAGAATTGAACAAAAATTAAAACATTACATATCAAATACCTAATTTATTTGTTTAAATACCTGATACACATAGAAGTACATTTTATAACCTAAACTAACTATATGTATGGAAAAATCAAGAAAGATTGTTAAATGGATGAAATGAGTTAGAAGAAAGGCTAGAAAAATGAGAAAAAAGGTAAATATAAAGAATGTTGACAGAAATTGTGAAGAACAGAAATTAATAAAGTGGAAGTCAACAAAATGATATAATCAAGAAAACAAAGAGTCAGTATTCTAAAGTTTAATAAAACAGATATCTGGTAAATTTGAAAGCCTCGATGAAAATTATAATGCTCTAGAAGAATAAAAAATTATACAAATTATCAAAATTGAGGTTAGATTATTTTGAAAAATTGAATAAACCATTGACCATAAATGAAAGTGAATTAGGAGTAAAAAGTATTCCTTCACTTACAAAAGAGAGTAGCGTAACAATACTTTACAGAAAATTTTACCAAGCTTTCAAGGAAATGATAATCCTTATCCTAAAAACACTATTTAGAGAGCAGAAAAAGAATACCTATACAAATCATTTTAAGAGTTTAATATCACAAGAATCACACACAAAAAAGAAAAGAAAATTAAATATCAATCTCACTTATGAACACAAATGTAAAATGCAAAATAAAATATTTCCAATTTGTTTCAGCTGTGTATTTAGTTAATTTTACATTAGTTGCTTTAACAGTAAACCCTAAAACTCAGTGACAAAGCACAGTAACCCAAGCAGATGGAGGCTTTGTCATTTTCAATGTGTCACTTCCAAATACTCATCCAGCAAGCAAACAGTGAGAGTGAAGGCGCCCACAGGAAGTTTTAGTATGGCAAACCTGGATATGATGTACGTCACATTTACTTATACTCCATTAGCCAGAACTCAGTCATATGATGAGACAGTCAATATGTGTATTCAGAAGGAAAAGGAAAGAAACTTGGTGCAGAACTAGCCAGTCTCTGCTACAAGTGTGTGTATGTGTATGTGTGTCTATGTAGCTATATGTTCCAGTATCTACCTAGAATGTAATGAATTAAAACAATAATTTATTATTTTTCTCTCATGGTTCTATGGTTTAACTGGGTTCACCCTACAGGGCAGTATTCGCTTTGACTCTCTCTTGCACTTGAAATCAGATGTTGGCTAGGACTGTGGTCCTCTGAAGATTCGACTGGACTGGGTATCCAGTATGTCTCCTCAGATGGCATGCTGTTCATGCTGGCCATCACCTGGTGGCTCACCTAGAAATGTTGACCAGAGTGTCAACACATGTCCTCTCCAGATGGCTCAAGATTCTCACAACATGGCAGCAGGATTCCAAGAGACTGTGCCCCAAGTACGAGCATTCTAGGGAACCAAGGCAGAAACTGAAAAGCCTCTTAGGACCTAGCTTTGGAAGTCACATAGTACCACTTCCATCATTGACCCTTTTTCAAAAACAAGCCATAGGGCAAGCTCAGATTCAAAGGAAGGGAACCACATAAGGCTGTGAATACTGGAAGGTGTGATTTATTGAGGAACAATCTTTAGCCACTAGCTTTCATGATCTTCCATAAGGCCCCTACTCATCTGCATCTCTCTTACATGTAAAAAACACTCATCCGTGTGCCCTTCCAACATTAGATGTCTTGTCATATTATGACATCAGCTTCAGGCTTGAAATGCAGGATCCTGTCATCTAAATTAGGTCCAAGTACAGATGAGACTTCTTGGGGTCATCTGCCTTAATTTCAGTTCCTCAAGCATAGTTCATCTCAATCTGAAGATCTGTGACCTAAAGAGAAAAATTATCTATTGCCACTCTGCTGGGGACAATCACAAGACAACTGTAACAGGTATTTCTGTTCAAAAAAGTAGAGAACAGGAGACACACATCAGTTAATGGTCCATAGCCACTCTGAAATCTAACCAGGCACATGTCGCCAGTTCTCTAATTAGGGTTCAGTCTTGCTTCCTCAGAGTGCTTCTCTGTGGCTTCAGAATCCATTCCACACTCTAGTTCATCCTTTATTTTCCACGAGAAAGGACGTGTTTTCAGCTGAGATATATTCTCAGTCTTCTTCCTGTCTATAGAAGTTTGAGGGCTCTGAAATCTCTTTTCATTTTGAACTGTGTCTGTTCTTTAATGTCCCATCTGGCAGTGCTTCTGTTACTACAACTGTCTTTTAAAATGTCATGGGTTTCATATCAGTCTTAATGAGATTTATTCCATGAGACAAAAGCAACACCCACAAATCGCTCCAACACAGGCACCTCTACCTTAGGTCACCTATGAGGCTTCTGTGACCAAGACTATTAGAATTCTTATTCTCTAGCAAATACAGTTGGAGAGGAATATTCCTAAATTTCTTAAAGTCATTTTTCTCTACTTAAAAGTACCTGTTAGGCATACCCTTATTTAGTTCTGAATGTTAATGTTGGATGCTACAGTCAAAACTCTGACTTCATTTTTATTCCAAGGGTACATTTATTGTCCTGGATTTGATTTTTTTCATGATGCCCAGGAATAAATGTTAAAGAAATGTTTAAAACATATATAAGAAAAACTTTAGTAATGAAGAACACAAAAAAGGACTTGAACAAATGTTAAAACACACTATATTTTTGGATAGGTTAAGTCAGCATTATAAAAATGTCACATGTCAATTCTCCCTAAATTTATTTATAAATTTTATGTAATCAGTTCAAATTACATTAGGATCAGAGATGCTGATTCTAAAATTCATATTTAAAAAACCACACAAGATATGTAAACCTATATATATATATCCCTGGTTCCTGGCACAGTGCTCATAAAACCCTTGTATAAGAGTACTTGGAGAATCTTTTGTTCGAATATTGGGTCTTTGACCCTAGTTTCTGACACAGACCTCCTAAATCCACTGGCATTTTTTAGGTGATAGGGTATCTTTTCTTCTAATGAGGCAACTTTTAGTGGGCTCCTGGATAGCTTCAGGATGGGGTCTGGTCACCGGAAAGAGCAAGCCATGATTAGAGTCTATTCCTGCTCAAAATAATGGCTTCAATCTCTACACCTCAATGTTCTGGGCTGCTGCGCCCCCTGCTGTTTCATCCTTAGGTATATTCCTCATTCATTTCAGTTAATTTGCAAGAAACTTATCCATCAACCTGATGAGGTTGTCTCTCATTTTCAGCCCTACTGTGGGTTTCTATCTCTGTCTTCAGCATCCTTTAAATGGGCCATTAGTAAAAGAAAAGGAGAGAAAAGGATGCTCATTTGATTCAGAAGTCCAGTTTTGTTTCAGTTGCTATGCTTTTGGTTAGAGAATTCTCAACCTACACAACCTACTTGTGAAGGAATTTTATCCATTCATTTTTAATTTTTATATGGGTTTTCTTTTCTTTCTTTTTTTCTGGGGAGGAAAACAAATATTGATGTGATTTTATATTTGCATGGTATTTTAAACATCTCAGAGACTTTTCTATACATCTCATTTTATCTAAACTGTTCCAGAGAAAGAGCCAGAAGCAATGTAAGAAACTATTCTCCTTGGCCTTACTGTAGACCATAATCACAAGGCACAGGTTTCACAATGGAAAACTTGGAAGAAATCTTTGAAGATGATCCAAAAGATCTGATTTAGAATGTGAGAAAGAATTTTGTATAAAACAACGGATTCTCAATCACAGGGATTACATAGGCCAACAGGAGGGAGGGTAGAAGGGCAGGTCAGCCAGAAGTCTAAGAATTCTCTCCCCAGTTCAGACCACTTTTTAAATTTCATCTTCATATTTTCCAAAGAGAGAAGAAGAAACTGTGTACTAGTCCCTTCTCTCAAATGACGCATAGAGTACCACTTATTACTATGTATTTTGATCCCTTTTTCATAAGGTCAAATATTGCTGATGCATTTTTTCATAAAGAATGGTAGAAATAGGAAACAAAGATAAACACCTTTTCCCAACATCTTGCTGCTCCCAGAAAAAACAGTTAAGTTTCAATGCTAGTGCTCTTTACTGAATCCTGGGATTAAAATTCCAGATTTCCAGAACCGTATATATATATATATATATATATATATATATATATTTTTTTTTTTTTTTTTAAGCGGTACGCAGGCCTCTCACTCTTGTGGCCTCTCCCGTTGCGGAGCACAGGCTCCAGACACGCAGGCTCAGTGGCCATGGCTCAAGGGCCCAGCCAGTCCGTGGCATGTGGGATCTTCCCGGACCGGGGCACGAACCCGTGTCCCCCGCATCGGCAGGCGGACTCTCAACCACTGCGCCACCAGGTAAGCCCCCAGAACCATATTTTTGCTGGCAGAAGCAGAAAGAATATATATGTGTGAGGCAGTGATGGCATTATCATACAAGGACCAAAGAAGAAACTGGGAGAAGGGTCATTTTATTCACTATTGTATAAAAAATTTATACAGAACAACATAAGTCTCTACATGTTTTTATTCAATAATATGAGGTTATGGAGATATATACATATGAAAACAGGAATTTTCCAAATAATAACAAGACCCGCCTGCTCTTCCCTGTCCCTTTATCTTTTTTTCTTTTTTCTTTTCAAAAAAAATGTTACACAAACAAACCTTAACTGAAAGTATACAAGCCCACTTTTCTTTTCCCAAAATAAACAAAACATCTCTCAGTTTTCCCAGCATTTTCCCCTTCCTAATGTGGAAGAATGATTTACTAACGTATTAATCAGCATTTTGGTTTCACTGCTGAAAAGGATTTGGAAAGAATGTGATCTGTGCTGATTCTTATCCTCTGGTATTTTTCCCTTCCCTGTTTCAAAAGTATAGCCTAATCCTTGTGTCTTTTGCCTAAAGAACTTTCAAGGTTAGAAGCAGAGGTTGCTTAAAGATAACTTTGTGAAAACCCTGGCTACTTGGACAAATTACTCTAGGTGCTCCTGAGGAAGAGGAAAAAGAAGTCTTTTGCAGGGAGGTTAGAGGAGAAGCCCCAATGGCAGGAAGAATTCAAAACCAGGAGGTGGGTGGAGGTTTATGGGACCCAGGATAGTGGGCACCTGGGGCCCCTCCATCATTGTACCCAGGGTAAAAGCTCTGAGTTAAATGGCTGTGTGAGGCCAACTCTCGACCACAGAGCTCCCAGTCTCAGAAAATATTCCTGTGTCCAAATATAGCATAGAAGCAGCCAAGCAGCCAGGCTTCAAAGTGGCTGAGGGGTTGGACAATGGCATGGTCATATGAGGAGTAACCAGTTTCAAGCAAAGACTAAAGCAATTTCTGCAGTAGTATATTTCTCTTTTTTAAATTGAAGTTTAGTTGACCTACAACACTATGTTAGTTTTAGATGCACAACACATCTGATTTGATACTTCTATACACTACAAAATGATCACCATGATAAGTCTACTTACCATCTGTCACCATAAAACATTCTTACAATATTATTGACAATATTCCCCATGTTGTACATTTCATCCTCATGATTCATTTATTTTCTAACTAGAAGTTTGTGCCTCTTAATCTCCCACACTTATTTCACTAATCCCCCCACACCCCTTCCCTATGGCAACCACCTGTTTGTTCTCTGTATCTATGAGTCTATTTCAGTTTTGTTTGTTCATTTTTTTCCAAATTCCACAGGTAAGTGAAATCATATGGTATTTGTCTTTCTCTGCCTGACTTATTTCACTTAGCGTAATATCCTCCAAGTTCATCCATGTTGTCACAAATGGTAGTATTTCATTCTTTTTATGGCTGAGTAATATTCCGTTGTATTTATATGCCATATCTTCTTTATGCATTCATCTGTTGATGGACACTTGGGTTGCTTCCATATCTTGGCTACTGTAAATAATGCTGCAATGAACATGGGGTGCATACATCTTTTCAAATTAGTATTTTTGTTTTCTTTGGATAAATAGGAATGGAATTGCTGGATCATATGGTAGTTCTATTTTTAATTTTTTGAGGAATATCCATACTATTTTCCATAGTGGCTGCACCAATTTACATTCCCATCAACAGTGCACAAGGGTTCCCTCTTCTCCACATCCTCACCAAGACTTGTTATTTTCTTTTTGATAACTGCCATTTTGACAGATGTGAGGTAACATCTCACTGTGATTTGATTTGCATTTCCCTGATGATTAGTGATGTTGAGCACTTTTTCATATACCTGTTGGCCACTTGCACATCTTTTTTGGAGAAAAGTCTATTTGAAGAAATAGTCTTTTGTCCATTTTTTAATCAGATGATTTGTTTTTTTGCTATTGAGTTCTATGACTTCCTAATATATTTTGGATTATAAACCCTTTATCAGATACCTGATTTGCAAATATGTTCTCCCATTCCATAGATTGCCTTTTCATTTTGCTGATGGTTTCCTCTGCTGTGCAGAAGCTTTTTAGTTTGATGTAGTCCCATTTAGCTATTTTTGCTTTTGTGGCCTGTGTCTTTAATGTCATATCTAAAATATCATTGTCAAGGCCAATGTCAAGAAGCTTTTTCTCTATCTTTTCTTCTATGAGCTTTACAGTTTCAGGTCTAATGTTAAAGTCTGTAATACATTTTGTGTTGATTTTTTTGTATGGTGTAAGATTTGTATATGGATATACAGTTTTCCCAAAACCGTTTACTGAAGAGACTATCCTTTCCCCATTGTGTATTCTTGCCTCCCTTGTCAAAGATCAATATACTGTAAATGTGGGGGGTTATTTCTGGGCTCTCTATTCTGTTCCATTGGTCAATGTGTCTGTTTTTATGCCAGTACCAACTTCTTTTGATAACTATAGCTTTGTAATATAGTTTGAAATCAAGAAATATGATGACTCCTGCTCTGTTCTTCATGCTTAAGATTGCTTTGGCTATTCAGGATCTCTTATGACTCCATGTGAATCTTAGGATTTTAAGTGGCCAATTCTAATATCTTGTCGCTCAGCTAGTCCTAGAATTCCTACTTTAGAAATATATTGTCAGAAAGTTGATAAATGAAAAGACTTTTATAAATTTTCTATATGGCATTAGTAGTCTTTGCATCTTTTAGAGAACATAAAGGAGTTTCTGAAGGAGAAAAAAATTAATATAATGTTTCTTTCCTAAAATACCAGCAATGAACAAGTAAAATATAAATTTGTAGGACACAGCAAACACAGTGTTTAGAGGAAAATTTATAGCATTGAATGCATATATTCTTTAGAAAAAAATAAGCATCTAAAATCAGTAATCTAAGCTTTCATCTTAGGAAACTAGAAAAAGAAGAGCAGATTAAATCCAAAGCAAGCATAAGAAAAGAAATATTTAAAAATTAGAGCAGAAATCAATGAAACTGAAAAGAGGAAATCAATAGAGAGAATCAATGAAACAAAAAACTGATTCTTTGAAAAAATCAATAAAATGATAAGCTTCTAGCAGGCCACCTAAGAAAAAAAGAGAGGTGACATGAATTGCTAATATAAGAAATGAAAGAGGGGACATCACTAGAGATCTCACAGACATTAAAAGGATAATAAAGGAACACTAGGAACAATGCTATGCCCACAAATTTAATAACCTAGATGAAATGGACTAATTCCTTGAAAGACAGTTCTGCCAAAACTCCCACAAGAATAAATAGACAATTCAAATGGACCTATATCTACTGAAGAGATTGAATCAGTGATTAATAACCTTGCAAAACAAAAACCACCAGGGGTTCACTGGTGAATTTTATCAAACATTTATGGAAAGAGTTACACCAATTCTCTACAATTTCTTCCAGAAGATAGAAGAAGAGGAAATACTCTCTAACTCATTCTATAAGGCCAACATTAACATAATACTAAAACTGTACCAAAATATACAAGAAAATAAAACAACAGACTAATATCCCTCATGAACATAGGTGCAAAAATCTTCAGAAAAAATTAGTAAATCAAATCCAACAATGTATAAAAGAATTATACACAATGACCAAGTGGTATTTATCCCAGGTATGCAAGTCTGGTTCAATATTTGAAAATCAATTAATGTAACCTATCACATCAACAGGCTAAAGAAGAAATTGATATTACATGATATCAATAGATGCAGAAAAAGCAGCTGACAAAATCCAACACCCATGCATCCAACCCACTCTCAGCAAAACAGAAATAGAGGGGAATTTCTTCAACGTGATAAAAAACATTTACTAAAAACTTACAACTAATATCACACTTAATGGCAAGAAACTAGAGCTTTCCCACTAAGAACATGAACAAGAGAAATATATCCCCTCTCATCACTTCTTTCCAACATCATACTAGAAGTCCTAACTAATGCAATAATACAATAAAAAGAACTAAAAGTTTCACAGATTGAGAAAGAATAAATAAAGCTCTGTTCAAAGATGACATGATTGCCTGTGTAGCTATCTGAAAGAATCAACAACAAAAAAAACCCTCCTGGCCTTCCCTGGAGGCGCAGTGGTTGAGAGTCCGCCTGCCGATGCAGGGGACACGGGTTCGTGCCCTGGTCTGGGAAGATCCCACATGCCGCGGAGCGGCTGGGCCCATGAGCCATGGCCGCTGAGCCTGCGTGTCTGGAGCCTGTGCTCCGCAACGGGAGAGGCCACAACAGTGAGAGGCCCATGTACCGCAAAAAAAAAAAAAACCCTCCTGTGACTAATATCAGATAGCTACATAGAGTGGTAATAATAAGGTTGCAGGATATAAGGTTAATATAAAAAGTCAGTTGCTCTCCTATATACCAGCAATGAACAAGTAAACTTTGAAATTAAAAACACAGTATCATTTACATTATCTACCCCCAAAAATGAAATACTTAGGTATAAATCTAACAAAATGCATACAAAACCTATAAGAGGAAAACTTATCAAACTCTGATGAAAGAAATCAAAGAAGAATTAAATTAACGGAGAGATATTCCATGATCATGGTTAGGAAGACTCAATATTATCAAGATGATAGTGCTTTCCAACTTGATCTATACACTCGATGTAGTCCCAATCAAAATCCCAGAAAGTTAGTTTTTGGATATCAATAAACTTATTCTAAAGTTTATATGGAAAGGCAAAAGACCGAACACAACATCTAAAGAAAAGAACAGAGTTAAAGGGCTGACACTACCCAACTTTGAGACTTACTGTAAAGCTACAGTAATCAATAGAGGGTGGTACTGGTGAAAGAAGAAACAAACAGATCAGTGGAACAAAATAGAGAACCCCAAAATTGACCCATATAAGTACTGTCAACTGATCTTTGAGAAAGAAGTAAGGGCAATACAATGGAAAAAGATAGCCTTTTCAACAAATGATGCTAGAACAATTGGACATCCATATGCAAAAAAAGAAAGAAAAGAAAAGAAAAATAAGGAATCTAGACACAGACCTTACACTCTTCATGAAAATTAACTCAAAATGTATCATAGACCTAAATGTAAAATACAAAGCTATAAAACCCTGGAAGGCAACATAAAAGAAAATCTAGGTGACGTTTGTTATGGGGATGACTTTTTTAGCTACACCACCAAAGGCACTATCCATGAAAGAAATAATTGATAAGCTGAACTTCATTACAATTAAAAATCTGCTCTGTGAAAGACTCTATCAAGAAAATGAGAAGACAAGCCACAAAGTGGCTTTTCTATTTATTTTAATTAGATACTAATTAAGCAACCCCTGAAGGAATTGAACTTAATTTCCTCACAGAATAAATAGCATTTACCAAGATAATCCTGTTTATCTGTCTAGGCTTGTCTGTTTGTTTATTTTTCTTTCATTTTGTTTATTTTATAAACAGCACATGGCTACTAAAGTAAATTTGAAAATGTAGCAAGCCACAAAAGAAGTTAAAAGTCAGCTCTGCCTCTTCCCTTCATTTTCTGAATAATCCAGCCCAACACCACTAGATGGGGCTAGATAAGATAGATATCACATGGGGTTGAAGAGAATTAAGACAGTAGATGGTGGGGTGTACAACTTGGACAATGGTGAGAAGAAGGTTCTCAAAGGAGGGTAGCCTGGCTCAAGCTGTCAGAGCCAGAGCAAGAGGAGGAAGGTGTCCTTATGGAGGGGTAGTGTATGTGTGGGACATCAGAAGCCAAACAGAGGATGTATGAATGTATGTACATGTTTATGTGTTTAAACATACATAAACTCTGCAGCTCTATTTGCTGAGAAAGCCTAGTAGGGGCACCATAAAAATAATGGGCATGCCTGCAGCCCAGTTCTTGATTTCTAATGTCATTTGCTAAAAAAAAAGAGGAGGAAAATTATAAGATGAGCCTGAAATATCTTGGGACAGAAGATAATTGCTCAAGAAGGATGAGGACATGTCAAAAGGACCCAGAAGCCAGCTTAAATGGACTTTTACTGGCCAAATCTGAGACTATTTGAGCATCAAAATAATGAAATAACAGATGATAACCCATTAAATAAATTAGGAAAACATGACTATACTGGCATAAACAAATAAATAAATACATTTACATAGTCTGATAGTACCTCCCCATAAAATATTTATTAATTACAAAGGAAAAAAATAACTTTATAGACAAGAAGTCTGGCACATATCACCTTAATCAAGTGATTGAATTTAATATCACCCAAAATGGGAGAAATGGAAACATGTGCCACCTGATAGTTAGTTACAATAAGAAGAACACAGCATCACCCTGGGATATCCCTGCTGAAGAGGTAGGACGCCTTCTGGACATCTTCTACCTGGATGTCTTATAACCACATTGCCCTCTTCTCACTTTTCCTTTCCTCCTGTATGAACTATCTTGGCAATGGCATTATCATCACTAACTCAGCTAAATTTGCTCTCCCTATCTCCATTCTAAATCTTAATCTGAAGCACCATTATCTCCCACCAGTGCAAGAACAATCTTTTTGGTGTGACATCAGCATCATGGTGGTGTGAGATGCTCTCTTTATCTCTCTCCTTCAGTCTACAACCAGTAAAACATCCACAGCTAAACAAAGGTGCTTCTGTCCAACACACCAGGACATCAGAGAATTTCAAACATCTATACATCTAAAGGTGGGTGAACTGGGACACATACAGGAGGCAGAGCCAGGGCAACACTGGAAGCAGTGCCTGCAGTCTTGGACCGTCAGCCTTAATGGCTGAGCCCGCAGCCCCAGACAACCTGGTAGCATCAGGGGAAGAAGCGCACTGGCCTCCTGGCTGCAGAGGCACCCGCAGTCACAGGGTATTGGACAACAGTGGCAGCAGGGACGGTGACTCTGTTCCTCCAGCCACAGAGGTGCCTGCAACTCGACTCCCACACACACACAGTGGCAGCACCCATGACCCAAGAATCCCAGCCATGGCAGAGACACCCATGACCCTGGATCCCCACCTCTCCTCCCCTCACAGCACCAGAGCTTACAACCCAGGAGGCCCTGGATGTGTCAGAAGCACCTGCCATCCTGGTGCTCCAGGTGGTGATGCCAGTGACACTGGAGCAGCAAGGCACCCATGATCCTGGAGGCAAGAGCGGCGACAATGAGGGCACCAGGCAACACCTCTGACAAAGGCAGTGGAGGGTGGAAAGTGCCCATTCTCAGATACAACTGGAGGCAGTAGTTCAGGTAAGAAAACCCAAAAAACTTGTGCTATAGCGCCACCCACTGGAAAACAAAAGAAAGTCCTCGAATTATTAACCAATTGAATCTTTCTAATTAAGTTAAAAAGAAAAAAGTTTTACTTAAAGAAGAAAGGTGTTTGCTACTTCACGTGTCCTGGCAGAGGAACAACTCATCAAGTACCATGAGGAGCCATGGTAACATGATATCAGAAAAGGGAAATGACGATGCTCCAGAACCAAACTTAAAGTCATGGAATATTGCAGTCTAACTGATAAAGAATTCAAAATAGCTGTTATGAAGAAACTCAAGGAGCTACAAGAAAACTCAGAAAGGCAGTTCAATGAGCCCTGGAATAACATTAATGAACAGAAGAAATACTTTATCAAGGAGGTTGAAACTCTAAAAAGGAACCAAACAGAAACTAGAGCTGAAGAACTCAATAAATAAGATGAAGAATGCATTAGAAAGCACTGGAAATAGAGCAGACCATATGGAAGAGAGAATTAGTGAGCTCAAAGATGGAAATCTAGAAATGATACAGGTGGAAGAGGAGAGAGAAGTAAGATCTTTAAAAAATGAAGAAATTCTAGGAGAACTATCCAACTCTAGTGCTTTTATATTTTGCAAGTATAAAATTATCTTGTATTTAAATAATGCTAACTTTACCTTTTCCTTTATACTTATTACCTATTTATTTTGTTTTGTTTTGTTTTGTTTAGTTTTATTTGTACTGAATGAAACCTGTAGAACAAACTTAAAGAGTAGTGGAGATACACTTTTTGTCTTACTTCTGAACACTTTTTGTCTTACTTCTGACTTACTGTAAATACTTTAATGTTTTCTTATTAAGCATGGTACTGACTTTCAGTGGATATTTAACTTTGTCAAATGCCTTTCTACATCTATAGAAATAAAATGAACTTCGTCATGGCATAAAATCAGTAATTCTTTAATGTGCTGCTGGATTATGTTTACTAAATTTTCAGTTAAGACATTTAATTGGTATACATAAGTGAAATTAGTCTCTTTGTGTTATCTTTGCCAGGTTTGGAAATCAATGCTATCCTCAGTTCATAAAAAGAATTTTGAGTTCCTTGTTTTTCTGTCCTCAAACAATTTTGATATTATTAGATGTGTCATTGGTACTTTGCTCTAAGAAATTGCTCCAGCAGTGTCACACTGACTGTCATGTTTGTTCAAGTAATATCCAGGCCCCAGTTGTCAGTGCTTTCTTTATGTCAACATTTTACACCCACATGAGTTCACAAAGAAAGAACCTCATTGCATTTTCAGGAAGAGTTATTCACCTTGAACTCAGTGTGTGTGCAATTAATGTTATGGATGGATAGACGGAAATAAAGGAAAGGAATAAATTACTGATAGCATAGGATGATGAAGTTGCCATTGTCTAATGTAATACTGGCAAGGAATCTAAAGAAACCATGATGTCTTTATAAAAAACAGAGAAATGTGAATTACATAGCTGTTAGTAAATTCATAGCTTAATTCACAATCAAATTACTGTCCCTAGAATGTTAATAAATACATTTTAACTTGGAAAATGTTCTCTAATAGGAGACATCAAGTCCTCAATTCTTAGCTTTTTCAGCTCTACATGTTCTATCAGTGACTAAATGCACAAAAGGAATGCTTATCAGTTTTGCAAATAACTGTGCTGGGAAAGACAACTCTGTGGACATTGGATCACATTTGAAAAACTGAATATAAAGACCAACATTTGCCAAAACAGTATTCTTTTATATATTAATTTTAGTCCTTTTTTCCTTCAAGAATTATTTATTGGGCACCTAATATAATAACTGGGCACTGTTCTGGGTATTAATACATATATATACTATATAATAGTATAGTATAATAGTAAATATATATGTGCACATATATACACACATAGTATCATATAGTTACATGTAATATATTTTATGTCATATAGTCACTTATATTTATATACAGTGTTATATGGTCACATATATATGTGTAATGAAATATGCTATGAAGAATAAAAAAGAGGGTAAGGAAATAAAGGACAATGTGCAGAGGACTGCTATTCTAGTAGAGTGGTCAGGAAAGGCCTCTGTGTGGAGGCACTGGTACGGAGAAATGAATGAAGTAGAGGAGAAAACGTTATGCATATTCCAAGTGCCCCAGGAAGAGAAAACAGGGAGTGCAAAGGTCCTGAGAAAAAGCAGGATTTATGTATTCTAGAAACAGGAAAGGGACCAGCGTGAGTGCGGCAGAGTGAATAAGATAGGGTCAAGAAGTGAGAGAGAGGCATGGACATATATACACTACCAAACGTAAAATAGATAGCTAGTGGGAAGCAGCCGCATAGCACAGGGAGATCAGCTCGGTGCTTTGTGAGAATCTAGAGGGGTGGGATAGGGAGGGTGGGAGGGAGACGCAAGAGGGAGGAGATATGAGAACATATGTATATGTATAACTGATTCACTTTGTTATACAGCAGAAACTAACACACCATTGTAAAGCAATTATACTCCAATAAAGATGTTAAATAAATAATAAACTTAAAAAAAAAGAAGACAGGGTCAAGCCATAAAAATGAGATCTGACCATGGGAGGGAAATAGCCAAATCCTGTAGGGTCTTGTAGGCTTTGATAAAAATTTTGGACTTTATTTTCAGGATCATGGAGCACTGTTAGAGGAGTTTCCCAGGGCATGATGTAATTAGATTTTCATTTTAAAGGATTTATTTTGGCTTTTGTGAGAGTTAGGAGACCCTTGCACTAGTAGAGGCAAAGGATGATGGTTGTTTGGACTAGAATGGCATAGATGAAATAAAGAAAAGTGAGCATACTAAAGATATATTCTGACTTGCTGTTAAACTTTAGGTTGGAAGTAGTAGAAAGGAGAAACCAAGGATGAATCCACATATTTTTGGCCCGAGCAATTGGTTTAATGGAGATACCACTTACTGAGAGGAAAACGACTGGGAAGAGAAGAAGAGTGCGATGTTTAATTCTGAGCTTGTTGTATCAGGTGCCTATAAGACTTCAGTGGAGAGTCAGAGTAAGCAGTTCTAAATACAATTCTGAATCAGAAGGGAGCAATCAGGGATAGATACTTTGCAATGAGAAATTGTTTGAGAATGAGAGTTTAAATAATCTCTAAATACAGCATTTAAAGCCCTAGGACAAGGAGAGATCCCTTTGGAGAGAATGTGACTTGAGAAGGGATGAAATTAGAAGACTGAACTTTGAGACACGACAACGTTTAAGTGTCAGGAAAACAAATAGTAAAAGACTCTGAAAATGATTGACAGAATCAAAGTGCAGGATGTTGAAATTCAAGTGAAGATATTGCTTCAGGAAGGATTTCAAGAACAGAGTGAGCAACTATGTCAGTTGCTTCTGAAAGATAGAATAAAATGAGAACTGAGAATTGACCACTGAAATTGGCAACATGGAGATCACAGGTGACCGATGGGTGGAGATAAAGCCTGATGAGAGTCAGTTCATGAAATAATGGGAAAAGAAGTGGAAGTAGTAAGTTTGGACAAATATTGAGAGGAGATTTGTGGAAAAGGGAACAAAAAATGGGGAAGTAGATAGAGGGATATGTATAGTCGAGAATTTGTTTTCTCACAGATGAAATATATATTTATATGCTAATGAAAATAATAAAGTTATGGTGTAGTAGAGAGAGGTAAATCAATCTAGTAACGAAGTTTTTGAGTATGCAAAAAGGAACAAGTTCCAGTAAAAAAAGTAAAATGATGGTTTGGGTTTAGATGCATATACAGTTCACCCAGTGCAACACAAGAGAAGACAGAGTACATAAGTACACATGCAGAGGAGCTTGGTAGTTTCAGTATTGGTGAGCTGATCAGAAGTTTTACTTCTGATCGCTTCTATTCTCTCAGTAAATTAAGAAGCGATGTCATCAGCTGAGAGAAAAGAAGGCATTGTTTACAAAAACAATGACATGGGAGAGTGAGAGGATAAAATTACTTGAGCAATATAATAGCACTGCATGGAGGCTGTGTTTGTACCAAAGTCTATAGTTGTGAATTTAAAGTGAGATCTGTCAGCATGCTCACATGCTTTTCACAAGCCACATTCTTAATTTTGATGCAAGTGAATGTAAACTCCCCAATGGCAGAAACATATGGTCTCTGTTAACCACAGAACAGTGTCTGGTACAAAGCATGCATTAAAATATATGTGGACTGATTAAATAATATCCATCTTCTCCACTTGACTGCTTTGCTTCACCACATCCCAGTACTTAATACAGAGTCTGTTTCATAACAGGCTTAAATATTGACTGAATGGATGAATGACCCAATTAATCAATCTCTTTTTTTCCCTTCACTTCTGAACTTTACACCCAACTCCCTACTGAATAGCTTCGCTGAATTTCACGAGAGCCTCAAATCCAACATATCTAAGACTCTACCTGATAGTTTCTCTACATCTGTTACTAGCAAGATCATCCACTAGAGCCCTAGTGAGAAACCTATAGTCATTCTCTATTTATCATCTCTGAAATGGATAAGTCCATAACTGTTTTATAAATTTCTGAGCAAAATAAGTGAAATACAGTGCTTAGCACAATGCCAAGCATATAGTACCTACAAATATTAGCTATTACCAGCTTTTAATGATTCTAAGATACACATCTTTTCACATCTCTTTAATCATGACATATTTTACAATCAGTAGTGTATCATAATTTAATCAGATGAGGTTTGTTTAAGTAGCATATTAGATAATGGTGTCATTTATATCAATAGTGTATCAGGCAAGACAAAATGCAGTACTGTAACTTTTCTCTGCAATATGCTCACCAATATTAAACTAGTAATTGAGTCATGTCCAGTATACTTCAAATCCATATTTTTCTCCCTCTCCCTATTGTTGTAAACTTACTTTAAGTCCTTGCTTTCTCTATCCATTTAGAATGAATTTTTCATCTGTCTGTGTATCAGCTAGGAATCCCTCTGGCAATAAATAACAGAAAAGCAACTAGCAATTGCTAAACAAATAGGGAAGAAGTCCATAGGTTGACATTCCAAGGTTGACAAAATTACCCAATAATACTGGCAGAGACCAAGGCCCTTTCTATCTTTTGGACTTGCTTTAGCATGCAGACCTTGATCCTCCTGCTTGTTGCTTTGTCAGCTCAAGATGGCCATTGAAACTTCAAGCATTACATCCATTTTCCATGCAGGAAGAATAAATAAAAATGTTCATTGGTGTGCCTACTGAAACTTGCTCTTTTTATTAAGAGAGCAAAAGTTTTCCATAAACCCCACCCAGAAGTTTTCCATTTATATGTCACTGGCCAGACTAAATCAAAGAGCTATCCATGGTTTGAAGATGGCTAGGGAGAAAGATGCTGTGTGAGTAGTTAAGCCAATGAGCATTGTCTGCCATATTTTGGCAAATATCTTCTCAATTTTTGAGACTTAGCTCAAGACTTATATCTTATCTATTTACTTATTTGTTTACTTATTTGTTTGGTTGTTGGGGTTTATTATTCATTTACTATTTATTTAGCACCTAGCATCTAGTACATACCAGGTACTGTTATAGGCACTGGGGATACAACGATGAGCAAAATCCCTTCCCTTGTCGAACTTCCATCCCAGCCTTGACCTTTTTAAAAAAAATTTTATTGGAGTATAGTTGCCTCACAATGTTGTGTTAGTTTCTGCTGTACAACGAAGTGAATCAGCCATATGTATGCCTGTCCCCTCCCTCTTGGACCTCCCTCCCACCCCACCCCATTCCACCCATCTAGGTCATCACAGAGCACCGAGATTTCCTTCTCATTTAGCTCACCACAGAGCATTGAGTAGAGTTCCCTGTGCTATACAGTATGTTCTCATAAGTTATCTATTTTATACATAGTATCAATAGTATATATATGTCAATCCCAATCTCCCAATTCATCCCACCCTCCCTTTCCCCTTGGTATCCATACGTTTGTTCTCTAAGTCTGTGTCTGTATTTCTGCTTTGTAAATAAGATTGTCTATACCAATCTTTTCAGATTCCACATATATGCATTAATATATGATATTTTTTTTCTTTCTGACTTATTTCACTCTGTATGACAGTCTCTAGGTCCATCCATGTCTCTACAAATGACCCAGTTTCATTCCTTTTTATGGCTGAGTAATATTCCATTGTATATATGTACCACATCTGCTTTATCCATTCCTCTGTTGATGGACATTTAGGTGGCTTCCATGTCCTGGCTATTGTAAATAGTCCAGCCTTGACCTTTTGATCCAATATTTCTACTTTTAGTAATTTACCATACAGACTACTCTGCAATGACAAGTATGCTCATTGATGCAATAACTAGAAAACAGAAGACTGACAGGTTATCTATATGATATTGATTTATTATAATATGTATATATAAGGTAATTATTCAAAAGAATATACCTCTCTTAATATAGATATTTATGCTGACATGGGAAGTATCTCCAATATATGTTTTAATGGAAAAATTGCAGAGCAAAATGTATGGTGTAGTAAAATCACACTTTTGAAAGAAAATTCATCCTAAAATTCATGTGGAATCTTGAGGGACCCTGAATAGAAAAAGAATAAAGCTGGAGGGTTTTCCCTTCTTGGTTTCAAAACATTACAAAGCTACAGTAACCAAAACAGTGTGGTACTGGCATAAAGACAGACAAATAGATCAATGGAAGAGAACAGACAGCCCAGAAACAAACCCTCATGTATATGATGAAATGATCTTCAACAAGAGTGCTAAGACCACTCAATGGCAAAAGGACAGTCTCTTCAATAAATGGTGTTGGGAAAAGTGGATATCCATATGCAAAAGAATGAAGATGGACCCTTATCTTACACCACATACAAAAATTAACTCAAAACGATTAAAGAAATACATGTAAGACCTAAACCTATAAAACTCCCAGAAGAAAACACAAGGGAAAATCTTCATGACATTGGATGTGGCAATGATTTCTTGACTATGACACCAAAAGCACAGGCAGCAAAAGCAAAAAGAGATAACTGGAAGCTACATCAAACTTAAAAACTTCCATAGATCAAAAAACACAATAGACAGAGTGAAAAGGCAACCTATGGAATGAGAGAAAATATTTGCAAATCATATATTTGATAAGGGGTTAATATCCATAGTATATAAAGAACTTCTACAACTCAACAACAAAAAATCAAATACCTGGATTTTTAAAAAATGAGCAAAAGACATGAATAGGCATTTTTCCAAAGATGATATACAGACAGCCAATAAGCATATGAAAAGATATTTAGCATCACTAATCATCAAATAAATCTAAATTAAAACCACAATAAGATATTATTATTATTGTGGTTATATCCATTAGGATGGTTACAATAAAAAAAAAAAACCCAGGATATGGAGAAATCAGAACTCTGTGCACTGTAAGTGGGATTGTAAAACAGTGCAACCACTATGAAAAATACTATGAGAACTCAAAAAATTAAAACTAGAACTACCATATGATGGGGCAAACTCACTTCTGGGAATATATCCAGAAAAACTAAAAGTGAGGTCTCAAAGGGATGTTTGTACACCTATGTTCATGGTAGCATTATTCACAATAGCCAAAAGGTGGAGGCAATGTAAATGTCCACTGATGGATGAATGGATAAACAAAATGTGGTATAAACACACCATGGAATATTATTCAGTCTTAAAAAGGAAATCCTGTCACATTTACAACCTGGATGAATCTTGAGGACATTATGCTAAATGAAATAAGCAGGCCACAAAAAGATAAATACTGTATGAGTTCACTTGATATCTAAGGTAATCAAAGCCAAAGAAACAGAAAGTAGAATGTGGTTATCAGGAGCTAGGACAAAGGGGAAAAGGGGAGTGGTTGTTTAATGAGTATAGGCTCTAAATTTCAAGATAAAAAGTTCTGGAAATCCGTTTCACAGCAACTGAATGTATTTAATACTAATGAAGTGTACATTTTAAAAAGGTCAAAATGGTAAAAAAAAGGAAAAGGAAAATTTACAACTGCCTCTTCATATATATTATTATATACAATAATACCTATAGACTGGAAATATATGGAGTGGAAGATCATGTGTTGTTTTCTATTTTCTTCATGCCTATATTTTTACATGTGCATTATTTTTATAATCAGAGAAATATTTGAAAAACTTGAAAAAATGAAGTTACTTTCTTCTCTCCAATTCTTTTCTTAAATAGTGACTGTTTATTTGCACTTACATTATCACCAACAGAATTTATCAATCTAATGTTTGCTGAATGAATTCATAAACTTATCATCAACTAGTGATGATGAATAATGCCTTCAACAACAATCTATATTTAGCATCAATTTAAGAATTAAATTTAATATGGTTCTTCATTTAATAAATATTTGTTACTAAATGTCTATGATGAGTCAGACTGTGTAGGTTTTAAGTAACTAAATATTATTGTTTTTTGTAACCATCTTCTGATGAAATAAGAGAGGAAAAAAAGAAAGAGAGAGAAAAAAGAGGTTATGACTAGTTGATAACATTAAATAGCAAGCCACCTAATGAAATTCTGTTAACAAGCCAAGATAACATAGTCCAGGTGTGTAGTTTTCCAGTGGTTTGGTTTCACAAAAGTTAGAGCATAAATATATAGGGAAGTGAATAGATTCAACATCCTTTAGAAGTGTAACTGAAAGGATGAAATATCTTCTGACTCCAAACACTCCACCCCAGCTTCTGCCAAAGAAAACCGGTGGAAGAATAACTGTCTCTTGACTTAGAAATTAATTGCATTCTTAACGAATTATAAGAATTTTTGTGGTAAATTATGCATTCTTCTGTAAAAATTAAGGAGTCTATGTTAAGACCAGGTTAATACAAAGATGAGCCACAGGAGAAATAGCAGACAAAACTCAAATTTTCCCCTCAAAAGGTGCTATGTCACATGAAAAGCTCCTTCATAGAGTAAATTTTGTTCTAAACATAAAATCTTAACACTTGTTACTCCTCTGAAATAAAGTTTCAATGGAATATCATGTTTACATAACATTTAAATGAATTATAGTAAAAACTTTAGTCTTCACTTAAGAGACTCACCAGATGAAATAACATTCTTCATTTCAGAAAACAAAACCAGTGAAATGTTAAAGGCTTGTGGCAAATAATAATCTCTCAAAATCTCACAGTTTTGCTCTTAACAGTCAAGTTTACATGCTTACTCAGAATCATTGTGGTTTATTGCCAAATCTGCATTACTACAATTACAAATTTTAGTGATAAATTACACAAACTGATAGAGTATAAATATGAAAAAAATCTCAGTTTTTACATAAAAATTGGGTTGAAGTTGTTGGAAATACTCAAAGGAAATTAATATTTTAAAATACCATTAATTGGACCTAGAGGAAATAACTATAAATTTTAAAGAGAAGTGTAAAGAATTTAGGAAGATTCTTAACTCCAATTAATTCACAAACAAGAGAGAACCTGAAACTAGAAATGTAGTCAATGTATTAAGATGTGCTTTATGCATGATAGTGCAGCAGATTTAATCAGGTCATTTAAGCTCCATTTATAAAATTATATCATAAAATATTTATACCAATAACAAAAAATCATCAACTTATTTCATCCAATAAAAATTAACATTTTTTAACTTTCTAATAAAAAATAAAATATGTGAGTGCATTAGCAAGATGGCAGAACAGAAGTCCCCAGCCCTTATCCTCCCACAGAAATACCAACCTGAAAACTGTGCACAAATAAAAATGTCTTTGGGGGAGCTTTGGAATCCAGGTAGAAAGTTGTAGCACCCCAGTGGAGCCAAAGACTGAGGAAAGCTGCCTTGAGAAGGCAGGCTCATACCCTGGGAGCAGACCCACTGACCATGGACCTGGCTGTAATCTGGTAGTAGCCCTATCTCCCTGTGGATTCAGCTCCAGTCTTGCTTGTCCATGGTCCTGCTACCAGACCCATGTGTCCCAGAATGAACTATGCCCAACTGTGACGCCAGTAGCAGGCCTACCTACCATGGACCTGACTGAAACTGGTAGCATCCCTGTGATCCAGATTCAGCCCCACTCAACCAGAGCCCCGAAGGCACTCCTGTCCATCCAGGGACTC
Source organism: Stenella coeruleoalba (assembly GCF_951394435.1). Taxonomy (NCBI): domain Eukaryota; kingdom Metazoa; phylum Chordata; class Mammalia; order Artiodactyla; family Delphinidae; genus Stenella; species Stenella coeruleoalba. Next base: position 94,521,785 of record NC_137157.1, read on the forward strand.
TGGAGGAGCAACATCTGTCTGTGCCCCATGGTAACAGGTCTGGTGACCCTGGAGTCAACTGAAGATCCAAAGCATCCCTGAGACCTGCCTCCAGCCCACTTGACCATGACCTCAGTGATAGTCCCATCAGTCCAGGAACCAGGTAGGAGAAGGTCTTCACCTGCTAAAATTAGTCTGTAAAGACTGGAAGAGGTGACTGCTCATTCAAATGCAGAGACACAAATTCAAGTCTTCAAGGATCACAAAGAATCAGACAAACATGACACTACTAAAGGAAACAAATAAAGGTCCAGTAATCAATCCTTAAAAAATGGAAATTCATGGGGCTTCCCTGGTGGCGCAGTGGTTGAGAGTCCGCCTGCCGATGCAGGGGACACGGGTTTGTGCCCCAGTCCAGGAAGATCCCACATGCCGCGGAGCGGCTGGGCCCGTGAGCCATGGCCGCTGAGCCTGCGCGTCCGGAGCCTGTGCTCCGCAACGGGAGAGGCCACAACAGTGAGAGGCCCGCGTACCACAAAAAAAAAAAGGAAATTCATGAATTGCTTGACAAAGAATTTGAAATAATCTTCTTAAACAAACTCAATTAGCTACAAAAGAACATGGATAGATATCTAAATGAAATTAGGAAAACAAAACATGAACAAAATAAGAAACTCAATAAAGAAACAGAAACGATTAAAAAAGAACCAAACAAAAATCGTGGAGTTGAAGAATACAATGACTGAACTGAAAATTCAAGAGACTTTCAAAGGTAAAATCAATCAAGCAAAAGAAAGAATCAGCAAACTCAAAGACAAGTCATTTGAAATTACCTAGTTAGAGGAACAAAAAGAGAAAAAGAATAGAAAAGAGTGAAGGAAGCCTATGTGAGTTATGGCATCTCCTGAAGTAAAACAATATACACATGATGAGAGTCCCAGGAGAAGAGAAAGATAAAGGGGCATTTAAGAAATAATAACAGAAAATTACCCCAATCTAGGGAGATAAAAGAACATCCAGATTCATGAAACCCCCAAATTCCCAATAGGTTGAATTCAAAGAGGTCTACATAGACACACATTATAATTAAATCATCAAAAGTCAAAGACAAAGAGTGAATCTTGAAAGCAGCAAGGAAAAAGCAACTTGTCACATACCTGGGGGTACCCATAAGACTATCGTCATATTTCTCAGCAGAAACCTTGAAGACCAGTAGAGAGGAGGGTGACATATTCAAAGTATTGAAGGAAAAAAAAATGCCAAGAATACTTTACCTAGCAAAACTGTCATTTAAGAATAAAGGAGAAATAAAGACTTTCCCAGACTGGGGGGAAAAAAAAAAAAAAAAAAAACCTGAGGGAGTTCATCATCACTAGATCCACTATACTACTAAAGGCAGTTCTACAAGTTGAAACACAAAGGTGCTCAACAGCAACATAAAAACATAGAAAGTACAAATTTCATCACTAAAGGTATGTATAAAGACAAATAGAGAATATTGTAATACTGTAATGGTGGCACATAAATCACTTTTAATGCTAGTATATACATTAAAAGCATAACTATTGTAGCGGAATAGCTATAACCACAGATTTCTTAATGGAAACACAATATAGAAAAAAGTAAAATCTGACATGAATTACATAACATGTAAGTGGGATTGAAGTGTAGACTACGTGATTGCAGTTAAGTTGTTAATTATCTTAAAACAGACTGCTACATCTATAAAACATTTAATGCAAGCCTCACAGTAACAACAAAAACAAAAACATTACAGTAGGCATATAAAAAGATAAAGAGAAATGAATCAAAGTATTCCATCACAAAAAATCATCAAACCACAAAGAAAGACAAGAGAGGAACAAGAGAAATACAAAATAGACAAGAATAAACAAAATGGCAATAGTAAGTCCTTACCTATCAGTAACTACTCTATATGTAAATGGACTAAACTCTTCAGTCAAAAGTAATAGAGCGGTTGAAAGGATTAAAAAACAAAACCCAACTGTATACTGTCTACAAAAGACTCACTTTAGATTTAAGGACATACAAAGGCTAAAAGTTAAGGGGTGGACAAAGAAGTTTCATGCAAATACTAATCAAAAACCGCAGAGGTGGGCTTCCCTGGTGGCGCAGTGGTTGAGAGTCTGCCTGCCGATGCAGGGGACACGGGTTCGTGCCCCGGTCCGGGAAGATCCCACATGCCGCGGAGCGGCTGGGCCCGTGAGCCATGGCCGCTGAGCCTGCGCGTCCGGAGTCTGTGCTCCGCAACGGGAGAGGCCACAACAGTGAGAGGCCCGCGTACCGCAAAAAAAAAACAACAAAAACAACCGCAGAGGTGGTTATGTATCAGACAAAATAGATTTTAAGCTAAAAACTGTCTTAAGAGACAAAGAAGGTCATTATAAAATGATGATCGTCAATTCACAGTAAGATATAATGATTAAAATATATGTGCACCCAACATCAGAGAACCTAAGTACATAAAGCAAACATTGAGAAAACTAAACAGAGAAACAGACAGCAATACAATAATAACAGGATAATTCAATACTCCACCCCCTACAATGGACAGATCATCCAGATAGAAAATCAACAGGGAAACAGCAGAATTGAGCAACGCCATAGACTAATTGGGCCTAAAAGACACATGCAGAAGATAAATGCATATGTATAACTGAATCTCTTTGCTGTACAACTGAAACTAACACAACATGTTAACCAACTATACTCCAATATAAAATAAAAATTTAAATAAATATATAAAACTGCCATGGGTGCTCGGGGCAAAAAAAAAAGTACTGTGCAACTCATTCCTCTCAGGTGCACATGGCACATTCTCAAAGATAGAGGATAGGTCTCTTACTAGGTTGCAAAACAACTCAACAAATTTAAGAAGTACCTTTTCCAATCACAATGGAATGAAACAAAAAATCAATAATAGAAAGAAAGTGGGAAAATTCACAAATACATGGAAATAAAACAACACACTTTTAAAAATAAATTTTATTTATTTATTTTTTGGCTGCGTTGGGTCTGTGTTGCTGCGTACGGGCTTTCTCTGGTTGTAGCGAGCAGGGGCTACTCTTTGTTATGGTGAGCAGGCTTCTCACTGCAGTGGCTTCTCTTGTTGCAGAGCATGGGCTCTAGGCTTGCAGGCTTCTCACTGCAGTGGCTTCTCTTGTTGCAGAGCATGAGCTCTAGGCTTGCAGGCTTCAGTAGTTAGAGCACGCAGGCTCAGCAGTTGTGGCTCATGGGCTCTAGAGCACAGGCTCAGTAGTTGTGGCACACGGGCTTAGTTGCTCCGCAGCATGTGGCATCTTCCCGGACCAGGGCTCGAACCTGTGTCCCCTGCATTAGCAGGTGGATTCTTAACCACTGTGCCACCAGGGAAGTCCCAACTACACACTTTTTAACAACTATTGGGTCAAAAAAGAAATCCAAGGGAAATTAAAAACTATCTCAAGACAAACAAAAATGAAATGCAACATACCAAAACTTAAGGGATGCCGCAATAGCCATACTAAGAGAGAAATTTATGGGAATAAATGCCTATGATATAAAAGAAGAAAGTCATCAAATAAACAATCTAGCTTTACACTTCAAGGAACCAGAAAATGAAGAACAAACTGAACCCATAATTAGCAGAAGAATATCATAAAAATTAGAGAAGGAATAACCGAAATAGAGAAAAGAAAAACAATTTTAAAAATCAATGAAACTAAGAGTTGTGTTTTTGAAAAGATAAAATTGACAAACCCTTAACTAGTCTAAGAAAAAAAGAGTATTCACACAATCAGAAATGAAAGAGAAGATATTACAATTATTCTCACAAATAAAAAAGATTATAAGACATTATGAGCAATTATAAACCAAAAAATTGGACAATCTAGAACAGAGAAATTTCTAGACATAAAACCTAACAAGACTGAATCATGAAACACTGCACAAATCTTTTTTTGTGTTTCAGTTGCATTTTTACCTTTCTTGAAATAATAAAGCATAATATGCCAAAAATGTTGCTTTTTTTCCATCTTCAATATTAAAATGGCTACACAAAAATTCACCAATTTTGATGTTTTTGTTTAAATGCATGCTGATATGACAGCTGACACAATACAATCTAACAAAATTGTTTCGAATGAAGTTAAAGATAACTAGGCACTACTAGAGCCATCTTACAGAAAAAAAAGAAATGAACTCTTTGGCCAACCCAATAGAAGACAGCTGCCCTAAAGCTTCCTAGGTTTCTAATATCCTTACATTAGATCAGCAAGGCCAGAACAGTCATCTTTTGGTCCAAATTCAAATTTCAAGATGGAGAATCCATATAGCCCTGTTTGGGTCAGGCATCCACCCCTGCTCTGATACACTGTGGTCAGATAGACATGATCAAGGTACAGTCATGACTTTTAGGCACCCACTTCTATGGAAAGTCCGCCTTCTCTGTAAATTGCCATCTACAACAAAAGGAGTTCACATCAACATTATGTAGCGCTTTAAGTTTACCAAGAACTTGCACATTCTTTAACTCATTCAATTCATGTAACTGAGCAGGACCCTATGAGGCCTTCCCAGAATAGACCCCCACCCATGTCTTCTACCTGCCTTTTGTCTGTAGAAAAACTTTAGTCAAAGAATAAATCTAGGGGCTTCCCTGGTGGCGCAGTGGTTGAGAGTCCGCCTGCTGATGCAGGGGACACGGGTTCGTGTCCCGGTCTGGGAAGATCCCACTTGGCGGGGAGCGGCTGGGCCCGTGAGCCATGGCCGCTAAGCCTGCGTGTCCGGAGCCTATGCTCCGCAATGGGAGAGGCTACAACAGTGAGAGGCCCACGTACCGCAGAAAAAAAAAAAGAATAAATCTAATCAGAGAAATAAGAAAATGCAGAAAGGAAAACAGTCAAGCAAGACAAAATAATAATACTTTAGCCATTAAACAAAGTCAAGAACTTTCAGTTCTTCCTCAAGGACTATAGATGATATTCTGAGCCATGTCCTTTGAGCTGTTTTGCAGATACTGAAACCCCCACCAGGTGAAAGAAGTTAACTGTGTGCTGCCCACAAAGCACGTAGACTCCAGACTGGTTGGAACCAGAAGGTTGATGATGTTGACTCCCAATTACATCACCACCAGCCAATCAGAAGAATGCCCACCAGCTGATCACACCCTGCTCCTTGAACACTATAAGACTCCTTGCCACTCTTATGGAACATAGTACTGGAAGTCCTAGCCAGAGCAATTAGGCAAGAAAAAGAAATAAAGGCATCCAAATTGGAAAGGAAGAATAAAACTATCACTATTTAAGGATGACATGATTTTATATACAGAAAATCCTGAAGATTCCACCAAAAAAAGCTATTAGAAATAATAAACACAGTAAAGTTGCAGAGTATAAAATCAACATACAAAAATCTGTTGCATATCTACATGATAACAATGAGCTAGCAGAAATGAGCCAGAAAGCTAAGAAAACAATCCCATTTACAACTGCAACAAAAAGAATAAAATACCTAGTAATAAATTAAATCAAGGAGGTGAAAGACCTGTAAACTGAAAATTATATGACTTTGATAAAAGAAATTAAAGAAGACACAAAGAAATGCAAAGATATTCCATGTTCGTGGATTGGAAGAATTAATATTGTTAAAATGTCCATATTATCTAAAGCAACCTGCAGATCCAGTGCAATCCTTATCAAAATCACAAGAACATTTTTCACAGAAATAGAACAAAAAAAATTCTAAAATTTATATGGAACCACAAAAGACCCAGACTAGCTAGAGCAATCCCGAGAAAAAAGAACAAAGCTAGAGGTATCACACTCCCTGATTTCATACACTTTGCTTCATAAATAACAATTTTACCTCGTATTATATTTGATTATTTCAAATGAAGTAACAGGAGATTGTGTGTTTATAACTTGCTATGAAAGCACATAAATTTAAAAAGCAATACCATTGAAAACTTAACAGCTTTAATAGTATCTTACAAAATATATTCCATAATTTTTCTTACAAAATTTTATATTACTAGAAATTGTGTGTTATTTTAAGAACCTGTGATTCAATAACATTTGGGCATAACAAAAATCAAATAAATTAGAGCATCTAAAGCTCTTAGAACATTACTCAGCACAGTCATATAAATAGTAAGCACTATGTAATTACGAGCTATCATTACTGTTGTTGTCCATATCATCATTATCATCTAAGTAATTAAATAAAACTTGACAAATAATTTTATCTTTTCCTATTAAAATCTGATTCTATTGTTCGCTGCCAGACTAAATATAACTCTCTCAAACAAAAGTTCTGACACTGAAAAGTTCCAGAGTGAACATGAGAGTCACAGAGAACAAAGTGGGTTCATAAAGTAAAGAGTCATGAAATGACCCTATGCGTGTGTGCACACACACACACTCACACACACATTTTCCATTCACCAAAGGAAAACTCACCCTGAAACATATTCCCTACCTAGTCTCATATTCAAAAATAAACTGTATAGAGTTAGAGATAAAAATATGAAGCACAAATATTTAAATTAGGAAAAACATGTAGCATAGTTTTACAATTTGGGGGTACAAAAGGCCTTCCTAATCAGAAAATAAAACCCCAAGACAAAGTTAAAATACAAGCAACAGAGTTCCTACAAGTAACAGTGATATAATACATCACTAGTAATCATAAACTTGAAAAAGAAAAATATATGTCACGCACCCCTCCCTATCAGATTGGGAAATTTTTTAAAGGCATGGGAAAAATGCAGTTGTAGACATTGCTGGTAGAAGATAACTGGCAGAGTTATTTGTTTATTGGGGTATAGTTGCTTTACAATGTTGTGGTAGTTTCTGCTGTACTGCAAAGTGAATCAGCTCTATGTATACATATATCCCCTCCTTTTTGGATTTCCTTCTCATTTAAGTCACCACAGAGCATTAAGTAGAGTTCCCTGTGCTATACAGCAGGTTTTCATTAGTTACCTATTTTATACATATTAGTGTAGATATGTCAATCTCAAGCTCCCAATTCATCCCACTCCCCCTTTCCCCCCTTGGTGCCCATATGTTTGTTCTCTATGTCTGTGTCTCTATTTCTGGCAGATTCATTTCAGAAAGGGGATGTAACAGTACTATAAAAGTTTTAAATGTGTATACTCTTTTACATAGCAAATTTACAGCACAGGTTCATCATACGAAAATACTTCTACATGCCCCAAAGTATGTATATGTAAGGACAGACATTGAATTCTATTGTTTGTAATAAATTGTTTTAATTCGGGCACTAATTCCTCTGCATCACAATGTAGTGTCTAGTAAAAAAGATTAAATTTGTGAATATCAGTACTCTTTAGAAACTTAAAGGAACAAGTGGAGTTTAATTTAAAAGATAACGTGCTAGGGACTTCCCTGGCGGTCCAGTGGTTAAGACCACGCTTCCATTGTAGGGGGCACAGGTTCAATCCCTGGTCAGGGGAACTAAGGGAACTAAGATCCTGCATGCTGCACAGCATGGCCAAAATAGATAAATAAAGCTTGAGAGTCATCAGATCAATCTTAAAAAATAATAAATTAAAATAAATTAAAAAAAACAAAACAAGATAAAGAACAATTTAAAAGATAACACACTAAAATTTTGATAATTTTGAGAAACTATGGCAAGTACATTGTTTAGAAACGATCTGAGGATTTGTTATGCTTTTTATCTTTGTACATTCAAATATTTTTTCTCATTAAAAATTAGAAAGGAGCATTGAGATGGCATAAATGAGAAACACTCTGATCTTTGAGAACATCTCTGTAGATACACGTTGCCGTAACTCCAAGTTTGCCCTAGATATTTACGGAAAGGTAAAGCAAGTATACTGTCTGATAGAGCGAATGTGGTATTCCAGTAACTGAGCTTTCTGATTTTTGAAAGTGGTTAATATGTAACCAGCTGAAATGTCCTTCATTATCACTTATTAGGAACTACGGGTAGCGTATGTGTAACCAGTGGTGCCATTAGAGAAACTACATTCAGTCCCCAGCAAGCACTACAGCAATACAGGGGAAACATTTTTTTCTGTTTATTTTTGTTAAGGCCCAATACCTCCTAATCTTTTTTCTCAATTCCCAAATGATTCTCCTTGTTCTATTTTAATGGCTTTTTCCTGCATTTTGCTCCCTTACCTTCTTTACCATAAACTGCCTTCCTTCTTTCCCTTACCTTCTTTTTTCTCTTAACCCTTTACCTCAGCTTTCTAACAGTAATTATTTGCTAAATGCCTCGAAACTGTGCAGAACTTGTCCAAGTTGTGTGCCGTCATTTCTGTCAAGGACTTGGTATTCAGGTAGCCTAACTTTCTTTATTTGGATGCTGCCCTACATCAAAGCCCACAGCAGACAGATGAACTAGACCTCTTTCTCAGTCATTAAGATTCAAAATATAAATATTAATTCTGACAGGTACAGTAAGGTTCACAGTTTTAAAAACGGTTCCATATAGCATCTTGTATAAAAGTACCCCTTGGAGCTGACAGGACAGATATTATTAACCCCATATTTATCTGTGAGGAAGCCGAGGCTCAGAGCAGTTAAATGAGTTACCCAGGACCTTATAATGAGTCAGAACTAGGGCTCAGGTACCCTGACAACTGATCCAGTCATTTTTTCCCCCCTCAAGCTCATTTTCTGTCTTCCCAAGAAGAGAAAGCTCTGTCTTCGTGAAGGGAGCATTTTAGATAAAACGTTCCTCTTTATCTGCGATTATACTGAAGTGGTGTCGCTTCTCCTGAGGATAATTCCGCCATCCACTTACTTAATACGTCCACCTCACGCAACCTCAAAGTTCTCTCTCTTGGGATTATCACTTCTCACTCACAGTGTTCAACCTCTCCCTTTTATTTGATCGTCAGCATTTACAGAAGCAGCATTTCATTTAAACTTGTTCAAGTCTCTCTCCTCTTAAAGAAACCTCCCTCTCAGCCCGACATCTCTGCTGAGTACTGCCCTATCATTCTCTTTCCCTTCACATAAACTCAGAAACCTCCCTCTCACTCCCCCTTGAGCTGCAGTCAGGCTCTGCTCCACACAGACCCTTAAAGCTGGGTCCCCATATTCTTCTTGTCCCTCAATTCAGCAAAAAAAAAAAAAAGATCATTCGATCTATTATTTGATTTCACAGTGAGTGGCATTTGACACAAATAGCCAGGGATTCAGCAATAATCTTTACAGATGCCCTTTGTAATTTCTGATAAGGCCCCCTAATGAATGCTATTAATTATTTCTTTAAGTAATTAACCTTGCAAATAAGTGTTTAGTTATTTCTAGTTTCTTAAAATCCATTTAATTTCTGTTATGTTTTGAATCAATGTATTATAAAATGATGCAAACTTTTGAAATGATTTTTTTTAATTTTGTATGCTATTAACATTGATGTGTTGGCATAAAGCTCCAATCACTCTGACTAGTAAAAACCTTCTCTTGACCATTTTCTTAAAATGTCCCTTCTTTGGGACTCAGAGATCCCACACTCTCCTGTGTTTCTCTCTCTCTGTCTAGCCATTCGGGTTACATTTGGGTGCCCTTGCCTAACTCTGTCCTGGACTATTTTCTATTTTCATCCCATATTATCTATTTCCATGGCATCAGCTCTCCCTATAAGCTGATAAATCTCTAATCTGTACAAATAGGCCAGATCTCAGTAAACTGGTGGTGTTCAGATTGCTTTAACTTTAACCTACAATAAGAATTTTGTATATTTTCATGAGACAGTTTGCAATGTAACACTGAAATCACATTTTCACAATGTAACCTTTACATTGTGACTCAGGACACTCATAGTTAAAGATAGAGATGATAGAGATAGTAATAAAGAAAGAGAAATTATATTAGTTAGGATACAAGTTTTACTGCTCGAACAAAGATATCTCAAAATGCAAAGGCTTTTAAATAAGAGAAAGTGTTTTTCTCTTACATGAAAGTCCAAGCTAAAATGGCCTTTGGATGATTCAGGGATTCAGTCTATGCCTCCTTTTTTCTTTTTTTTTTTTTAACATCATTGTTGGAGTATAGTTGATTTACAATGGTGTGTTAGGTGCTGCTGTATAACAAAGTGAATCAGCTCTACGTATACATACATCCCCATATCTCCTCCCTCTTCAGTCTGTCCTGCTTGTTGTTCTGCCTCCCTTGACACATGGCTTCCATCTTATTACCTACAATGGAAGATGGGACAACCGCCCACATGTCCACATTCCAGCCAGTGGTAGGAAGCAAAGGGAGGCACAGAACCTAGCCCTTCCTTTTTAAATCATGAACTGAAAGTTGCATACATCACTTGCACTCACATGTCAATCACCAGAATTTAGCCGTATACCATGCCCAGCCTTAAAGGAGAAGGCTAGGAAATGAAAGTTTTCAGTGAGGCAGTTTTGCCCAGAGAAAACTCAGGTGTTCTAGTATTAAAGACAGAATTGGAGAAGGGGTAATAGGACACAACCAAAGTTTCTGCTGCACAACATTGAAACGAATATTTCCAAAATCAATAGTTTCACTTATTCTGTTTGGTACACTGTGTTTTCTATTTTATTGTGTTCTATTACTTTTTTTTTTTTTTTTTTTTTGCGGTACGTGGGCCTCTCACTGCCGTGGCCTCTCCCGTTGCGGAGCACAGGCTCCGGACACGCAGGCTCAGCGGCCATGGCTCACGGGCCCAGCTGCTCTGCGGCACGTGGGATCTTCCCGGACCGGGGCACAAACCCGCGTCCCCTGCATCGGCAGGTGGACTCTCAACCACTGCGCCACCAGGGAAGCCCTCTATTACATTTTTAAAACTCTTGGTCATGACTCACTGATCATGACATTACAACTCACTATAGATGGTGACCCATAATTTGAAAAACATTGCTTTAAACCTGCTATGTCTAATCTGATAACCAGTAGCCACATGGGCTATTGAGCTTTTGAAATGTGGCTAGTCTAAATTAATATGTGTTGTAAGTGTAGAATTCACACCAGATTTCAAAGACTTAGTATGAAAAAAGAATTTAAAGTATCTCATTAACAATTTTTATATTGATTAAATGTTGAAATGATAATGTTTTGGCAATATTGAGGTAAGTAAATTATATCATTAAAATTAATTTAATCTGTTTCTTTTTGTTTTTCAATGTGGCTACTGGAAAATGTAAAATTACATAGGAGGCTCACCTTATATTTTTATTAGATCACACTGCCTTAAGCTCTAGATGCAAATGTTAAACTCCCTACGAATATTATTACTGGACTATCCCACAAGCGCTTTCTAAAACTAGACTCTTTCTCTTCCCAACCCTCAGCCCTCTGTTCTCCTTCCCACCCTGTTTCCTGTGTTTCACTCAACCAGTTAAAGGCAATGCAAGTCACTCACTCAGTGACCAACCAGGAAAACTGAAAAGCACATTCTCCTTTACCCATCACATTCATGTATTCACTGTGTACTATAATTTTACCTCTTAAATATGATATAAATCTGTCAACCTCTATCCAATCTCATTATGAACACCCTAGCTCAAAATATCATCATTTCTCACCCATATAATTGTGCAACTCCTACCCTGCCTCCTGGATTGCCTCCTTCCAATCAGTCTTCCAAATTTCAGTAAATGTGATCTTTCCAAGAAACAAATCTGGGGAAGTCACTTCACTGATTACTCCCCAAATACCCTAGTAGTACCAACAGGTTCCTTTTTAATTTGAAGCAAGCTTGCTTCACCACTTTTCTAAGTATACAGGCATTTTCTTCATACCAAACACTTTTCATTTTACCAAACATTTCATGATGGTTTTTACCTCCTGTGCCTTTGTTTATGTCATTCCTTATGTGCTTAGAATGCACTTTTTATCTCCTACTTCCCTCTGGCTAACCACCATCCACACTCTAGAACTTGATTTACATTTTGCTTTACCTTAGATTTCCTTTCCAAGGCCCAGGTTTGCATTGTGTGTCCCTGTTCAGTGCTCCCAGAGCATCCTGAACTTCTCCAATAATGATGTCTGGCTACTGTATTTTTATTGCTTATTTGTCTGCTTTTACACCTGCAAGAATGTGCAATCTGTTTCTTCATATTTGATCATCCATCTCCATGATTTTGTATGATTCCTAGACCAACTAGGCTCAATAAACACAAAACAATCAAACAGTTGGATGAATGAATGGATGAATGGATGGGTGGATGGATGGACAGATGGATGGATGAATAAAACAGTTAACATGATTAAAGATTGAAGGGGAGTTGCACATTTAGAAGGCAGTAACAAAATGTGTTTGTATAGTAGATGATAAAGGCAATTGGTATCTTTGTTAGGCACAGTAAGTCAAAGCTTGTTTCTGAGGTCCTGCTACTTCTCCTTTCATCTTTTCACTTCCTTAATACAGGAAAATATTCCTATCATCATTCTTCCACAACCTAGCTCTTTATCTGCAATCCAGTAAAAACCCCAAGCTCAAAAAGCTATTCTTTTAACCCAATGTCTTTTGCATAGAGGACTGCTGAATTCTGAAACTGCTTCAACATTTGAGGTAGACATATCTGATGGAGGACTTGCAGGCAGACTGACTTGTAGTGAAATACCTATTTTGAGCCTGTCTTGTGTTGCTTAAATTATAGCTTCCCCTGCCAGCTATTCATGCAAGAGATGTGAGGAAAGCCATACAAGGCACTATGGGGAAGTGGAAAGGAGGGAGTAAGAGAGAGAAGGGGTTGAAAAGCCGATTAGCTGCTTTACGGTAAAACCCAGGGAAAGTGAGCACTAATGGGAATGTGGATTTTATCCCTCCAGGAATCCTATTTAGCCCACCAGGAATTAACCTTGACTGTAATTAAGTCCCTGAGAGCAATGACCCTTTCAGAGAATGTTCAAAGACCTCTACTTTGTTTAGACACCTTGTGTGGGTGGAACTTCCTGTTTACACAGAGAACAGCATAAAGCCTAGTTGCTCTGAGGAATGTTTGGGACCAGACCAATTGCAGGGAGAAAGGCACAATACAGTCTGGTCTCCTCTGGTCCCTTCTCCCTGCAGCATGGGGGAGAAGAAGAACAAACTCCTCCATCCAAGTCTTACTCTCCTTCTTCTGGTCTTCCTGCCTACAGATGCCTCAGTCTCTGGAATACCGTGAGTTTCACATAGAGCATAAACTTGAAGAGTCCTTTCCTTTATTTCAAATCCTCCTTATCATTCATTTGTCTTCCATATGGAACTGTCACCTTCTTATCTTTAAGGTGTCTTCCAATTATGAGATTTTACAAATCTGGTTTATTCAGTCTTCACTTATTCTTAACCATTTTTCTCCAACTCTCTGGATCTCTGAATCTCTGAATCTCTAAATTCTCTGGAGATATACAAAGACTTTCTAAAGGGCATTGGAAAGTGATTCTTTTAAAGGAATCAATTTTCAGATCCTCACATTCATATTGATCTGCTTGAGACCATGCTATTTATCCTTTCTTACTTCCCCTGTCTTAATTTCCTATCTTTCACTTTAAAAGAGAAAGACAAACCTCCCTCAATCAGATGTTACTGTAGAATACTGTTCTGGAGTATAAAAATCCCTAGGGTGCCAAATAAAGGAGCAATTTGAAATACCGATGTTGATGTTGAGAAAGCAAAGGACTCTAATGACAGGAGAAAAAATCCTTTTGCAGATCTTGTGGCGACGAATTCTTTGTTTCAACAAAATTGAAGGAAGATCTAAGGGAAATACCAGCTGATAAACAATTAGAAGCAATTCTTGATAATAGGGCACTGGGTGATCTTTGGCATGTAATGCAGAAGGAGTTACAAGAACTGGTAAAAATGATATAATTGTTTCATCTGTCATTTATTTACTTTTAAGTGAACAATTTTTCATGGTACTTATATCTACACAAACGAAAAACAGCAACAGAGCTAATGTTAGACCTTATTTAATTCTTGCAATAAGGAATATCCATCCATGGATATATAAGAACTCATTATTTTCATTAAAGATGTACTTCAAAAGTATTTTGATTTTATATATAATAAATATGAATCATAATTTGTAATATACTTATTTTGTTTTGATCAGTTGTATACTAGTAAGACTTTTGAAAACAATTCAATCCAGAAGAAAATGTTTAACATTTACAGCTTTAAGGTCACATTAAATTTAAAAGAAGAGTTGAAGTTAAATTTATATACCCACATATAATATTTCATATATATGTGTATATATATATGCATGTGTGTATATACATATATGTATATACACACATATGTATATATAAACAAAGAAGGAAGAGTGATCCATAAAATATTTTGAAGCATAGAAATGTTAGGACAAACTTCTGTGTGGTAAATGGCATGAAAGTTCACAGAGGAAAAGGGGGAAAGATGCTAAATTTCTGATCATTACAAAAAGAACATTTTGATGTATTTTTTAAATAAATCATACTGGATATCTTATCACTATGATATTTAAGATTCGATGGGAGATGTACAAAAAAGTAATGTAAGTTTTAATTTAAAATTTCATCAAAAATAATATATTTTACTATTGTTTAAACTTGTGATAAAAAATAGATGTTTACTTGAATACATGTAAGGAGGACGTAGTGTCTAAAAATAGGAATTCTGTGAGCAAAAATGTTAGAAAACTCAAGTGTCAATAAATTATATATGAGAGCATTGAGAAAGTTTCTGTTCTGTTCATGAGGACCCCAAATCCAATCTCTAGAAGATCACTCTTGAGTAGACCATTTTTGTCTACCCTGAGTTGAAAGGCAAATATTTAATATGCAAACATCCAGGGTTAGGTAACACACTAAGATTTCATTAGTTGCTTAACACGCTGAGACTTTAAGGACTCTCTTTAAGCCTCAGAGTGGAAAGCAAGAACTTGCCATTCCATTTTTACAGGCTTGTTTTATATATATATATAAATAAATAAAAGTTCTGTAAGTGGATTGGTTTCTGTAGTGTTCCACATGAGAACTTGCTTGCTTTTTACAGCAACCCTAATGTAAAATAGATTTACAGCATAAATATATATAATTAGCATATTTTTATTTGAATTCAGATGCTCACAGATTGATATTTGGGTTCCTTAAAGTGAGGTACACCTGCAAATGTTAACCTCTTAAAGCCTCACTTCAAGTAAAATGTTCACTGACATGGCACTGACGATGGAAAGGGGAGTAACTCCCACGCATGCCCTCCAACGGCAGAGATCAATTTCATGCTTATCAACATGTCTTCTCTTGGCATAGAACTAACGATAGTAACAAGAATTATGGCGGAAGATAGTGCTGCTGGTAATAATGCCTCGCCTCCTACACTCTCCTCTAACTGGATTCCCCCATCCCCAGGCACTACATGGTGCTGGTCCCCTCCCTGCTCCACACTGGGACCCCTGAGAAGGGCTGCCTCCTTCTGAAGCACCTGAATGAGACGGTGACCGTAAGCGCCTCCTTGGAGTCCCTCAGAGAGAACAGAAGCCTCTTTACTGATGTGGTGGCAAAGAAAGACTTATTCCACTGTGTCTCCTTCACTGTGAGTATGGCTGTTTGACTTAAAATACTTGTTTCTATCGGTTGGGAACATAGGCAACCAGAATTCAGTCAAGATAAGACTTTGAGAGGCTGGCATGGACTTCAGGAAGGAATCTAAATGTAGCGACTAAGTGTAGAAATTAAGAAGCAATGCATGAATTTCCAATATAAATAATAGTAGACCAATATTTATAGAGATATTAAAATCAACTTAATGATTAGAGAAAATTCCTATTAACCAGAAAAAAAAGAAAAGCAGTATGCACTAGACAAAGGGAAAATATGAGTTCTCCTGAAAATTAAAATGGAAAAAATACTAACAAAGAAAACTAGGCCAGTGTTTAACATAAGCCCCAGTAGTGGGCTGACAGGAACACACCACCCCATACTCTTTCTAAGAGTGAACTTGTAGAAATTACCATGAGTGACTATCCAGTAGCTCTTCAGAGTTGCCCATGTATAGAATCCTTACAGCGTACAGCCAATAATATGTTGCAGTTTCCTTTCTCATAGCCTTAAGAGATGCTTCTACCATGCTCTTTTACCACATAACATCAGTTTGGTAAAGTTCAGTGTATAAGTGAATCAAAACTGTATTAGCGAGCTCGGGCGGCGGGAGGACCGGCAGAGGCCAGGCAGCCCAGCTTCGCCAAGGCTCTCGGTGTGCGGGGCTCGCAGGCCCCCGGCACGTGCCAGCCCCACCGCCACCATGGCCAAGAGGAAGGTCAGCTCCGCCGATGGGGCGGCGAAGGAGGAGCCCAAGAGGAGGCTGACAAGGCTTTCAGCGAAACCGGCTCCTGAAAAAGTGGAAACGAAGCCAAAAAAGCGGCAGGAAAGGATAAATCTTCAGACAAAAACGTGCAAACAAAAAGGAAAAGGGGAGCAAAGGGAAAACAGGCCGAAGTGGCTAACCAAGAGACTAAAGAAGACTCACCTGCAGAAAACGGAGAAACTGAAAACGAGGAGAGCCCAGCCTCTGATGAAGCAGGAGAGAAAGAAGCCAAGTCTAATGAATATCACACAGTTGGTCCTATCAGTGGTTCCCGTCTCCCTTCTTGTACAATACAGAGGAATATTTTTATCAACTATTTTGTAAATGCAAATTTTTAAGTAGCTTTAGAAACATTTTTAAAAAGGAGGGAATCCTACCTCATCCCATTTTTTAAGTGTAAATGCTTTTTTTTAAGAGGTGAAATCATTTGCTGGTTGTTTACTTTTTGGTACCACCAGAAAATAGTGGGATATTGAATGTGGCAGGCATTGTCTTGGGTGCCAGCTTAACATTCCATAGATGGGCGATATTTTATATCCTATAATACAAAGCATACTAAATGGCAGTTTGGAGTCAGTTGTGCATTTAATGCCTTGAACACTTTAAATTACTTCTCCTCCCATGTTGTTTTTGGTAGAATTATTTCCTAAAGCAAACCACTCACCCCTTGATCTTGGCTCTCCTGGTCAGAATTTTGTGCACTCTGTAACATCTTTGGTCGTGGTAGTCCAGTTCTTCTAGTAACTCTGTTAATGTGCTATGAACGATTGACAGTTTGGGTATGTAGTGTATATGATATTAAATTGTGAATTAGTGGGACTTACGATGTAACAGCATATCAATATTTGAAGGTATTGGTACTTGATAGCCTGTCAAGGAAAATTTGCCTCCAAATTTTAAGCTGGAAGGTCACTGGAATAACTGTTCAGAAAAGAATCACAACTACATGATTTTTTAGATTTTTGGTATGTATGTTAAGAATTGTGTACAAATTGAAATGTCTGTGTACTGATCCTCAAAACAACCAATAAAACATCTCAATTATGAAAGAAAAAAAAACTGTATTAGCTGATTTGCAGCAACCTGGATGGACCTGGAGATTATCATACTAAGTGAAGTAAGTCAGACAGAGAAAGACAAATATCATATGATATTGCTTATATCCAGAATCTAAAAACAAATGGATACAAATGAACTTATTTACAAAACAGAAACAGACTCACAGACTTGGAGACAAACATGGTTATCAGGGGAAGGGTGGGGAGGAGGATAGATTGAGTTTGGGATCAACACGTACACACGGCTATATTTAAAATAGATAACCAACAAGGACCTACTGTATAGCACAGGGAACTCTGCTCAATATCCTGTAATAACCTCAATGGGAAAAGGATTTGAAAAAGAATGTATAACTGAATCACCTCGCTATACACCCGAAACTAACACAACATTGTTAATCAACTCTACTCCAACATAAAATAAAAATTTTAAAATGAATAAATAAAGCAAAAACATTTTTTAAAAACCTGTATTGGCTGATCTATAAGGAGATGTGAGTATCATTTATGACCTCTCTCACTGATGTAATTTCCTCCATCCTGTGTTCTGTCTTCCCATTTGTAAATGACAGAAGTCATTCTGTCTGTGAATTCCTGTCCATGCCAAATTTCCCTGATGAGAATGAGAGAGTGAAATTAAGTAAAAGGGACAAGATTCCCAGGGAGAAGTGGGACAGGGACTGGAGGAAGAAACTTGGCAGATGAACGGGTTCTCAGGATCTCTCCTATATTTCAGATCCCAAGATCTCCATCCAATGAGGAGGTAATGTTCCTCACTATCCAAGTGAAAGGACCAACGCAAGAATTCAAGAAGCAGACCACAGTGCTGGTTAAAAATGAAGAGAGTCTGGTCTTTGTCCAGACAGACAAACCCATCTACAAACCAGAGCAGACAGGTACAAAAAGGCCTATGGTCAGGACAACTTCAAAAAAGAAAGATCTTCCTACCCTGTGTATTCCCCAGTCAAAGGAATCCTGGTTCCCTTATAGTCTGTCTTACTAGCCTATAGGCCTGGCTTCAGGTTTCCGGGACTCATGAAAAATATTTCTGTTTCAGTGAAATTTCGTGTTGTCTTGTTGGATGAAAATTTTCACCCCCTGAATGAGTTGGTAAGTGTCCTAATATCCATCTAGAATTATTATTATCTATATAAACAGGCTGAGAGTTTGTTTTTGGTGTTGGGAGAGAACCAGGGAGAGGAAGAATCTGGTACTGAAAGCAGTACTTTCTGGCATTGCCATAGTGCAAGATCCTCATTTAAAACAGTATTCTGGGTCAAGAGAGTAGCTGATTCTTTCTTGGTACTGATACTTGGTCAGTTGTCACACAAACTTACTCTTTAGAAAATTCTCAATTAGCCAAACTAGAAAGATACACTATATAATAAATAAACCATCAAAAAACTTAGGTTTAAATGACTTCTCAAAGATTCAAACTTTTTCTAAACACAAAACCCCTCCTATAAAGGAAGGAGAGTGTAATCAATGTTTGTTCCTCAAGACTAACACTCTCAATTTTAATGTAGACAAGAAACCAAAGCCTTAATTTTTCTCTCCTAGATCTAGTCCTCAACCACATTTTCTTATCTCAGAAAGAGGCAATTTTCAATGAAAAGCCAAGGACTCTGTTGACTATAGCCCCTCCGCCCCCAACTTCCTTTTCCCCTCTTAAAAGTGTTCTCTTTCCCTTGCCATAGAGTTTGCAATTCCCTGCTGATTCTGATCAAACCCATCTTTGCTAGGGGGTGAAGAAGGGAAAGGGATGGGAGAGAAAGAAGCAACTTTTCTCTTCTAGCTCCTCAGGCAAAGGATTAAGGCATATTCCTTCGTCTCACCCACATCCATTTCATCAGAAAATCATGTTAGTTTAAATATATCCAGACCATGTTTTACCACATGAATTGCTACGACCTTGTCCTGACCAGTATCACCTCTAAACAAGACTATTACAATAGCCTTGAAATTGGTCTCCTGGTTTCCACTTACACTCCTCTATCTAAAATCAAACACCTAGCCCTTCACTCTATCAGCTTAACTCTGCTTTGTTTTTATTTCTTGACATTTACCACTACCTCAAATCTATCTATCTATATCTCAAATATATATATAAAATATATGTATCTCAAATATATATGTCAAACATATATATCTATATATATCAAAAATATATATTTCATATATGACTGTTTCTCATGTATCCATCCCTATTAGAATGTAAGCTCCATGAAAGCAGATCTGTTGTTCTTTTGTGCATTGCTCTGTTCATAGCACCTAGAATGATACACAGCACATGTTAGGCACTTAATAAATATTAGTTTTAAAAATGAATAAGCGTTGATAGTAGAGGAGCTATTCCCAGTCGTCCTTATTCTTAGAACTACCTAAGAATTCTGTGACCCACCTTAATATTTGGATCTGAACATGGTTACTTATAATTCCATTAGTGTTGATTTCTCAATCTGTAAAATAGCACAGCAAAGGAATGTTCTTCACTGGGATACTGTAAGCATTTAAGTCATATCAGTAAATACCATTCCTAATGAATGGCACGTATGCATTTGTTGCTCACACCCAGTAAGTACTTAACATTACTTATTAATTGCTTGTAATGGATTAATCAAAAGTTCTGTAAAACTTAATCTGGAACTTTTCTGTGTTTTACTACAGATAAAGTTATTCTGCATAAGGCTGTCTTGCTTATAAATCAGAACTGCGAATATCTAAGAACAATTCTAAACTCCTTTCTCTCTCTTTTGTCTTTCAGATTCCACTAGTATATATTGAGGTAAGCAATGTGAAACATTCCATAATTAGACACAAATAATAAACTTAGGGAAAATGTTCTTATTTGAGAGATTCTTACAATATTTCAGAAACTTGTCATTAAGGGAGAAGACTTCAAACTCATGTAACACTAGATGGTTCCAAGTCATCTCCCTTCCCCACCCCTCCCCACCTCTTTGTGGATAACATAGGAGTCCCCATAGATTTCCTTTATTGTCTCTCATGCTCTGGGCTCTTTTGTAAATTACAATTACTGTGTCCACAGGACCCCAAAGGAAATCGCATCATGCAATGGCAGAACCTCAAGGTAGAGAGTGGCCTCAAGCAGTTGACCTTTCCCCTCTCATCAGAGCCCTTTCAGGGCTCCTATAAGGTGGTGGTACAGAAGGAATCAGGTGAAATGGCAGAGCACCCCTTCACCGTGGAGGAATTTGGTATGGATTATGCAAAACCATGGAACAGTTTTTTCATATTTAAACTTCTAGGGCCTAGAATTTGAGTTTCTTTGGAATTACTTTCTATTTCCCACGGGTGAGATTAGGCTTGGAGTGGAACCAATTACTTCTAATCCAATGAGGACCATCAATGATTCGTGAATAGGATGTCATATAGCATTTTTTGTAGCAATTTTTAATCTTCAAAAAAAATGTAAAACATTCTTAGTCCAGTGGAGTCTCCCATAATTCATTAAGGTTACATTGATCCATCATAGTCCTTCAACCAGGATCTCCATTTGAGAGAAAGGTGGATATATTGGAGAAGTGGGCTACCTTTTCAGGGCCCTAAAATACGATTAGAGAATTGTTATGAGAGCCTGGAAATACCAATTCCCCAGAAGTTGAAAAACAATCACCAACTTCCTTTACCTCCAATCAACAGTGCTTCCTAAGTTTGAAGTGCAAGTAAGAGTGCCAAGGATAATCACCATCTTGGAAGAAGAGATGAATGTGTCAGTGTGTGGCCTGTGAGTTTATACTTTTAAAAAATCTTTGGCGAGGGGAATTATTTAAAGGAGACTCACCCTTTGGGATATTTTAACTAGCTTGTCTAGAAGCAGTGCAGCACAAATACCTTAAATACACGGGAGCATCCCCATCTCTAGAACTTTCCTCTCCTGTTGCTTTTCTATTTCCCTTCTTATTTTCTTTCATGTCCTTTCCAACATTATTATAACTATCATGGGGCAGGCAACTGTTCCTAGAGCTAAGCTATGCTAATAGGATTGATTCTGAAAGTAATAAAGCTACTCGCGCATGCACGTACACATGTACACACACAAATGAGATAGTGTTGAAGTGTAGTGACTTTCCCTTTACCAGGTTGTAAAGTAAATTCAATCATCAACAGATCATTTACTTGACCTTGGATACATAGTGGAAAAATAGCTCAGATTCAGAATTTGTAGAGATAGGCGTATTACAGAAATGTCGTCTAACTCATCTGTCTACCTAAGGCATGTCACATACTTCTCTGAACTGCCATTTTCACTGATGAGAGTAGACATGATCTCACAGTCAGTCTTTTCCAACCTTGAAAATTCATGTTTCTAGGATCTTATTGCTCCCATCTCCAGCAGCCCAGCAGTAGCAGTACAGAAAGAACAGCCAGAGTGAAGAAACCAGTCCTAAAGACCTTCAGCTGGGTCCCTGCCCCAGCACTATCTCAGAGTAAGGTCACCAAGCTCCTGATCCCACAGAGCTGGTGAACCAGTACTCTTGCAAATATAGATATAGAGGGTATTTTGAATAGGGAAGGAACAAATACCCTCAAAACCACAGCAATTATCAATGATACATTTATAGCACAATCCCATTTTTGTAAAAAGTAAACAAGTAAAAGTCTATATGAACAGAGATGGCTACACATAGGAAGAGGATGATGGAAGGAGAGATACCATCATATTAATAGTTTATATTCCTAGGTAGAATTGAGAGCGTTTATTTCTTGTCTTTGTTTTGTTTTGTTGGTATTGTTTTTTCTCTTAAGATCTGGTGTAGCTTTGGCAAAAGAAAAATATTTTTTAAAAGATGAAACTGAAAATTAGAGATTAAGAAAAAAAAAAAGACATGGTAAAAGAAGACTGAAGTAAATTCCAGCATGTTGCACTGGAAATTTCTAAAAGCTAAAAATATACTATAGCTAAAGGGAAAATATAAACAGGTAGAAAATGGGGGTGTTCAATGTCTGATTTGATCCATTTGGCAATGTTCTTATGACAGATACACATATGGGAAGCCTGTCCCAGGACATGTGACTATAAACATGTGCAGAAAGTACAGTAACCCTTCTAACTGCTTTGGTGGAGAATCACATGCTGTCTGTGAGAAGTTCAGTCAGCAGGTATGTGGGAAACTACTCCTAGGGATTAACAGCCCAGGCACTGTTGATGAGCAGTGAGTTACAACATGGTGGTAACTCAGGAAGAGACCAATCTGTAAGAGAATTCTATGCTAGCTATAGTCGTTTTTTAAAAATCAGTGACTTAGCACAATAGGAATTATTTCTTGTAATTGTCCATTGTGGGTATTCTTGGTGCACCAAGCACCCAGGATGATTGAAGTTGAACCATCTCCAGTACCTGGTACCTAAAGCCGCCTTGAGTATCCATCCAATTATGTAAAGGAAGGAGAAAAAAGCATACAAATCTTAACCACCTTGGCTGGGAAAGGTGTCAGTTTTTCTCTCTTTCTATGAGCAAGAGCTTGTCACATGGCCCCACCTAGATGCCAGGGAGCTGGGAAACACAGTGCCCAGATGGGCAGCCACTTCCCAGCCACAGCTGTAAACTATGGAAGGGAAGCCAGGCTTCGGTGAAGAGTTAGCTGCCTGCTACAGTAAGATTACCCCCCAAGTTTTAAGGCATTTCTTCATTTCTTCACCTCATTCACTCTGGGGAATATCAGATACTAAGGAATACACCTGTCAGTTATAAGCCAGAAACTGTTGTGAGATGTAATTATAATTAATCCCCAGAGAATATTTATTGTGTTCTCATCATACAAAATTCCTAGGTTATGTTGCCTCAAAAAAAAAAAATGCCACCAGATTAACTGACCACTGATTTGTCCAGTCTTATGTTTTTGTATTTTATTTCGTCCCCTCCTAGCTAAACAGCCAGGGCTGCTTCTCGCAGCAAGTAAAGACCAAGATCTTCCAAATGAAGAGACAAGAGTTTGAAATGAAAATTGAAGTGGAGGCCAAGATTCAAGAAGAAGGAACAGGTGTGTATACCTCATGGGTATGGGAGGAAGAACAATGGACATGGATTTAGTTCCTTTGCCAAACAGTGAACTAAAAGGGAGGAAGTAGTATAAGTTCAGGGAGAGCATCCTTCCAAAAGTGAACTTATTTTTTCCTTCTTTTTCAGAGGTGGAATTAACTGGAAAAGGGACCACTGAAATAACAAGAACCATAACCAAACTCTCATTTGTGAAAGTAGACTCAGACGCTAGACGAGGGATTCCCTTCTTTGGGCAGGTGAGGTATTTTTCAATTCACAAATCAAACTGTACTCTCACCTAATACGTACAACATATTCTGCTAAAACTATACCTGGTTAATATTATCTGTTGATTAATATAATCAAGGGTATAAACCCACATAAAATAGATTTGTTCCTCTAAATTTGTACATCAAATCTATAAAACCATTCTAAAGCACTATCAAAATTAGAAGGTTTTGGGAACAGCACTGAGTGATGTCACTCAATCTCTTTCCCATGGGGTTTACCAGGCAGTCTCAGATTTTTATAATATTTTTTCACAAAGTGTCTCGAAATTCCTGATAGCCAATCACATTATCCTTCTAACATTAACTTTGTATGGAAATGGGTGGGTAGGTGGCTTTCATTTTTATTTTGAAATATAAAAGATTCTGCTGTACCTGGTGTTTCTTTCATGGATATTACATATACATTACTTTTTCAAGTATATTTTATTTTACTCAAGTATACTTATTCAAATATATTTGTTTTATTTTAGCAAGTATATTTTAAAGACAGTACACAGAGGGGTAAAATACTGCTATTTAAAGTATACCCAGGGCTTCCCTGGTGGCGCAGTGGTTGAGAGTCCACCTGCCGATGCAGGGGACACGGGTTCGTGCCCGGGTCTGGAAAGATCCCACATGCCACGGAGCGGCTGGGCCCGTGAGCCATGGCCGCTGAGCCTGCGCGTCCGGAGCCTATGCTCCGCAACGGGAGAGGCCACAACAGTGAGAGGCCCGCGTACCGCAAAAAAAAAAATAATAATAAAGTATACCCAGATTTTAAAGATATAAATTTTTTCTCTCAGATCTACAAAAAAAATCTGCTACTGTTATTTTTCTGCTTACTGTTATAAGCAGATGTGCTAATGGACCTTTCGGACTCCAGAAGTCTGAGATGAGAGTTGTATGTACCTCCATGCGTAATTACTGTGCATCCTGTTTTTAATGGAAATATTATAAGATGTCAGCTGTGGAGAGTGTAAAAGACAGAGGGACCAGGCTCCACAAAAAGAGTAGTGGAATAAATTTTAGAATGTCTTGATTATGCTATGACAGCAAACATGTTCAGAAACTTTGGTGACTTCCTAAAATGAAAGTTCACTTCTTTAAACTTCTCAGAAGTATATTGTACTTTTTTGAGATTTTATTCCTGCTAAATAACTATCCTATTATCATAAGACTCTCTCACCAAAAGTGAAAGAATCAGAATTTTGTACCTATCCTGGTATACAGCTGACATTTCATTAGCAAACTTAGATCTTGTTAATCAATTACAAATACTAATCCAAGTCTGCTGGTTGTGCTTCCTTCTACCAAAAGTAGTTTATACTGAGAAAAAAAATCACCATCTTTAAAATCTGAACTGAGCTACTAATCTTCTGGGTTCAGTATTAGCAGTAATTTGACTTTAGGCCCTTATTTAATATTCTATGCTTCTTTTCAATTTTACATTTTTCAGATGGGAAGTACCTCATAAAATCTACCTACCTTCCAAAAGTTTGCAAATCTAGGTCAAGAAGCAGATATCATATATAAAACTAGAGGAGCACACAGGACAATATATTAGCAATTACTAATATTAAATCTCAGAACACTAATCTGTAGAAAGGGAATGGTCTGCCATAAAATAAGTATTTGAGGCTCAATTAAATTTGACTAATGGGTTAAAAATTTTCATTATGGCTCTTGTGGTCTGTGACTTTCCAAAAGTTATATATAATATATAGAGTATGTCAAAATATCCACAGAATACATTTCTCAGGTCACCTCTATTATCTCCATCATTCTCTACCCTTTTACACTATTTTTCATCTTAGGACTGATTACCACTAAATAAGTATATATTACGCATTTATTTAGCAGCTATCTCTTTTACTGGACCGTATGCTCTATGATAGAAGGAACTTTGTTTTGTTCACTGCTGTAGCCTCAATGCCTCGAACCATGTCTGACATGTTGGACACACTCAATACATATTTGTAATAAAATGAATGTTTGGTGTCTATTGGATATTAGCCACATAACTGATCTGCAGCTTTTAATCTTCAGGTGCGCCTAGCGGATGGAAAAGGTGTCCCTATACCAAATAAACTCATCTTCATCACAGCAGAGGAAGCCCACTATGACTCCAACGCCACCACTGATGAGCACGGCCTGGTGCAGTTCTCCATCAACACCACCAGCATCACGGGCACCTCCCTCACTGTCAGGGTAAGTTTGGAGGGAAGTTACCAATGATGTGAAGAAGTCTTGGAAGAAAGGTTGCAACCGAAAAGTGATGGCATTTCCAAGTTGTGTTTAGTCTTAGGAAAAAAAAATGCGAAACTAAAAACCAATTCAAGGTCAATTTTGAAAAAGTTTGTTAAAAGGAGGCAGTATAGTGTTGTGGCTAAAGTGGGGGCTCCACGTGTGCACTCGCGTGTAGCGACATGAATCGTGCAAACGCTGTGGGAAGCAGCGTGGCAGTCCCCCCAAGTGAGAACTACCATATGATCCAGTATTCTAACTGCTGAGTATACCTTCAAAAGAATTGAAAACAGAATCTCAAAGGGATACTTGCACAGCCCTGTTCATAGCAGCACTATTCACAGTAGCCAAGAGGTGGAAGCAACCCAAATATCCATCAACAGATGAACAGATAAACAGAATGTGGTATATATGTACAGTGGAATAGTATTCAGCCTTAAAAAGGAAGGCTGTCACAGGCTACAGTGTGGACGAACCTTGAAGACATTATGCTAAGTGAAATATCCAGTCACAAAAAACAAATCGCGTATGACTCCACTTGCATGAGGTATCTAAAGCACTCAAAGCCATAGAAATAGAAAGTAGAATGGTGGTTGCCAGGGGTTGGGAAGAAGGAGAAATGAGGAGTTGGTATTTAATGGGGACAGTGTTTTAGTTTTGCAAGATGAAAGGATTCTGGAGATGGGCTGCATATTACTTAACACTACCAAACTGTACATTTTAAAATGGTTAAGATGGTAATTTATGTTGTGTTTTTTACCACAATTTTTTTAAGTGTAGGTTCCAGAATCAGATAAATTAGATTAAAATCCTGGCTCAACTCTATATTAAGAGCAAATAACTAAGAGTTGAGTATAGACTTCAACTACTTCACTAACTCAACTCTTGAACCAATGCTATTTACAGAAAGTGTTCTCAGACCCCTAAGGTTGCAATATTACATTTATTCATAATACCCATTTGAAACCCATCATAAATGAGGCACCTACTCTCTGATATGCAATTCTTCCGTTTCTGAGGATTAGTCTCCTCAGTGAGGTTTCATAGCTCCAATGTCTCTGTCTGAATAGGTAAAGTAGCCAAAGAAATGTAAGCCAAGCTAATCAGAGCAAAGGATGCCTCCTTTTATGCTCTTCACAAATGTAAAAATCAATACCAACTCAAGGAGCCTCCGTCCTGTAAAGGCCTGCAATACTGATAAACAAAATAAGGGACCCTCCTCTCTCACTTTTGAGTGTGGAGCACCAGATTTCTAGGTACTAGTTAAGGTAGGATACTAAACGAATGCAATTCTGGAGCACACTGATTCTCTATGACATATAATCTATAAGATAATATTGTTTTTCTAATTCATTAGGTCAGACACAAGGATCATAGTACCTGCTATGGCTACCAGTGGCTGTCAGAAGAGTATGAAGAAGCTTATCACACTGCTAATCTTGTATTCTCCCAAAGCAAGAGCTTTGTCCACCTTGAGCCCTTGCCTCGTGAACTGCCCTGCGGCCGAGCTCAGACAGTCCAAGCACATTATATGCTGAATGGACAGGCCCTGCAGGAGCTGAAGGAGCTCGTGTTCTATTACCTGGTGAGAAGGAAGGCCACTACTCTGACTCATCTGTAAACTCCTGTGTGAGCAAGGATTTATGAAGCTCTTTAGGCATCGCAACTTTGACCTCTTAACCATGTTCCTTTTGAAAGTCTGACTTCTCTCAGGGCTAATTATTGCCAGCAGGGGCTCAATAAAACAAGCATATCACATAGAGAGCAAGACTTGGGGTCAGATATCTGTCCGGCAAATTAAATCCCTTTTCATTTCCTTTTTTGCAGGTAATGGCAAAGGGAGACATTGTCCGATCTGGGACTCACGTACTGCCCCTGCCCGTGCACCAGGGAGACAGTGAGTATTTCCATAATTCCCCATTTCTGCCATACTCAGTCACTTGCAACCTTACACTGCAGAAATACCAGGAATAGCTTCAAATAAAGAGACAGAATTTTCATCTAACCCTAATAAAGAAGTTGAAAGGGGAAAGCAATAATGTTTCTTTCTTTTTTTAAACCCTTTATCAAATATTTATTTTCTTTCCTTTCAAGTTATTCTGTTCAGATTATTTAAAGTGTTTAGTTGTTTCATAATTTATGCTTATTCCAAATTTTCAAACCATAAATAGTCATGGACCTCCTTCTCAAAATGACATTTCAAAATTGTTTTAGACAATGGAGAGAAGGTAAAACTTTGGAGTGTCTTCTATATGTTAGGTCTTGTGCTGAGTCATTTATATCTTTACATCATATTTCCCTTTTGAAGAGAGCTATGATTTTATGAAGAGGTAAACTGGACTCTCCCCAGGAACAAATGTGGAACAATATAATCCTCTGAAGGTTTCACCTATCCTAAGGGAGTCTAAAAGTTCCCTTAAGAAAATTATCAGTGAACTACTCTTTTGTTGCTACTTTGTAGCAACATAGAAGCACTATAGTAGAGAAGTTCGATGCAACTTCTAACAGTTCTATGTAGGCACCAAAAAATAAGTTGCAAAGG
Source organism: Stenella coeruleoalba (assembly GCF_951394435.1). Taxonomy (NCBI): domain Eukaryota; kingdom Metazoa; phylum Chordata; class Mammalia; order Artiodactyla; family Delphinidae; genus Stenella; species Stenella coeruleoalba. The sequence goes on from NC_137157.1 coordinate 94,550,186, forward strand.
AGCTCAGTACTCCTCTTAAGAAGAAAGAATAGAATATCTGGTTCATAGAAAGTTAAAGAGGATATAGGGGTAAATACAATGTGTTAAACTCTTACTATTACATCTCGCAACTTCAAGTACTATTTCCCTTCTCTAGTGTAAAATCTAGATCAAATGGTAGCCAAATGGATGTCTCCACATCCTTAGATAGCATCAGAACTTTGTATAGATGAACTCAAGCTTCAAACTGGGGAGAAATCATTATGCGATTTTGAGAGAAGATGGGGGGCTATGATATGGTTGTTGTTTTTTTTTTAAGCCAGGATTCTTACAGATAGCCATCCATTTATTACATCTACTATTTCTTATATCTGTTACATCTACTAATAGAGTCATCAACCAGACCAGGCTCCTAAAATGACATTGTACAGCAGAAAAGTGTTATTTCAGCCCTGAGCTGTCTAACCCATGACCACTTCCTTTCATTCTCTCTGTGCTCCAGTGGAAGGCCATTTTCCCCTGTCAGTCCCTGTGGAGTCAGACATTGCTCCCGTCGCTAGGTTGCTTATCTTTGCCATTTTACCTGATGGGGAAGTGGTTGGTGACTCTGCAAAATATGAGGTCGAAAACTGTCTGGCCAACAAGGTGGGTGTTTTATATCATAAATTTTTCAACATTTAAAACTAGAAGTTACTATCACTATCAATTATTTTCTACATGCAAGCACTGGGGCCAAAAGGGTTAAATGAATTCACCAGAGGTTTTCAGCAAGGTAATGGCAGATCACACTAAGAAGCCATGTCAAGAGAAAAATAAATATCATATATTAACACATATATGTGAAATCTAGAAAAATGGTACAGATAAACCTATTTGGGAATAGAGGGCAGGAACAGGGACACAGACATAAAGAACAAACATGTGGACAAGGAGAGGGGAAGGGAGGGTGGGATGAACTGGGAGATTGTGATTGACGTATAAACACTACCGTGTGTAAAACAGATAGCTGGTGAGAACCTGCTGTATAGCACAGGGAGCTCAGCTCGGTGCTCTGTGGTGACCTAGATGGGTGGGATGGGTGGCGGGGGGGGCGTGGGAGGGAGGTTCAAGAGGGAGGAGATATATGTATACATATGGTTGATTCACTTTGTTGTACAGCGGAAACTAACACAACATTGTAAAGCAACTATACCCCAATTTAAGAAAAAAAAAAAAGAAGCTATCCATGTCACTTGACTCCTAGTGCAAAATTCTCATGCATTGTCTCTTACCATATGATACAGTTCAGAGTACCTTGTTCCCTTCTCTTACGATGAAATGTTGGAAAACATGTAACCAAGTTTATAAGACTACAAAAGGGCCAAAGGAAAAATACAAGAGCATCTAGAACCATTTGCATTCCGCCCACAGTTAGTTAATGAACACCTCACTATGTATCAAAGGTAAAAAATAGCATCTCCAATTTAATAACTTATAAAAACAGATATCATTATAATAGCTCAACTGATGAGAATCAGAGTGACAAAATAGGGAACCAAAGGCCTCAAGGCTTACATGGTGCCAAACATCAACAAAGTCAAACAAAGCGATTATGCATTGAATTTGCGGAGCACCCAGGAAATGCTGGTGAACGCATGGGTAAATCAGGAAATTTGTTTTTCTGACTTTGTCCCCAATTCCACAGGTGGGTTTGAACTTCAGCCCAGCACAGAGTCTCCCAGCCTCCCACGCCCGCCTGAAAGTCACCGCTTCCCCTCGGTCCCTCTGTGCCCTCCGCGCCGTGGACCAAAGTGTGCTGCTCATGAGTCCTGAGGCCGAGCTCTCTGTGGCCACGGTGAGTTCCATCAGCCCCAGGGGTCAGGAAGGGCCACATCAGGGACTCAGAGCAAGAAAAAACCCTGAGTGGGATAGCATCTATTAAAGTTATATTTATCTAGGAGTTAATAGTTTTGAGCTCTTTCATGTGCACTTTTTTTTGGTGAGGAAGATATTACATATGAATATCAATGTATAAATCATGCACCATCCAAAATCCCTGAAATCCTAGAGCTTTATGAAACCAATAGTAGGAGTTTTCAAACTAGTTTTAATATTTCAAAAAGTCTAACAGAAATGGTACATATACCTGCACTTAGACTGCACAGGCTAAGTGAAATATCAAACTTCTTTTAATAAGAATAGTATCAGTTGAAACACTGCATGCCCAAGATGAACACAATTTCTGAAGGAAGATCTGTATTGTCTCTGATTAATAAAAATTAGAAAAAATTAATTACCATGTGATAAATGACATTAATAAATGAAACCTTTTCAAATACTGGGTTAATAGGAAAAATAGCAAAAGGGTATGCTTAGTATAACAACGGGAAACTACTTAATGTGTCCTAATAGTAGTTTGCCCATTACTTCAAATTTTCAATGAGGGCAATTGGAATAACCTCTTACTGAAGTTTTTTTTCACTACCAAAATTTTATAAAGGGAAAGTTACGTTTTTACGTCCCTACAAGAGAAAAGAAAAGATCTCTTACTTTCTGGTCCTTCCAATAGTATTTAATTAAAAATATTAGAATACTTCTAAAGGAGATATTAAGTGCATAGTGGAAGCAAGGGAATATGTGGAACGCTAACATTAATGTTTTATGTTTGTATAACATAATTTTATAGTTCTCAAAGTTGTTTTCAATTATAACAATCCTAGTGGATAGATAAAGCAGAAAATTCTATTAGTTTGTTAATAATAAAGCAGAAGCTTTCATGTATCTAGTAGTAGACCTGGGTTAGAACAAGGGTTCCTCTCAATCTTTGATAATGTTTCATTAATGAAACACTTGCACCTAGTAGCATAAGTCACTCATTCAACACATATTTATTTAGTGCCTACTGTGTTCTGGGTGTGTCCTAAATTCTGGGGATCTCATAGTGAACTACTAGAAAGAAAAAAATCCATGCACTCATGGAACTTAATAGGTGAGACAGACAATAATTATGTGATATGCTTTGGAGAAAAATAAAGCAGAGGGAGGAGATGGAGAATGCTAAGAAGGAGCTGCCTTTGAGAAAGTGCTTCATTTCATTGTGCTACTCACTTTGCTAATCTATTCTTATCAAACAATTTTGAACTCCTATAAATATAAAACACCTACAGAATTTTTATGTTTGTCTTATTCTTCCCGTTGAAGTGAATTTGAAAGTATCATTTTCAGTATTCTACAGTTAAAGTTTTATGTATTTTATAAAGATATGGAGCATTTAGTTCCCATGGGTAATACTAAGAAAATACTGTCCTGACCTATACAGAGGATACATGCTTATCCATGTGCCTGTTTAGAACATGTTGTCCATTTACTTTGTTAAACACCGAGTAAGTTGCTAACCACCAGATAGAGACAAAACTATTACCTAATTCTGTCATCCTGAAGTGTTGCACAATGTCTCAAATATAGCAAACCTCAATTTCTCTTAATTAAGTTTTATTTCATTCCAGCAGAGTCTAGGGTTTGCCTCTGAATTGCATAACAGAAGATTATGATCCTGAGTACTTAGATAGGAATGTTTTAATTGTTTTTTTCCCTAAAATTGTTAAACGTTTTCAAAATCATCTTCTCTGTAAATTATCTAGGCAATGGAGTCACTCAAAGAAAGTCTGGTAGTGATTATTCTTTTCTTTTCTCCCTGCACTTAAGAAAAATAAGCCACAAGTAAGTTTGTCCTTTCGCCCTTTGCATTTGTACAGGTTTATAACCTGCTACCAGTAAAGGACCTCCACGGTTTCCCTGACCGTTTAAATCAACAGAAGGAAGACAATGAAGACTGCATCAGTCACCATAATGTCTATGTCAATGGGATCATGTATTCCCCAGTATCAAATACAAATGAAAAAGATATGTATAGCTTCCTAAAGGCAAGTCCATTATATTGCTGATGGTCAGTTCTTAAGGTTCACAAAATATTATATATGGAAAAAAATATTTATTTTAATGCTTCCATATTATAGTTGAGGGTAATGGGACATAGAGAGGTCAAGTGACTTCTCCAAGGTCACTAATAGTAGCAGATCTACTAATAACAACAGAGCCAGGACTGGAACTTTTGGGATTATTAAGCAAGTTTTTTTTCTTCATTCATTTCATTCATTTATAAATATTACACATGTAAAATAATTACTGTTGAAAAAGGTTTAAAAACAGAATGAAATTATCTCTATAAGTATATCAATTTCCTTTCTACTCATGTGAACATTAAAAGTTTAATATTAGGGAGGGCATAGCTGTATGTGTATGGCTGATTCATTTTGTTGTGCAGTGGAGGCTAACACAACATTGTAAAGCAACCATACTCCAATTAAAGTTTTTTAAAAATGGTCAAATATCAGTAATTTCATATGGTTCTACCTGATTAGAATCATTAGACAGCTGAAAAACTGTAATATTTACACATCAAGTGAAACAATGCAAGCCTTTGTATTCCAAAGAAAAAAGTCTTTGCAGGAGAGAATGACCTCAGCTACTCTGAAATGTACTTAAACCACACATACTCAGCACCAGGGCTTATGGCGCTAGCTTCCCATGTTTAAGGATGCCAGTGGTGAGGCTCAAAAGTTGGATTCTGACTGAGCTTCCTCAGTGCACAGTAAAGACGGGTGTTAGAGCGGGTGTTAGAGTAACAGTTATAGGTAACGCTGGGGTGACAAGAGGCAGGGACACTGTTTGAAAGAAACAACTTCCAAATCCAAAAACACAAAAAGATTAATATTAAGCTAGTTGGATTGTTTGTTAAATTCAATGAAAAGAAGTATGTGTATATACATATTTTATGATATTTGTGTACTGATTAGGTGATGATTTCCTTTACAGGATATGGGCTTAAAGGTATTCACCAACTCAAAAATTCATAAACCCAAAATATGTCCACAGCCTCAACAATATAAAATACAGTCATCTCAAAGACTGTTATCTTCTCCAGGTAAGAAATTAAGAAAAATTAATTGCCTAATATATTGAACCAAATAAAATAATTCTTTAAAAAAGATAAAATGTGATGAAATTAATTAAAAAGGACTTGTGATTTCAGACATAGAGAACAGATTTGTGGTTGCCAAGGGGGAGGGAAGAGTGGGGGAGGGATGGACTGAGAGTTTGGGGTTGGTAGATGCACACTATTACATTTAAAATGGATAAACAACAAGGTCCTACTGTAGAGCACGGGAAACTATATCCAATCTCCTGAGATAAACCATAATGGAAAAGAATATAAAAAAGAATGTACGAAAAAAAAAGAGAGAAACAGAAAAAAAAAAAAGAATGTATATACGTGTATAACTGAGTCACTTTGCTGTACAGCAGAAATTAACACAACATTGTAAATCAACTGTACTTCAATTAAAAAAAAGAACTTGTGATTTAGATATATTAAGGTTCTTGCTCAAGGTCACATAGTGATACAAATCAAAAAAATTCTGTTTGTGTCCAGCTCCCACGTATGCAGCTGGAAAGAACACAAGGCAGGCTGTAAAAAGCGTTATAAGACAGGTGCAGATATGAAGAATAAAAGAAAGGATTGATTCTGATTGAGGAATCAAGAAGTCATTCATATAGAATTTGCTTCTAGTAAATGGAGATGTGTGAGTTTTAAAAGAGAAGGGAAAGTTTCCAGGCATAGGATAATGTAAACAGAAACAGAAATTCACAAATTGGGACTATATTCTCACCAGTCAAGAAAAGAAGCTCTTTAACTTCCCCAAAACATCAGCTAATATCCATATTGAAATCACACTCATTTGTCAATGATATGGGCTACTTCTTTGATGAATCATAGAGTAATCAATCATTTATTTATTTATGGTCTGATACTGTCAAATCATGGTTGAATATAGGTTGAGTACAAACAGAAGAGTTTGTCAAAAATCAAGGTAATCTTTCAGTGAGAATCAAATGGCTATACGGAATTTAAATAAAGATCATTGTATATTTTTATTAGTATTTATAAATTATATCCTTTAATCCTTTATCAATAAGATTTGTAGTAAATTTATGTATGAACAAGTGTATAGATGGACAAGATTTGTCCCAGTGACAAATCTTGTCTCTTGTGTCTTATCTTCTGACACATTTGGGAATAAAGGGTCACATTAGGGAATAAAGAACTTTTTAAATTCTTGATTCTCTCACTCCTACAAACGGTTTCTCAAAGCCACTGTCAAAATGTCTGGGTACGATTTTTCTTTGCTCTCGCAGAGGTGCAGAAGCTGCAGAGCCTCCTTTCTGCCTCTAGGTTTCTTTCACAGGCAATCCAAGACTCGTCCTGCCTCTAGGTCTCACTGTTCTCTGATTGTGATTCTCTTCCCCCAGTCCACTCCTAGCTTACTGTAATGCTTCAGAATTCATCTAAAAATGCCACCTCCTCCAAGAAGCTTTCCCTTAATACCCAAGTGTCCTCTCCTGGTTCCTATCTATTTCATCACCCTATTTCTTTTGTAGCACTTACTACAACCTCTCATAAGCCTTATCTTTATATTTATTGTTTCTGTCTCCTCCGCAGTCGTAGCTGAAATGGGAAGAATTCATGAACTTATGCATATAATACATATTTCAGAGCCTCCCACAGAGACTGTGCGGAAGTACTTCCCTGAGACATGGATCTGGGATTTGGTGGCAGTAGAGTAAGTAACTTCTTTCATATATAAGATGCAACGATATAGATTCCTCACAATTTTCAATTTTTAGCTAGTTTTTCAATATCCAAGTATATCTTTTGGACACATTGCTGTGTTCAGGAGAGGTTTAGTATAATACTTCTGTCATGAAGTCTCACTAATCTAATTTAGTATCAGAAATTTTGCACAAATGTCATTCTAAGATTTCCAGAAAATGAGCATAAGGACTAAATATAACCAAGAACTGCACAGATTAACACCTATAAGAGATCCTTCATTGCTCGGCAGTCCTGAGTTAAGCACAGGGTCAGTCAAGCCAGCTCTACACAGTAGTAGTAGAATTTAAAATTATAAACCTTCCCTCAGTGGAACAGTATTTTAGAGAAAAAATTTAATAACAATCTAAAACTACATATTTATCACTATATCGTCTATAACAGATTATACTACAGCTACATGTCTAAGGTGAGACTGATATAGACTAGAATTGAAAACAGATTTGGAAAAAGGGACTTATACATTCCCATTTCAAGCCTTGATTATACTCTCCATTACTGGTATTTCTACTAAGTGCATTCAAGTCATGACAATAGAATCATTTATATAGGGGTACTCTTCCTAGAAAGGATTTACAGGTATACCTCAGAAATATTACAGGTTCCGTTCCAGACACTCCAATAAAGCGAATATCACAATAAAGTGAGTCACATGAATTTTTTGGTTTCCCAGGGCATATAAAAGTTATGTTTACACTATACTGTAGTCTATTAAGTGTATAATAGCATTATGTCTTTAAAAATGTATATACTTTAATCAAAAATACTTTATTGCTATGAAATGCTAACCTTCATCTAAGCCTTCAGCAAGTCATAATTTTTTGCTGGTGGAAGGTCTTGACTTGATGTTCATGGCTGCTCACTGATCAGGATGGTGGCTGCTGAAGGTTGGGATGGGGCTGTTCCTTAAAACAAGACAGCAATGAAGTGTGCCACGTCAATTGACTCTTCCTTTCACAAACAATTTCTCTGTAACATGCAATGGTGTTTGACAGCATTTTACCCACAGTAGAACTTCTTTCAGAATTGGAGGCAATCGTCTCAAACTCTGCCACTGCTTTGGCAACTAAGTTTTTGTAATATTCCAAATGCTTTGTTGTCATTTCAACAACCTTCACAGCATCTTCCGCAGGAGTTGCTTCCATCTCAAGAAACCACTTTCTTTGCTCATCCATAAGAAGCAACTCCTTATCCATTCAAGTTTTAACAGGAGATTGCAGCAATTCAGTCACATCTTCAGGCTCTATTTCTAATTCTGGTTCTCTTGCTGTTTCCACCACATCTGCGGTTACTTCCTCCACTGAAGTCTTAACCCCTCAAAGTCATCCATGAGGGTTGGAATCTACCTCTTTCAAACTCCTGTTAATGTTAATATTCTGACCTCTTCCTATGAATCAAGAATGTTCTTAATGGCATCTAGAATGGTGAATCCTTTCCAGAAGGTTTTCAATTGACGTTGCCCAGATCCATCAGAGGAATGACCATATATGGCAGCTATAGCCTTACAAAATGTATTTCTTAAAGAATAAGACTTGAAAGTCAAGATTGCTTCTTGATCCATGGGCTTCAGAATGGCTATTGTGTTAGCAGGCATGAAGACAACATCAATCTCATTGTGCATCTCCATCAGAGCTCTTGGGAGACCAGGTGCATTGTCAATGAGCAGCAGTATTTTGAAAGCAATCTTTTTTCCTAAGCAGTAGTTCTCAACAATGGGCTTACAATATTCAGTAAACCATGTTGTAAACAGATGTGCTGTCATACAGGCTTTGTTGTTCCATTTATAGAGCACAGGCAGAGTAGATTTAGCATAATTCTGAAGGGCCCCAAGATTTTCGGAATGATAAATGAGCACTGGCTTCAACTTCAAGTCACCAGCTGCATTAGCCCCTAACTAGATAGTCTGCCTGTCCTTTGAAGCTTTGAAGTCAGACATTAACTCCTCCTCTCCAGCTATGAAAGTCCTAGATGGCATCTTCTTCCAATATAAGGCTGTTTCATCTACATTTAACATCTGTTATTTAGTGTAATCACCTTCACTAATTATCTTCTGGATAATTTGCTGCAGCTTCTACATCAGCACTTACTACTTCACCTTGAGCTTTTACGTTACAGAGATGGCGTCTCTCCTTAAGCCTTATGAACCATTCTCTGCTAGCTTCAAACTCTTCTTCTGCAGCTTCCTCACCTCTCTCACCCTGCACAGAACTGAAGAGAGTTATGGCCTTGCTCTGGATTAGGCTTTGGCTTCAGGGGATATTGTGGCTGGTTTGATCTTCTATCCAGACCATTCAAATTTTCTCCATATCGGCAATGCGGCTGTTATGCTATCTTATCATTCAAGTGTTTACTTTTAATTTCCTTCAAGAACTTTCCTTTGCATTCATAACTTGGCTAACTGTTTGGTGCAAGAGGCCTAGCTTCCAGCCTATCTCAGCTTTCAACATGCCTTTACCACAAGGCTTAATAATTTCTAGCTTTTGATTTAAAGTGAGAAGTGTGCAATTCTTCCTTTCACTTGAATGCTTAGAGGCCATCGTAGGGTTGTTAACTGGCCTAATTTCAATATTGTTGTTTCTCAGGGACTAGGGAAGCTCAAGAAGAGGAAGAGGAACAGGGGAATGGCTGGTCAGTGGAGCAGTCAGAACACACACAACATTTATCTATTAAGTTTGCCATCTTATATGGGTGCAGTTCATGGCACCCCAAAACAATTACAATAGTAACATCATAGATTGCTGATCACAGATCATCGTAACAAATATAATAATAATTTAAAAATCTGAAATATTGAGAGAATTACCAAAATGTGACACAGAGAGATAAGGCAAGCAAATGCTGTTCGAAAAATGACACCAATAGGCTTGCTTGACGCAGTGTTGCCACAAACCTTTAATTTGTTTAAAAAAGAAAACACAGTATCTGTAAAGCACGATAAAGCAAAGTGCAAGAAAATGAGGCGTGCCTGTATTTAACTGCTTACTTTTTGTTCTGCACATTGCCACCTCCCCAGCTCCTCAGGTGTGGCTGAAGTAGGAGTAATAGTCCCCGATACCATCACTGAGTGGAAGGCAGGGGCCCTCTGCTTGTCCAGTGACACTGGACTTGGTCTCTCTCCGACTGCCTCTCTCCGAGCCTTCCAGCCCTTCTTTGTGGATCTCACGATGCCCTACTCTGTGATCCGCGGAGAAGCCTTCACACTCAAGGCCACTGTGTTAAACTACCTTCCCAAATGCATCTGGGTAAGGCCTTCTCTTTATTAACTTGAACACAAGGTAACAGTCAAGTAAATTAAAAACTGCATTCCTGGGAATACTGACAAACTCCTGTGTGTAAGATGGGCTCACCAGGAGATAACACTGTCAGAGATACTCATATGTTATATGACTATGGTTGCTGGTATCTCCAAATACCAAATGACAACTTAAAACAAGGTTCTGACCCTTATCATAACCCTTTAAAGTTAGGAAGTTTGTGTAACATGAAGATTTCTGACATGAACAACAAAAACCAGTATGCTGATTCTCATGTCTTATACTCTCCAAGGTTTCAACCTCTACATTCCCATATATTTAACTTTTCTTATATGACTAACTGTATTAAACTTAACTTTTAAAGTTATTTATGTGCATCTCCCCATAATTGTTTATAAATCTTGTATACTCTGCTGGGAGGGCTGAGGGTATGGTCAAGATCCTAAGCCAAAGGAGTAGAGCTTCCACAGGCAACAAACATACACCATCATGACTTTCCTCTCCTCTGCTCCTACCACGTGAAAGAGCAGATTATCCCCAAATACTAGTGTTTAGATGTCAGATCCACTTATAAGATGCCCAGTCTTCATTTATATTATCTTCAGTATTAGGCAACCTGAAATCTACCCAATCCCTCAATGTGCTTTATTTCAAGCCATTCTTCCTTTGGCCCCCTTTCCCTCTGGTCTATTTGTCTTTTTGTCTCATGCGTGGTTTCAGGTCAGTGTGCACCTAGAAGCCTCTCCTGCATTCCTAGCTGTCCCAGGAGAGACGGAACAAGAGACTCAATGCATCTGTGGGAATGGCCGGCAAACCGTGTCCTGGGCAGTAACCCCAAAGTCATTAGGTGAGAGACAGCCTCCTAGAGGCAGTTCTCTACTCAACGACTGTGTGTGTCTGTCTATGGGATCCTCATATCCAGGCAAAGACGCCCCCACCCCCCACCAAATGGTAGAAGTTTTTTCTTTGTCTTTCATTCTAGGATGTCTAGAAGGATATACCCGCTTCCCTCACCTCCGGCTCCACCTTGGATTCCCAGTATCATTAGCCTCTAGTCTATGTTGCTTCCATTCCTGCTCCTATATTTTTATAAAACAAAAAAATAAGGTCACAAAGCATTAAACATTTATAAATCTTGGGGTTTGGAGGCATAGAGGAAGAGAGAGATGGTGCTCATCTCTACTGGCCCCTTTTTCCAGGGAATGTGAATTTCACAGTGAGTGCAGAGGCACTGGAGTCTCAAGAGCTGTGTGGGACCGAGGTGGCTGTGGTCCCTGAACATGGAAGGAAAGACACAGTCATCAAGCCCCTGTTGGTGGAAGTAAGTAAGCCTGCCCATTTGATAAGTCTCAGTGAGTCAAGAAAAACAATGGTGAATCCAGCTGGGGTTCCAACTTTTAGGTAAGAAGGGCTAAAAAATAGATATATGAAAAAAGAAATATATATATATATATATTCATGGGATATTTCACAATATGATTCTCTCTGTGTGTGCTTCTCTGTCTCTCTCTCTTGATTTTACTTTGTAATTTTCTCCTCCCTTTCTCATCTGTCAACCTGTCTCCTTCATATTACTTATAGAATTTGCTTCTATAATATATTTGAAAATCAGTTCCAATCCTTCTCTTCATCAAGAAACCTGTAGTTCCCCTATTAACACACATGTCCTGAAAGTCAGTCCATTCTCATTTCTAACTTTTCTTTCTTTCCACCTAAAGCCTGAAGGACTAGAGAAGGAAGCAACATTCAACTCCCTGCTTTGTCCATCAGGTAAGACTCAGTCATCATAATTAAAACAACATTGACTAGAATATAATATTTGAAGTTCAAAGTATTTTATATATACCATTCCTACACTTTCCCTATGAGGTAAGCAAGACCCGAAGAACCATCAACCCATTTCGTAACTGAGGAAACTGGTTTTTAGAGAGGCCAAGTAATTTGATCAGCTGAATATCCGTATCCCAGGAATCCTGAGTCTTTATTTCTTAAGCACCTGTGCAAACATCAAATTGTCCTTCTGACCAGTGTATGATGTGGTTATAGGTAGAAAGTGGGTAGATTCAAAATGAATACTGCCAAAGGGGATATTTCCTTGGATATTTAGTAATACCACACATGGGTAGCTGAATTCAAGCCCCTTCAACACTGAGTTTTGCATAGCTAACCACACTGGATAATGAGACTATGCTATTTCCAGAAGAAAAGGTTGCCATAGCCTTTACCATTTGTCATGTCAATATTTGTTTGGTGCCAATCCTATACCTAGTATCCTATCAGTCATTGGGAAGGGACTAAAGAAGCTTACAGTAAAAGATACAGTTTTATCTTTGTGGAGAATTTCCTAAACAGAAACATTTATAGAAATTTAGTACACGAAGAAATTTATCAACACAATGTGTTCTCATCTCAAACCAATGTCTAATCAACATCATGTGTTCCTTACCTTTCTGTACCTACTAATTTCTGTTTATTACCTTTTTTGTCATGTCAATACTTAAAATATATAAAACGTATTCTAAAAACATAATTGCCTTATTATTTAGCTATTTCTACATTTAAGTGAATTTAGTCCTTACTACCAAATCCATATATGTCATGTTTTCTTACAAAGCTTTTTTTGAAGAGAAGTTTTTGACATACAAATAATACATACATAATTAATATAACTATGTATGTATTTAACACATAATTATATTATGTATTTAACTACATGATTAAACTTAATTATATAACTATCAGTAATTAATATAATTGATAATACACACATAATTAATGTATACAACTTAATGAGTTTGGAGATAAGTATACACCTGTGAAACTGTCACCACGATCTATACCATAAGCCTATCCATCACTTCCAAAAGTTTCCTCCCACTCTATTATTATATTTTTATAATATAAGATCTATCCTATTAGCAAATGTTTAGGTTTACAATACAGTATTGTTAACTGTAGGCACTATGCTTTACAATAGACCTCTTGAATTTATTCATCTTGCATAACTGATAGTTTGTACCCTTTGACAAAAGTTTTATTATTAATCTTATGAAGACAGGATGCAGTATAATGATAAATACATTTTTCTTTTTTCATCTTCATGTAATTCACTAATATTAAAATGCCAGCAAATGTATGCTTATCAGCAGCAGTTAATTTATTTTCACTGAGTCAAATACTGTTCATCTTCACCCCTAGCCCCATGTCTAGCAGTTCCATTAAAAATACTGTCTTCATATCTGGTGAAATTTGATGGAAGTAAAGACGGAGCATTATGGTAGAATTCAGGAACTTTTTGAAGATTTTTCCTTTGCTTATATATACATAGTGGGTTTTTTGCATACAACTGTTGTGTAAGGAGGCTGGGGATGGACATGAAATATATCACCTTGTGATAACAATCTTGTGTTAGCCATAGGATGATTACAACAGAATCACAACATCACAGGTACTTGTCAGTTTGTAGCCTTCTTTTGGAATGCAACTCCACACACAAGGAGGTTGGGGAAGGAAAGTTCTAGAAATCTCAGAATCCCATTCATATATGTTGAAGGTATTTTTTAAAACTGGAATATTAAAAGAGGGACAACTTTTCAGAAGAAGTTTAGGTACAAGGCATAGTTCTGGCTTCTGGGTCTTGGAACTCTTCAGGAAGATATACAGCAGAAATCATCTTCATTGTGGCTGATTTGTTTCTTTCTCTAGGTGCCGAGGTGTCTGAAAAATTATCTCTGAAGCTGCCACCAAATGTGGTAGAAGAGTCTGCCCGAGCCTCCTTCTCAGTTTTGGGTGAGTCTCCAGCCCTAGGGGACTACTGTACTATATTAGACAATGTCTACTATATTTTTTCCATAAATACTTTCTCAAAATAACAGCTATACTTTTAACTTCTTTCTTCTTTGGACTTATTTATTGCTTCCAATCATACTTCTGTTCCTTGAAGACACCCTTCCTAAAATTCCTCATTTCTTTACCTTAGCTAATTATTCATTTCTTCTTAATGATTCTGATAGATTATAATCTATAAGCTTTATGACTTCCCATCTCTCCCATTTCCTAGGAGACATATTAGGCTCTGTCATGCAAAATACACAAAATCTCCTCCAAATGCCCTATGGCTGTGGAGAACAAAATATGGTCCTCTTTGCTCCTAACATCTACGTTCTGGATTATCTAAATAAAATACAGCAGCTGACTGCAGAGATCAAGTCCAAGGCCATTCGCTACCTCAACACTGGTGAGTCACTGAATAAGGGAGTGAAAATTTCACAGTGCAATTTTAACAATAGGTTGGAATCCCCAATAGGCTTGAGTTACTTATCAATTCTATGATATGTAAATTTATCATACTATGATAGTTACAATAATAAGAATACTATGACAGTTGACTTCATGGTACCTAGCCAGTGTCCAACCTCCAATAAAATGTTTAGGACTCAGAACCATCTAACACATTGCAGCAAAATTTAGGAACTATCACCAGATGCCAAGGCATTTTGTTTATTTCTCTGGCTACAGAATGTACAACCCGTCATGTTGCTTCATTAACCTTCCATTCCAGGTTACCAGAGACAGCTGCTCTACAGGCACTATGATGGCTCTTACAGCACCTTTGGGGAGCAACATGGCAACAATGAGGGTAACACCTGGTAAGGGAAAGACAGTTTTTTGAGCTCCTGTTTTTGTGTCAGGTCTTTTACATATATTATCAAAATTATATTCCCAGGAACCCTATCAGATATGTATTATTAAGCCTATAGTTGGTTATACTAGATAAATATACCAAAACTAGCAAGGTAACAAGCAAAAAAGCTGAGATTCAAACACACGTATGTTAGATTTGTCCCCAGAATTCATCCTGTTCATAATACACCAAGGTATTCTTTCTGAAATAGCTATTTTTTTTTCTAAAATAGCCCCCATAACCATGATTTTTTTAATGAGATAGCCAGCAAACATATCATATAACTTCTAGATAAACCATGCTCACTTCAGTTTATGTTTTTAGATCATATTCATCTTAATCACTAATAAATTCAATAATAGGAGGAAAGAAATGAGATGGAGCCAGTGATATGAAACACCGTTTTAAAATCCCTAAGGCAAAGCAATGTCAGAAGTTACTGCATGTAAGAGCTGTGTATGAGAAGATTCTGCCATCTACAAAGAAAATCGCTGAAGAAAAGATTTAAAGCCTTACTCAAATAAAATAAAAAAATAAGTAACATTAGTACAGTTAACCCTTGAAACACATGGGGGTTAGGGGCACTGACCTTCAGCAGTAGCAAATTCACATATCATTTTACAGTCGGCCCTCGGTATCCCCAGTTGTGCATCCACGGATTCAACCAACTGGGGATCATGTAGTATTGTAGTACATATTTAGTAAAAAAGAAATCCATGTGTAAGTGAACCCATGCAGTTCAAACCATGTCGTTCAAGGGTCAGCTGTACGAGAGCTAGCAGAGTCATCAAGTAAAGGCAATGGGAGCTCTAAGTGAATTCCTGTTAGATGACTCACGTCAGTGTGAGAAGTGTCCTATGAAGCCTGTTGCTGTGATGTGGTTATAAAACCACTGTAACAACGTAAATGTGATCATCACTTCCTCCCCTTCAGGCTCACAGCCTTTGTACTGAAGAGTTTTGCCCAGGCTCGAACCTATATCTTCATTGATGAAGCACATATTACCGAAGCTCTCACCTGGCTTGCCCAAAAGCAGAGGGACAGTGGCTGTTTCAGGAGTTCTGGGTCACTGCTCAACAATGCCATTAAGGTGAAGTGTTCTCGGAGCTAGTGTTGATTTGTCCATTACACTGTTCTCAAGGATGAGGAGAGGAAGTGATAACATAAGAATTCCTTAAGGAAGGTATCAGAAGAAAATAAAACCTGGGTAGCACCAAGAAAGAGGGGATGGAACTTAGAGTGACTGTGATACTTTGCTTCATGGGGATGTATATGGGTAAGGACAAATTCCATGACAGCAGAATACAAGGAGCTGATTAAGAGCATTCTCAAAAGTTACTGGGAGTTTTTAAATTACTGATTCATTTTCAGTAC
Source organism: Stenella coeruleoalba (assembly GCF_951394435.1). Taxonomy (NCBI): domain Eukaryota; kingdom Metazoa; phylum Chordata; class Mammalia; order Artiodactyla; family Delphinidae; genus Stenella; species Stenella coeruleoalba. The sequence continues at coordinate 94,566,186 of NC_137157.1, forward strand.
CGGTAATTGATCTGTTCATATTTTCTATTTCTTCCTGGTTCAGTCTTGGGAGATTATACCTTTCTAAGAATTTGTCCATTTCTAGATTGTCCATTTTATTGGCCTATAGTTGCTGGTAGTAGTCTCTTATGACCCTTTGTATTTCTGTGGTGTCAGTTGTAACTTCTTTTTTCATTTCTGATTTTATTGATTTGAGCCCTCTCCCTTTTTTTTCTTGATGAGTCTGGCTAAAGGTTTATCAATTTTGTTTATCTTTTCAAAGAACCAGCTTTTAGTTTCACTGATCTTTTCTATCTTTTTAAGTTTCTATTTTATTTATTTCTTCTCTGATCTTTATGATTTCTTTCCTTCCTAAACCTTATGCTTTAGTCATAAGGTTAGGTTGTTTATTTTAGATTTTTCTGGTTTCCCGAGGTAAGCTTGTATCGCTATAAATGTCCCTCAAATTATTCAAATCTGTCTCTCTCTCATATTTACAGGGTGGAGTGGACGATGAAGTGACCCTCTCTGCCTATATCACCATTGCCCTTCTGGAGATTCCTCTCCCTGTCACTGTAGGTACCCTTGCTGAAGCCTCGTTCTAGATGCAATGAAACTGCTGACCTGATGTCTGAAACAACACCCCACTAAAAACCAGTTGTCAGCATTCCTTCTATGCAATGTCAATGCTTCCCAGATCAATAGAGAATTTAGTTAGTCCATTAAGAAAGATTTACACTTCCCCAGTGACGACCCTAGTCTATTTTTCCCCTAGCAACCCCACTACCACCATCACCACACATGCAGAACGAATTCTAAAGATATGGTCTATATTCCTGCCTTATGAATGTGAGACTAACAGATTAAAAAAAAATACTATTCTCTCTATCCGTAAGAATGAGGCTAGAAAGACAAGTGCTTTCCAACAACTTCCTGACCTCTGTGCTGTGGTCTGTGTTTATCCGGGAGCACTAGCCCCCCTATTCACACAGCTCGCTCCCTTCTCGCTCTGCCTTCCCAGCACCCTGTCGTCCGCAATGCCCTGTTCTGCCTGGAGTCAGCCTGGAAGTCAGCCAAGGAAGGATCCCGAGGCAGCCACGTCTACACCAAGGCACTGCTGGCCTATGCCTTTGCCCTGGCAGGTAACCAGGAAAAGAGGAGAGAAGTCCTCAAGTCACTTGATGAGGAAGCCGTAAAGGAAGGTGAGAGCACACCCGGGATCTTTCTCCCATCCCACAGTCTCTGGATCAAGGATTCCATATCAAAAATACCCCATGACTACCTCTCAGGACCCCTTTCCCCTCTCTTCTTTTGTCTATGTCATTATGGACTCAAGGATTTCTTACTCAAGTCACACATCCAAAGATAAGAGGCAATGTACTGTATATATACAAAAAGGCATAAAGAATAATAAGCAAACACCTTTAATACTTCCCTTCCAGCTTAAGAAACAAAATATTACCAATGCTGGAAAAATCCCTTGTGTACCATTCCTACCTGCAAAAGTAATTGTTATCCTGAATTTGTCATTCCAAACTCCATGGATTTCTTTATCTTTTTACTGCATATGTATGTATCCCTAAATAATATTATTTGTATGTATCCCTAAATAATATTCAGAATGTTTACATTTTTCCTCTTTAGATAAGAAGTATCATCCTTCTGAGTATTTCTGCTTGATCCTTGTCTGTCTGTCTGCCTTTTGCTTTTTAAGTTCAACATTAGGCAGGCTGATAGGAGTCTCCTGTATGGGTATGTTCATTTTCACTGCTGCATGATACATTACAATATATTAAAAAGGCCATAATTTATTTAGAGAGTCTCTCCTCATGGATCTTTTCTTGTTTCTTATTTACTTCTATTGCAAACCATGCTGCAATGAATACTCATATACCCATCTCCTTGAGGGTGTGTGTGAGTTTCTCTAACTTGTACTTAGAAAGCGTAACTGCTGATTAGCGGGCTAAACACATCTTCCCCTTTGCTGGATATCATCAGATTACTCTCCAAAGAGCTGTTTTCTTCCCACAGCAGTGTAAATCCGTTCCCGTTATTTCACACCCTGTCAGCCTTTGCTATTTTGAGGATTACTCTATTTTTTTTTTTAATCTAATGAGTGTACACTCCATTATCTCATGTGATCTGTGATCCTCATAAGAAACCTCTGAGGACAGGCTTTACAGAAAGTTGAACAAGCCCTAGACAGGGTCTGGATAACCTCAGATGTTGGAAATTACCACAACCAGTCAGAGAACTTGCTCTGCCATTTCTCTCTTCCACCAACGCAACCACCGCAACCATTTGAAAACCTAGTGGCACAGCTTCTGACTCCTTAGCCCAGATGAGACAAGCCTCGTTCAGCTGTCTGTAGGCAGGAAGTCGCCAGATAAGATTTAAGAGATTATCACTGGAAGGCAACCCGCACTTCAGCACTGGCCCTTGTCCTTTTACCTGAAGTTAAACATGAACATGTGGTCACTTGCAAATCTTTTTCTCATCTCCAGATAATTCTGTCCACTGGACACGACCTCAGAAACCCAAGGCACGAGTGGAGCAGTTGTACCAACCCCGGGCTCCCTCTGCTGAAGTGGAGATGACAGCCTATGTGCTCCTCGCTTACCTCACTGCCCAGCCTGCCCTGACCTCGGAGGACCTAACCCCTGCCACGCTCATCGTGAAGTGGATCTCAAGGCAGCAGAACTCCCAGGGGGGCTTCTCCTCCACCCAGGTCTGTGGTTAGCGAGAGCCTTTTACTTTACCTTCAGGTAGAAAAATGTTTGAACAAGATGCAAACACATACAAGAAGAAAAGAAATGAAGATAAGAATAACTTGAAATGAGAAGAATGTTATTAGTATTCAAGGATGGTGAGAAATAAGAAAAAATGAGAGTCAAAGAGGGCTGAGGGGGCTTCCCTGGGGGAGCAGTGGTTGAGTCCACCTGCTGATGCAGGGGACATGGGTTCGTGCCCTGGTCCGGGAAGGTCCCACACGCCGTGGAGCGGCTGGGCCCGTGAGCCATGGCCACTGAGCCTGCGCGTCTGGAGCCTGTGCTCCGCAACAGGAGAGGCCACAACAGTGAGAGGCCCGCGTACCGCAAAAAAAAAAAAAAAAGAGGGCTGAAAAGAAAATGCCAATTCTGCCCCACCCCCATCCCATATTTTTATCACAGGCTCCTATTTCCAGTAACAACTCTACATCCCTAAAGCAATAGTGGGGCACCAGGACCCTACACACAATGGCCACAGCAGAACGAATTTAAAAATCCACCATTCTTCTGAAAGTTCTAAGAGTCCTTTCAAGTTGTTCCCAGAAACACTATTCAGAAACCAATCACCTCTCCTTGCAAAGTTCTCCATTTCTAGGTCCACTTTGACTGGCTTCTTTTAAGGCTGACACATTTCATGCTTCCTCTATCCACCTCTTAATATACAAACATTTGTTCATTGGGAGCATAAAGAACTATCTTTATTCATCCAACCTCCTGAGCCTGACTATATAACCTTATATGTAAAAAATTCATCAATATAGACAGAGCAGGGAGTTTCATCTCCAGAGAATTCAGAGGTTAGCGTATGCACCCTAAAAGAGAAGCAGAATGTGACAGAAAGACATTCCATCCTTTTTCCACTGTATTTAATCTCTTATTTTTCCATATAAATGGAGAAAATAATTTTGTTAAAAGTTATCATTCATTTCTTAGAAAATTATTATTTGAAGGATGCCAGGTTCAATGTGGATGAGAATTGAGAATATGACCTGCCCGCTGGAGGGGGATCCAAACTTCTGATGAAAAAGAGAGAACCAAATAAAAATGTCAACAAATCCAGAATATAATTATAATTATTCATTTTTTATTTCCTCTGGAGAAACCGAAGCATGACCCTGATCATGGCTGCAAAGGACCCTGGGTTTTCTCAGGGCACTGACCTCAGCAGCAGAGCAGAGTGTAGCTTGGGGTGAGAGCCAAACTAAACTTTGGCTGGGTGGTGACAGATATGACCACAGTTATCAAGAAAGACATCTTAGGCAAACAGCTAATGCTAATAAATAATTCCCATTCATATATATTCTCCACATTGTATACCTCACATATATTTATAGAGAGAAAAGAATCGATTTTCTGAGAAATAAATTTCTAAAGCATATAGTACAAGGCAGATATGTGAAGGTTATGGTTCTGTCATCTATCTAAGGATTACAATCAATCTTGAAATGAGAACCTCAATATTTAAGCAGTGAGGGAAACAGGAAATAGGAAATCAAAGCCCCTTTTGTGGCAGCTAACATGGGCCTTTGGGTCTTCAAAGGGTTGTCATGCCTAAGTGGGTTCCCTCACCTGTCTCTTCCAGGACACCGTGGTGGCTCTCCATGCTTTGTCCAAATATGGAGCAGCCACTTTCACCAGGACTGGGAAGGCTACACAGGTGACCATCCAATCTTCAGGGACATTTTCCACAAAATTCCAAGTGGACAACAGCAACCTCCTGTTACTACAGCAGGTTTCATTGCCAGAGGTGCCCGGAGAGTACAGTATGACAACGACAGGAGAAGGATGTGTTTACCTCCAGGTGAGATTCCAGGGGCAGGTGGGGACAAAAGGTCCAGAGTAACATTGTCACTGAGAAGGCCTAACACAGCAAATGATGGGGCAAATCAAAGAAAGAGTTGAGGAAGTTGGGAGGAATCCTGGGCAAGGGAAAAATCACAGATTTTTGTCTGTTCCACAGACATCTTTGAAATACAATATTCTCCCGAGAAAGGAAGAGTTCCCATTTGCTTTGGAGGTGCAGACGCTGCCCCAAACTTGTGGTGGGTCCAGAGCTCACACCAGCTTCCAAATCTCACTGAGAGTCAGGTAAGATCTCTGACTGCATCACGCAGTTCTGGGTATAACAACCAATCTTCTTACTGGAACTCCGCATTAAGCAGAGCAGGGTGACAGTGAACGTTTGTTCTACCTTTATTGAAAAAGCAACGTGTTCTTGTGTTGACACAGAATCTCTCAGTGATGGGGCTTACATTGTACATCCCCCAACTCCAGGATCTATTAGTGTCTAGTCTCATTATTTACAGCTTATTAAGTCCCCTCAATAATAAATAAAGAACCTCTAACCTGAATTCCTGACTTTATTCTAATGTAATTATTCATCCTGATTTCATTCTATTGTAATGAAATCCTATATTATTCTTGCTTTATCTGGGACAGAAGTGGAGACTTCTTGAAAAGCGCGAATAGAAGGAAGTAGTGACTCTCTAGTTAGAATTCCTACTGGTAATAATTAAATCTCAGATTATATATAAAATAATCAATTTTGGGGAAAATACATACATAAGCAGCCATATTCAAATACCTACAGGGCTATTTGTGTCTGTCCTCAAGAATATTATAACCTGGTTGGGGATACTATTCAGGAAAAAAGACAAAGTATATGTAACAAATAACTGCGACAGACTAGCAGTCTCATGCCCAGCTAAGCATCACTTACAGAGCTTCCTTAAAATGCAGATCCTCAGAGTTCACACCCATGAAATTCTGATTCATCAGGTCTGGAGTATAGGCCTGGTCTCTGTGGCTTTAACAGGCTCCCCTGAAGAGTCTAATGCACAGCCAGTTTTTTGAGCTACTTGGTAGGAAATTTAGGAAGACTTCTGGTACTTTTCAGGGCTGTTGAGTGCTTACTGTGGACATAGAAAAAAATATTTAATAACACAGAAAATCCTAATTCCTTTCTTCCCTGGATCTTTAGTTACACTGGAAGACGTCCAGCCTCCAACATGGTGATTGCTGACGTGAAAATGGTATCTGGCTTCATTCCCTTGAAACCAACAGTGAAAATGGTAGGTTTACTATAAGCCCAGGAGACCCTATTTTATTTAATATTTTATGTATCTCTAGACTAAGAAAACATTAATATAAAAATACTATTAAATTAACTTCTATCAAAGACATTACTGTCTGCAAAAGGAGAAATATAATTTAGCACATTTATATGGGGGTTTGTTTGTTTGTTTTCTCATTTAACTTTGTTTAAATGGGTCTCAAAATTTTATGATGGATTTTTGGTCAAGTTTCCATTAAGGTATTAATAAAAATACTAATTTTAAAAACTAATAACTCAAAACTGCCGCCCACAGAAAAACAAATGATCCATAAAACATTCTCCTTTTCTTCTAGTTTTACGATACATTGTTATCATTAACCAGTCTTTCACTACTAAGTTCAATGGTCAACTCAGACGGTTTTGAGACTGGGCTTCCACCATTGATCAAACTGGGGTGGCAGGTATTAGGGATCATACTCATTTAGCCTTCTGAACTATCTGGGCAGACCTGGTGACCTTGCCAGCTCCAGCAGCCTTCCTGTCCACCGCTTTAGGGACACCCACAGCAACGGTCTATCTCTTGTCATGAACAGCACTTTGCTAGGAGCCACATCTACTAGGAAAAAATTGTCAGCAGGCTACTGCTTTAATGGAGCTTAGAATCTTCAGAAGATAAAGCATACACACATGAACTAGTAAAAAAAATATGAGAAAGATTGATTGACATAAACTAGAACTATTACAGAAGTACAGAGGAAACTGAGATTGCTACAAGTTATAATAAGCAAAAAAAGTAAAAAAACAAAAACCTCCTTCATGAAGGAATGGAATGTGAATAGAACCTTGAAATATAGGTAATTTCCAAGTTTAGGACATTTAGTTCCCTTTTCTTCAAATAAATCAATTTACACATAGGTCCTGTGTCGTATTAAAGTTAAACCGTGCATCCCAATTATCTTTCATTTTTAATTCTGCCACATTATTGCCTTTGCTTACAAAAAGCATTTGAAGAAATTTTACCCTCAGGCTTAATTTGGTAATAAACATTCTTCTTTTCTCTGGTTCCCCAGGGTTTTCTTCTGTTTATTAACATTTGTGATGTCTTAATTTTCTTCAGCTTGAAACATCTAACCACGTGAGCCGAACAGAAGTCAGCAACAACCATGTTTTGATTTACCTGGATAAGGTGAGAGCCCTGCCATCCTATCCAAAAAAAATATGGATAATGAGCTACCTGGGAAGTGAATGAAGGCATTTTGGAGACATCACCTCCATGCTAAAAATTTGAGAATTCTAACACTAGGTCCAGTGAATATTCTCCTCTCCTTCTCTATTTATATTTCATCTGGGACTATGGGAAGAAATGACTTGTTATAATATTGGGATATGAATATTTCTAGGACCCCATAAGCAAGAAATTCTCCACAAAAGGTGCTCATTATGTGCACAAGTTATTTTGAAGACACATATAAGGAAGTAACCATTATTAGTCAACTATTGTATCAACAGCACATCAAAAAGACAAAAGGGCGATATGCTATCAATCTCAGCAAGGACTTAGACCATAAAACAACAAGACCAGTGCACCAATAAACCAATCTGATTTTACAGTTGTATGTTGTTGCATAGTTTATTCATTCCTACATTGACGGATATTATAGTTTACGAATTTTATGAAACATAGGCTGCAGTGATCCACCTTTTATATTCCGTTTTGAGTCGACACAAGTATTTCTACAAGATAGAGTAGTGAAGCTGTACTGAATCTCTGATACTTAAAAATAAACACAGCTATTCAAACAATAAAAAGCCTGCACCATTCACCCCTATGAACAGAGCTATGCACTCACATTGACGGGAGTATATGAATAGTTTTAGTTATTTAAGAAACAATTTGGGGAAGTTTTCACCTACTCTGAGAGCTTTTGGCCCAAGTTAAGTACCCTGTTAGTTGATAAAAAGTTTTTCCCCAAAATAGATGAATACTTAAATTCACTCAAAGAAGAGAGAGGAAAGCTCCCTGGAGAGTCATTTAATTCCCTTTTGCTTTATAGGTGACAAATCAGACCCTGAGCTTGTCCTTCACGGTTCTTCAAGACATTCCAGTAAGGGATCTGAAACCAGCCATAGTGAAAGTCTATGATTATTATGAGACAGGTGAGTGAAAGCAAAGTTCACACAGAAATTAAATACCTGATCACAGAAATTTAGATTTGAGAGATGTGTTGGGGCAATTCATTGCACTAATCACTCTCATCACTTCATTTTGTCTCTATCAAGTCTGATATAAATATATTATTACTAATACAAAGCACCTGTAAGATATTTAGTTCCCTTTTCTTCAGATAAAATCAACTGTAGGACAATATGAAATTTAAATAAGTGTAATCTGTACTCTTACCCTTCAGGAGTTTAGGGTAAAGGAAAGCATAGCATAAAGTATTTGAAAATATAAGACAGAAAGCAGCACATCAAATGAATTCTGCTGAGGTTTCTGATGCAATTCTTCCCACAATAAAGATTCTTTCACTGACCTGTAACATAGATGTTCACTTTCCCTCTCACTTCTCCTATTTTTGTTTTTATTCAGATGAGTTTGCCGTTGCTGAGTACAGTGCTCCTTGCAGCAAAGGTAAGCAATTCATACTCCTTCCAGATGGAGTCAGAACCCCTTTGGCTTGTCCCTCAAATCTCCTCCATAAAATTCTAGCTCAATATTTCTCATAGACATCATACTGTTCACAGTGCAACTTACTATAGAAAAATACATTTATTGGGAAAGGGCCCCTGATAGTCATACCTCAGACAGTTCACAGAATTGCATATTAGATAATTTTAAGTAACGGATCTCATTTCCCACTATACTAATTGGATTTCCTCAGGAACCATGCTACCCAGATTTAAAGGAAGGAATATTCACTGTTCTGGAAACCCAAGTCCATCTTAATTTTCTATTCTTTCCACTATCACAGACACTGGAAATGCTTAAAGACCACATCAATGAAAACTGCTTTGCTGGAGTCCCTGTTCCACAGACTCAGATCTCCATGGAAGAAAAGAGTTTTTATATCTCTGAAGGCTTGTTGAATAAACCTTTTTCTCTGGCCAGCCCATATTACTGTTTACTCATTTATTCAATAAACACTTATTACACTTCCATGTGATTCCCAATAGACTCCTGAGATAAAAATTCACAGCAATCAAGGGCTAAAGGATTTCAAAAAATGAAAAACATTACAGAGGTGGTGGTCACAGTAGGCTTCATTTAGAGGTTGCAGGGAAAAGAAGAAAGTATTGGATTATGTACTAGGAGCATGTAAAGTGAGTTTGGTTATAGGATTACCCTAATAAAAAGCTGAAGAGTGGATTTATGAGAGAATAAAAGGCTGACTTGACAAAGAAAGACTTTCTACATTAAAGGGAAATATGAAATAGAAAGTTGAATATGTCCAACATTGGGAGGCAGCATAATTAATTGGGACTTGATTTGAATTGGAAGTTACGTGACCTCAGAACCAAATCTGCCATTGACCAATACAAGTGATCAGTCAGTTAACCTTGGGTTTCAGATTCAAGAAAGGATGACAGATTGAAAATGCTGAAGAGGTGATTCAAGTAGAAGTGAGTTTTCCTAGAAGAAAGAATATATAGGATTCAAAGCCCAAATAGGACTGTTACATCTTTTTTCTGCAACCTTGAGCCAGAACCAAAGGATGGATACAAACTCAAGAAGGTATTCAGAGGCATTAAGTATTAAAATCATCCATTATATGGATGGAGGGGCAGAAGCTTCTGGAGTTTGAAGAGAAGGTCCCTGAAAAGTCCTAGAGTCCTAGTCTTCATCTGGTTGAGTCTGACAGAAGCCTGGATGCTATAAACTAAGAACTCTAAAGGACTTGAAGTTCAAGCACCCTTAGCTCTGTCTCCAGGCTAGGCAAAATTGAAAGATAAATGTTATCACCTTTGTGCTAGATTCTACTCTAAGCACCTCAGAGGTATTAATATATCAACTCTATGAAATAGGTATTCTTATGACAAATGAGGAGAGTGAGGCACAGAGAGGTGTAACTTGCCCTAAGCTACTCAGCTAGTAAAGGGCTGAACCAGAATTTAATACCAAGAAGTCTGGTTTCCAAGTCCACACTCATAACCTCAAACCATGCTGTCTCTCCAGCCCACTTCAGACAAGAAAGCCAAGAAAAAAACATATTTCAGAGCTGAATAAATGTTATAATTAGTATCAATTAAGCATCCATCCAGGGCATGAAATATTTTAAAAATTAGGAGTATGACAAAAGAAAATAAATTAACAGGATTAAAATAAATTCTACCTGTTAGTTCTAGTCCTTTTTTCTTTGTTCATTGCAAATCATGACTGCAAATGTACTTGAAGAGTACACTTGTTGCAAATCAATCATTGTGTCTCCTTGGACCAAAAAGATTCATTCCAGAAACACTTCCTGATTACTTCCTGTGTGTCAGGCACTATATTCCATGCTATGATACAGAATTCAATAAAATGGGATTCCTTCCTTAGAGAAATTATACTGCAGAGTAAACAAAAAGGATACATATTTGGCTTATTATAATACTACATGATAAGAACTGCAAACTATTTATTACCAAGATGGACTCCAGGCACAGTGACCTTCTCAAGTTTTGACATACCACATCCAAGGTCTGATATTCTTGCAATTATCAAGCACTCTCTATGAATTCATTTATAATTTGCTTCATTTTTCTTTCATTTGTATTGTAAGATTTTGGACACTATTTTTGTGACCAGGAAAACCTGGACCCGTGCATCCTCTTGAGCCATGAATTTTCACATTGTGTTCTTTACCCTGGGGAAAGGTCTAATTATAATTGAAAATGGATTTGCCACCAGCCTACTGATATAGGTAGAATTTTAAAGAGTGACATATCTTGACTACATCGAATTTTGTGAATTGAGATTTACTCTTTCTGTAAAAGGATGTGGAGACATGACAGTAAGTGAGATAGAGATGTTCAGGGGTCAGTTTATATAGAGTTTTATATTTTATTTTTAAAAATAATAAGGTCCGGTCTTCCCTGGTGGAGCAGTGGTTGAGAGTCCGCCTGCCGATGCAGGGGACACGGGTTCGTGCCCCGGTCCGGGAAGATCCCACATGCCGCGGAGCGGCTGCGCCCGTGAGCCATGGCCGCTGAGCCTGCGCGTCTGGAGCCTGTGCTCCGCAACGAGAGAGGCCACAACAGTGAGAGGCCCGCGTACCGCAAAAAAAAAAAAAAAAAAAAAAGATCTTCCCGGACCGGGGCACGAACCCGTGTCCCCTGCATCAGCAGGCGGACTCTCAACCACTGCACCACCAGGGAAGCCCTATATGCTTGCATTTTCTCCCATTTGCCTCATCACCAAACTCATCCTTCCCCACCTTGAGTGACTTGGTCAGAGGCAACCCTGTGCCTCAGGGAAATTGGGTGGTTATGGCAGGAATTCAAAGAGAAAGAAATAGAATACTTGATCCACCTTGCAAGAATAAATGACTTTTATGTTTATTTAAACCCCACTGATAAATCAAAAGTTAATCCTGGAAGATTAGAGTATGACAGTTTACTGTATGAAAGAGGTCACAAGAATTCAGAATATGTTAGGAAACATCTAAATGATGGCAAAATATGTGGCTGGAAGCAGAATGAGGAAGCACTCTATGTATCATTAAAGAAATATCCCCAGGATTATACTGTTAGGAGAAAACAGTAGAGCTAAGAACAGGGTACATATTATGGACTCATATTATAATAAAAGGGTGGGAGAGGAAATAACATGTCCTTTTTTTTTTTTTTGCACTTAAATAAACTAAGACTAGAATGATACCCACCAGAAAAAAAAAAAAAGCTACTAAAAAAGTATTTATCTTCCTACAGAAACAGTATAAAGTAAGTGGAAGTTTTCAAGGATGGGAAGGAGACCACTTAGAGAATACCATTTAAAATTATTTGACTACTGAACTGTTTGAACATATTTACTATTCTGAAAAGTAAACTAAAATCCAGTGAATAAGAAGCTTAAGTCTAAGAAGAAATATTGAATTCAGTACCTGCCAATCTATACAAGGAGAAAGAATACTTACTCTATAAAGTACAATTAAAGATATCTTACCTCATAATCTTCATTTGGTCTTAAATCCCAAATACTCTTCGTATCTTGTTTTGTGAAAAGTATTTTCTTGCTCTTGCTTCCCTTTTTCCTCCTTGTATTTGATTTCTCCTCATCCTTTCCCCAAATGTTTATCCATTTCTTCTCAGCCTTTGTCTACTTAAGAAGACAAGAAACAAGTTCTTTAAAATTGAACAGCACACGTTCACCCTGATCCATCAAATAGTCTTACAATAAAAACCTAACACCTTTACTCCAGTCAGTTCCAATTATCTTATTAGGTTATTTGTGGTAGTAGTTCATTAGTTTCTAGTCATTTGGTTTTCAAAGTTTAGTGTGCATCAGAATTACCTAGAAGACTTGTTAAAACATGTCAAAGCACTTGAATAGATATTTCTCCAAAGAAGTTATACAAATGGCATATAAGTACATGAAAGATGCTCAATGCTATTAGTCATTAGGGAAACACAAATCAAACCCATAATGAGATACCACTTCATACCTAAAAAATGGCCATAATTGTTTTAAAAATTAACGAGTGTTGCCTAGGATGTAGAAAATTGTAACCCTTGTTCCCACAGCTGGTGGGAATGTAAAATGGTGCAGCCACTGTGAAAAAGTTTGGTGGTACCTCAAAAAGTTAAACATAAAATTATCATATGATTCAACAATTCTGGTCCTAAGGACACACCTCCAAATAATTGGAAAAGGGAACTCAACCAGTTGCTGGTACACCATTGTTCATTGCAGCATTAGTCACAATAAGGTGGTAACCAAATGTCCATCAACAGGTGAATGGATAACTAAAATGTGGTATATACCTACAGTGGAAAATTATTCAGCTATGAAAAAAGATAAAGTTCTGACATTTCTACAACATGGATGAAATTTGAAAACATTATGCTAAGTGAAATAAGCCAGAAACAAAAGGACAAATATTGTATGATTCCACTTACATGAAATATCTAGAATAGAAAAATTCATAGAAACAGAAAGTAGATTAGAGGAGACCAGAGACTGGGGGCAGGTGGAAGATTGGGGAACTATTGTTTAGCAGGTACAAAGCTGCTCTTAAGAGCAACAGAAAAGTTTTGGAGATAAATAGTGGTGATGGTTATACAACACTGCATATATGATTAAAGCCACTGAACTGTGCTTTTAAATGATGGTTGAAATGGCAACTTTTCTATTCTATATATTTCACCATAATAAAAACACAAAAATAAAAAATCCAGTGCTAGGCATATCAGAGTGAAAATTTCGAAAACAAAGACAGAGAACATATATTAGAATGAACAGACCACTCAAAAGCAATAATTGAAGCCAGAAGATAGCGAAATAATATACTCAAAATATTGAGAGAAAATAACTTCAAATCTAAAAATATATACCCAGATAAACCATCACTTACAAACAAGGGTCAAAAAAAATTTTTTTAGATGAACAAAAGACAGACTGGGAGAAGATATTTTTAATTCAAATAAACAATAAAGTATTAGTGTCTAACAGAGAACAGACTTGTTTAGGGGGAGGGGGTCGAGGAAGGGATGGAGTGGGAGTTTGGGGTTAGCAGATGTAAGCTATTATATATAGAATGAATAACCAACAAGGTCCTACTGTATAGCACACGGAACTATATTCAATATATGATAAACCATAATGGAAAAGAATACTAAAAAAGAATGTACATATATATAACTGAATCACTTTGCTTTTTACAACATTGTAAATCAACTATACCTCAACAAAAAAAGTATTACTGTCTACACTATATCTTTTAAAGGCTATAAATCATCATGAATAAGACAAATCAATAGAAAAATGGACAAAGGACATGAAACAGCAGTTCACAACTAAAGGAAATATAAGTGGTTGGTAAACACAGGAGTTACCTAGCCTCATTAGTAATCAGAAACATGCAAATTAAAACATTATACACATCACATCAGGAAAAATTTTAAAGCTTGGTAATATTAAATTTGGCAAGGTTGGGACTTCCCTGGTGACCTGGTGGGTAAGACTCCACGCTCCCAATGCAGGGGGCCCAGGTTCGATCCCTGGTTGGGGAAATAGAGCCCACATGCTGCAACTAAGAGTCCGCATGCCCCAACTAAGAAGTCCGAATACTGCAGCTAAGAAGGCTGCATGCCACAACTAAGAGTCCATATGCCGCAACGAAGATCCCGTGTGTCGCAAATAAGACTCAGCACAGCCAAAATAAAGAATAAATAAATAAATACTTTTTTTTTTAATTTGGCAAGGTTGCAGAAAGGGATTATATACATCGAAGGGCAATTTGTTAGTATTCTAAAATATGCATACACTGGTAACAATTCCACTTCTGAGCATCTGCCATAAAGAAATATTCCATATGTAAATAAGGAGACTACACAAGAATGTTCATTACAGTACTGTTACTAAGAAAAACTAGAAACCACAGTTTGAGTATTAAAATGGCTAAATAAAATGTAGTATTGTGCCCTGTAATACTACAGAGCAGATAAAATGAATGAACTGGCTCTGAATTAGAACATTCAGAAACTCTACTTCCATTAGATAAAATTCTTAATCCTTTACACATAAATGGCAATTTTTACCCAGATGGATCAAGGAAGGAGAGAATCACAGCAAAATCAATGGAAAGTTTATATAATCCCTTAGGCAAAAAAAAAAATTGATTTTCACTTGAAATGTTCAATGAGTAAATTTGCTTAATTTACCTTAAAACTCAGAAGAAACAATTTAAAAAAAATAGTAAAGCCTGGATTTGAATCCAGTTTTTTTGTTTTTCTGTTTTCTTTAATCCCTCTACAATGGCTCTATGCTTGTGAACTGTATTAAAAGATGTCCTTCATGTATCCTTAAAAAAAATGCAGTGTGGCAGAGAAAGAACTTTAGCAGGGGAATAAATGAGCCATTATTTTCACTGGACAATGAGCTTGAGTCCTTTTTGGTATAACATTAAAGATACAAGATTTTAATTTCCAGAAGTTGACACTCTTACCGATGTACTTTATTTTTCAGGTCATTTTTAGAAATGAATGAAATTACCTTAATTACCAAGTTCAGCTAAAAAAATTAATGAATTATAATTTTATGGATAACAATAGTTTAAAAAGTGTTTATTATGTTTTTCACTTTGTGTATTCTGATTAGTTTCTAATTTAAAACTAGTAAGGGCTTCCCTTGTGGCGCAGTGGTTGAGAGTCTGCCTGCCGATGCAGGGGACACGGGTTCATGCCCCGGTCCGGGAAGATCCCACATGCCGTGGAGCGGCTGGGCCCGTGAGCCATGGCCGCTGAGCCTGCGCGTCCGAAGCCTGTGCTCGGCAATGGGAGAGGCCACAACAGTGAGAGGCCTGCGTACCGCAAAAAAAAAAAAGAAAAGAAAAGAAAAGAAAACGCAGTGTTTATGGGAGCGATTAAAAATGAGGCTTGACAGATCAGTTGAGACTGATTTATCAAGGGTGTTCAAAGAAGTCTATGTTTTATCCTATAAGTAATAGGAAGCCAATGGAATCTTTTAAAAACAGGATAGTGGCATGATCATATTTGATTTAAGATGGTAACAAGAAGCAGAAAGGGGCTAGAGTGGTAGGGACAGGTGGTAAGGAGACAATTACAGTAGCCCTTATTTCTCAGGAAAAATGTGTGTGGAAAATGGGCTGTGAATATATTCTACTTCTTAAAACTGATTCTTTCATTTTTAACACTTAGAGAAAGCCAGAATGCTTCGCATTAATATAACAAGTTCTAGACCAAAATGAAAGTCTACAAAGAAATTTTAATATATGGGCCTACTATAAATAGGTTCAGCTTCCTATGCAGTGTTTTCTCGAGTCCATTAAAAGCCATAATTGACACTAATGGCAAGTTAGGGTCAACAATTAATGTGATTAATTATGCATCTTAGTTTGAACTAAGAGGAGGAATGGGGGACTACTAAGATAAGGTTAGACAGAAACTAAAAGGATTTTAAAGGACAAATACTGATACATAAGAGACACATACAGCATATACTAGATTCATGCCTCAGATTCTGAGCATTATAGTGAAAGACCATCTCGGATGTTCTGCCAATTTTTTTTTTTTTTTTTTAATGTGCTTCCCTTATGCTTGTCCCTAATCTGATACCTTAGCAGAAGTTCTTAGATGCCCTCTTTTCATGTACAGTAATGAAAGATAGCCACAGGGTGGCAGCAAAGGTTAAAAAATATGAGTACTGCTGCTTTATTAACTGTAAAAAAACTTTGTAAAAAAAAGTTAGGCAAAGAGAAGAGAGAAGGAGAGGAATAAAATAATCATGGAAACTTATAGTGAGAAGACAACAAAATAAGGTAACTAGCACACAAATTGTCCTTACTGGTCCACAGAATTGCATTCTGGGAATAGTGATTTTGTTTGTGTGTGTATGTGTGTATGGCGGAGGGGCGGGGAGGGAGGTTGGTTGGTTTTCTTAGAATCAGTATATTCTACATGAAATATTACATTTCTTTGTCTTCTGTGAATGAAATGTGACTCTAAACCCCAGCCCCATTAGACTACAGGAAATTTATCTCAAATATTCTGGGGTTCTTCCTACCTGGTGATCTAATACAGGGTCAAGGTATTGCATCCCACCCCACGGCAGTCATCTGTCTTTAGTTTACATGACTGTTTTAGATCCACCACCCTGTGGCCTCCCTGTTGTTCAAAGGGATAGGAATATTTGACAAAGAACAAGTGGCTGGGCCTGGGATCCAGCCTACCAGGTGCTCCATGCAAACCTTCTCTGTTAATTCCCCCAAGGAAATTACTGACCTCTCTGCCCAGCCTGGAAGAATTGTTTTGGTCTGGGGAAATGTTTTAAGCATTTAGTCATTCTAGTTAGAAACCTTAGTCTCTTAATTGGCTTTCTTCCTTCTTAAATTGTTATTCCCCTGTTTATTCTTTTAAAATCAAAAGACAGGAAACCCTGCCCCAAACCTCTCTTGAGGTTCAATTCTTTCAAATTTTCTACATAGACAATCACATAATCTGTGAACAAAGACACTTTTATTTCTTCCTTACTAATCGGTATAGCTTTTATTTCCTTTTCTTCTCTTGTTGCATTAGCTAGAACTTTTGGGACAATGTTGAAGAGAAGTGGTTAGAGGGGACATCTCTCTCTTGTTCCAAATTTTAGGGGAAAGCATCTAGTCTCTCAGCATTAATATAATTGGATGTGGGGTTTGGGTGATTTTATTTTATCAAATTGGGGAAGTTCCCCTGTATTTGTAGTTTGGTGAGAATTTTTATCATAAATGGGTGTTAGGTTTTGTCAAACGCTTTTTCTGTATGTATTGTTATGAGCATATGATTTTTCTTCTTTAGCCTGTTAATGTGGTGGATTACATTCAGCGATTTTCAAATGTTGAACTAGCCTTGCATACCTAGAATAAATTTCACTTTTCATGATGTAGAGAATTATCTTTACACATTGGTGGATACAATTTTCTAATATTTTGTTGAGGACTTTTGCATTTTTGTTCATGAGAGAGTCTGTAGTTTTCCTTCCCTGTAATGTCTTGCCCTGGTTATGGTGTTAGGAAGTCTTCCCTCTACCTCTATTTTCTGGATGAGATTGTAGAGAATTGGTATTATTTCTTCTTTAAATGTTTGGTAGAATTCACCAGTGAAACCATTTGGGCCTGGTGTTTCTGTTTCAAAAGATTGTTAATTATTGATTCAAGTTATTTAATAGATATAGACCTATTCAAATTATCAATCTTCTGGGAGAACTAGCCCCTTTGGCATTATGGAATGCCCCTATTTATCCTTGACTGTTTTCCTTGCTCTGAAATGTACTTTATCTGAAATTAATATAGCTGCTTCAGGCTTTTAAAAAAATTAACGTTAGCGTGGCATATCTTTACTTTTAATCTATCTGTGTCTTCATACTTAAAGTGGGTTTGTTGTAGACAACATATAGTTGGGTCTTGTTTTTTTTTATCCTCTGTAGTAGCATCTGTCTTTTAGTTTATGTATTTAGACCATTCACATTTAAGTTGATTTTTCATATAGTTAATCTCTAAAATATTTAAACTCTTTTCTATTTATTGCCCTTGTTATTTATCTTTTATCATCCACTCTTTTATTGCCTTCTCCGATTTCAAGTGAGCATTTTTTATGATTCCATTTTCCCTCATCTCTTAGCAGATCAATTATTCCTTTCTCTTTTTCTTCTCCTTCTGGTATTCCCATTACCTGTATGTTACACCTTTTGTAACTGTCCCACAGTTCTCAGATATTTTGTTCTATTTTCTTTTTTTTGAAGTACAGTTGATTTACTGTTCTATTTTTTTTAATCTTTTTTTCTTTGACCTTCAGTTTGGGAAATTTTCAATTCTGTTGACAAATGTTTTGAATATCCTGATACATGCCAGTTTATTGAGCTGTTTGATAATTTCTCTCAAATATACAGCTAGGATTGAAATTGTTGGGTGAAATGATATATACAAACTTAATTTCAGAATTCAGCAAGAAAGTATTCTAAAATGGCTGCAACCAATCTATACTCCCTCCAATAGTACATAAAGGATTCCCATTTCCATTATATTCTTGCCAACATTTAACCAACTTTCTAACTTTCACACTATTTTTAAATAAAAAGTCTTATTTCTTGATTGCTTTAATTTTTACTTCTCTGATTACTAGTGAGGTGGAGCATCTCTTCATATGAGCCATTAACATTTCTTCTTCTCCAAAGTACTTATTCATGTAATTTGCATATGTTTCTATTTTTGTATTTCATCAATTCTAAATTGCATATTCTTCACACCTTAACATCCCTGAAACTGGGATACATCCGACAGTGGATAACATCTATTTTATTTATCTGTTGCTGCATAACAAACCACCCCAAAATTCAGTAAGTTAAAAAACAACAGGGCTTCCCTGGTGGCGCAGTGGTTGAGAGTCTGCCTGCCGATGCACAGGACACAGGTTCGTGCCCCGGTCCGGGAAGATCCCACGTGCCACGGAGTGGCTAGGCCCGTGAGCCATGGCCGCTGGGCCTGCGTGTCCGGAGCCTGAGCTCCGCAACGGGAGAGGCCAAAACAGTGACAGGCCCACGTACCGCAAAAAAAAAAACAAAAAAAAAACAACAAAAAAAAAAACCAAAATCACATCTCTCCCCCACATACAAAATACACTTAGCCTCTCCCCAGAAAATCTCATCCTATTATGGATGCTCTAGGATCTCACCATCTAAATCAGGTGTGAATGGGGTTTGGGGGTGAAGTTCCTTAGGTAGTACTCCTCAAGTATAGTTCCTGAAGAAATCTGTTTTTTTTGTGTTGTTTTGGCCTCACCACACGACTTGTGGGATCTTAGTTCCCCAACTAGGGATCAAACCTGGGCCCTGGCAGTGAAAGCACCGGAGTCCTAACCACTGGACGGCCAGGGAATTGCCTAGTTCCTGAAGAAATCTGAACTTACAAGATATCTGCCCTACACGAAAACTCAGTAAATGATAGTGAGACAAAGAAAGGATAAGTGCAACAAATATTCAATCTAGAATGAAGAGTAGGGAAAATGTGCTCTACTTCTTGATGTGGCAAGGACACAGTGCAGAAGAGCTTGTGGCTCACTATTCTGTACACTTCAAATATGTGTAGTTTATGGTACATCATTTATACCCCAATAAAGGCATTTGTTTCTTTGTTTTTAAAGAGCATGTTTGATGGAAGACATGCAGCCACCTTTGGAAACACAGTCTGCCACAGTATTTTACACAGTAGCTGTCAGGCGGTCGTCATTCCTTGTTCATGTATGAACTTGGTTGTTTTCCCATTGACCTTTCCATTAAATGACTTTAATCTCTCAATGGTTTAGTTAATGAGTCATTTGAAAAAGGAACTGGAATTCTGATTGTTGTTTGAAACGCTCCCTTGACATCTTCTAGTAAGGTCAAAACAGTGTTAGCATGAAGACCTACTGAATGGTTGTCAGCTTGGCAAACAATCTCAGAGACAATAGTGAGGTCCTCTTTGAGGAAATGCTGCATTACCAGCAGCGCATGATGACACAGAACACAATATTGTATATAAGAACATGGAGTATAAAAGTGACTCAGGGGGCTTCCCTGGTGGCGCAGTGGTTGAGAATCTGCCTGCCAATGCAGGGGACACGGGTTCGAGCCCTGGTCTGGGAAGATCCCACATGCCGCGGAGCATCTGGGCCCGTGAGCCATGGACACTGAGCTTGCGCGTCTGGAGCCTGTGCTCTGCAACAAGAGAAGGCCGTGACAGTGAGAGGCCCGCGCACTGCGATGAAGAGTGGCCCCTGCTCACCGCAACTAGAGATAGCCCTCGCACAGAAACGAAGACCCAACACAGCCAAAAATAAATAAATAAATAAATAAAATAAAATAATAAAAATAGATAAGCAACAGGGACCTACTGTACAGCACAGGGAACTCCACTCAATATTTAAAAAAGAAAAAAAAAGTGATTCAGAAGAAATGCACTCTAAATGAAAATAAGTTTTAGGAACACTGAATGCCAGATGTAGGTATGGGAGGGAGGCACAGAACAGAAAAGGTAGCTGACATTGCAAATATGTCATTGCTATGTATCAACCAAATAGTGAAAGAGCTCCTGATTTCCAGCCAAGTGTTTTCTACAGAACACTAAGGAAAGATTTCCTGATTTGGATAACTCAACACAAAAGGCACTTAAACAAACAGAAAAATGGATAGCATGGCTTTTGTCTTTCAAAATGGGGTAGGGGGTTAAATTACATTTTATTCCTTAAGGACAGAAAAGGCCTGGGGACCTAGCACTGTGTCTGTGGCTCTGATGATTCTGTGCCATATACTGGAATTATGTATATGTGACTATGAACTATTCTAAAATGATAACAAGATTAGCACTTAATTCTACCCTACTTCTCCTTTCTCTCCTACTTTTCAGAAAGCTTCATTTTCTATAATCAAATGTCATCTTTTTATTAAAAATATGATGTGTTTTTGTTTTATCCTCTTCTGTTCTTTTCTTCACTACTGATACTTTTTACTGATACTTCCACTTTCCTTGTTACTTAATGTAATCATGTTTTTTTGTTCTTATTCACTCATTGTCATTCTAGGACTAGTATCTCTAACTGGCAGTGACCTGAACACAGTGTACAAGCAATCTTGTTAATCAAATGATCCTAGACTTCTATTTTGAAAATGTACAGTGACAAAGGGAATGATTTGCCACAAATGAACTCTTCGTAGCTGAGTAAAGTCAACGCAAGAATTTTTCTAGAATCAAGGTAATAAGAAAATGTTCCTTCCTCTAGTGATTGGATATAACAGATTCTACCCATGATTGGCCATTTAAAAACAAAACAAACAAAGAAAAACCTGGAATAATGGTCTTTAACTCAGTACCCTCTGAAAAGGCCTTGAACTGAATGCTTTAGCAACTCTTAGATCACTGCAATCATCAACTTTGACCACAAGAGGGCAATTAAAATCACAAGAGATTATCACGCATGTTTTTAAAGTGGATGACTTGGGGAAAGAAAAGGAACGAAGGACAAGGTACTGTGATAGGAGAAAATGAATTTTGAATTTTTAAAAAAACCCTAAATTTATACATGTGCAAAAACCAAATAAGACCATTCTGTCAATCCTCAACTTCTGTGTATACAAATTGATACCTGAAAACTTTAATACAGTCTAAAACAAGATGTCGATCTTATAACCAATTCAAAATTTCTGCCTACGTTCCTCTCAGTTCTTAATATTTATTTATTTATTAATTTTGGCTGCACCGGGTCTTAGTTGTGAGACCCGGTTGTGCAGGATCTTCGTTGCGGCATGTTTAGTTGTGGTATGCAGGATTCTTAGTTGCAGCATGCATGTGGGATCTTGTTGCCCTACCAGGGATGGAACCCGGGCCCCCTGCATTGGGAGTGTGGAGTCTTACCCACTGGACCATGAGGCAAGTCCCCCGTCTCAGGTCTGATTCTTGTTTCCACAGACCAACAGTGGGGAAGTGAGGCATCCCTCCAGCCTCAGGAGATGGGGATTGGAAGAAAGAGGCAAAGTCTCTCTTTCTGGTACTCTGTTATCTGGCCTCGCTTTGTGTGGAGGATACCTGTGATGGTCGTTTGATGTGTCATCTCAGCCAGGCAATAGTCCCTAGTCATTCAATCAAACACTAGTCTAGATGTTGCTGTGAAGGTATTTTTTAGATGTAAGTAAAGTCTATAAAAAGTTGACTGTAAACAAGGGAGATTATCATAATCTGGGTGGGATGGGTTCAATCTGTTGAAAGGCCTTAAGAGCAGAGGTGAAGCTTCCCTGACAAAGAAGAAATTCCACCTGTGGACAGCAGTGCCAGCCCCTGCTGGAGAGCTCTAGTCTGCCCTTCCTGACAGCCTGCCCTTTGAGCTTTGGACTTGCCTAGTTGGCTCCACAGTGGCATGAACCAATTCCATGCAATAAATTTTTAAAAATATATCCCCTACTGGTTCTGCTTCTCTTGTTGAACCCAGACTGATACGATACCCAGATACTAGTTATCTCTTGTGGGGCACTTCTGTGGGTTTTAGGAGATCCCACCCAGATAAATACACCCTTGAGGAATTTCTGCACTGCACCATTTCCTGATACAGGTGATATGCTCTCTGGAAAGCCTCTTAACTTTACCTTAACTCTCAACTTACGGTGAAACATTCCACAGGACCTCTTTCTTCTGGGGTCCCCTTGAGAATAAAGCCCTTTGTAGACAACTCAAACCCCATTACCTTCTTCTGCTTCCTCCTATACCCACTGAACAAATGGTGAAATTGCGATGTGCATCCACTGCATCTACCCCTCCTTACCCTGGCATTAGGGGCAATTTCAGCTAGCTTCCCACCACCAGACCTCTCCAAGCAACATTCAGACAGAAGTTTCTCTGCCGTCCACAACAGGGTACTTAGGTCAAATTCTTCCAAGCACTCTTGTTCTCCAGTCAGCCCCGGATCTACAAGTTTCCATAGCTGAGCAACACAGACTGGGGAGTAAGACTGTGTCCACCTGCAGCAAACAGGGGCCCTCCAGTTCCTCCCCCACTTGGCCTGGGCAGAAGGAGGGGAAACAGGCCAGCAATCTCATCATCTACAAATTCCTTCAAAGAATTTGCCTCTGTAATTAGTCTTGAACTTTTCATTATGTGGGCTGTTGGTAACTGTCCCCAGATGAGTTTGGAAAGTCCTATGGGGTGTGTCTAAAGACTCTCTTTGGAACATAGGTTTAGATTTCAACCAAAATTTTGAGACCACAGAAAAGAAGTCTCTCTCATCACGGGGGAAGTTTTTGCACTCTCACAAAAATTGATTATTCATAGGTGAGCTCCTATCCGGAATTTTATATCTTTAAAGAATATTCCCAGGCTGCTCTAGTCTCTCAACAACATTTTCCACTAGTAGCTCGGTTCTGAGTCTAGGGATATTTGATGAGTCCCCGAGTCTGTCAGTGAATGCTATACACTACAGACTCTTAAAGTCTCCTGGATGAGCCTTCATAAATGTAATCACTGTGCTCATTTCAGTGTTTCACTAGCAAATGCACCAATTTTCTATCCTTTTTGACACAACAATGCTAATTCCAGTCAGTTCCTGGTGCTTCTATAATTATGCTCTTCACTAGAGGTCAGTTGTCTTATACTTTCCCTTAACTAATTTAATCTTAGAACAGAGAATGAAGTATTTCAAATGATATAAAGAGAAAAATTACAAACTAGGACAAAATATTTTCAGCCTGTATCACACATAGATGGCTCATTTATTTAGTATATAAAAAACTTTTTCCTCACTAATTATTTAGGAAAAGATCTATCACCCAATTTCTTTATAAAAAAGGATAAAGGCTATAAACTGTCAGTTCACAGAAAAGGAAATACAAATGGCTAATAAGCATGTGAAAAGATGCTCACTATAATTCTTAATAAGAGGAATACAAATTAAAACCACACTAAGTGGGACTTCCCTGGTGGCACAGTGGTTAAGAATCTGCCTGCCAGCGCAGGGGACATGGGTTTGATCCCTGGTCCAGGAAGATTCCACATGCCGTGGAGCAACTAAGCCCGTGTGCCACAACTACTGAGCCTGCACTCTTAGCCCACGAGCCACAACAACTGAAGCCTGCACAGCTAGAGTCTTGCTCCGCAACAAGAGGAGCCACCGCAATGAGAAATGAGAAGCCCTCACGCAGCAACAAAGACCCTACGCAGCCAAAAATAAATTAATTAATTAATTTTTAAAAACACAATGAGAAACCGTTTTTCATCTCTTTAATTATTAGCAAATATCAAAACATTTCATGAAAAACTGCATTGGTGAAGATGTAGAGGAAAATGAAACTATCATTGCTGGTGGGAGTGTAAATCTGCAGATTTATGTAGAGCAATTTGGCCTGTCTACAAACATTCAAAAAGCACAAAACTACATCTGTAGAAATATAGTCATTGTAGCATTGTTTGTAAAGGCAAAAGAGAGGAAATGATCTAAACTTCCATTAATAGGAGACTAGCTAAATAAATTGCTAAATCCATAAAATAGAATTCAGAATAAGGCAGTACTAATGAGTATTAACATAGAAAGAGTCAAGATATACTGTTAATTGGGGATGGGGAGTTAAGTTCAGAACAGTGTGTATACTATGCTACAACTTGTGTGTATTTGTGTGTGTGTGTATGCACACTCGTGTACATAAATGCTTATGAATAGGTTATATCTGGTAAAGAACATAAGAAGTCGACAGTATTTTTCTCCAGGGAAAGGAACTGGTGAGCTGGTAATCAGAGGTGGAACAGAGACTCTTTTTTCATGGCTATATATCCCTTGTAACTTTTGAATTTTATACTGTGAGCAGGCACATCTTCAAAACATGATAAATAATAATTTGAAAGAAGTAACACATAAAGAAGAGAATCACAAACTGTGACAAGAGCTTTGAAGAAACTAAACAAGTGGATGTTGCAGAGAGTTAGGAGATAGGCTATTTTGGATAGAACAATCACACAGTATGGCTCAATGTAGTCTCAGAGAAATTAAGCATTTTGCCTAAAGTCACACAGCAATTATTAGAAAAAGGATTTGAGTAAAAGTTGGTCTTATTGACTCCAGCATCAGTGATCTTCCTACTATGTTCCCACTGCTCTCAAGAGGGGACAGGCATTTTCTAAGGAAAAATATATGGCCAAAGAACCAGTGTAACTAACAATTTTCAGGAAAGCATTTGAGCATTCTATACCTGTCACAGCCAGCAGCATTTAGATGCAAATAGTTGGTTACAAGTCATGCAGGACCTTGCAAGTCATGAACATTACTTAAGCAAAAAATAGGAAGAACTAAGGGGAAGAAACCCGCTAGCTCTTTACTGGGGATCTACAGAGCACATTCTAGCCAATATGTGGAGAGACATCACATATATAACAGTTTGGGACATGACTGTAGCTAAGACAAGCCAAAACCTAAGAGCAGTCCCAGCATCCATGACAAAACTTGGAATGTGTGCAGTGAGGTCACTGACCCTATGTCCATGTGACCAAGGATGTGGCCCTTTTCAAGACAGGCAGGACCTGTTCTGAGGGGACAAAGAAAGAAAATGCAACTTTTGCGAATAGATTTAAAAGTGGGAGAGAAAGGAGAAGGTGCGTTAAGCAGTAATCCAAAGCACAAATGGAGCAGCACAATTACAGTCTAAGCCTCCATCCCCAGAGCAACAGAACCAAACTAGTCCTCCGCCTGGGATGAGCTCAGAGAAGCCCCAGAGAACAGCCTAACACATTGTCAAGGCCAAGCTACCTCACCAACATAAGAGCTTGACAGTGGGGTTAGAGGGTGCAGACTGGTTTCGTTTTGTCTTGATTACTACTGTTTTCTAGTTGCACAGTTAAAAGATAAAAACATTCTCATTTTAAAAGGTTTGTTCTCCAGAAGAAAAAAGAAAGCAAAAAGGAGGTTATTTATTTAATCATTTTGATATTGATAGATATTTGAATTGTTTCTTTGTACATAAATCTTTGTGCATTTGTACAAACAATTTTTTAGAATCTATTGTTAGCAGTGTAACACGTCTACACGCTGACCAGGCCAGAAGCAGGAAGAGTAACGTGGTATGAGATACCATTAGTGTCTAGTCTGAGTCTATGGGAAAGGCTCATGCCTGTCCTTGGTACTTGCCCACGCCCTTGTCCCCATCCTGATCTGGGTCCCACACAGTTTGACCATCCTCTTACTGCCCCTGTCCGTAAACCCTATCTGGTGTGCTCACTATAACCCTTGGACATCGAAAACAGATTACCCTGTAGTATGATCCTTTATGCAGAATATTCCCACGCTTCTTTGACTTAACTGCAACCCTGTTTAAACTGTTTTTTTAAAAAATCATGTCCTCTCATGATGAGTCTGCTAAATTTCCCACAGAGTTGGAAGGGGAGTACAAGTGGCAAGAAGAGGAAAGTCTGCATTTTGCTGTTGTTGTGTGATTGTTCCCTTTGCTGATTCCAGACCATTATTTCTTAATCATATAAAAATGCCTCCTTGAATAGATAGTGGCAGATGGTTGCACAACATCGTGAACATAATTAGTGCCACTGAATTGTACAGCTAAAAATAGTTAAAATGGTAAATTTTATGTTTTAAATATTTTACTACAATTTTTTATTTTTTAAATATTTTATTTATTTATTTATTTTATTTGGCTGCGTCAGGTCTTAGTTGTGGCACGTGGGATCTTTCGGTGCAGTGCGTGGGCTTAGTTGCCCCACGGCAGGTGGAATCTTCGTTCTGCAACCAGGGATCAAAACCCACGTCCCCGGGGCTTCACTGGTGGCGCAGTAGTTGAGAGTCCGCCTGCCGATGCAGGGGACACGGGTTCGTGACCCGGTCCGGGAAGATCCCACATGCCGCAGAGCGGTTGGGCCTGTGAGCCATAGCCGCTGAGCCTGCACGTCCAGAGCCTGTGCTCCGCAACGGGAGAGGTCACAACAGTGAGAGGCCCGCATACTGCAAAAAAAAAAAAAAAAAACAAAAAAAAACAAAAAAAAAACCCACGTCCCCTGCATTGGAAGGCGGATTCTTAATCATTGGCCCACCAGGGAAGTCCCTACTACAGTTTTTAAAAATGGCTCCTTTAAGGCACATGTCATATGCCCACCTCATACTCAACTCCTTGTCACCAGCGTTCTCAAACCTGGTCCCTCCCTCACAATGATCCAGGACTTAGGCCCAGAACTCAGTCATCCTCTCAGTTCCAAGTTAGACCTCTACTCAGAACAACAAAAAAAATGTATTCATGATTAAAATGTAAAACAAAATAACAATAATAATAATTATATAAATGTATTAGAAAAAATTTTGGAAAAATGTATGTATAATCCCAGGTAGGAGATTCTGGATGGAAAACCAGAATCCACAATGAGGGAAAAATAAGAGGCTTGACTTTATTAAAACTTAAAATGCATCAATAGAAAGAAAAAGATCTCCATAATGTTTAAAAACACAAATAACAAATAGAAGGAAAATAATCGCAAGACATATGACTGACAAAAGGTTATCCCTAATATACAAAGAGTGCCTACAGATTGATAAGAAAAAGACAAAAAAAAAAGAATGATAGCATAAATGGCCAAGGGATATAAACAGGTAATTCAGAGGAAATACAAATAACAGATTAATATAAGAATATTCCTTAAGACACTAGCAGTTAGGAAAACACAAACTAAAACAGGGATATACCATTCCTACACCACTCCCCCAGCCCACACATTCACACTAATGATAATAACGAGCCAAAATTTAAGACATTGAGAATATGTGGAGCTGAGAAGGGTGGAGGACCAGTAACTCATCCATTGCTAATGGGAGTAAAATTGCTTCAGTCTTTTTGTAATCTGGTAATATCTATAAAAATTTAAACTTGCTATACATTTTGGCCCATGATTCATGTCACCTTTATGAATCTATTGTAGAGAAATAGGATATATGTACAAAAATGTTCACAGTACTATTTATTTCTTCTTCTATACTATTACTCCCAAATCTTTTCCTATCCGTATGTTCCTTACTTTGGGGTCCCTATTCTTTAAGTTTCTTGTCTACTTCTGGCGACTTCTATTTTCTGACACATTTTTTCTCCCCTGAAACCACCCTGTAAAATCCCCACCCTTCATCATTCCTACCATTTGACTTCTCTGTTATCACAACTAGTCTGACATGGGCTGTTGCCAATAATCATGTAATAATGCAGACTGAAATCCCTGAAAATGTGTGGCCTCTTGCTTCACCTGAGTGCTTGGTGCAGACCGGCAAATGCTGTGTCTCTAAGCGGATGTCTGTCTTTTCCCTTTGTGATTATTCTAAAATGCAGCCTTCCACAGATCCCAGACTTCTCACTACCTCCCTCATTCTTAGCTTTAGGACCTTGTCTTTTATCTCACTGAGAAGATGGAATTCACCAGACAAGAACAGTCTACATTTTCTTCCCTACCCCTTACACAAACCCTGTCAACATCCTCACCCATCCTCCCCACTTCCCTGAGAAAAGGGGGCACCCTTTCCACCCACGGTCATTTCTTCCAGTTGTGCGTTGGGTCTCATATTCATCGACTGCCTCAAGGATTTGTCTTGCATGTGTTTTTAGTCTCTCCCATTCAACTGAAATTTTCACGTCAAGCTGTAAACATGCACTACTCTCTCCTATCGATATGTAAAAATATATTGGCCTTACATATAACCCTTTCTTTAGATAACATCGCCTTCCTTCCTGCCATCACAAAACTTCTTAAAATAGACTTCTAAACTCATTGTTTCCACTTCCTTACCTTCTACTTATTAGTCAGTTCACTGAAATTTCACATCTTTCACCAGCACACCAATGAAGGATGTGAACAATGACCTCCACACTGTCAATTTCATTGACTAGTCTCCTCTCATTATGTTACCTTACATCTCTTTACCATTTTATACTTTGAATGCTCCCTCCACCTTGAAAATCACTCCTTCCTTAGCTTTTATCACATTTCTTTCACACTCTTTCCTGTATGCCAGCACAGGAGTTTTCTCCCCTCCCCTTCATTTCCTTCCCCATCTCAGTACTAATAGTGAAATAAAGACCTTATTATCATCGAAGTTTTGCTATGAGAGAAGACCATTACTAGCAAGGAAAAGATCTGTCTTATAGATGTTCTAACGTGAAGAAGATGAAAGACCTTCTCCTAAGTAAAAACTCATCACCTTTCCAGGATACAGCTGGGAGCGAAAAGTCATCATGATCTTGAGGATCCTGTGGTTCACTTCACCTTTGCTTGATGAGGGTATAGAGAAATAGGCCCTTTAATTCATACATTGCTGGGGACTTTAAACTGGTGGTCCCATTTGAAAGTACCCATTGACCCAGTAATTCCCTCTGATATATTCATACATGTACAAAATAACATATGAACAGGATATTTATCTAAAATCTACAGGAAAAACCATAGGACCTAGAAAAGCTAAAAGAATTTTGAAAAAGAAAAATGAAATTGGGCAACTATATGACCCCATTTCAAGACTTAGTATAAAGCTACATTAGAGTAGAAGTGAAACAAATAAATAAATGGCACTGAAGAGAAAATGCAGAAATTGACCTACATGTATGTGATAATTGATTTTCAACAAAGGTATCAAGGGAATTCAATGAAAAAAGGGGTAGTTATGTTAATAAATGGTGCTAGAATAATTAGACATCTTTAAGAATAATAAAAAAAAATGACCTCAACTCATACCTTATACCATACATAAAGGTAAGATCAAAATAGATCACACACCTAAATGCAAAACCTAAAACTACACAATTTCTAGAAAAAAACATAAAGGCAATCTTTGTGACCTTGGACTAGGCAAAGAGTTCTTAGACAACACACAAAAAATACAAATTAGAATACAAACACTGATAAACTTGACTTCATAAAAATTTTCAACTTCTGTTCTTTGAAAAACACTGTTAAGATAATGAAAAGGCAAGCCACAGACTGAGAAAAAAAATATTTGCAAAGTATATATCTGATAAGAACTTGTATTCAGAATATATAAAGAACTCTGACAACTCAATAAGAAGAAAACAAATAAATTGGCAAAATATTTGAAGAGATACTTTACCAAAGAAAAATGTATGGATGATAAATAAGCACATGAAAAATGTTCAACATAATTAATATTTAAGGTAATGGTAATTAAAACCACAATGAGATACTACTAAGTACCTATTAGACTAGCTAAAATTAAAAAGAGACTAGCTAAAATTAAAAAGACTGTAGCACAGTACCGTTCTTGGCCCAGAGAGTCAGTGCAAAAAAAAACAAAAATAAGTAAATGAACAGACCTATGTTTTCAACAATTATTTTTTAAAAGCTTTGTAAATCTAATCACTAGTCCAGAAAAACATGTATTTCTTCAGTTTCACTGGCACTGCTCCAAATTCATCTAGAAAAGCTACTTAAGTAAAGGACTGAGTGTACCTGAGTGTGTGAACATTTTGTTCCTTTGCCAGAAGAAAGAGAAAGATACAAAAGGACAGTAGGAAAATCCAGTCATCAGAAAGGAGAGAACCAAAGGAAAAGGCAACTGTTCCTGGCAAGATGAAGTTGTTTTCTTTACATCGTTTCTCTTCACCTTTGAGGAGGTTCAAATGATCTGCCCACAATCTTGGACAGCATGCCCTTGCTTCAAGTCAGTCACCTGGCCTCCTGGGGAGAAAACTCACTTCACTACTGACTCAAATGCCAGTGCTATCGCTGGCAAAATTCTGTATTCCAAATTCAAACAGTAATAGAATTTACAACATTTTGAGCTAGGATCACAAAGCTTAAATTGAGAAACCAGCCTGGTGGACGCTTGGGTAATATCCTTTGTGTTTGTAGAAGTCTGACTAGCAACTACTGTCAATTTCTGAAAGCATGTTCACCCTGGAAAAATAAATACCTGCCAAAATGCCAAAAAAAACCGACTGACTATACCAAGTATGGTTGAGAATGTGAAGGAAATGGAACTCTCATACCTGTTGGAATAGAAAACGGTACAACCATTTTGGAAGAGAGCTTGGCAGTTTCTTAAAAAGTTAAACATATATCTACCAGATGATCCAGCCATTCCACCTCTAAGTATTTTTACTCAAGAGAAAAGAAAACCTATCTCCATACAAAGATTTGTATCTAAATGTGCATAACAGCTTTATTTTTAGTAGCCAAACACTGGAAATATCCATCAACATGTGAACGGATAAATAAATGTGTCACATCCATATAATAGAATATCAGCAATAAATAGGAGTAACTATTGATACACATCACAACATGGATAAATCTCAAAATAATTATGCTGAGTGAAAGAAGCCAGAAAAAAAAAAAAAGAGTACATACTTAATGACTCTGTAAAACTCTATGTACTGTAAAACTCTAGAATACAATCTAATCTCTAATGACAGAAAGTAGGTCAGGGTTTTCCTGGAGTGGGGGACAGGAAGGAAAGAGAGGGAGGAATTACAAAAAGCATGAGGATTATATAGTGATATATTCACTATCTTGATTGTGGTGACAGTTTTATGCGCATATCCATTATGTCAAAATTTAACAAATTTTACTCTTTAAATAAATTCAGTTTATTGTGTGTCAGCTGTACCTCCATAAAACTGTGGGGTTTTTTTCGGGGGGTGGGCAGTAACAAAAGAAGCTGTCATAGTAAGCTAGGTGAACAACCACTGTGGCTTGGACTAGTGTTAAAAGTGGAGATGGAGAGAAGTGATGAGATTTAGAATACACTTTGGTGGTAGAGATAAGAAAATGTGTTGAGGCACTAGTAAATGGAAAGAGAAAGGTATCAGAAAGCTCCGCAGTTTGGAATCTGAACAACTGAATGGATGGTAGGGCCGTTTCCTGAGATGGGGAAGACTCGGGAATAGGGACATGTAAGAGGACATTCATCCCCTTTGTTTGTGACAGTGAGGGGACAAACTAGGTGTCTGTATTAAGGGAATGGGTACATAAAATGGAGACTGTACAACAGCTAAAAGGATGAATTACGAGTACATAGTGCAACGTGGATAGATCTCAAAAACATAATGCTGGTGGAAAAAGTAAAGCAGTGATATACAGAAAAAACATTTAATTAAATATGAAACGAAGACTAAAACTACATATTTTTTAAGGATACAAATAAGCTCAAGGAATGTATCAAACATCAAAGTATATTCCTGTGGAGGAAAGAGGAATGGAAGCGGGGATACAGGAAGAAGGAGAAGGTGAACAGAACTTGGAGGGGCATATATTAACTGATAGGGATGGTTTGATGAATTCTAATCCCTGTACCTAAGGTCCAAAAATTATTTAATAAAGTACAATAATATAGCAAAAAATCAAAATGGACAAGAGTCCAGGTTGACTAGGAAACAAGCTATTTCTAATGTAACATCCTTAAGGGGGACAAACAGTGAGGAACTAGCCCCAGCTCTGATGACAGGTGGCAAAAAGCCTTACAAGAGAACTGAACCCTAGACACAGAGGAAAGCTGTCCACATCCCATCTGTTCAGGGGAGAATTTATGTGAATGCTGTACTCCTGTGCTTCTCTTTGAGTAAGTAAATGCACTGTGCACCCGGTAGTTGCCAAGCCAAGGCCCAAATGGAATCGGAATCATGACGTCCTTAACCAAGTGGGAGTCACTACCGTTATATCCATAACTAAGAGATACCCCTCGGCCCCAGAACCAAAGGTAAGAGATTATAAGGAGATAGAAATTTGTTTCCATTACTTCCTTCTATGAACATTACACAGTTGTCCCTCCGTATCCTCATGGCATGGGTTCCAGGACTAGTGCTGTACACAGTGTGTCTCTAGTGCCGAATAAAGGGTGTTGTTCCCACACATATATGTATATAGTGTTGACTATATCTAGATTCAACTGGTCCTCTGCCTTCTTAGAGCCAGCTGTTGAATGCTCACATGAGTAGGGTTAAGGGAGGATTCAGATACACCGTGTTTTTTGCTCAGTTTCCCCTAATTAACTCGTGGGCTAATAGAAACAACTAGAATAAGAATTTTTAAATTCTTATTTTTTTATTTATCCATTCAAGTATTGAATATTCACTGATACAAGCAAACACTATTTTAGGTGTTTGGGATACAAGGGTGGATAAGATACAGTCCATGTCCTAAAAATACTACAAAAGGGAAAGACAAGTAAACATCACAATCCAGTGTCATCAACAGTACAGAATTATGGTTTCCTTCATCACTCCCTCCTATATCTTTAAACAACACCTTGCCTCCTTATCTATTCCCAACCTTACTGAGGAGAAATAATAAAGTTTTTCTCATTTTTGAGGCATTTGTGCCAAAAATAATTGGGGGATCAACCTCATAAACTGCTTCTGTACATTTTCCTCTGTAAAAATGCCTTACCAGATTGACCACTGTTGTGAAATTCATGTGCAAATCGCATTCAAAACATGGGAAAGACAGTCACACATTGGTTTATTCAACCACACCTATGCGTTCTCAGAAAAACTAAATTCAGTCAAGGCCAGCTCTTTAAGGAAGTGTGAAGAGCTGAGAATCAAAGCACCACCCTGCTCTCATTCACCTTCCACAACTTATTTTCTCACCATTAGCATCATTCTTTAGAATAAAGCTTTACCTGCAAAGGACCACTGTTAGGATAAAAATATATTATCAGCGAGGAGTAGCATGTCAACCCACTGGCACACATAAAAACCCTCTAGTACATTGGCAATAGTACATATTTGCACAGATTTCATCAGCCGAGCTCAGATATAGCGTAGAAAAAGTACATTTTTGACAGAGATGATGGGGTTGAAGGAGGCAATCTTAGTCACTAGAGTGCGAAATACTAAAAGCACACCTCATCTATTTCACAAATTTGCCTACATCCAGTCTTTAAGTGGTTAATATCTAAATACTCTCAGAAAGTCCAGCAAGAAACCATCAATCCCAGGGAGGCAGGATTAATCTCACATCTAATGTATAGCCTAGAAGGGTAGCACTCACTAAATATGTACCCATGACTAACCTGACACCCAGAGACCAGCTCCCTCTTTTTAGGGAGCCACATGACAGACTGACCATTCATCAATGTTTGACCTTCTTACAGACCCACGGTAAAGCAACTTCACAGCTAGAGGCTTGGAGACCACTTTTGCTCCCGTGGTCTCCCAGAGCTATTTTTGTTAGTAGATAGCTGTCTAATTGTTGTTCTTTGTGGGATCAGAGGCTGGAGTCTCCTACTCTGCCATCACTGATGTCACTCCTCTGAATCTGTACTGATTTATAAATAAATGACTGAATAAATAAGTGGGGGAGAAGTTAAAATTTTCCTTACACAGATTCCAGACAATATATGGAGATACTCCTGCCTCATGTTTGCAATTTAATCCTCCTCCCCTTGAGTGTTGGCAATACTTAGCAACTCACTTCTAAAGAATAATGTATTGATGGGGAAAACAGTAATTTTACAGTGGAGAAACCTGGCAAACACAACCTCACCCATGAACAGGGTTAAGTGTGTGAACAACCAGTGATAAGTCTTGTTGATATCATGCACCCCCAACACGATGCAATGAGAAAGGCACCTAATCACTAAAGTATATTTCACCAAAACCCATAACCTCAGTCTAAACATGAAAAATAATCAGATAACTCCAAGTTGAGACCTGTAAATATCTGACCAGTACCTTCAAATTCATCAAGGTCATAAAAAGTAAGAAAATACTGAGGAACTATTACAGACCAGAGAAGACCAAGAAAATTTGAAAACTAAATGCACGGTGGTATCCTGGGTTACATCCTGGAACAGGAAAAAGAAAATTAATGGAAAACTGGTGAAATTCAAGAAAACCTGGAGTTATTTAATAATAATGTAGCAGTGTTTATTTCTTGGCTTTGACAAATGTACCGTGATTATATAAGATGTTGACATTAGGGACTTCCCTGGTGGCACAGTGGTTAAGAATCCGCCTGCCAGTGCAGGGGACACGGGTTCGAGCCCTGGTCCGGGACGATCCCACATGCCGCGGAGCAGCTAAGCCCATGTGCCACAACTACTGAGCCTGTGCTCTAGAGCCCGTGAGCCACAACTACTGAGCCCACGTGCCACAACTACTGAAGGCTACACGCCTAGAGCCTGTGCTCTGCAACAAGAGAAGCCACTGCAATGAGAAGCCCACGCACTGCAACAAAGAGTAGGCCCCTCTCACTGCAACTAGAGGAAGCCCATGCACAGCAACTAAGACCCACCGCATCCAAAAAATTAAATAAATTTTAAAAAATAAATAAGATGTTGACATTAGGGGGAGTGGGGTGAAGGGTATAAAGGAATGCCTTGTACTATCTCTGAACTTTGAAGAGTCTCAGCAGAGAAGTAGAAACTATAAAAAAGAACAAAGTGAATATCCTAAAACAGAAAATAAATCCATAATTTTTAATTTAAAAAAATTTTTAAAGAATGTGACTAACAGCAAATTGGAAAGAACAGAAGAAGAAGTCAGAGAATGTGAAGATATATTGCTGGGAATTATCCAATATGAAGAAGAGAAGAAAAAGTGAACAGAGCTTCAGTGACCTGTAGGACAATATGAAGTAGTATAATATAAGTGCTACATTTATGAAGTCCCAGAAATACAGGAGAAATATAATACAGCAGCAAAAGAATTTGAAGAATTAATGGTCAAATAATTCCCAAATTTAGTGTAAAACTTGCAGCTATGAGAAAATGAACCCCAATCAGGATAAATATAAGGAATATCACACCTAAAGAACATCATGGCAAAACTACTGAAAACCAAAGATAAAGAGAAAATACTGCAAGCAGCCAAAGAAAAATAACACATTAACAGAGGGGAACAATGACATGAATGATAGCTGAATTCTCATCAGAAACCTAAAAGGAGAAAGACAATGGAATGCCATTTTTAGAAAGGTAAAAGAATAACACTGTTGGTGCAGCCACCATAGGAAACAGTATGGAGGTTCCTCAAAGAATTAAAAATACAACTACCGGGCTTCCCTGGTGGCTCAGTGGTTAAGAGTCTGCCTGTTAATGCAGGGGACACGGGATCGAGCCCTGGTCCGGGAAGATCCCACATGCCACAGAACAACTAAGCTCGGGTGTCACAACTACTGAGCCTGCACTCTAGAACCCAGGAGCTGCAACTACTGAAGCCTGCGCACCTAGAGCCCATGCTCCACAACAACAGAAGCCACCGCAATGAGAAGCCCGTGCACCACAACAAAGAGTAGCCCCCGCTCGCTGCAACTAGAGAAAGCCCATGCACGGCAACAAAGACCCAACGCAGCCAAAAATTAATTAGTTAATTAATTTTTAAAAATAGAGAAGACTTTAAAATAAATGAATAAACAAATAAAAATATAACTACCATACTATCCAGCAATTCCACTTTTGGGCATGTATCTAAAGGAAATAAAGTCACAATCTCAAAGAGGTATCTGTGCCTCCATGTTTATTGCAGCATTATTTACAATAGCCAAGACATGGAAATAGCCTAAGTGTCCATTGATTAATGAATGGATACAGTAAATGTGAGACAGATAAATATATATATATATATTTCAGCCATAAAAGACAAGCAAATTCTGCCATTTGTGACAACACTGGTAGACCCTGAACTCATAGAAACAGAAAGTAGAACGGATTCTGCATGCCACAACTAAAAGATTCCACATGCTGCAACAAAGATCCCACATGCTGCAACAAAGATCCTGCAGGCAGCAACGAAGATCCCACGTGCCACAACTAAGACCCAGTGCAACCAAATAAATAAGTAAATAAATATTAAAACAAACAAAGTGCATAGTGAACTACTCTTTTAAATAAATGAATAAATAGACTAAATGCATCAAATAAATGACAATGAGACTGTAACACTGAATGAAATAGCAAGAACCAAATATGTTCTATATAACACACACAGTTTAAATATAATGACACAAAGAGGTTTACGGAATATATTGGAAAAGATATACCATGCAACAGTAAACAAGAAACCTGGAGTGATATATTAGTTTCTTATTGTTGCTGTAATAAATTACCACAAATACTGCGGCTTAAAATGATGTATATTTATTCTCTCACAGTTCTGTGTGTCAGAAGTGTAAAATGAATCCATTTCCTTGATTTTTCCTGCTTCTAGAGGCTGCCCAAATTCCTTAGCTTATGGCCCTTTTCTCCATCTTCAAAGGGCATTATCCCAATCTCTGTTTCCACTGCCTCATCTCCTTTTTCTGATTTTAACACTACTACCTCCCTCTTATAAGTATCACTGTGATTACACTGGACCCATCTGGATAATCCAACATAATCTCTCTTGCAAGATTATTAATTTAATATCTACAAAGTTTCTTTTGCCATATAGGGTAACATATTCACAGATTGTAGGGATTAAGACGTGGACATCTTTTGGGGGATGGGAGAGGGGGACATTATTCAGCCTACCACAATTGTTTATATTACAAGACAAAACTGACAAGTATGAAGAAGTACATTTCATAATTATATGAATCACAGCATTAAGCATACACAACTATAAATGAGCATGCATGCACCTAATAATACTGAATAAAACTTCCAAACATAGGAAGCAAAACTGACTGAATTAAAGGGAGAAATAAACAAATCCATAATCACATTTGTAGATATAAACATCCCTTTCTCAGTAACTGATAAAATAATTAGACAAAAAAATATCAGTTAAAAATATAAAAGATCTAAACAATACTATCAACCACCTTGACCTAATTGAAATTTACCCAACAAAATAATATCAAACAACTACAAAATACCCATGACTTTCAAGTGTAAATGGAATGTTCATCAAGTAAATTATATATTGAGTAATAATGTTTTGATAAATTTCAATATATTGAAATACTACAGATATGTTCTATGACCACAGTGGAATCAATTACAAAAAGTCTAGAAAATTCTTAAATATTTAGAAATTAAAACATCCCTAAGTATTCGGAAATTATAATCTTCAGGGATGTACATATCAAAGCTACAATGATATATCACCTCACATGTGTTAGAAGGGCCAATATCAAAAAGACAAGAAATGAGAAGCGTTGGAGAGAATGTGGAGAAAAGGAACTCTTGTGCACTGTCGGTGGGAACAAAAATTGGAGCAACCTCTATGGAAAACAGTATGGAGGCACCTCAAAAATTAAAAATTGAACTACCATATGATCCAGCAATTCCACTTCTAGATATTTATCCGAAAAAGACAAAATCACTATCTTGAAAACAATATCTATACCCCCCTGTTCATTGCAGCTTTATTCATAATAGCCAACACATGGAAACAACCTAAGTGTCCACTGATATATGAATGGATAAAGAAAATGTGATTTTATATATATAATGGAATATCATTCAGCCATTCAAAAAGGAAACCTGCCATTTGTGACAACATGGATGAAACTTGAGAGCATTATGCTAAGTAAAACAAGTCAGACAAAGAAAGACAAATACTGTATGATCTCACTTACATGTGGTATCTAAAGAAAAAAGAAACCCGAACTCATAGGTATAGAGAACAGGTTGGTGATTGCCAGAGGTGGGGAGTAGAGATGGGGGAAATGAGTGAAGGTAGTCAAAAGGTACAGTCTACCAGTTACAAGGAAGTCCTGCAGATGTAATATACAGCATAGTGACTATAGTTAACAATATTGTATTATATACTTACAAGTTGTTAAGAGAGTAAATTGTAAAAGTTCTCATTACAAGAAAACAAAATTGTAACTGTGTGGTAATGAATGTTAAGTAAACTTATTGTGGTGATCATTTCAAATTGTATATATGTATCAAATTATATACTGTGCACCCAAACCTAATACAATTGGTATATGTCAATTATATCTCAAAAAATAAATATAAAAAATTAAAATGTTAGAGAGAAGTGTTAAAAATCCACTATTTTTAACCTGAGACTTTTCCATTGATATAATAATAAAAATAATTTAAAAGGGGGAAAAAACCAAAGAAAATTAAGTTCTCTTAGAAGAATTAAGATGACTTTTTGTACATCTAAAAAAAATACACACATTTCTAAATAATACATGGGTAAAAATTAGAAAATATATCAAACTAAATTATTATAAAAACACAACAGAAAAATTTGTAGAACACAGCTAAAACAGAGGCTTGGAGGGAATGCTATAGCTTTAAATGAATACAAAAGTAGAAAGATTTTAAATAAACAATCAAGTTTAAGAAGATAGAAAAAGAAGAGCAAATTAAAACCAAAGTAAGCAGATCAGAATTTTAAAATCTGAAATCAATAAAATTTTTAAAAACCAAGCAATAGAAAAATTAACAAAGCCAAAATTTGGTTCTTTGATAAGATTACTGATTGATAAACTTTTAACAAGACTGATCAAGAAACAGAGAGGGCTCAAATTATGAATATCAAGACTAAAGAGAGTATAACTCTATAGATTTTAAAGACATTAAAAGGATAATAAAGGAATATTATGTCTATATACCAATAAATTTAACAATGTAGATAAAATGGAAAAATTCCTTGGAAAACACAATTTACCAAACTGACACAAGAAGAAATTTTTGAATAACTCTCTTTTCATTCAAAAAATTGAATTTGTTAGTACACACCTTCCCATTAAGAAAGCTTCTGGGGCTTCCCTGGTGGCGCAGTGGTTGAGAGCCCGCCTGCCGATGCTGGGGACACGGGTTCGTGCCCCGGTCCAGGAAGATCCCACATGCCGCGGAGCGGCTGGGACCGTGGGCCATGGGCCTGCGCGTCTGGAGCCTGTGCTCCGCAATGGGAGAGGCCACGGCAGAGAGAGGCCCGCGTACCGCAAAAAAAAAAAAAAAAAAAAAAAAGCTTCTGTTTACCAAGGGGGAAGGGGGGGTATAAATTGGGATATTGAGATTGACATATACACACTACTATATATAAAATAGATAACTAAAAAGAACCTACTGTATAGCACAGGGAACTCTATTCAATACTCTGTAATGACCTATATGGGAACAGAATCTAAAAAAAAGAGTGGATATATGTATAACTGACCCACTCTGCTGTACAACAAAAACTAACAGTGTAAATCAACTCTACTCCAATAAAAAAAATTAATTAAAAAATAATATAAAAATTTAATTTTAAAAAAAGAAAGCTTCTGTTTTGTAGTCACTTTGCTGTACAGCAGAGACTGGCACAACATTGTAAATCAACTATACTTCAATTAAAACAAAAAGAAAGAAAAAGAAAGCTTCATGTTCAGATGACTTCAAACAGCATATTACATCAAACTTTAAGGAATAAATAACACAATCCCTTCAGAAAACAGAAAATGAAAGTACACCCTCCAACTTATTTTAGGAGGCCATGATGACCCTGAGAAAAAATTACAAGTATGTAAATTACAGACCCCAACCCTCATAAATATAGACATCAAAATCTTTAAAAAAAAAAAAAAAACTATCAGCAAATCAAATCCAGAAGAACATAAAAGAGGTAATTCATCATGACAAAGTGTGGTTTATTCCAAGAACAAAGCAAGAATGTCTATTTTTACCATTTCTATTCAACACTGTAGAGAAAGAACTAGACAAGAATAATAAATAAAAGATCAAAAGATAGTAGAATTTACCAGTGAAGCCATCTGGGCCTAAAGTTTTCTTTATGGGAAGCTTTTAACTATAAATTCAATTTCTTTAATGGATAGTGAGATATTCAAGTTATGTATTTTTTCTTGAGTTAACCTCAGTAGTTTGTGTCTTTCAATAAATCTGTTCTTTTCATCTAAGTCAGGGGTGAGCAAACACTTTCTGTAAAAGGCCACACAGTAAATATCTCAGGCTTTCCTGGCAATATGGTCTTCTCACAACTACTCAACTCAGCCATTATAGTACAAAAGCAGACACAGATAAATATAAACAAGTATGTGTGTCTGTGTTCCAGTAAAACTTTATTCACAAAAGAGGTGGCAAGTGAATTAATGTCAATTAGTCAGGTTAGTTGATGGTGTTGTTCAAGTCCTCTATATCACTGCAGATTTTCTGACTATGTTAATTATGAGAAGAGGATATTGAAATCTCCAACTATAATTGTCAATTTGTCTTTTTCTCTCAAATTCTCTCAGATTTTGCTTCACGTATTTTAAAGCTGTTATTAGCTACAAACACGTGTCCTCTTGATGATCTAATTCTTTTATCCTTATGAAATGTCCCTCTTTATCCATGGTAATATTCCTTACTCTAAAATCTACTTTGTCTAATTAATATAGGCATTCTAGCTTTTTTTGGATTAGTGTTTGCATGGTATAATTATTTCCATCCTTTTATTTTTTGTTTGTTTATTTTCCCAGAGAGCATATACTTCGGTCTTACTTTTTTCTTTTATCTAATCTGATAATCTCTGCCTTTTAATTGGAGTATTTAGGCCATTTTAGATCATGTGATTATCATTATAGGTAGCCTTATATCTACTATCTTGCTATTTATGTGTTTGATTTATTCTTTGTTCATTTTTTCCCTATTTTCCTGATCTTTTTTATAAAATTGAATGTCTTTTATGATTCCATTTTATCTCCCTTATTGGTATATCAGTTATACCTTTCTCTTTCCTTGTTTCCTCTTTTCCTTCTTCCTTCATTCCTTCTTTCCTTTTTTAATTTTTTTGGCTGCTCCACGTGGCTTGCGGGATCTCAGTTCCCTGACCAGGGACTGAACTTGGGCCATGGCAGTGAAAGCCCAGAATCCTAACCACTAGGTCACCAGGGAACTCCCTTTTCTTTTTTTTCTTTTTTCTTTTTCTTTTTTAGGATGCTCTAGAGTCTCCATTATATCTTTAAGCACATTCTTCCTCCAAATAATATTATACCACTTCATGTATATCAAATGCACCTTACAATAGTATATTTTCTCTCCCTCTCCCTGGCCATTGTCAAACATTTTACTTCTACCTATGTTATAAATTCCACAATAGATTGTTAATATTTTTCTTTTAATCAGGCATTAATCTTTTAAAGGTATCTTTTAAAATTAGAACAAAAGTGTTTTATAGTTATACTCATATTTATCATTGCTAAACTTCTTCATTTCCTTACATAATTCTCAATTCCCATGTGGTATAATTTTCCTTCTGGAAGAAGAACTTCCTTTAATATGTATTTTAGTGGTCTGTTTGCAATGAATTCCTCATCTTTTGTTCATCTGAAAAAAATTTTAATTTGCCTGCATTTTTATTTTTAATTTATTTATTTTTATGTTTGGCTGCATTGGGTCTTCATTGCTGCACGTGGGCTTTCTCTAGTTGCAGTGAGCAGGGGCTACTCTTCATTGCAGTGCATGGGCTTCTCACTATGGTGGCTTCTCTTGTTACAGAGCATTGGCTCTAGGCACGCAGGCTTCAGTAGTTGTGGCACACGGGCTCAGTAGTTGTGGCTCACGGGCTCTAGAGCACAGGCTCAGTAGTTGTGGAGCACAGGCCTAGTTGCTCCGCGGCATGTGG
Source organism: Stenella coeruleoalba (assembly GCF_951394435.1). Lineage (NCBI taxonomy): Eukaryota > Metazoa > Chordata > Mammalia > Artiodactyla > Delphinidae > Stenella > Stenella coeruleoalba. The sequence goes on from NC_137157.1 coordinate 94,608,667, forward strand.
GATCTTCCCGGACCAAGGCTTGAACCTGTGTCCCCTGCATTGGCAGGCAGATTCTTAACCACTGTGCCATCAGCGAAGCCCCTGCCTTCATTTTTTTAAAGGTATTTTTGTATGTTGACAGGGTTCTCCTCCCCCACAAAAGTACTTACAGGTGTCTAATTTTGTCTGACTTGCATAGTTTCTGATGTGAACTATGCCACTGTGTTTTTTCCCCTCTGGCTGCTTTTAGTATGTTCTATTTATCACTGCTTTTCAACAGCTTGATAATAATGTGTCTTCATGTTTCTTCTGCTTGATATTCATTGAATATCTCTGATTTGTAAATTTATAGTTTTCAGCAAATTCTGAAAAATTTTGGCCAATATATTTTCTGTCCTCTTTCTGAAGCTTTAATTTTAAATATATTTGATTGCTTGATATTGTACCATAAGTAACTGAAGTTCTGGGTTTTGGGGGGTTTTTTTGGAGGGGGAGGGTCTTTTTTCCTCATGTGTTTATTTTGGATATTTTCTAATGATATGTCTTCAAGTTAATTAACTTTCCTGGGACTTCCCTGGTGGTCCAGTGGTTAAGAATCTGCCTTTCAATGCAGGGGACACGGGTTCAATCCCTCATCGGGGAACTAAGACCCCACATGTCACGGGGCAACTAAGCCCATGTGCCAAAACTTGAGAGCCCGCACGCTGCAACTACAGAGTCCACGCACTCTGGAGCCCACTCGCCACAACTAAAGAGAAGCCCGTGTGCCGCAACGAAAGATTCCGTAAGACCCAGAGAAGATCCTGCATGCCGCAACTAAGACCCGATGCAGCAAAAATAAATAAATAATTTTTTTAAAAAATTTAACCTTTCCTTCTGTAGTTTCTAGTCTACTGTTGATTCCATTCAGTATATTTTCATTGCATCATTTCAGATATTGTATTTCTCATCTGTGGAAGCATAATTTGGTTTGTTTTTAAAATATCTTGCCTTTTTCTCTTTATAATGTTCAATGTTCGTCTTATCTACTGAATATATGAAGTGTATTTATAATAGCTATTCTAACATCCTTTCTGCAAATTCTTTCATCTTTGTCATTTCTGGTTCAGTTTCTAATGACTGATTTTTCTCCTGGTTATGGGTTATATTTGCCTCCTTTGCATGCCTGATAATCTTTTGCTGGATTCCAGACACTGTGAATTTTATGCTGTTGGTGCCAAATTGTCTTGAGCTCTTTTCAAAATTGTTGGCTTTTGTTATTGGACACAGTTACTTGGTACCAGTTTGATCCTTTTGAGGCTTGCTTTTTGACAAGAATTAGTAAGCAGAGGCAACTGTAAGCAGGGATAAGCAGGGGCTCACCTTATTTTCCTTCTCTCAGGAATCACTGTCCTGTACTGCCTGTTGTCCAGTATCTGAAAACCGCTGTTTCATATATTTTCGTTTTCCAGTTGTTTCAGATGAGAAAATAAATCCAGTCCCAGTTACACCATGATGGCCAGAAGTTCAAAAGAAAGAAGCAACTGCCAAAATAAGTAAATTTAGCAAGGTTACAGGATATAGGTCAAAATACAAAACTCAACTGTATTTTTATACACTACTAGCAAACATTCGTAAAAAAAAACTTTCACAATATTTTCAGTTATAAAAGCATCAAAATGTGAGTACTTGGGAATAAATGTAACAAATGACATGTAAGACCTCTACACTGAAAACAATAAAACATAGCTGAAAGAAATTAGATAAGACCTAAATAAATAGAGAGTGTATCCTATCCATGGACTGTAAAATTCAACATTGTTAAAATGTCAATTTTCCTCAAATTTACCTTTAGATTCACATTAATCCCAATTATAATTCCAGCAAGATTTTTTAAACAGAAATTGACAGGTTGATTCTAAACATATTTATGGAAATGCCAAAACAATCTTGAAAAAACAGGAAGATTTACACTAACTTACTTCAAGACTTATAAAGCTAGAAGAATCAAGACAGTGTGTTGTTGGCATAATAATGAACAAAGAGATCAATGGAACAAATTAAGTCCAGAAACAGAATCACATGTATATAGTCAACTGATTTTCAACGAAGTTCCAAAGCAACTTAAGGGAGAAAGAAAAGTGAATAAACATTACTGGAAGACCTATACATCCATGTGGGAAAAAAACTGACCTCGACCCTACCTCAACAATACAAAAAAATTAATTCAAAATTGATCACAGGGACTTCCCTGGTGGCGCAGAGGTTAAGACTCTGTGCTCCCAATGCAGGGGGCCCAGGTTTGATCCCTGGTCAGGGAACTAGATCCCACATTCATGCTGCAACTAACAGTTCGCATGCCACAACTAAGGAGCCCGCGAGCCACAACTAAGGAGCCCAGCTGCTATGACTAAGACCCAGCGCAACCAAATAAATAAACATAATAAATATTTTTAAAAAACTTTAAAAAACTGATTACAGATACAAACATAAAAGCTAAAACTATAAAGCTTCTTGGAAGAAAACATAGATACAACCTAAATACCCATCAAGAGAATACATCAACAAGTTGTGAAATATTCATACAATATAGTACTATCTAGCCAAAAAAAGAGAAAAACCCTGCTACTGATATATGTAACAACAGAACCTCACTGACATTTTATTGAGTGAAAGAAACCAAACATAGTATATGATTCATTTTTTTCTAATGATTCAATTTTATATGAAATTCTGGAAAATACAAAATTAATCTATGGTAAAAATTTCAGAGCAATAGTTGCCTCTAGGCCTAGGAGAATGACTGGAAAAGGGCATGAGGAAATTTTCTTGGGTGATGAAAATCTGCTAAGTCTTGATTAGAGGGGGGTTACAGTTATGATGCATTTGTCAAGATTCACTGAATTCTATACTTAAAAGTTGTGGGACTTCCCTGGTGGTGCAGTGGTCAAGAATCTGCCTGCCAATGCAGGGGACACGGGTTCGAGCCCTGGTCCAGGAAGATCCCACATGCCACAGGGCAACGAAGCCTGTGCACCACAACTACTGAGCCTGTACTCTAGAGCCCACGAGCCACAAATACTGAGCCCATGTGCCACAACTACTGAGGCCTGTGTGCCTGGAGCCCGTGCTCCACAACAAGAGAAGCCACGGCAATAAGAAACTCGCGCACCGCAGGGAAGAGTAGCCCCCATTCGCCACAACTAGAGAAGGCCTGCGTGCAGCAACGAAGACCCAACACAGTCATAAATAAATAAATAATTTTTAAAAAGCGTTGTGAATTTCATGATTTATACATTTTACCTCAATAACAAAAAAAAAACTTTAAACAAACATTGAACTCTAATTAGTAGGCTTGGTTTACCAGTTATAAAGTTACTTCCTGTGTTTCCTCACGTGTGAACAAACATATAAATATGCTGAATATAATGGGAGCTAATTTCCCACTCTTGGAAAGATATATAGATTTCCTAACTGTCTGCTGAGAAGGACCAAAGCAAGGACACACAAGTAGCAATAAACACACACTGTAATCAGATCTTGGTTTCTCAATACCCTTCTCCACTAAGAGGAACCAGGCCGCCTTCGAGATATGATTGATTCTAGGGTAAGAAAAGTTCAAGATCCACGTGGAACATCTATGTGCCCAAAAGTAAAGGACTGCTCAAAAAATGATGGGGACAAGTCCAAAGGACAAAGAAGCCACCATAAAGAGGCTCCCACTGACAGTTCAACAGTGACCCAGTGACCCACAGCCTCCAGCAATTTTCCTCTCACCTCATCAGTGGGCTGCATGTTCCTGTGGCAGGAACCACATCCTTTCTTCAGAGGTCTGAACCTCTCCCCTGTGGGTGGAAAAGTAGCACTTCGTTTAAGTTTCTAAGTTGCTTCCTTGTTAACCCATCTTCAGCCCTCAAAGTAGTAGCTGCATTTTGTAGTTCCTACTTCTGTAAGATTTGTGTGTAACTTACAGTCCTCTCTTACCCCTTTTAGTAATTATTTTTTACTAAAAAATGACTCTTTATACTAAATTTTTCCTTAAAATGACTCATGTGGTATCTGTCTTCTGATTGGATGCTGAGTGATACAGGATCATTATTTCCCTCTTAGTCCTATCAAGAAATGCATACCTAAATCAGGAGGCAACATCAGACCAAACCAAAATGAGAGACATTCTACAAAATAAGTGACCTGTACTTTTCCAAATTTCAAGGTCAAATAAGATAAAGAAAAATGACAACTAATTGCAGTGTGTGACTCTGGCTTTGCTTCTGTGGTTGGGAAAGGGTAAAAAAGTGCTATAGTTCCTAATTTTGATAATTATACTGTGGTAATGTAAGAATGTCTTTATTATTAGGAAATACACAATGATGTACTTAGTGGTAATGGGGAACTTACCCTCAGATTGTTCAGAATAAAAGTGTGTGTGTGTGCGTGTGCGTGTGTGTGTGTGTGTGTGTGTGTGTGTGTGTGTGTGTAGGGAGGATGTGGGGGGGAGAGACCAATAAAGCAAATGGGGCAACATGTAAATACTTGGCAAATCTAGGTAGAGTGTATGCAAGAGTTCTTTGTACTCTTCTTGCATTTTTCTAAAATGTTTAATTTACTGATATATTAAAATTGAAAATTACCAAAAACAAAAATATATTTAGCCTTTGAAATATGTTAAATATGATCATTTTTTAAAGGAGGGCATCAATAAAAGTTCAAAATTGAAATCTAGTTCAAGATGGCAAATAGAATATATGCATAATGGGTCTGAGAAACTACCAAACAAATATCAAAAGATTGCTAAGCAGATCAGAAAACGTGAGCAGGTAGAGTGTATTTGACAGTGAAACCACAGCAAAACCTGTAAAAAAAAACTCACACAGGACAAAGCTCTTGAGAGGTTAAAAAAGGTATTCCCAACAGAGCTCCCACCTGAGAGCCGACAAAAGAGCAGGCCTGGGACAATTTTCAAAGCCATGAGTTGAAGCAAGCATCAGAATACCTAGCGCTTTCACGCACCCTTCCCTTTTCTGCACATACTAAAGAGGAGGCAGCCTCAACATCTGATTTTAGGAACCTCCTAGAAGCGCTTTCTTAATATTTTTATTGGAGTATAGTTGATTTACAATGTGTTAGCTTCTGCTGTACAGCAAACTGAGTCAGTTATAGACACACGTATATCCGCTCTTTTTTTAGATTCTTTTCCCATATAGGTCATTACAGAGTATTGAATAGAGTTCCCCGTGCCATTCAGCACATTCTTATTAGTTATCTAATCTATATATAGTAGTGTGTATGTGTCAATAGACAAATTACTTTTATTATTAGAAAGCAACTCATCTTTCAATCTTCGTATTTTTTACTTAAGACACATCCAAACCCAACCCAGATATACCACCTAGCCTGAATTGAATGTACCAGTTAATAAACAAATACAGTTTCTTATAGTCAGTATAACGCAGTGTCGACAGCATGAACTCTGGACTGTATACACAACCTATATAACTAACTTATCCCTAAATGATGGAGCCAGAATACTGACTCCATAACTTAGTAGCTGTGGGGCCCAGGGTAAGTTAAAAAAAAAAAAAAAGTCACTTAGCCTCTGTCGCCTTTAATTTACTCATCTGTAAAATGGGGATAAGATACCTCCTCAGTAAGCTGGTTGTGAAGGTGAAGTGAACTGATACTCGTTTAAAACACGTACAACAGTGCCGGGTTTCTCACAGTGTCAGCTTCTATTATTATTCGATTCAAAACGCTGTTCTAGCTCTGGTGAACACAAAGAGGAATCAAAATCCAGTCGCCATCCGAGGAGACGTTGGGAGGCACACGCAAATGCAACGAGGAATCAAAGCAGAAACAAACCAGACTAAAGCCAGGTGCGAGCAGCCAGCGGGCACTGGGAGGACGGAACGGTTCCAGCTGAAAAGGTTGAGTCCAGGAGTCACAGGAGCTTCTGAACCGAGTTCTATGAACGGGTAGGACTTCCACACACGGCCAAGACGCCACACGTGAGAGACACCGCAAAGGATCTTAGCAAAGGCGCAAAGACCAAAAATTGACTTGTCTCGGTCAGCAGAAGTGGCTGCAGAGTGTTTATCACACAAAATGCCGGAGGGATGATAAGGCTAACTGTAATAGTAACCCCTGCCGCACCTCACGGTGCTAAACCGGAGACAGGACGTAAAGAACAAAAGTGACGGTAAGAAAGCCAGGAGGACCACGACCCAGTCGCTCTCCACTATCCTCCAGGGACAACGCGACTCGGGGCCAGCACACAGCGAACCGGCGTCCCCCTCAGGCGGCAGAGATCCGAAGCAGCAACCAGCACGAGAACTACAGCTCCCGCCGCGGCCTGGGGATCTGGCCCCGCCCCGCATTTCCACTTCCGCCGCCCTCCAGTCCGACCTACCAGGGAGCGAGCCTGGCGCCTGACCGCGCGTGACCCCCGCGTGACCCCGCGTGACAGGGGCCCGAGCCGAGAGGCCAGGAGGTGGGAGTCTGGGACCCCAGTCAGGAGAAAGGCGACCCGCAAAGGTGGAACTAAACTTGCAAATCTCGATAGGGATTGGAGTTGATGCCGCGGGGGCGGAGCCTAAGGCCCACGGTCCTGGCCAATCAGCGTCCGGGATGATCTGAGAGGCCGGGAAGGGGAAAGCAGCGAAACGGTTCTACCGTGACATGCCGCGGGGTCTAGTGGGAGGAGCAGTTGCCCAGCGGCCGCCCGGCACTTCCTGTTTCCGGTTCCCGGAGTGGAGCCCAGCGAGGCGCTCGTGGGGTCGCTGGCTCTGCCGCGAGCTCTGGAACCGGGGTCTGCGGCCGGCCCCTCGCTGGTGCTGTCTCCCAGCCGCGAGCAGGTACTCGGCCGGGGATTCTGAGCTGTGGCTGCCCCCTTTGCCTGTGACACGTGAGTATGAGGGGCGTGGAGGAGTGGGCTGGAGAGCGCTCACCCCTCGTGGCTGTGACGGGGGCCGGGATTGCTGAGTCTCCTTTGGCCCGGGTTCTAGCCCAAAAATCCAGCTAAGGAGCCCGAGGGTAGAAAGGCGGAGGCGTAAGGTTGGGGAGTTACAGAGTCGCCAAGGGAGTGAGGGAGAAAGGATCTCCAAGACCAGAGTTTGGAAGGCAGGGAAAGGAAGGTCGCTAAGTCTGGAGTCTGTTCGAGGTGTTACTGGATACCCGTAGACGGGATTTTGGCCCGCATCGTAGAGGGAGGTCAGGTGGCATCATTTGTAGAGGGTATGGCCCTAAGCATTTGCAAAGTCGGGAGACTAGACGGGACGCGAATGTCTGGAAGCCTGGAAGAAGTTTGAGGGAGATGAGCGTATGGTACGAAGAGTCGCCAATAGAGGGATTTGCGTTCCTTTTTGGAGAGAGCTTCCGCCCTTGGGCTAGAGTTGCTTTCTTAAGTCTTTTCAACCTTGGGCGGTTCAGCTAGTTAGGGCTGCTCTTCTGAAAGTGTGGGCTGCTGGAGACAGGAGATAAGGGCCGTCGCCATCAGAAATGAGCCAGAGAGAAGAAAGTAGAAATTCCACCGAAAAACAGAAAATGGTCATGGCTAGTCTGGGGGAAGTGAGTGGTACAGAGGCCTAGTGATGTAAAGTGTTTCCTAATTCCTGACTTAGTCATTGGTCATCCCATTGGAGGAGAATTTTTTAGCCTTAACTGTATGGATCTATCGTTGTAGAACAAGAAAATTGAAAGGGATTTTTCAAAATCTTTAAGTCCTGCCGCTTGTTTCCAAAGTATCTAGGACAAACTCTTGCATCTTGAGAATCTAATTGTAGCACAATTAGATGTAAAAGGGGACTACCCAGCCCTTGGATTTCATACTCTTACGAATACATTTTTGCACTCCTTTATTTATCAGAAAATAGCTTTATACCATGACTCATTCAAGTTGCCTTACTAATAACTTCATACACGTTTAATACTTGTATAACCTAAGGCAAGTAACTTAAGCTCTGTAGGAATCAGTTTCCTCATCTGTAAAATGGGAGAAATTATATCTACTTTTCTGGGTTGTGAAGATTGATGAACATAATCTAGATAAAGCACTTAGAGCATATGCCACTGAATCAAAGAGAAGCAGCTCAAATGTAGCCAACTCTTAAGCAGGAAAGAGAAGAATATATCTCTTTTTATCTCCTATCTTTTTGAACCAATAATTAAATGAAAGCTAGTTCGACTCAACTAATGCTGGCTGCAGGGTGTTCAGCCCTTCATCCTTTTGCAGTTTTGTGAGAGTCTTTGTTCTAATTTGGGAAAAGAAATCATCAACTGTTAACAGATAAGGAACTAACTTTGAAGCCAAAGAACACAGTCTTGTGTGTGAGCATCCCTCCAGAAAATGGTCCTGGATAAAAGAATATTGAAAGCACAGAAAGTTGAAATTTCAAATTGGGTCCTGCAAGAATATAAAGGAAATGTCATGCTTAATCAATCTACTAAAAGGAGCCTCTTATTTTAGTCAGCTGGTCAAGTTGTGTGGATCAGTGAGTGAATTTAGAGAAGGTAGGAGTTTGAGGTCTGGGTTCTTTATTCTGCCTCCTGTTTAGTGAACCATGTGAGGAGTCACTTCCCCTTCTTGCTTTGTCAAAATGAAAGCAAAACTTTGACTGCCTACTCTGATCTCCAGAAAACTTAATGTGAAAGGAATGGTTAAGTGTAGACCATGAGCTCAGAGCTGCACTATCTGGTTCACGCCACTAGCTGTGTCTAGTTTTCTCCTCTGTAAAATAAGGACAGTCGTATTTACTGCATAGGGTTTTTGTAAGGCTTAACTGGTTAATGTATGTTAAATGCCTAGCAAAAGGCAAGCACTCTATTAAGTGTTTACTGTTGATGCTTTGTATGTGTTTATGGGAGCCTCAGACTTTGTGGCTGGCTATACTTATTCTATGGAAACACCTTATTAATATTACTACAATGAATTGATGTTTGGAGTACACCAAGTCGGGGAGATGACTTCCCAAGTATTGGTTGCCCTAGTGGAATGTGGGAAACGGAATGTCAAATGTGGGACTTCCCAGGTGGTGCAGTGGTTAAGAGTCCACCTGCCAATGCAGGGGACACGTGTTTGATCCCTGGTCCGGGAAGATCCCACATGCCGCAGAGCAACTAAGCCCGTGCACCACAACTACTGAAGTCCACGCGCCTAGAGCCCGTGCTCCACAACAAGAGAAGCCACCACAATGAGAAGCCCGCGCACTGCAACAAAGAGTAGCCCCCGCTCACCACAACTAGAGAAAGCCCGCGCTCAGTAATGAAGACCCAACACAGCCAAAAATAAATAAATAAAATAAATTTTAAAAAAAGAATGTCAAATGTAAGTTCATTTAGCTTTTTATCATGGTGCCTCAGAGGCAGTTGGCCACTTCAGGATGAAGTTGAACATCTCTTTCCCAGCCAATGGCTGCCAGAAACTCATTGAAGTGGACGATGAACAAAAACTTCATACCTTTTGTAAGAAGCATATGGCCACAGAAGTTGCTGCTAATGCTCTGGGTGAAGAATGGAAGGGTTATGTGGTCTGAATTGGTGAGAACAACAAACAAGGTTTTTCCCATGAAGCAGGTGTCTGGACCCATGGTAGAGTCTACCCGCTACTGAATAAGGGGCATTCCTGTTACAGACCAAGGAGGACTGGAGAAAGAAAGCACAGATCTGTACGGGGTTGCATTGTGGATGCCAATCTGAGTGTTCTCAATTTGGTCATAGTGGAAAAAGGGGAGAAGCATATTCCTGGACTCACAACTTCGCCTCGTCAGCTGGGGCCCAAAAGAGCTAGCAGAATCCACAAACTTTTCAGTCTCTCTCTATGTCCGCCAGTATATTGTGAGAGAAAACCCCTAAACAAAGAGGGTAGGAAACCTAGGACCAAAGCACACAAGACTCAGCGTCTTGTTACTCCACGTGTTCTGCAACACAAACGTCAGCATATTGCTCTGAAGAAACAGCATACTAAGAAAATAAGGAAGAGTCTGCAGGATATGCTAAACTCTTGGCCAAGAGAATGAAGGAGGCCAAAGAAAAACAACAGGAACAGATTGCCAAGAGACGGAGGCTGTCCTCTGAGAGCTTCTACCTCTAAGTCTGAGTCCAGTCAAAAATGAGATGTTCTAAGAGTAACAAATAAATGAGATCAGACATCCAAAAAAAAAATGTAAGTTTGTTTAGGAGAGTGGAGAAAATTTATTCAGGTACCTATTAGTACCCATTAAATTCTGCCTGTTTTAAGTTTTATATGCTAAAAATGCAGTGGAGTCAGTGGACCAGCATGACAAAGAATTAGAGGACTTTAAAAGAGTATTCAAACCAAAGTCCAGACTTGTAGTATGGAAGCATTTTATCATAAGTGAGAAAAATTTGGAAGAATTGAATCTTTGTATCAGAAAAATTGGTGATACTGTTATAAAATTAACAAGTAGTGATGGCCTAAGGGATCATTAATGGATACCAAAGTGATTTCTTTTGAAAGGGTAAATCAGTGTATCCTGGGTATAAAGATGGAATTAGAGGAAAGAAAATGAGTTTGGGAAACAGCCGCACACTGCCATTCCTAAAGCAGTACAAGCATCAGATGAATTGGATTTGCTAAATTGTAAAGTGACGTGATGAATTCCTAGAGTTATCAGCAATTGGAAGCTAGAAACTCTTGAGGTTCATGACTGTAGAGCCTGAGGTGGGTTTTGGAATACTTATTCAAACCACTCATTTGGACCTAGTGAATTTTGTTCTTCCTATCATTTAAATGATTGAATGATTTTTCAGAGGTGAGACATCAGAACAGGTAGATGTCGAGTTTTAGGTGCTGTGGCAGTGTTTCTCTCTGTTTATCATTCTTATGGTGAATATGAACAAAGACTGTTAGATGCTCCTGAATATTAAAATGAGGACTTAGGTCCCAAAGTATTCAAGTCTTTTTCTCTATTTTACATCTTTCTTAATAACTTCCAACTAGCCCTTATCAAGTGTCAATTGTAATTCGAGAATTATCTTATGGAGGGCCACTGGTTTAAGCAGTATTTATGAACCAGTATTGAACTCTAAATAGTGAGACATCTTAATCTAATTTCTTGCCAAATGGTAAAGAGGCAAGGATGTCTCCACCAGGCTGTCATAATTTAATTCTTTTTGTTCTTTCCTTTCCCTCTTCTCAGCCCCATAGTTTGTTCTGAAGGACTTACCTATGAATTAGACTGAAAGTGATTGATATATAGAGAGTTTCCCGACACAGGTGATAGATACATATGTGCATGTGTGTATATATATATATATGTATATCTGTATATGGGTTTCCTAACACAGGTGCTCTTGGCACAGAGATATTAAAAGGTAATATTTGTTGCATATGCCAAAGAATCTTATAGTTTCTGCATAATCAAAATACTGTTCGTTGGTCACACTTAAGTATTCTCTAGGCCATTGATTGGTTCTTCTGACAGTTTCTAGGACCAAAAATGTGTTTTTCTCCCAATACAGCTTAGAAGTCTAGATATTCTTTTTTTGTGCGCACCTTGCAGAAATCTCAACAACAATCTATAGACACTAACTCTTCACCAAGGCCAATGCTGTCCTCTTTGTTGAATGTACATGAAAGGGGCACGAGAAGGAGGTGACCAGTGGTGTCAAGCAAGGGAGTCAGCTAGGAAGAAGCTTTTGAAATAAGTTTTAAAAAGAAAAAGAGAAACCTGGAGATTTAAGGTTCCAATTCTGAATATTAAATAATGGAGAAAACAGAACTTGAAATGGAGACAAGAAAATAAAGCCCAACATCATAATAATGAAGAAAACTGGCTAGTGTAAAATAATAGGTGGTGGGTGGAAGATTAAAAGGTTAAAAAAATACCATTCATTTATGACACATTCATATGCTTGCTTTCTTTCCCTTCTCTCCCGATCCTCTCCCTCTTTCCCTAACACACGCACTTCCTCTCCCAAAAGGATGTTCCCCCTCTACAGCTCCTGGATGACTGGCCTGCTGCTGCTGCTGGCCGTGGCAGTAAGAGAATCCTGGCAGACCGAAGAAAAAACATGCGACCTGGTAGGAGAAAAGGATAAAGAGTCAGAGAAAGAGTTGGCTCTACTGAAGAGGCTGACGCCGCTGTTTAACAAAAGGTAAATGAGAAGAATCTTAAAGGGCTCGAGGAGCTAACTTTATTAAAGAATCTCTTCCTCCTCTTACTGATTTTATTTTAGTATTTTATTTAGTAGTATTTAGTACTGATTTTATTTCCCCCCCCCCCAAACATAGGGGGGATACATGTATCATAACCTCCTCTGAGAGACAGTTCTAATGTGAACTTTAGCAATATTAGTCTTATTTGGCCGTGCTATCTTGCTTTCCTTCATGATATAGAGCACATGCTCAGCCCAGTGTTCAGCAGCCATGTGCAGGTACCTTATGCAGAAGAGTAGCGGTTTCCAAGACTGGATCCAAGAAACCAGCTCATAGGAACTAAAAAGCATTATTTGATGCCTCGATATTTACAAGTATCAGAATAACATATTTAGGCCTGCTGCGTCATCATAAGTGTCAGGAATCTTCTGGTATATAAATCTGAAGATAATCTTTAAGGAAGGAGGGTGTATCTCATGAACACAGACCCTTACTCAAGGGGAAGTAGTAATGTTTTAGCATAGTCTAGAGCAATTATTCTAGAAATATCTAGAATACTAGCTGTCTTGGATGCTGTATTTTAATCAGTCGTCATCAACAGATAGGGTGTTCTGTCTGGGTCATGGATATCTCATGATGCAACAGATATTATTCACTAGGACGTTTAGCCGTGACATCAGATAAATAAGTTGAGTGCACCATTGTTGTTGTTGTTAAAAAGGAAACTGCTCTTCCTAAGGCTGACAGCTGTAACTGTCCTCTTCCTTCTCCTCACTTCTCACAGCTTTGAGAGCACCGTGGGCCAGGGCCCAGACATGTATATCTACATGTTCCGGGTGTGCCGAGAAGCTGGCAACCAAACCTCTGGGGCAGGCCTGGTGCAGATCAACAAAAGTAATGGGAAGGAGACAGTAGTAGGGAGACTCAACAGCACTCAGATCTTCAATGGAAGTAAGATTCTCCCTGTTGATCAGTTAATTGAATCCCTCTGATAATCCTGTATGTCTCAGCCCTTCCCAGGCTCTTCAGTGTACCATACGGTATGTGTGGTTCAGCTCATCTGAGATACCCCCAAACCACAGGATACCTAGTTCCACAGCTCCTCCACAGCCAAGGCTCAGGACATTTATGTGTTTGTTTTAAAGTGAGATCAAGCTTTTTTGCAAACCAGTCAGTCTACAAAAATTTCCCCACCATCTTGAGTTATGTTGATAATATTTCTCAAAAATCATAAAATCATATTGCTGGAAAGGACTATGTGAGCAACTGTGGTCTATTTTCCTCCCTTAAGCAGATAAATAAATTATTCACTGCACATTGTTGCTCCTATAAATAACATAATAAAAAACAACGTCAAGAGTTTGGGGCTAGAGGTCAGAAGACTGGATTTTTGATCCAGCTCATATTTATTTGTCCTGTGACTTTGAAAAATCATTTCACCTTTTTGATTTTGTTTTCTCATATGCAAAATTGGAAGCACAGTCCTTACCTGATTCACCTCATGTGATTATTGATCAAATGATACTTTGCAAAAGAAATTTGAACACAGTAAATACTAAAGAAGGAAAAATGCCCCTCAGTCTTCAAAATCATCCACTTTGAATTTATCTGTGGTGACTTTACGATCTTAGGCTTTCCCTTGCCACCAAGTAATTGGATGGAACCTCTCCTTTTGATGTTAGCAGGTATTCGGAAAATGAGTCATGGTTAAGGTATGGATCATAATTGTATTTGCACTGTCAATTGCCTTAATTTTTGTGGAAAATTAAGGTTATTCTTGTATGACTGTCTGATTCTTAGTCGTCTTAATAAGGGAACACATAGCTGTTATAAAGGAGCAAGGTTTAGCTGCTGTTTCTGGTATACAGAGCTCATCCTGAAAGGGTTATTTTAATTACAGCCAATTTCATTGAACTCACTTCCACTCTACCACAGTGCCCAGGTCTGCCTCTGCTTTTCCCGCACCCCAAAGCTCCGTTTTCCTTGTTCCTCCTCAGGTAATTGGATCATGCTGATCTATAAAGGGGGTGATGAATATGACAGTCACTGTGGCAAGGAGCAGCGTCGGGCAGTGGTGATGATCTCCTGCAATCGACACACCCTAGCGGTGAGGCACCCTGGGGCCTAGGAGCCTAGAGGAAATGAAAGGACTGGCCTGAGGTGGGAGAGACTGTCCAGAGGGAACAAGATAATTGGGACCGAGGAGATAAAACGAGAAGTTCAGCTTTTCCCTGAGTCATAGGCACCCGTGTTCCATCATACATGGAAGAGGAGGTTTTGGACCAGGAGAAAGCAAATGTTTTGGGGGTTTTGGGGGTTTGTGCTTTTTTCAGACAGGTGTCAGACACAACATAAATGTTGTGTTCTGTCCTCTTGTCATCAGGACAATTTTAACCCTGTGTTTGAGGAGCGAGGCAAAGTCCAAGACTGTTTCTACCTCTTTGAGATAGACAGCAGCCTGGCCTGTTCCCCAGAGATCTCCCACCTCAGCGTGGGTTCTATCTTACTTGTCACGTGAGTACGTTTTCCTTTATCAGTCCAAACCTTTTTTTTTTTAACTCCACAATTACTTGGAGGTCTATAGGTACAAATAGTGTGTGTGCATGTATATGTTATACTGTAATTTGTAAAAATCCTCTTTAAACTCTGCACAAGTTTTAAAAAATGACTTAATGTTTTGGCCCCAATAAATATTTGCATTTGGATGTAGGGTTTTTTCCCTACTGGAGGGCTGGACAGTTTTTAATATGCTGCCATTAGATTATTCGAACTTTTAAAGAAATGGAGTTGTGTATCTAATGGTGACTGTTCTCAGCCCTAAGTCAGAGTCACAAACTCTGTCTTATTTTATTCTGATCATTTTGGTTTTCTCAGACTGACACTCTAATTGGTTTTCTAAGGACCTACCAACCCCCTTGTTCATTCAACTGACTACCCTTTTTTTTTCCTTTCATTTTTATGGAACACAGCTTAGGAAATAGGTAACAATGAATATAGAGATTATCTTTAGTTTCTGAGTCTTACTATTTCTTGGTTTTTGAGTATAGATGTCTTTCTCTCTCAATAGGTTTGCATCGCTGATCGCCGTCTATATCATCGGGGGGTTCCTGTACCAGCGACTGGTGATGGGAGCCAAAGGAATGGAGCAGTTTCCCCACTTGGCCTTCTGGCAGGATCTTGGCAACCTGGTAGCAGTAAGTAACAGGGCAGCTGGCTGAGTCCGTGGCCTACAGACAAGGTTGAATGACCAGCCATCCTAGTTTGCCCAGACTGAGGGGTTTCCTGAGACACCGGACATTGGGTGCTAAAACCACAAAAGTCCCAGCAAACCAAGACAGTTGGTTGCCCTAGTACAGATAAGCAACATAGCATCTTAGTGTCTGGCCTTGTTAAGGCTTGGCTGGAAGAGCAGTCCTTTTCCTGAGATTTGGGAGCCTGATACAGCTCTTAAGGGGCCTAGGTGAGGAAAGGGTGAGGCCAAGTTAGAACCTGTCTATTCTTCCCCACATTCAATTTAAGCTGATCCTTGGAGCTTTGGGGTTTTCTCTTCATTATCCCTGGAGAAAACCAGTTCCTGCCACATTCTTGGACCATAACACCTGAAAGCTGCTGATTTCAAATGATTGTTTCCTTCCTTTCCTTTCCCCCTACAGGATGGTTGTGACTTTGTGTGCCGATCTAAACCCCGAAACGTGCCTGCTGCGTATCGTGGTGTGGGGGATGACCAGCTGGGGGAGGAGTCGGAAGAAAGGGATGATCATTTATTACCGATGTGATTGCACTTTAAATGTCCGGCTTCTTCAGCCCCCAAACCAAAGCATCCTCAGCCAGGTTTCTTAAGCAGCCTCCGCTCCAGTCTCTCATCTCACCCTTAATATTGCTCTTGCTTTCCGGTTTGCTTTTGGTTTGCATCCACTTGTCAGTAGTAGAAATGCCTTCCCTTTGTTCCCTATTTGTCTTCCCTCCTGAGAGGTACAGTTGTAGGACAGAGATAATATAATAGGGCCAATGACAGCAGAGGCTGTTGCACTGTCTTTTGGTATCAGAAAGTACAAGTAGGGGAGTTATCATGAGCAAAAGGGTATGGCAGGCTCCCTGACCCTTCCTTTTTTAAACACATTTTCACAAGTTTTTGAGACACTGGATTTCTTTAATTTTAAAAAAAAAAAAAGCAAAGAAACATTATTTATACAAGGTTTGATTGCTTTCATGCTGTTGCTCTGTACCCTACAGTATAGTCTCCATGAGAATCTGGATGTAATTTCTTGCTGCTTGGAACTATTTTGCAGTGATTACTTGGTTGTAGTCCAAGTACTGCCATTTGGTTTGAGCCTGGTGATGTCGTAGACTTAATTCTCCCACCTCTGGAATTAGGATGGGAAAATTTGAAATTTCCCAATTAGAGGATTACAAGGTACCATACATCATTTGCTGGCATTGGAGTGACTTTATAGCTGGAGCTAGGACCTGGATTGTAGTCTAAAGTTATTGGTCCATCTGCAGCCAAAATGCCTAATCCAGAAGTCCACTCCATTGGAAAGGGACATTGAAATTGACCTCCTGTGCTGCCGGGGTTCCAGAAAAGGGAAGTCTGTTTACCTTGGTAGTGGGATCTCCTTGATGACTTTCTTCTCCCACTTGCAATCAAAGCTGGCGAAACTTTTCTTACTCCTAAAACGTTCCCTGTGTCAGTATTTCTAAACATGTTGCACTTTCCTTCATAGGCATGTCATTTTGACTTTTTTTTTTTTTTTTTTTTTGCCCCCAGTCTTCTGGAAAGGGAATGGAGGCAGAAGTGGGACATCCAGGGCTCTGCCACCTTCCGCCCTGGCTGCGGCGGCTGCAGCACTTGTCCCTTTTTCTGGCTCAGGGACGTGTCTTCTTGCCCACGACATTACTTCTGTGGGGAGACGGTCTTAATCTTCTGATGCTTCCACCTTTCTGTTCAGGCCGTGTGCCCAGAAACCTGGCCTGATCTTTGTGTGATAGTGAGCCTGGGCCACTGAAGAGTAACATGGCTCCACTGGACACAGGAGGATGGAATCAATAGGCAGGGGCCTCTTTTAGCCTTTAGAGAAGGAAATGAAATGATTTCATCTTTCGACTTTTAAATACTATTGGAATGATTTTTTTTCTTCTTTCTAAACAGGGAAAATAATGTTATAAAAGCATCTTTTTTGTTATTTGTTTGCATCCCTCCCCCACACTCTGGTGTTTTAAAAATGCAAAAAATATATGTATACATTTTTTTGTACAAAAACACTTAAAAGATTAAAAAGAAAAACACGTTGGCCTAGTCATTTGTGTGAAAGAAGAGGGTAGATACACTGGAATGATGGAGTAACAGACAACTGAGACCAATTTTCATCCTTTTACTGAGGAGGAAAAAAAATATTTAATATTTTTGTTGTATAAGGTATAGCGCCTAAGGCAGGTACTTCTATTCCTGACCTCAGTCCCACGCGCTCCTGCTTTATAAAGCTATAGGACAGAGCAGAGTTGGAATGGAAAAGAAAGGTGGGGTAGGAGACAACAGATAAACTGGAAAGGAGCAGGGGGATGCGGAAAGAAAGACAACAGCCACATGTGTGCCCAAAACTTTTAGTCCCTGCAGCAAATCAGAATGATGCCAACCCAGTCTCTACCCTGGCTGGTGACCCTGCCGTGGATGCAGGAGAAAATATCCAATACTAAGGGAGTGACAACAAAACTCTGGGCCACAGCTACAGTCACACGATCCAGAGGGAAGAGGGAGTGCCAGATTTTGCTACTTGTGTCACACAAGCTAGAAAACCCTAGCTCCCCCACTGCTGAGGCACACCTACATTCCACCCATTTCCTTGCCTCACCATACTGTACATTCCTCCTCTAGGAGAATTCTGACCCTGGCTAGACACTCCGCTCCGGGATAAGGCCAAGCAGTCCTAGTTCTCTAGACTGCCTCTTTTATAAAGATTGGATTAGGGTAGGTGAGAATCGTAAAGATTTAAAAAATAAAGTAGAACCCAGAGAAATGTCAAAGCTGCCACCATGTAGCACCAGCGACCAATTCTTGCACTTGTCTTCCCTGTCTCAGTAATCCCCTCTACAGAAGACATACAGAATTGGAACAGCTCTGTCTTCCCTGTGAAGTCTCTGCTGGTACCAGGTTATAACCTGGACAGTGGGGAGTGTCTGCCTTAGGCTGGTTTGTGCAAGAGGGCCACCTTAGGTCTCCTTGAGGACGTTTATCTTGGCGCAGATCTTGAGGGCAGGGCCCAGCTTGATGTTCATGGCACTCATAAGATGTTCCTCTTTAAGTAATAAAAGGGCCTGTCCATCAATCTCCTGGGAACGAAACTCCTCTGCAATCTCTTGGCAGCCTAGAAGGAAATGATGGGAATATGTATGAGAAACTACACGGTAGCACCAAAGTACTTGTCCTAAATTCAGTAATACAGTGGCCTGACATGGCAAGCTTTGGAAGCAAAATGAAATCAGAGCAACTGGCTATTTATGAAAACAAAAAGAGCCAAGACATGGACTTCCCTGGTGGCACAGTGGTTAAGAATCCGCCTGCCAATGCAGGGGACGTGGGTCCGATCCCTGGTCCGGGAAGATCCCACATGCCGCAAAGCAACTAAGCCCGTGTGCCACAACTACTGAGCCTGCGCTCTAGAGCCCGCAAGCCACAACCACTGAGCCCACATGCTGCAACCGCTGAGGCCCACGCACCTAGAGCCCGTGCTCCACAACGAGAAGCCACCACAACGAGAAGGCCATGCACCGTAGCGAGGAGCGGCCCCTGCTTGCCACAACTAGAGAAAGCCCACGCGCAGCAATGAAGACCCAACGCAGCCGAAGTATTAACTATTTTTTTTTTTTAAAAAAGAGCCAAGATAAAACACCTAAGTTGTTCAACCAGAGAGATACCTTCATTCAGATAACCTGAGGGGGGCAAAGGGAGGGAGCAATATATATATGTTTTCTTTGACACTGGCAAGAAAATCAAAGTTAAGAGCCGTCTTGACATCTTTAAGGGCCCAGAATTCAAACAAAATACCAAGAAGGGTAGGATGGTTTTCCTGCTGGAGAAAGCCATCCCTTTGTCAAGAATAGCTTATCTGCCAATGCAGGGGACACGGGTTCGAGCCCTGGTCCGGGAAGATCCCACATGTCACGGAGCAACTAAGCCTGTGCGCCACAACTACTGAGCCTGCGCTCTAGAGCCCGTGTGCCACAACTACTCAGCCCGCGCACCTAGAGCAGCCCATGCTCCGCAACAAGAGAAGCCACTGCAATGAGAAGCCCGTGCACCGCAGTGAGGAGCGGCCCCCGCTCGCCGCAACTAGAGAAAGCCCGCACACAGCAACGAAGACCCAACACAGCCAAAAATTATAAATTAAATAAATAAATTTATTTTTAAAAAAAAAAGAATAACTTATAAATAATCCTGCCTTGAAGAGAGCAGGGCAACAATGGCCCATTATTTCCTAATCCCCTTCTCCGCTGAGAAAAGTCTTTTATCCATGGTGGGTATCCCAATTAATCACACATAAAAAAATACTTTAAAAATTATTGGTTAAGAATCATAGATGAAAATCAACTGTTGCAAAATTACGGACATAGCAGAGGACAGTCAACCCAGGAAAACTGGGAAACCAGGCTGTGGACAAAACCGGAATAAATACCAAGAGTAGAGCCTTCGTCATACCATACTTAAGCCTCTACTGCTTAAGTCCGTTACATTTCCAGTTACAAAAGCCCCTGTGGGATGACCTAAAGAAAACTGTAGGAAAATGAAGCAATATAGGTGACCTGGGTCCTGGTGGACAGGCCTGCAATACCTTGTAGAGAAGCAATAAACTCATACACCTCCTCTACGCTCCAACGGCTAGGATTACTGGACAGGAACACAGGGTTGATGCCATGTAATTCTGGTGTAGGCGGAGCTGTATTGGGGTTCCCCAGGTCACGTTCTCCATGCCCTGCTCGCACGGATAAAGGCCCAGGAGATGTTGGAGAGAGTGCTTCATCGTAACTGGAATTATCTGAACCCCGGCTAGAGTCCTCTTGACCCTACAGAAAAAAACGCAAAACAGGTCACAAGTAACAGTGTCATGAGGTTTCCCTCTCCTTTCCCCAGCCACCCTGGGTTTGGATTACTATCGGGCACAGAGGAAAAACTAATCTTAGCACAAGTGAAATAAGCTGTACTTCACGTGCAAATGCCCGAAGTCACCAGTCCGCTCTCGAGTGCCTTTCAAGTATGAACTGTATCCCTCTCTCGGTTCTCCCCTTCTACCAACGACTGCCCTAGATTTTCCCTCCTCAAACACGGCATAAGGATTAACAGACAGGCAACCAGTAAGGTGAGAAGAGACACAGGTCAGGATCTCTTGGAATTTGGAGTAAGGCAATCAACGCAAAACCGGAGTTCTGGTCTCATACTCATTTTAGCTGGGCAAAGGAACTGCCCCGTGCGGAAGAGGAAGGAAAAAGGCCCATTTCTGAGGTAGTGCGCCCCGCACCGGCAGCTCACCCGGTGACGCTTGCCCTGGATCTTGGCACGGGCGATGTCGGAGGAGCTGCGGCGGGGTCCGCGCCGACGAACGCGGGCATAGTTGGCTTCTTGAAACTCTTTCATTTTTTTCCTCTTCAGCCGGAATTGGTGGCTACAGCTCACATTATACCTACAGGTCGGGGCACGTACAGGAGGTCATGAGTGCTACCAGAGAGGACCGCCTTGCTCCCCTGCACTAAATGTGAACTGGGATTTTAAGGGCCGATTTGGGGAAGGGAATGAAAGCCGAGGAGACATTAACTATGAGCCTTGAGCAGATCCTAGGGAAGGGGTGTAAGGTTAGATGGAGGGGGGTGAGGCGGGGTGCCTACAGTACCTCTTTGCGCAAGTCATGGAGCAGAATCTCTTGGAGCCGCGAAACTGCTCTGCAGGGGCGTACTTCCCACAGTACTCGCACTTCAGGAGGTTCGCCTTCTTATCGAGCTCTGAAAACAAGGCAGCGCGGGAGGGCTGCATCGGTTTCTGCTGCCACTCAGGCCCCCATCAGGCCCAGCGCTGGACTCTAATTACTCTCAGGGTTCCCCCCAAAGACCTACTCAACCTAATTGAGAATCTCCCTAAAACAAAGTTCAAGATCCAGAACCGTAAAGAACTGTCCCTCAAGAACATCACAGTCTTCCTAACCTTAAGCCAGACGATTTCCACTTTAAATGACTAATATTATCCTGACTCATAATCTCAGATTTCAGACAAGACTGCATTTCTGAACAGGAGAGAGGAAAGGATTACTTAATGCCCGGAAAGACATAAGACCTCTCTCCCACAGAAGTTTCCAAAAGCAGGGGGGGAAATGTGAACAGGACTCCTTAACATGTAGTACAGAATCTAGAATAAGGAGAACTGGAAATTAAGATATAGCCTGTTTTTTGTTTGTTTTTTTTTTTTTTTTTGGCCGCACCCTGCAACATGCAGGATCTTAGTTCCCCAACCAGGGATCAAACCCGTGCCCCCTGCAGTGGAAGCGTGGCGTCCTAACCACTGAACGGCCAGGGAATTCCCAGAAACAGCCTATTTTAGATCGTCTTTTGAAAAATATATCCTCATAGTAAATAATTCAACAGATTACTAGCTTGATAAAATTCCCCTTAATTCTATCCTATGGAACAACTTTTGTGTGAGTCTACGTATTCTGTTATATGATGTGGCTTCTGGTTTCTCAGCGTGGATGGACTTCACGTAATTCCCACTTTAAATAGATAATTCCTATTTTACACTAAGTCCTCAAACACATCTCCATCAGCCTCCTTCCCCAGATGGGTCTCTAAATAAATACTTACCAGCAGATGGGCTGTCCCCACCTAAGGGGCCACCCGACTGATTCTCATTCAGCCCTGTCACGAGGCCAGTCTGCAGTGGCTTCTCAGACTCTTTCAGTAACTGAGAACAACCCACCTGTCCCAGAAAAAGGTTAGTTAAGTTAGCCTAATTCCTTTCTGCTTCCCTATAGCTTTCCCCACCATTTTTCACCACCATGTCTCTGCCCAGAGTTCTGAGTTAATGACCAAGTCCGATGCAGAGAAAACCATTTTCAATACAGCAATCAAAAGCCTCTAACTGGCTTTTTTCAGATAAGCCACTGGAGAACAGGTTCCTACCTGGGCTCCCTATTTTGTCCTTTTCCTTCCTAAATTGTAGGGAACATACTAGGAGTCAAGATACCTGTGTTCTAAGTCCTGGTTCTGCAACTCATGGTATCCAGGAAACTCTCTTAACTTCTCTACCACAATTTTCTTCACTATAAAACAACCTAATTTGTCTAACTAAACACGACAGCTTTAGAGGTCACTTTCTTCCTTTTCTTCTCCTCTTCCCAACATTTTCACTTTCTAGTCTACATATTCTTTCTTCTCTTCACTTCCTTCTTTACAACTAACCATACAAACAACAGAATTGAACCATTCGCTAATAATTAAATAGTTCTGAGCCTTTTGATTTCGTGGAGTTTGAAAAGACAACAATCAGACCAAGCCCCACCTTCTGGCCCTGCCCTCACCGGAAAAGGTTCTGCTCCTTCCTGGATAACGAAGCCTTCGATGATGTGGGTGAGAATCTGGGGCTTCACAATGGCCTGTGGGGGCTTGGAGTCACCCATCTGTCTGGACACCATGGCCAGCGTGGGAGGCGGTGCTGACGGGGCAGGAGCCAAGGCTACTACATCACTGCTCGGGGCACCAGCATTCACACTGGTCACTGGTTCAGCTTTGTCTGGAAAATAAACACAAGATTCAGGGACAGGCAGGGGATGACCTAGCTGATCCATCTATGAGCCAGGTCAGCCTGATCTTCCACAGTAATACATGTTCCCTTTTGATCATTCACCCTGGATTCCCCGTGTTTGGATCTACTCCACCAAGCCTACTGAGGCAGAGTGATCTTTCAGCTCACTCAGAACTTTCCTCTAATTTCTATGTACTCCAGCAGCACTACTCACCTCCAAGACCGCCCTTCTCCTCCATGGCCTTCGGGCTCTCTACTACCGGAGACGCCTTCGCAGGAAGCATTGAACTCAACGTGGAGATATCGTCTCTCTCCTCCTCTGACTCAGCCTTGCGTTTGACAGGCAATGTCTGAGGTTTGCCCTATAAAGTGAAGAACAGGAAAGAAAAGATTTATGAGTGAAGGGTAACAAGAAAACACAATTATTCCCATACTGTCAGAGAAAATTTTCTTAGTTCTAGATTCCCCAATTTGTATACTTCCCACAGTACAGTAAAATTTCTGGTCATTCCCAAGAAGTGTAACTTCTACATCAAGACAAAAAATACAACATTTTCTCCAGGTCCTCACGTAGACCTGGAGACCCTGGGTTCATCAACAGCCCAACCACTAACTGTTGTTTTTCTAAAAATCAATTTTGGTGGTTAAGGCTATATCTTGATATAACTTAGTACAGGTCCAAAAACACAGAATTTCAGCGGCAAATTTAGGAGTATGAACTTCAGGTATTATCTACACTAATGTCTCCCTCTTACAAAAGGAAGAAGTGCGTGCCAGGATCTTAACCTTCCATGAACATGTCTCTCTCTTACAAAAGAAGCAGTGATCAATACCAGTATCTTAACCTTCCTAACTCCTTATTCCCCTCCTAAATTAAACTCAGGTCCTCTCAAGGATGATAGTGCCCTCAAAGCCATCAGGCGTCACTCACCGGCAGGTGCACAGACTGCATGTAGAAGGCGGCAGGGACCTGGGCCACAACAGGCGAGGAGGCGGTAGCCGCCCCCTTCACCACATGTGCCGTCCCCTGCACAGGAGCCAGGGTCATCCCCGAAGCCAACGCGGGCGGGCCCTCCTGCAGCGCACCAGGGGCCTGGGATGAAGGTGGCGAAGAGGCCACGTGGGCCTGGCCAGGCTGCACTGTGCCTGTCATCCCCCGGGAAGCAGGCACGGCGGCTGCCAGCTGGGCCAGCCCCAAAGCCTGGGCCTGGGCTGTACCTGGCTGCCGGGTGCCTACGACTTGCACGGGGATGTGGGGCGGAGGTTGCTGGGTGGCTGACATCTTGGCAGCCCCCAGCTGAGGAGGCTTGACAGGGGCCACAGGTGGCTTGGACTGGATGGGGACGGGGGGCTTGGGGGCTGGGTCAGGAGGGAGCGACAAGGGCGAAGACTGCAGCATGGGCTGGACAACCAGAGTCTGGGCTGGCTGCTGGGACTGCGAAGGCGGGGCCTGCTGGGCAGGGGGGCCCTGCGGGGGCGGGGGGGCAGGGAGGGGCGCGGCCTGCTGCTGCTGCTGCTGCTGCTGCTGCTGCTGCTGCTGCTGGGCCAGCTGGAGGTGGGTGGCCGTGTGCAGCAGCTGCGCCTGGCGGTGCGGGAACTGCTGCTGGTGGTGGATGGCGATCTGCTGCTGGATCACCACCTGCTTCTGCTGCAGGTGGATCTGCTGCTGCTGCTGGATCAGGGAGTGGGGCTGGATCTGCGTGTAGGTGGCTGCGGGGACAGCCCCGAAGCGACAAAGAGGGAGGGGGGCAGAAAATCAGCAGTAGCCCCAGGAATGGGAAGCCAGAGCACCCTTCCGAGGCGGACCCAGATGGCGAATGGAAGGCGAGCCTGGAGGGGCCCGGGCGGCTGCTTGGCTCACACTCCTTCCTAGTCTGACGTTACCAACTACCCCAGTCTTAAAGGTTTCCAGGAGAGACCACTCTTGCTCGAGCAGTTAACAGTCCTCGGTAACTTCTTGCGTTTATCTGACTTTTACTTTTTTGCTCTACTTAAATTCTGTTACTTTGCACTCAGCAAGGACAACGGCGGGCCCATCCTCTCCACTATTAGACTCAGCTCCTCAAGCACTGAGGCCATGTTTCATTCATTTTTACATCCCTAGAACCCAGCCCAGGGCCTGACACATGAGAAACACTTAGCAGTCACTGAAATAATAAACGTCCACAGAGGTAAAGATACCAACATCTTCCCGTGAATGCCTCGGTCTCCAACATTTATCAGTTTGGGTCACCGCCTATGAGAAGATGTCTTACGAGTCAGCAGCTGCGAGCTCGGACTTTACCCAGTTTCCTCCACTGTAAACTAGAGTTGGGATCTCCCCGCTCCACACTCTACCAGAGCGTCCAGAGGATATATGTGAAATGAAAGCACTTCGGTAACAGAAGTGCTACAGTGTGTAAATACTAGGTATTAAACTGATAATTAACTGTTACATTTTGTGAATACATTATTCAAATATAGCAACAACTAAAGAACTAGAAACAAGGAAGGCAAAAATAAACATTGCCAAGTAAGGTGCACACATCTAACTCTATACACAGTCTGAAATCAAGAACTATTTGGCGTTATTATTTATTCTTTTTTATCCTTATCATTGATACAGATGATCACAAGTTGACTGTATTAAACCATGGCTCTATTTGCTCATCCTAAGTGCTCTAAGGCACCTATACAGCCTCTGCTCTACACTGGGCCAACTAACCAACATTAAACACATCCCTTATGCTAAACTGTAAGCTCCGTGAGCAGAGGAGTCTGTTTTTCAAAGGTGTGTCCCAGCACCTCCTAGAACATAGTAGGCAATTCAAAAAGAACCAAGTGAATGAAGGGTTCGAGTGAGTAAACTGAATAACTCAGGACCTAAGAAAGAGAGGACAAGGCAACTTGTAAACTGACTGCTGCCTGGTGGAAACAGACAAGATCCATCTCTGTTACCTGTCGTCCTGTCTCCCTGGACTAATATGATCAAGGTTGATGAGATTCTCTTTCCTTCCACTAGTCCGGGACCAAGACAAGCAGGAAAAATGGCAAAGATATGTACTCTGACGATTTCAAACAAGTCCCGAGAGAACAATGACATTATGAGAGGTGACAGCTTACCTGAGCTAATAAGGGTCTGGCTGGGAGCAGGTGTGGCTGTCCGTGTCAGGTTCATGCCCACGCTCTGCTGACCAGTCCCATCTGCTTCTGCCTTCTTGGCTGCTGCACTTTCTGCTTCTGTCTGGCTGCCCTGACTCACAGTCACTGCCTGGGCTGCAGGCAAGGGCTGCACCACTCCTGTGCCCTTCCTGGGACAGCTCCCACCACCACCCATTCCTGAGGAAGGCAACTGACCCAAGCCCCCAGGTGTCTGGCCACCTGGACCCATGGACCCTGGGATGCTATTCCCACTGCCTCCACCAGCTTGACTAAGGTTGAGGGACTGGCCTGAGGCCCCAGAGGAAGCCTGAGCCACAGCGAGGGCCTGGCTAGAGGCCTGGGAGAGGCTGGAGACAGGGGAGGCTCCAGGAGGAATGGCCTTCTGAGCAGAGCCTTGCATTTGGGGTCCTTGGGCTGAGGCCTGTTGGTTCCTGACTGCCAAGTTCTGCACCTGAAAGATAAGAAGCAAAAGACAGACTGAGAAAAGGGGAACAGGGGGCACTCAGGGTAAAGATTTCTGTGACTGATTCCGAAGCAGTGACGACAGCTACAGATATTCCACAGCCCCCCTCAACTCGTACCCCGTCCTATACAAACGTACACAGTGAAGGCCTTCCCAGGGAGGGACTCAAGTCATATTTGATTTTTCAGGCTCCTTCACTCACTATCAAATCCATCATCTAGTTTGGTTATTTTATTCCTTCAAAATGTCTCCGATTTTCCCTTTCCTCTCCATTCATTCATTCAACATCTACAAAACATCTACTATGCTTCAGGTACCACACTGGATACTGGGAATGCAGAGATGAAAGACACGAGCCCCTGCTTTTAATGAGTACTTTCTACTAAAAAAGACAAGAAAACCAAATTACACTATGCACAGATAGGCACACAGTGCTACACGAGCACAGAGAGGAGATTAACTCAGACTAGGGAGATTAGCGAAGACGTCCTAAAACAGGTGATGTCTGAGCTGAGAACCAACAGGTAATAGTGAAGGCAGGGGTTTGAAGACATAGGTGACAACACTGCAAGACCACTGAGCCAAGAAAGAGCACAGCATTTTTGGAAATTATAAATACTTCATTATGTTTGGGGTGAACTAGAGGAAATGGCAAGAAATGAAGCTAGGAAGGTAGGTTGAGGCTAGAAAGAGACAGATCTCGAAGGGCCTGGTGTGTTAAAATAAAGAGAGCCTGAACTTTACTTTGGAAACAAAGTTTCTCCATCTTCTTTGTTGTTATATTCCCAGCACCTAGCACAGTGCCTGACAGATAGTAAGTGCTCCAAGGTATGAACAGAGAGAAGGAATGATGAGCACTTAATGGATTACAGGAAGCCACTGAAGAATATGCATCAGAATCATCGTGATCAAATCTATAGTCGAAACTATTCTTTTAAACACTGCTGATGAAAGTATAAATCAGTACAACCACTTTGGAAAACAGTTTGGCATCATATCCTAAAGGTGACTATTCACACACACTCTAATAACCCAGGAATCCCATAAGAGAAATGCTCGCCATATACAATGGGTGGCTTGTGTTAAGAATGGTCACAGCAGCACTAGTCATGATAATAAAAGCCTGGAAACCAACTGAATGGCCATAATCAGAAGAGAAGATGAATTAAGATGTGTAGTATATTTACACGATGGAATATTACATAGAAATCAAAATGAATAAAGTACAATGACATACAACAATACAGACGGATTTTGACAATAAGCTATTAAGAAATCATTCCCAAAAAGACTACACACAAGTACCTTATAAATTTAAATATAAATTAGACATATGTGTGTGTGTGTGTGTATATATATATATGAATGATATGGTATCTGGAATTTGCTTCTGAATAATCCACAGGTGAAGGGAAGGGGGTCTGGAGAGATTGGCCACATGTTTATAAATGCTGACGCTGGATGGTTAAGTACATGGAGATTCATATTTCTTTATATTTTTGTTTATGTCTGAAATGTTCCATAATAAAAGTACATTTTAGAAATATACGTAAAGGCAATAAAACTATATAAAAAGGGACACAGGGAAGGATGAACCTAGGAATCATGGGTAAGGGGAGGCAGTGGATGGAACTGGGGATGGCTTATTACATGATTAAAACTTACTGAGTAAATATTTTTAAAAAGTAGACCATTGATGAGAGGAGGCCATGAGCCAAGGATTATGATTTATCAAATTCTGTACACCAGAGGTACAATTAAAAATAATGTTAGTAACAACATATATCTCCTTATTAAAAAACTTATTCTGTTAGTAATGTGGGAGAGGATTAGAAGTAGATATGGCTGAAGTCAAGAGACCAATTAGGAAACTAGTACAGTAATTCAGGCGAAAAACAAAAAGAACCCGAATTCAGACAACAGTAATGAAGAAGAAGAGGCAATAGCTTCTGAGAGAGATTTACAAGAATCATCAGGATTCGCTGCTGGGGCACTTATATACTTCTTACCTTTTCTAACCGGCTTCCTTTCCATAATGGCTATTTAAAACTTTCCTCCTCTCCTTGTACCTCAGAACCACTTCCTCTTTCCCCTGTCACTGTTCACTCCAGCAGAGACAATAAAACCACTAGATGTGCGCGATGCTTCAGCAGTTCCACCAAACCTGCCCCTGCACCTGCCCCCGTCACTTACCACCCCCTCTCCCTCTCCTTCCTCCTCGCCAAGGGCCATCCTTCTCCAGGCTGAGGGTCCCATCCCCTCCTCCTGCTTCAACCTCTCCTCTACTGGCTCCCTGCCATCACCAAGCGGAACCCCATTCCCAAGCCCAGCTTCACCCTCCTCTCCTGTTCTTGCTAATCTCTTAATAATTGTTTACAACCACCACACCGACTCCCACCACCCAGTCATTCCTCAAGTCACACCACTCCTCTGGCTTCAGCCCCCGACTCCCCTGGAAGGGCTCTCCACCCACAGACCTAAGTCCAGCTCTCCCGCCCTCTCCACTGAACTGGACAGAGGACCCCCTCCACTTTCATAACATTCGGCTCCCTTGTCTTCGTGACCCTGCACAATCCAGATCTTGTCTGTCACTCTTGCCTCCTCCCCTCTGCCAGCCCACCACCCTCTACTCCACCTGGAGCTGCTCTATTTTCTAAGGGCTCATTCTAAACCTCGGGGCTCCAGTTTGAAGGATTTTCTCTTCTCGATCCGTACCAGCTCCCCAAGCGGTTTCCGGTGCTTGACTTCTCTTATTATCTCCACGCACACTACTCCTGTCTGTTCATCTCCAACTCAGTCAGACTTCTCCGAGCTGAGCACTGTGTACATCAGACTGCTGACCCGAGACCTCCTCGTGGGCGGTTCACAAGCACTGCTAGGTCGGCACATCCTCAAGTGAACTTCACCCTGCGTCCACTTCCCGGCATTCTTCATCGCATTCACAGCGCTCCTGGCCCCTCAGGCCATGTCAGATCCCAGCTCTGGCACCTCCCCCCACTCCCCCATCCACTGGGTCAGGCCTCCCTTTCCAATGATCTTCGAAGTTTTTCTCCAATCTACTCATTTCTGTCCATCTACATTGCTACCACCTAATCCAAACGTCTTCCCCCTAAACTCTTACAACACTGTTTTCCTCCCTATATTCACACTCACACCATTTCCATTTATCCTCCAGAGGAGCCAACATAGTCCTTAAACTAAAAAAAAAATTTTTTAAACCCTCAAGTCTCCAAGTCACTGCCATTTCCCACTGGCCTTCACACAGAGCCCCCAATCCTACACACAGTCCCCAAGGCCCTGCAAGATTAGTTTCCCCCACCTCCCCAGTGCCATCTCCATCCCCCAGCGCCAGGCTCCAGGAACACGGGTCTTCTTTTAGTGACTCAAATATACAAAGTCCCTTCCCTCCTCAGGTCTCTGGACATGGGGGGGGCCCTGCCTTCACTCTCATTCCATGTCTTCCCCTGACTAACTTCTACAGGCCCCCATTTAACTGCCATCTCCTCGGGAACGCCTTCTTGACTTCTACCCCCATCCCAAGGCTAAATTAAGTCCCTTTCTATGTTTTCAGAGCACTCTGTACTTTTTTTTTTAATATAAATTTATTTATTTATTTTTGGCTGCATTGGGTCTTCGTTGCTGCGTGCAGGCTTTCTCTAGCTGCGGTGACAGGGGGCTACTCTTCGTTGCGG
This sequence comes from Stenella coeruleoalba, assembly GCF_951394435.1. Classification (NCBI taxonomy): domain Eukaryota; kingdom Metazoa; phylum Chordata; class Mammalia; order Artiodactyla; family Delphinidae; genus Stenella; species Stenella coeruleoalba. The sequence continues at coordinate 94,638,813 of NC_137157.1, forward strand.
TACGAGGGCTTCTCGTTGCGGTGGCTTCTCTTGCTGTGGAGCACGGGCTCTAGGCAGGCGGGCTTCAGTAGTTGCAGCACATGGGCTCAGTAGTCGTGGCTCGTGGGCTCTAGAGAGCAGGCTCAGTAGTTGTGGCGCACGGGCTTAGTTGCTCCGCGGCATGTGGGATCTTCCTGGACCAGGGCTCGAACCTGTGTCCCCTGCATTGGCAGGCGGATTCTTAACCACTGCACCACCAGGGAAGTCCCAGCACACTGTACTTTCTAATGAAGCAATCACTAAACTATTCAGGTGATTATCTGTTCAATGTGCTTTGATGATGTGTCATCTCCATCAGTCCAGTGATCATGACCTTGGACATTCAAGGCCAAGGAACGTCTGATATCTGATCGTAATGAGGGCTAAACTCTTAAAAACACTCACTATGCTGTGTCCAGGCACTCTTCAAACGCTTACACACATCAACTCCCTTGGGCCTCACAACACACTCTGAGGTAAGTATTTTATAACAGCTATTTAATAGATGAAGAAATTGTGGCTAAAAATGTTAGGCCATTTGCAGGGGTCACACTAAGTCATGGAGTTGGAATCTGACCCAAACATCAGATTCCCACTTTCAACCACTGCTCTGTCCGTCCACACACTGTGACACACAAATATCTGATGAATAAATAGATGGATAAATGGAAGAATTGCTATGGAAGCAGGCTCCACCTCATCCTCTGATTCCACAGTTATCACTGTAGTCTAAACCAAAGGCCTTACCTTGTAACTAAATGACCTCAGCAGTTTCTTAGCAGGTCCCCTCACTTCTCTTTCTTCTCCAGGCACGTGTTCCTAAATGATTCTTTCTCAAGGAGTTTCCTGACCCTATCAATCTGCCTTTCAAGCCAGCAGTGCCACTGCTACCTGTGAAGTTACCTGGCTTTCAGACTTCTCCCTAACAACGACCTTTCCAGCCACACGCCTGCTGTCTCCACTTTATTCACTCATCCCCAAATCATCTTCACGTACGTGAGATAGGCCTTTACACATACTGTTCTCTCTCCAGTGTTCTTCTTACCCCAAATCAAATCCTACCCGTCCTTTAAGAATCTGTTCATGTTCCTAAAAGTCACTGAAAAGAAATGCAGGCAACTCTTCCCTAAACTGCTGCATCACTCAAAGTTGGTACTGTTTACTTTTGCACTTCTTTCTTCTCTAAGCTCTTTGAAGACTTGACTCATTTTTCAATCCCCCAGTTTCTAGTATATACCTGAGCACATCAAAAGAGAGAGCGCAATATTTACTTGCTGACTGATAAACTAAAAGAATGAAACGAGTACTATGAGATCCCAGTTTGTATCCCACCCGTAAGAAGCTAAAACATTCAGGCTCTCTATATATGTATACACACACACACACACACACACACACACACACACTGGAGATAAGGCATGGGAAGCAGTGGTGAGGAAGACTTTACTGCGAACACAGTGAGCGGAAACAGACTGCTGAAGGTTGAGAGCTACAGTGACTCATAAAGACAAGGAATCAAGTGTTTTGCCAGTAACTCAGCCAGGTCAGCTTCACGTGTGTCTAACTAGAATTCCCTCAACCATCCCTTATCTTACAGAGACAGTACTGCAAGAAGAGAGAACTAAGACTTCCTGAATGAAACTGAGCCATGGAGGGCTAAAAGAAGGGTAAGGACATATGTGCTGTATTAAGAATAAGGCTTCCCACATCCACAGGACTGTTTTCAGTCAAGTCTACTTCCCTTCCTAACTCAAAGAACTAAAAAGGTGTAAGGTATTCAAGTTCTACAGAAATTTTTTTTAAAAAGGATTCTGAAAAGTGGTAATGGGGTGGAAGGGTGGGCCCTGGTCCGAGGCCATTCCCTTCACCCTCCCCAGCGTCAGTCCACAGGTCAAGTGGTCGCCACTGACCTGATCGGCATCTGCGTGAACTCCCGGAGGCTGAGCAGATGGCGCCTCCTGCTGGACCGCGGCCACCGCCCCGTTGGGCATCAGGATGAGCTGGGAGGCTAGAGGCACATTCCGGCCCAGGGTCCGGTTTACCTGCAACAGGTTTCCCAGCTGTGGCTGGCAAGGAGGAGGAAGAGGACGAGCAGAGGGAAGAGAGCAAGAGGAAGAGAAGAGAGACAGAAGAGACGGAAGGGAGGGACCACAAGACAAAATAAACAGAAGATACGAAACAGCTAAGCCCTGCCCCTTTCCACACCAACCCAGGAGACCCTTATTTTCCATGTGCGATGAAGCATCCGAAGAAAACCTAGAACGTGTATAAAACTATACACTGATAACAAAGAATCAAACGTCAAAGAAGTTGAGACAATGAGGATTGTGGAGCAAGTGTCTATATATAGTAAGCAGACAGGCCAAGACATAACACTTAGGATTCGTGTACTTGAGTCATAGGTTTAAAGATTAAACTATTATCTGACGCAAATTTCTCAAATACTAAGGTGAACATCTTCTAACTTAGGATCTCAATAATCTGCAGGCTACCTGTAAACACTAAGCATCACTTCTAGAGGTTAAGTAAGGCAGAAGAAGCAGATCAGCTTGTCTTAAAACATCTGGGTAACCATGATTAAATAAAACAGCTTTCACTCTGGGCATTCCCTGGTGGTCAGTGGTTAGGACCCGGCGCTTTTACTACTGTGGGCCCGGGTTCAATCCCTAGTCGAGGAGCTAACATCCCATAAGCTGCGTGGTATGGCCAAAAAAATAAAAAATAGCTTTCACTCAATAAGACACAGGACATTTATGCCCCTGGGGCAACAGCGACTGTGGCTTTCGCTTACCCGTAGATACATCTGGGCCTGGGACTGGTTGAGGGGTGGGGAGGTGGTGTTCCCCAGTAGCACAGATTGGGTCAAAGTGGTAGCACTGGGAGAGCTCACACTCTGGGATCGGCTGATGAGCTGGGCGGCCGACGTGGTGGCCAGATTGATCTGTGTGGTACAGAAAGGAACCAGGACTCAGGATTGGGGAGAGGTAAAAGGAAATATACACGACTGACAAATTCAGAGTGATGCGGTCAAGAACAGAGTATCTCACTTTCACAGAGTCAGGAGGAAATGAATAATACCTTGCTATCCATTACTGTCATCCGGCTACTGGAGGGTATCACCAAACCAGTCCCTAACCACCAGTGTAACAGTTGAGAAGGCAAAGGAACGAAACGGAACCGACCTTACTTCTCATTCAAGGCTTTGCTACCGCCTACGCAGGATTTTCCTCCTCCTTTCTTAGATCTCCTCGTTAAGACTCCTATACAGATCCAAGCTGGTTACTTTCCATTTTACTAATATTCTCTACGTAAGGGCAGTAAATACCATTGACGGCTCAATAAACACTCTCAGACCAGCAGCACAAAGTAGTTTAACCCAGAGACAAAGACCCAGAGAGGAAAGCCCCTCGGAGGGGAGGGGCAGTACTCACGGAGGCCTGGGTGGTGGTGGTCTGCTGCTGGGCAGGGCTGGTGTTTGGGGAGCTGGCCTGCCGACTGGCAGCAATCGTGGCCTGTTAGAGGGGAAAGAAGACAAGAAAGAGCAGAGACAATGAAGGAAAAGGCTCTGAATCTGCCAGTAATAGATCACAGGCACAAAATATAATAGAGATCTCAGGTAAGAACTGAGAGCCTCTACTATGGAGCAAGGACCAGTGTCTTCACGATCCCAATTACCCTCATGTTGTCACATATGCTAACCCAATAACTCCCACATACCCAGCCGGGGCAGGCAGGCAACCCACTCTCTTCCTCCCACTTTCTTTTAGCTGCAAGAAACTTTGGTCAGGTGACGTCATGAGTCACTGCTAAGTCCAACCCAGTGCTGCCCAATCAATACAAATATAATACGAGCCACATATATAATCTAGTATGAACATTTCTCGAAAAGTGAAGAGAAACAGGAGAAGTAAACTTTAATAATTTACTTTATTCAAGCTGATCTATCTCATTTCAACATGTAACCAACATAAACAAACTACTGAAATTTTTTTTTCACACTAAGTCTCTGAAATCCAAAATCTTTTCGCACACCTCCGTTTGCACTAGCTGTATTTTAAGTGCTCAATAGCTACCTGTGGCTAACGGCTACCATACTGGACGGTACAGGTCTAGCACAAAGCCATGCTACCTCTAAAAGGTAGTTTCCCCACAGTTCTTACTGACAGCCCAGACACTAAGGTCCCTTCAGCCTCCTGCAGGAGGACAGGAGGCAGAGGAGACTGTTTCCAGCCTGGCTCAGCGGAGAAGGTAGCGTGCCCCGACCCACCTGTAGTGCCTGTTCCCTCCCTCCTGGGCCAGCTAGCTGCTGACCTCTCACCTGCTGGACGGCAGCCAGGCTGTGCAGCTGGGCATTGCTGAGCTGCTGCTGGAGCATGAACTGGTGGAAATACTGAGCCGCGTTGGGCTGACGCTGCAGTGCCTGCAGAGCCTAGGAAGAAAGAGCGGGGATCAATCCACTTAGAATGAATCACTCCTGGGACTTGCCTGGCGGTCCAGTGGTTAAGATTCCTTGCTCCCAATGCAGGGGCACGGGTTCGATCCCTCGTCGGGGAACTAACATCCCGCAAGCCGCATGGCGTGGCCAGGAAAAAAAGAAGAATCACTCCTAACTCCTATTCTATGGAAATCACTGTGATCCTCTGAAAGGGACATGTGGGAAGGAGGGAAACAAAGGAAGATGGGTATCTGGTTAAACTGTCAACATCTGATTTGTCCATTTTTATATCAGAACCAGTAAGTCCTTAAAAAGTAGACAAGCAGTTAATTCTGCTGTGCTCTATTCTTGAAAAGTAAAGCAGTGTAACTCACATGAACTCTTATTTCCCAAAAGGAATCTGTTAATATACGATATAACAAAGAATTAGGACTAAACTGGTTTGAAAATAAATGGGATGTTGATTAATGTAAAGAGAAGAAGAAAATAAAAGACCATATTCTAGGGATACAATAAAGGTGACAGAATCCTAAGGGGTTGGATACAATGAAAAATAGAGTAAACGGTCACTTATGAAAGACTGTATCAGGTAAAATTTTCAAGTAACTGGCATTTTCAAACACCTACAGCATAATACTAATGGGTGTTTATCAAGATGATACTGGTAATTCAGTTTTAACATTAACTTCAGGATACTACTGTATTCTTTTTAATAATTAGGACCAGTCTTAGGATATGCATAGTTATTCTAGTAGCTAAAATATTTTAAGTAAAAGTTCTTAACTTCCATTACTCAGGATGATTTTCAAGAAAGACCAAAAATTAAAAACCTGACAATCCATAAAGAGAAATGGTTAGTTAGAATCTAGCAACATGAACTGAATGGCATAAAAACCTTAAAGACTGAATCTCATTCTGCCTCCTTGCTCAAACTGTTGTGAACTCCTAAGATTCTCAGAACTGGAAGGGACCTTAGTTGTCACCTAATCCAACTCCCCGCGTTTGCTGGAAAGGAACCAAGGGCAATTATCTTCCTGCATCCTTGCCCACCCCAAGCCAATGCTCACAGATCACAGCCCCTCAGAGCTAAGCCTCACCTGCACTGCTTGCCGTTCGTACAGTGACATCTGAGCTATCTGGGGCCGAGAGCTGCCCCCAGAGCCGGAGCTCCCATTGGTGGAGTTGGAGCTCTGCTCACTCTCAGTCTCCATGATGGAGGTCCAGGGAGCCCGAGGCTGGCGCTCCGACTCGAGACCTAGATGGAAGCAGCAAAGGATCCAAATTTACACCCGATCTCAAACTACTATTTCATGTCATTATTCAAGTTATCTAAGAACCTTCCTCTTCTTCCATAAACCATGATTTCTCCAGTTTAATAACTACCAGATCTTCAATATACTCTTATAACCATAACTTCCCCACACCACCTTTTAAAGCTAAGCAGTGTCTCAAAATAAACAACTTTTACCTATTCCCTCATGCCCTTAAATATAAAATGGCCAGAATGTAAGGCGGTTCCTCCTAATAGTAAGGCCACCTTATATCCCCATAACACTTTTAAATAGTTTAAAATCGTCCCATTTAAAATTTACTGTTATCTCATCTCTCTCCGCATGTGCAACACCATTATCAGCATTATCTTATTAACAATGGTCACCATTTACTGAGAAGCCACTAGGTGCCTCCTCTCACTGGGCTAGGCTCTTCAGCTCCATTATCTCTCAGTGCTTTACAGTAAATATAATTATCCCCACTTTACAATTGTGGAAATGAGGTTTTCTGAAGTTAAAGTTGTCCTAGTTAAGTATCAAATCTTTACACTAGGACATGCTTCTTCAAACCAAAAACAATCTATGATTAAGGCAGTGTCACTCACTTTGAGTACTCACTGTCATCATTTTATGGAGGAGGGGCTTAAGATACAGATACCAATACATTGAATGCATCATAGAAAGGCATAAAACTAGGAGACAGAAGAACTAGCCTACAGCCCATATCGCCCGAAGAGCTGCCTGGTTCCCACTCAGGCTACTTGTAACACCTTGGACATGTCACTTTCCCTTCTTATAACCTCAGTTTCCCTGTTTGCAAGGAAGGCTTCACAAATAAGTATAATACATCATTTTAACAAATGACTTACAGGTATTAAACACAGTAAAGACAACAATGAAAATCTTCAAGAAAATAAGATTCAACTTTTGAGTCCACTAAAGTAGTCAGAATTTACCCTCTGGGGTCTACACTAAAATTTGCAAAAAGACATGAAAACATTGCTAAGAACCAAGCAAAGAGACAGATGAGAAGTAGGAAGAAACATGCCTTTGAAGCAGCACTAAATGACAATAAGGTTTTTTTGTTCATTCTTTTTTTTCCCCTTTTCTGTTAAACCTAAATACTATATTGTCTACTTTTGAGGCGTGGAGCCGCTATAAATATCGGATCAGCACAGCACAATTTGGTTTTGGAATGTAAACATCAAACCAGAATTTCTGCTAAGGGGTGTCGACAGTTTTATTAGGGTGGATCTATTTTAATGACTGCATTCAAAACAAACAAAGTAAACAAAATCAAAACGCTTGGGCTTGGAAATAAAGTTGGGGAGATTTTTTATGATTCCATTCCCAGTATCATCTGATTGCATCGTTATTCCCCAAGAATTCAGTTGCACAGGAATAGCAAATGTTACTGCAAACACGGATATAACCCAAGAAGTACACAGAAGAAATCATACTGGCTTCAAGTCTAGCCTATCTTCTCCCCACATCTTTTGCCAAAATATTAAAGCACTAAACAGATACAGACCCATGAATCCTCATTATCAGCATGTGAAGAAAAAAAGTGGGTAAGGGTTAGAGGCAGCACGGCACAGCTGTATAGATCACCGGACTTAGTTCACTGGACTCAGAGACAGGAGGAGACCCTGGAGGGGACATTAATTCCCTTCATGGGTGAAAATGCTAATAAAACGTACGATCCCTCATCTCCCCCCAAAATGGAAGTCTTATTAATTTTTCAGAGTGAGAAACAGAAAAGAGGTGGAAAGGGACCAGCTTAAAGTTTTTAATAAAATCAGGAGAAACTGTCATCAAAACCAGGATTCCTGGATCCCAGGCACATAAATCTATTCATTAATGATCAGTGTTGGGACTGTAAAATTAAATACAGAAAGTGAAGATAACAAAAAGTTTGGGAAGCACAGTGAATTTAAATTTTCAGAATTTAACTGGAAGAGAAGCTGACCCATAGAGGTCCCCAAAGTAACTAAACCACGGTCATCCTGAAAGGCAGCATTTGGGCGTGTGTGGTTGGGTTGGAGCAGACCTTTGGCAAGGAGCTGGAAGAGGATATTGAAGTGGACCTGGTACTCGGCCTACCGAGCCAAGAGTTGGAGGAAATCAATTTCCCCAAGCACGAAACTGTCTCGTAGGAAGGATGGGGCATAGCAAGGGGGGCGGGAGGAGGGGGGTGGTTCGGGGAAGGCTGTGCCAAAGAAATGGAAGCCATGTGAAGAAGAGGGAGAGGAGACGCCCCAGGGGTCCTTGTTGTACCTAGAACCTGGATGAGAACGACGTTCGCAAGAGGGATCAATCACACCGCGGGACGGGGGTCGACTGAGCGGTGCCAGCAGTGAACCGACCCAAGTGAGCGGAGAAATGTGCTTACTGAGAGCGGGGAGACAGACAGAAGTCGAGGAACTGGAAGCTGAGGAACCCAGCGGACCAGAAAAAGCAGGGAGATAACTAGACAGCATGCTTGGATGGGAAAGCCAAAGTCAGAGACGGGAAAATGAATGAGAGAATGAGCGGTCAGAAGCAACTAGGGTGACGGACGGACAGCAGTGAGCACAGCGAAATGAACAGAAGAGCGGGAGGCTGGACAGGCAGAGGGAAGGACCGCAGAGCGAGCGCCAGAGGTAGGCAGGGAAAGACGCCGGGGGAGGTACCTGGGGCGTTCCACAGCCCGAGGTGGCGGAAGAAACATCCCCGCGCAGCCAAGCCCCCGGAGGTCCTGCCCCTGCCCGGCCCGCGGCCGCCCGCTTACCTCCGCGCCTGGCTCTGCACCCGAGCGCTCTCGGGGGGGCGTCCACCTCACGTGCCGGGGTCCCCCGGCGCCGGGCTGGGCGGGGGGCTCGCTCGGCCTCCGCGGCGGGCTCCCCTCGCCTCCTCCCCTTCCTGGAGGGGCGGGGGCGCCGAGAGCGGGGTGGGAGGCGCCCGGCGCGGCCGCGGCTCCCCGCCCCTCCCGCCGCTCCGGGTGCGGGCCGGCCGCGGCTCCGCCAGGCCTTCGGGGCTCGCTCGGGGCCTGTCACTTCCTGCCGGGCCGAGAGGGTGGGGGCTGCAGGCCGGGGGCTGCGGGCCGGGCTGGAGGAGGGGGCTGGCGGGGAGGTGCTTCCGGGGCAGCCGGACCCCTCCCCCGTCCCTCCCCCTCCCCTCGGCGCCCTCCCCCCTCCCTCCCGCGAGTCCCTCGTTTCCTGCCGGCGCCCGTTGCCATGACGACGCTGCTGCCAGGCCTCCGCGCTTAGGCCCCGGGGTTTTTTGTGTGTTTTTTCCCCTCTCTCGCTCTTTCTCCTCTTTTTTCCCCTTCTTTCTCTCCGAGTTCTGCTCGCCGGTGGGAGGGACGAAACGGAGAAAGTGCTGGCCTCTAGCGGGGAACTCACCTCTCACAGAGAGGGAGAGGGAGATGGGAGAAGGGAGGGAAGTGACGTGGAAAAGGGGAAAAAAGAAGGTATTTTTCTGGAGCTTCTGGGAATAAGGGATAGAAAGAAAGGATCAAAGAGACCAACAGGCTGAGCGGGAGAAAACCAAGCAACAACCCTAGAGAAACGGCAGACGGGAAAAGGAAATAAAGCCGAGGAAAGGAGAGAAAAGGACAGAAAAAGATTGAGGAAAAGGAGAGAGAATGTTGATTGTTTCATTCCTCATCCCTCACCTCCACTCGGAGAAGGCGGGAAAGCTGTACAGAAACAGTAAACCCGTTAGGAGTTGACATTCCTTTAAAAGCAACAGCCCAATATAACTTGCTTTGAATAACACATTTCAGTCTGTTATTTCAGGGATTTGGGTGTGTGTGTGTGTGTGTGTGTGTGTTCTTAGATTTAAATATGTATGTAAAAGAGAACGACAGAAACAAGTGAGAAGGCTAGGGGTATAAAGAGAATAGAACAATGGGGCTGTGTTTGGGAAGGCTAAACATTTGGTGAAGCTGTGGCCTTTGTCATTTTTTATCAGTTTTTAATTCTCTTAGTCTTTGAACATTCGGCAAATATTTCTAGAGCACCTACTATGTGCAGCCTCGGTTCTGAAGGCTTAGATTACATCAGTGCACAGAAAAAAGATAACTGCCCTCATTAGCCTTTACGGATGGGGCGAGGGACTGCCTTGTGGATAAATAAGGTTGTTGCTTTTTCTGATATTATCGTGGTTGAGTAACTATTCTTACCTCAAGTCTTTTCCTAACTTCTGTTCTAACCAGTTATTTTCTCTGTCAACCTGCTCTTCATTCTCTCCTTTAAAAGCCAAGGCATGATTTATTTTTAGAAAGAAAATAGAAGTATTCTCTTTGTTTATATATTAGATCTATTTAGATTTTCATTGAGAGAGGTGTGTTTGGGCACCGGGCCCTTAATTTGTGGTAGCCAGATTTATGGCAGAGAAAAATCTCAGCCAAGCTTCTAGGAACCAGTCAGACAGGTATGTGAAGGAAGAAACAGGAGGGCAGCCAAAGGACTGGAAAAGCAAAGACATGAGGTGTGGGGAGGTGAAAAGGTACGTTGCCAGGATGGATGACAGCTTTGGCTGAGGATGAATTGAAAAGATTCTGGCAGAGAGAAGTCATGGTAAAAACTAGGTAAAGCATTAGTCATTTAATTCAAACCTAGATTTTTGGCATGCCAAAGAAGTTTAAAGCTCTCTTTCGTAAGCTTAGAATGGATATAGTGAGCCTAAGCTGACTTCCTGGCACCAGTGAAAAAGTTCTATCTATAGACAATTTTTAGATTATATGACATTCAGGTCAAGGAACATTATTCATGTTTCTATGGGAGAATTATCACTGTGAAGTATTTAAAGAAGTGTTTAAACATATCCCAAGGAGAAGGAATCCAGATGCCAGAGGGTATGCACTCATCTTTCCAATAGCCTATGGGATTTCGTACCTGGAGGGTACATGGCCATTTCAGCCCCCATTAGAAGTGGAACAGAATCACTACTATTGCATATAATTTCATTCCGTCTCTAAAGATTTTTTTCCCCCCTGGGTCATGGACCCCTACATCTACTAAAAGTTATACATTTAGATGATGTTAGGGGATAAGGTAGTGATGATGTGTAATTTTGTTGAATTTCTGATATAAATCTAGTCTACAAATACTCTGTCACAAAGCATGCTGTATTGATTATGGGCCATTATTTTAATTTTCTATGTTAAAGGCTTGTATCCCTCACTTCACAGTAATTCTTTTCAAGTTCATTTCTCCCTCCAAGGCAGACCAGACTTCCAGGGTCATAAGTCTAACCAATTTTCCAAAGACAAATTCAGCTTAAAAAAGAAATTTATTAACAGCAAAGTGAAGTATTAGGAAAACCTCCACCCAGAAGGAAATCCTTGTCAAAGACTCTGTCAGCTTGGGAAATACTGAAAACCTTATCTAGACCTAAATAGAGCAGAACAATTTGTGATTCCTAGAAAATCTTCAACTGACCTTTCTTTCTTTCTTTTTTTTTTTTTTTTTTATTTGTGCTAACCTTTCTCATTTTCATTTAATGATTATGCTGGAATTAGCCTTTTCTTTTTCAAACCAAATTGTCTTCTGAATAGAAGCCAAATAATTTCTTTACTCTGCATAACACTGCAAAGCCATTAGCCTAAATAGGTGAAAAGGAAATGCATTCTATCTGGTGTGTAGAAATGGAAGCCCTCCCCCTGCAAACTTTTCTGAATAAAGAAAGATCAGGACTTGAAGGAAATCAACTGTTTGGCAGCAAATAAAACAAATAGAAAGTAATATAATTTTGCACATCAACTGAACATTGAATAAGCCTTCTTCAAGCTTCTCTTCGAAGCCCAGCAATGTGCAATGAATTGTGAAGGAAAAGAGGTGTTACTGTCATGTATTTACAAATAACCAAGTAAGTAAGCATGTGTGATCTCATTTTTATGCAAATGTGGATGGGAGGAAGTAGGGGAAAAAAATCAAACTTTACTTTAACCAATTGTGGATGTGAACCTCCATACACATCCCACCCCTATCCCACCACAATTCTGTATGCCACTTCTAGGTCTAGTTGGGAGAAAATGAAGATTAAGAAAATTCACAGATGCTAATATTTTAAAAGCAAAAAAAACCTTTAAAATTATGCAAGCCCCTCAATTTTAAGTGGAAAAAATTGAAGGCTAAAAGATGAATATAGAAGAGGGGCATTTCATAATCCCTGGCAAATAGAAGATATCCAATAAATACTGATTAACTGAATTAATTTTCTAGGTGCTTGCCCTTCTCTGAACTGAAAAAAAATATGTGGAATTAAAAGATATAAGAATACCTCTCACACAGTGAGAAGACACTGTCTTAGGAACCAGGAAGATGGGTCTTACCAGACACTGAGTATGTCGGCATCTTGATCTTGGACTTCCAGCCTTCAGAACCTTGAGAAATAAACGTTTGTTGTTAAGCAGAAAAGAAAAAGAATTCCTCTCACTTCTCATCACTAATACCCATAGTGGTGTTCAGGACACACTACCCCCAAAATATAGCATCTTGGCATATTGAGTATCTTAAGCTGAAGGAATTTGAGAAAATGACAGAAGCAGGAAAGTCAGTCTGATCTCCTTCTTTCCTCTCTCCTTCCTTAAAACAGATCATAAAACCCTCATGTGAGAGGTGCCCTGGGAGGGAAGGAAAATCCTTATCTCTGAAGACAAAAGGACACAAAGAAGAATCCTCACAGACAGGCCTTGCTAAATTTCGCCCAGTCGCTACAATCACCTCGTACTCTTTAACCTAGTTATCCCTCCATGCCTGTCACAGCTTCATCAAACCCGGCCTAAAAATATACCGGTCTGTTTCTTTGAGTCTTCATCTCTTTATGAAGTCTCCCGTTTCACATCAGAATTATACTAAATAAATCTTTTGAAATAAATTTCTAGGCCCAAGATGGAACTACTCCTGCCCTCTCCATAACCTTTTCTGGTAGCTATTGTTAATCCTTAATTTACAGTTTATCCTTAATTTGAAGCTAGGAAGTTCAGGTAAATTGCTCAAAGTTCATGGGAGTTGTAAGTAATTGAGTCAGAATTTAAATTCAGGTCTGTCTGACTCCAAAGCTCAACTACATCACGTCTTTCAGTGTGAAAAATAGAATAGTGCAAAAGATCTATTTAAAATGCTTAGCACACACATAAACATTTGAACAAAGATGTTTGGCATTTGCCATCATAAATACCCTTAATGGAAGGCCCACCTGCCTTTGGTAACAAGGGAAATAACTGGCGATCAGTCTACATAGATACTGGGGAGATGTCGAAGCAAAAAATAAAGAAGAGAGACGTATATATCACTTTCCTAAATTCTCTGTTTTCTCCTTTATCGGCTTATAAACTATGATAAGCAGGTAATGGCCCCAAAAGATGTCCTCGTCCATGAAGCCTACGACTGTGTTATGGTATGACAAAGGGGAATTAAAGCTGCAGATGGTATAATGCTGTGTGAAAGGAAAATCAAAATGGGGTTGCTATTGCTAAGAGAGCTCTCTAAAATGGAACTGGGAGGTCATTAAAGAAGTGTGACTTATGCACATCTCCTCCTGGATGGAATTTGACCTTTTGACCTGATGAGGTCATCCAAAACACCTGCTAGAAACTCAAGATACTTATGGGACCCTCACCCTAAAACAACTCATGATTCCTAAAGGACAGTGATTTTCTGACTTGCATCAGAGCCAATCACAATTCTCACCAGGCAACTTTTAACAATCTCATGACTTTTTGTCTTTAAAAAACCCTGACTCTTTCTCTTCCTTGGAACATCCTTTCGGGACTACCAGAATAACCTGTGTCTCCTGAATTGCAATTCTTAAGATCCCAAATAAACTTTTATTTGCAGCCTCCTACATTATTTTATTGGTTGACAGTTGCTAATCACCTGACCTTAACATAGGAAGATTATCCAAGATTATCTGGATGAGCCCAATGTAATTATAAGAGCCCTTTAAAGTGTTAATGGAGAGGCAGAAGACAGGTTGAGAGATGTGATGGGAGAAGGACGCATCCTGCCATTGCTGGCTTTGAAGGTGAAAGGGGACCATACGCTGAGCAATGCAGGAAGCCTCTAGAAGCTGGAAACAAACGAACAAACAAGGAAATGGATTCTTCACTAGCGCATCCGCAAAAACCTCCTGATAGCACCTTGGTTTTCACCCAGTGAGATGCACGTCAGACTTCTGATCTACAGAACTGTAAGATAATAAATTTGTGTTGTTTTCAACCACTAAGCTTGTGGCACATTGTTACAGCAGCAATAGAAAGTGAACACAGAAGCTAACCGGTATTTCAAAAAACAGAAACTAATCTTACACCTTTTCTGCTGCCGAAAGTCCAGCCAGCTGCCAACTTCTTTACTCCTTTGTTTGCTAACAACTGGAGAAGTTATTGTATCACATGCTTGGGCTAATCAAGGAGAAAGTGCTCAGGAATCATTTTGAGTGGCAGCTTTTCAGTTCTGTGAAAACGCCATTCAAGTGTAATTTTCAAAAAGGTAGAATCATAACTCTCATACAAAAATAAAATGAACATGTGTCAAAGATTTCATGTAACTTGTTAATTAATGAAAGAACCGGTGAGGTACTAAAATCAGTTAAAAGTGCATTCGAGAAGCTGGATGTTTAGAGGCAATTTAATAAAGGTATGTTAGAGAAGATTGCTGAGTTGAATAGAAAATTGGTTAATGTCATATTCGACCATGAACCATAACCTTAATAAGGATATCTTTTCCACTACTGGACAGGAACTATTTGCAGGTTTGAGTTAACCTCTGCCTCTTCAGGGTTGTAAAATAACTCAGTCAATAGGAAATCAATGCAAGGCCCAAGCCCAGCACTAAACTGAAAGAACACCTAGGAACCTCTTCCCTCTATTTCTAATTTTCGAATCATCTTTCTGACAACTATAAATCCGAGTAAAGAAACTGTCAGAGTTGGCAAAGTCAGGGAGAACAGATCTCCCCATCCAAGCTCCCTGAGTTTTCCTTCCTGACTGCATTCTCGAGACATAGATGGCAGACCACCAACAATTGCAGCAAACCTGTTCTTCCCTCAGACTTCCTCAGCTTAGAAAATGGCAATCCCAGATGTCAAGACGAAGACGTGTTGGAATCATCCTTAACTCTTTTCTGTAGTTTATACCCTACATCTAAGTCCTCCATATATCAAGTATTCAACAAAAAATAGTTTGAGGACCTACTACAACACAGTCACTTTTTTCTCTCATGCATGTCCATCAGTCGACAAAACAGGCAAGAATTCTTACCTTCATGGAGCTTGCATTCTAGTGGGGGAGAAGAACAGTAAACAAATAAAATCTAAAATCTATGGAATGTTAATGATGGCAAGTGCAATAGAGGAAAATTTTTAAATGGAAAAGGGTTGGGGGAATTTGGGTATAGGGCTAGAATTTAAATACGGTTGTCAGGGAAGACCTCACAGAGAAGACGGTACTTAAGAAGAGAGATGAAGGGAAGAGAGGCAGCCATGTGTATATTTGCTCCAGGAAGAGGGATCATGTGCCAGTGCGTTAGAGGAACCATGCGGTTCAGGGAACGATACTCCAAAATACGACATCTTGGCATATTGAATATTTTAAGCTGAAGGCGGAAACGAGAAGGTCAGCAGAAAACAAGAAGGAAACAGCAGAAACAAGAAGGTCAGAGTGAACTTCTCCCTGCCCTTCTCCCTTGAAAAAGGTTATAAACCCTCATTTGAGAAGCGCTCTCCCTATACTGTACCTGGAGGAAAGGAACATCCTTACCTCTGAAGCCAGGGATGCCAAGAAGGGGCCGAACAAACAGGTCTTCCTGAGTTCCTCCCAGTTTTCGACATTTCCCTCATACCCTTTGACCTGTCGGATTTCTCCTAGACTGTCCACTCTTCATCAAACCTAGCATAAAAGTGTGTGGGTTTTGGCTTCCCTGGTGGCTCAGTGGTTGAGAGTGCGCCTGCCGACGCAGGGGACTCGGGTTCGAGCCCCGGTCCGGGAAGATCCCACATGCCGCGCAGTGGCTGGGCCCGTGAGCTATGGCCGCTGAGCCTGCGCGTCCGGAGCCTGTGCTCCGCAGCGCGAGAGGCCCGCGTACCGCAAAAAAAAAAAAAAAAATGTGGGGCTAACCATTTCTACAGGTTTTCATTTCCGTATGAAGGCTCCCTAGTCACATCAAAATTATATTAAATAAACGTGTATGCTTTTCTTCTGTTAATCTGTCAGTTTAAATTTCAGACCCAGCCAGGAATCTCAAAAGGATCAAGGAAACTTTTCCCTCCCCTACAGGAAGAGCAAGCGCAGTGTGTCTGGACCAGAGTGAGACAGGAAGAGAGGAGAGGGAGATGAGGTCAGAGGTGTAAAGTGTGGGAGTGCCAGGGGAGGACTGGAGGAGGGAGGGAGGAAGCAAATCATGATTGTAAAACCTGACATCAGCTTTTACTCCGGCTGAGAAATGTTGGGAGGATTTGAGTAGAGGAGTAATATGATCTGATTTACATTTTTTAACAGGATCGCTCTGGCTGCCGTGATAAGAACAGGCATGAGAGACAGGGATGGTGACCAGTCAGGAAGCATCTGCAGTAGAGTGGAGTGATAACAGTGAAAGAGGTGAGAAGTGGTCAGGTACTGGATATATTTTGAAGCTAGGGCCAATAGGATTTACTGACGTAATGGATGTGGGAGGTGAGAAAAAGAAAGAAAACAAAGGTACCTCCAAGGATTGCTGCCTAAGAATAGACCTTAGAGGTTATTCTATAAGAGGCTGCATAGAGCTGCCATATTCTTCTTTAACAATTGCATAGTATTCCCTTGTGTAACTATGTTGAATGGGCATCTTTGTTATATAATATAGATACATTGGTAAACATTTTTGTTACTTGTAATATTTTACAGCCACAATATTCTTAAACATGTATCAATACACATAGATGCAAGCATAACTGTAAAATGAATTCCTTAAAGTGTAATTGTTAGGTCAAAATATGTGCATGTTTTATATTTCAGTAACTATTGCAAAATTGCTGTCCATAGAGGTTGTACTCTTATATTTTGTTAAGTGGGTAAATTAATGCTGGAAGCCAGAATTAGAGATAATCCTGGGTCTCCTTATAGAGATGAGTCAGGGCAAGGATGGCATGTGGAAATGTCATCTCATTCATGGTATAGTAGAAAAACGATTTAAAAACCTCAGTTTTAGATGACTTCTTATCTAAGCCTTGTAATTTTATAGTTGTCTTTTTCTATCTTTTTAACTTTTTTCTCTTTCTCTCTGCCTTTCTAACCCTCCATGCACACTCCCACCAATCCACTTACCTCCACACACACACAGAAAACATGTCTCCTGTAGACACTTGTTAACTAAAGTTAAGCTATACCTCCCACAAAAGGATGATGTGTTATCAATAGAATACACACTTTTTTTTTCTTTTTAGAGTACACACTTTTGGTAGTTTTTTTTTTTTTTCTTTTCTTTTTTGGCCACATCACACGGCTTGTGAGATCTTAGCTCCCCGACCAGGGATCAAACCTGGGCCCCTGGCCGTGGAAGCACGGAGTCCTAACCACTGGACCGCTGGGGAATTCCTTGATAGTTTTTTTTTTCCTCCAATATTTATTTGTTTATTTGGCTGCTCCCGATCTCCGTTGTGGCATGTGGCATCTAGTTCCCTGACCAGGGATCGAAGCTGGGCCCCCTGCATTAGGAGCGCGGAGTCTTAGCCACTGGACCGCCAGAGAAGTCCCTCCTTGATAGTTTTGTTTATAGTAATAAATTTATGCTGAGCCTTTTGTTTTTCTTGAACCAACATGATACATTTACAAGATACTGGTTAGGGTTAGAAGTATATTATTTGACCATGAATGAGTTTTCTGCACATAAATCAAAGCTGCTAAATGAAAAGGCAAGCCCACATGGATTCTGGCATCAACAGTATTAGCGGGAAATTTGAGAGTATTGCTTCCAGGAGCTATCTAGGTATGCTCAGCTTTAGTAATCCTAAATACTACATAAAAATAAATACAACAGATTCAACCATTTGCCCAATAAGTTCAAAGTTGACATATAGATGAAGAGAAGTTTAGATTTTTGAAGACACTAACTGTAATATCACATGAATGGTCAGTATGTCTCATCTTTGTACCGAGAACAGTATGTAACGATGACCCAAGTAGAGAAAGCAACAACATTGATCCTAGGCAGGGTATGGCTTCTGTAGCCTAATGGCTTGGTGGTCCTGCTAAAGGTGATTATTTTACTGTCTGAGTGTCATATAGGTAGTCTGATTTCTTAATTTTGAATATGTAGGGGAGAAAAAACTTCTCTCTACCCTCTTAAGTTCTGTAACTGGAACCTGTAAATTAGGCTGACAAAGACAGATTAACAGGAGAAAATGTTTATTTCATATGCACATGACAGGAAGGGCTCACGGAAAAGAAGTGAAAAATCCCAAAAAGCAGTTAGGTCTGGTAGCTTATATACCATTTTAACAAAGGACAATAGATTTGTAGAGAAATAAGACAAAGAAAAAAAGATTTGGGCTTCTAGGGGCGGTAAATTGTAAGAAGGTATACATATTGAGGAAACCAATGGAAAATAAGGGTTTCTTTATTTATTTATTGGTTTGGCCCTGCCACCAATAAATTTGCGAGATCTTAGTTCTCCAACCAGAGATTGAACCCGGTCCCTCTGCAGTGAAAGTGCAGAGTCCTAACTACTGGACCACCAGGGAATTCCCAATAAGGGTTACTTTAGTAAGATTTGTTTGTGTAGACCCATCTTGATACCATCTTTCTCTTATTGTCTCTAGTGATTGAGAGTTGTTCTGGTCTTCCTGGTATGGGAGAGGAAGTGGGATGCCTTCACAAAGGGACATTTATGCCCTGATTTTAGACATAAGGAGAGTGTGGAGAGCTTTTCTTACATCTGTGGTTTCTCAATTGCCTTCAGCTGAAAACAATCCTTATATCAAAGTGGCATATTTCGTAGTGACATATTCTTTTTTTTTTTTTGGCCGTGCCATGCGGCTTGCGGGATGTTAGTTCCCTGACCAGGGATTGAACCTGGACCACAACGGTGAAAACACTGAGTCCTAACCACTGAACCACCAGGGAATTCCCTGTAGTGGCATATGTTAATAACTTTCAGATGCATCCCTTATAAAACCTGAATCCATATACCTGAATCTATAATTCTTTGCACAAATATAACACCCTTTAGAGAATTAGTAAATATTTCCTGTGATTTAATTATTTTACTCTGTTCAAGGTATTTTGCTAGGCATTATGGATGTACTAAGATGAGCAAGAATATTCATTCATTTCAAGCAAATTAATAATTAGGAAACAAAGGTATATATATTAAGTCTGTGGTTAAGGGCATGAATTGGGAGATTGGGATTGACATGTATACACTACTATGTATAAAATAGATAACTAATGAGAACCTACTGTATAGCACAGGGAACTCTACTCAGTGCTCTGTGGTGACCTAAATGAGAAGGAAATCCAAAAAAGAGGGGATATATGTATATGTATAGCTGATTCACTTTGCTGTACAGTAGAAACCAACACAACATTGTAAAGCAACTATATTCCAATAAAAACTTTAAAAAAAAAAAAAGAGCATGAACTTTGAGACCTGGGTTTGGATCCTGACTCTGCTGCTTACTAATTCTGCCATTTACATGGTCCTGGGCCTGTAATATAACCTCTGTAAGTCTCATTTTCCTTATCTGTAAAATGAGGGATCTACCTACCTGTCAGGAATGTTGTGAAAATTAAGTGAGTAATACATAGAATGCATTTAGCCCATTGATTGTCCTTGGTAAGTATTAAAAAATATTGATTGTTATTATTTTTATTATTAATTATCAACTGGAGTGTAAGGCAGATTGTGATTAGGACTGTGTAAAAAGATTATACATACTCAAAGATACAAAGGTCGCATCTGGTCTCCAAAGGAGTTGCCCTTCCTACAAAAAAGAGAAAAATAATATCTGGAGTAGTGTTTGGTCAGAATATGAAGGAATCAGAGGGAACATCTTTAAGAATCTTCTCTCTTGATCAAACTGGCCAAATGACAACCTCAACAGTCATTTATATTAACCAACTATGCCAGATGATTTTTACTTTTTATCCCTTTAATCTTCACATTGATCCTGAGAGATCATCATTACAGGGTTATAAAAAAAATTAATCATCAGAAACCACAAATGAATAGAGTTGGGAGACCAGAAGGGGGAGATCTCACACCCCACAGCCATAGCAGAGCCCAATAGGAAGAAGAAAGACTCCTCTTTGTTCCTGGCAAGGACTTGGCCGATGAAAACCCATGGACTCTGTTTACTATAGCCCTCCCAACTTTCTTTTCCTCTCTATAAAGGTGTTCTCCTTCCTTTGCTGTGCAGGGACTTGCACTTGACTTGCCATGGTTGCAGACCCCGAATTGCAGTTCTGGGCTGATCCAGAATATATCCATCTTTGGTGGAGAAATATCTGAGAGTCTATTTGTTTCAGGTCAACAGTGTCTTGTCTAGATCTGGGGGTTATTAATGAGCCTGCACTCAAACTCTGTCCCTGGTCTGGCTTCCTGGAAGTCCTTAGAGAGAGCCAGATCCAGAAAAACCACTGCAAATAAGTAGCACATTATCCATTTTTCTGGTCTCCTTCTCCCTCAGCAAGCACGGCCCAAATCATGTCAGTGGTTTCTTGGATTATAAACCTCTAAGGTTGCTTGTGTCAAAAGGTGAACTGTAGGGTGAACTCATGAAATCTCCCCTAATTTCTACTCTTTAACTGTAAATGAGTATAATATCTCCTTTGTGTCCCCATGATATTTTAAGTATAAAATAAAATAATCAGTTGGAAAAGGCTGTAAAACAAAAGCTACAAGTGCTAGGAGAGGAAACTGAAATTTATTGGAAGCTTCATTTGAAAGTTAACCCAGTTCTCTAGAAGTAGGACACTTTTCAGGAGAAAATAATCAATATGTATATGACCCAAATCATGTTTTCAACACTGTACTGGGCAATGTAAGAGATACAGAAGAACTATAAAACATTGTCCCTATTCTCAAAAAGCTTGTAGTATGGTAGGGTAGAAGAAAATTACTCATGTACATTGCAGCAGCCAACCAACACATACAAATTTTTCTTTACTGAATGTAACTGAAACCGTATGATACATTATCGCTGGGCAGTGAATGGAGGAAAAGAAGGAAACTAATATTGGGCTAAGTGATTTCACATGTGATGTCCTAGTGGCTCCTCTCAAGCATTCATTGAATTAATGACTGTTTTCTCCATTTTTATAGACGAGGTTACCAAAACTGATATGGTAAATGACTTGTTCGTGGTAACATAAACATTAGCGAGAAGAGGGACTAAGGCTCTCATGTCGAATTCTAAATCTCTTATGTTTTTACCATATTGAGGCAGCCTTAAAATTTGTCACAAATGTTCCAGATCATTCTCCTTTTAGGCAAATGATAGGATTGTACTTCCCCACCCCCTGGAAGTTAGGTATGGCCGTGTGACTTGCTCTGGTCAGTGAAATGTGGGTGGATATGATATGCATCCCTTCTGGGCAGAAGCCTCAAGAGCCAGTGCACACAACTAACCTTATTCTCTCCTTTCCTCTGCTACAGCATATAGCAATAATTCAATACAGCAGCTGTTCAGTCACCTTGGGTCCTAGAATAAAGACAGCATGGAGCGGAAGCCCTGTCCACCCTTCCATGGACATGTAGAATGAGGAATGAAGCTTTTACTTTAATCACTCATCTTTGAGGTTACTTTACAACTTAACCTAACCAATGCTGGCTCATTAGTTCTAGGAGTAAGGTGCTTTCTCATTAAATTCCTAAAGTATGTAACTGTGGCTTAAGGACAAGTCTGCACGTGATGAGGAAAATTGCTGGAGACTGAAAGTCTGGGAAAATATGATATTATTTTGTCTATAATAACATAAAGTCAGATAACGAGTTTGATGATATTATAGCTCCAGAAGAAGTTGGAAAATAGAATATCAGTAGTGTGTATTGGTTATTGCATTTGACAGCATTTGAATAGGTACTGCAAGAAATGGCCATAGCAAAGAACTGGCCATTTTTCAATCAGGAGTGAAAGGGGAAAGAGTGCAGAAAAATGGAGTCTTATGGGATTGGGAGAGACAGCTGTGTGGAAAAGCTTTTGAATAATGAAGGCCAATTAGACCTTATGGTAGTCCCATTAGTTGCCAAAACCTCAGGCCTACAGTACCCACAATTAAATTAAGAGGTAAGTCTTTTTTTTTTTTTTTTTTTTTTGGCCACACTGCGTGGCATACATGATCTTAGTTCCCTGACCAGGGATCGAACCTGTGCCCCCTGCATTGGTAGCATGGAGTCTTAACCACTGGACCACCAGAGAAGTCTCAAGAGGTAAGTCTTGAAAGAAAGAAATACAGATGTGGCTGCTGACAAGAATAAAAAGATAAGAGGCTGACTAAATTTTGAAACCATGACCCTGGATTAAGAAATCTGTGAGTAAATCTACTATACCCCAATAAAAAATTAAAATTAAATTTAAAAAAAGAAAAATCTGTGAATATTTGAGACTGAATAATTACTCCTGGACTCAGACTTCTTCAGGTGATGTAAAACCTGCTCAGTGGTCCAATGCCCTCTTCAGATGAGGGCAAGGAGGAAATTAGCAAAGAAAGAGCTCCCAGAGGGTGGAACCATAGCCACAGAGAACATGAACTGCTGAGTCCTTCCCGGGGAACAGAATTGAGACCTAATTAAGGAAATTCCTTATCCCTAGGGTAAGAGACCCTCTGAACATTTGTCTGGAATTTCTCCAGAAAACCAATTTTTCTGGTTTAAAAAAAAAAAAGGATCCTAGTTATCTTATCCTTTATTTGAAATCATCTCCACCTCCCACACACTGCAGAAGTCTAATTGTTGGGGAGACACATCAGCACATCAGATTTTCTGTGAGATTACAACCTGTTTGGTTTCCACAGCCCTCAGGTCTCCCGTGCTGCTCGTCTCGGATATCACAAAGAATTCCGTACTTTGAGTCTGTTTCCTCATTTTTCAGTTGAAGAGATCATACTAGGTGATTTCTAAAGACACTTTCCATTCTAAAACGTTATGTCTATCTTCTGCCAATTGTGGGCAGTTTTTGAACTTTATCCAAGATTCAGAAAATAATCTTCATTGTATCTCCTAAAAACTAAAAACTAGTACAGAGCTGTCTCTCCCTAGGACCACTAACATGAGAGGCCTGTGCTGATGAGGGACCTCATCACAGGATAGAGTCTTATGTATTCAGGATGATGACTTTGAACTGGAAAATTCTTTGTGTATGTTCCTATTCAAAGTGTTTAGAAAGGAGATCACAAGATGCATAGAACAAACGGCTGGACACAGAAAACAAGAAAATGGGGAAAAATAACCTCCGTTTCCAGAGAAGGCATAAGCTACTTCCTCTGTCTGGAACATCCCTCCCACTCGTCACCTCTTTAGCTATATCTTTCCTGCTTATCCTTCAGTTTGTAGCACAAGAATCACTTCTGGGAATCTTACTTTGGCCCAAAGATTAGGTTGAGCTCCCATAATTCCCATCTTTTGTTATATTTATTTCACTCATAACTATATGTTCAGTGTTTACTTCCCTCACTAGGTTCTAGGTGAAGGCCTCTCCAATCGCATTCATATTTCAGTGCTATGGAGTAAGTATTTCTGTCCCCTGCCACACAGTCCTGTAATGTGCTTTGTGATGGAAAAGAGGAAACCAAGAATGAGAGAAAATGTGCCCCACTGGTTTTGCCAAAACCATTGTCTGTTAGATAAATTGCTGAAGGGGGAAAAACTACTCGAATACATACTTCAAACGGTAATTCCATTCAGTCATATTTTGATTAAAATATTCACACTCTGGGGCTTCCCTGGTGGCACAGTGGTTGAGAGTCCGCCTGCCAATGCACGGGACACGGGTTCGTGCCCCAGTCTGGGAAGATCCCACATGCCGCAGAGCAGCTAGGCCCGTGAGCCATGGCCGCTGAGCCTGCGCGTCCGGAGCCTGTGCTCCGCAACAGGAGAGGCCACAACAGTGAGAGGCCCGCGTACAGCAAAAAAAAAAAAAAAAAATATTCACACTCTGAAAAAAGTACATCACGTATAACTACAAAGTAAATGATATTGGATAGCTATTATGTAAGGAATATCTCATACCCAGTCTCTGGATCTCTGAAACACCTGTTAGAGGGTAAAAGATGACATTTCTTAAATTTGTACATGTATGGTTTGAATATGCACAGAATATTTCTGAAAAGATATCCAAGAAACTGAGAACCAGACTTCCCTGGCGGTCCGGTGGTTAAGACGCCACACTTCCACTACAAGGGGCACAGGTTCGATCCCTGGTCAGGGAACTAAGATCCCGCATGCCATGCTCTGTGGCCAAAATAAACAAACAAAAAACAAAACAAAAATAAACACAAACCGAAAGAAAGAAACTGAGAACCATTTACACCCACAAAATTTGCTGTCCATAAAACTTGACTTTACCATTCCACTATTTTCATTAACATGACTTCAGTATTCCAGGAACCTCTTGCCCAGAAAATAAAAGTTGCAAATAATCATATTGTTCATTTCAGAAACATCCAGAAAAACCATTTTAAACTGATCAGCTTTTCCATAGTCAATTATCAAATGATTTTTTATTCTTGAAGACTTTTTGAAACCCTCACCTTGCTGTGTCCACAATCCTAAAACAAGATCTTTACCCAATCTTAATCAAACACTACACTGATAGACCGCACCCCCCCCACCTTAACCCAGACCCCAGAGCCTCATCAATCTCCTGACTTAGCCCTCCCCTCCCAGACGCTACTAAGATGCCTTCAAGGCAACATGCTCTCTTACCACAGTTTGAATTAACCCAGCTTTGCCTTATCAGTCGGTGTTTGGGCGATATTTTCAGGGAGCTGGCGTTAGACAAAACTAATAGCAGTTACTCCTGAGGAGGGAACTGAGAGAAGAGATGTGGAAGGTGTCTTTTTGTGCCTTTAAGTTTCTACATCAGAATGTCTTATCTATTCCAAAGTAAATGATTTCTTTAAAAAAGAAAGAAACAAAACAGAAAATTTAAACACTTAGAAAATGCAGAAGACACCATTGTATACTCTCCTCTCTGACCAGAAGGTGACACTTCCTTGCCTAGGTCAGTGCAGGCTCCACCCTTACTCAGGGGTGGGCCAAGGGATGACAGAAGAGCCCAGGTACATGGCAGAGGCCCCAAATGTGACTGGAATTTTAGAAACCTGGAAAGAAGATTCCAGGATATCTACGCACAGTAATAGCTAATATTTATTGAATATTTTCTAAATGCCAAATAGTATTTTAAAAACAGTTTTCTTAAGGTAAAACTTGTGTATAATTAACTGCACACGTTTCAAGTGTGCAATCTGATGAATTTTGACAGATTTATGCAACCATGAACTATCAGCACAATCAAGATCTTCAACATATTCATCACCCCCAAAGCTTTTCCTCATGCTAATTTGTAATTCATTCCTCTAGATAAGTTTTTAAGTACTCTGAGGTATGTGCTATTACTCCCATTTTACAGAGGAGGAAACTGAGCTGTAGATAAATTACTTGCCGGGTGTCAGTCAGCTAACAAGCTGTTATTTAAACACAGGAAAGAGCTCTACTCACCACCAGTCCCTACCATCAGGAAGCTTGCACAAGCCTCTTAGATAGCCTTATCCACCAGAGGGCAGACAGCAGAAACAAGAAGAACTACAATCCTGCAGCCTGTGGAACAAAAACCACATTCACAGAAAGACAGACAAAATGAAAAGGCAGAGGACTATGTACCAGATGAAGGAACAAGATAAAACCCCAGAAAAACAACTAAATGAAGTGGAGATAGGCAAGCTTCCAGAAAAAGAATTCAGAGTAATGGCAGTAAAGATGGTCCAGGACCTTGGAAAAAGAATGGAGGTAAAGATCAAGAAGATGCAAGAAATGTTTAACAAAGACCTAGAAGAATTAAAGAACAAACACCTAGAAGAATTAAAGAACAAACAAACAGAGATGAACAATACAATAACTGAAATGAAAAATACATTAGAAGGAATCAATAGCAGAATAATTGAGGCAGAAGAACTGATAAGTGACCTGGAAGACAGAATGGTGGAATTCATTGCCACAGAACAGAATAAAGAAAAAGAATGAAAAGAAATGAAGACAGCCAAAGAGACCTCTGGGACAACATTAAATGCACCAACATTCGCATTATAGGAGTCCCAGAAGGAGAACAGAGACAGAAAGGACCTGAGAAAATATTTGAAGAGATTATAGTCAAAAACTTCCCTAACATGGGAAAGGAAATAGCCACCCAACTCCAGGAAGTGCAGAGAGTCCCAGGCAGGATAAGCCCAAGGAGAAACATGCTAAGACACAGTAATCAAATTGACAAAAATTAAAGGCAAAGAAAAATTATTAAAAGCAACAAGGGAAAAACAACAAATAACATACAAGGGAACTCCCATAAGGTTAAGCTGATTTCTCAGCAGAAACTCTACAAGCCAGAAGGGAGTGGCATGATATATTTAAAGTGATGAAAGGGAAGAACCTACAACCAAGATTACCTAGCAGGGATCTCATTCAGAGTCAATGGAGAAATCAAAAGCTTTACAGACAAGCAAAAGCTAAGAGAATTCAGCACCACCAAACCAGCTCTACAACAAATGCTAAAGGAACTTCTCTAAGTAGGAAACACAAGAGAAGAAAGGGACTGACAAAAACAAGCCGGAAACAATTAAGAAAATGGTAAAAGGAACATACATATCAATAATTACCTTAAATGTGAATGGATTAAATGCTCCAACCAAAAGACACAGGCTCACTGAATGGATATGAAAACAACACCCATATATATGCTGTCTACAAGAGACCCACTTCAGACCTAGGGACACATACAGACTGAAAGTGAGGGGATGGAAAAAGGTTTTCCATGTAAGTGTAAATCAAAAGAAAGCTGGAGTAGCAATACTCATATCAGATAAAATAGACTTTAAAATAAAGAATGTTACAAGAGACAAGGAAGGACACTACAGGATGATAAAGGGATCAATCCAAGAAGAAGATATAACAATTATAAATATATATGCACCCAACACAGGAGCACTTCAATACATAAGGCAAATGCTAACAGCTATAAAAGAGGAAATCGACAGTAACACAATAATAGTGGGGGGCTTTAACACCTCACTTACACGAATGGACAGATCATCCAGACAGAAAATTAATAAGAAAACACAAGCTTTAAATGGCACGGTAGACCAGATAGATTTAATTGATATTTATAGGACATTCCATCTGAAAACAGCAGATTACACTTTTTTCTCAAGTGCCCATGGAACATTCTCCAGGATAAATCACATCTTGGGTCACAAATCAAGCCTCAGTAAATTTAAGAAAACTGAAATCATATCAAGCATCTTTTCTGACCACAACACTATGAGATTAGAAATCAATTACAGGAAAAAAAAGTAAAAAACACATACACATGGGGGCTAAACAATACGTTACTAAATAACCAAGAGATCGCTGAAGAAATCAAAGAGGAAATCAAAAAATACCTAGAGACAAATGACAATGAAAACACGACAATCCAAAACCTATGGATGCAGCAAAAGCAGTTCCAAGAAGTTTATAGCAATACAATCCTACCTCAAGAAACAAGAAAAATCTCAAATAAACAATCTAACCTTACACCTAAAGGAACTAGAGAAAGAAGGACAAACAAAACCCAAAGTTAGCAGAAGGAAAGAAATCATAAAGATCAGAGCAGAAATAAATGAAATAGAAAAGTCAATAAAACTAAACATCAATAAAAGTAAAAGCTGGTTCTTTGAGAAGATAAACAAAATTGATAAACCTTTAGCCAGACTCATCAAGAAAAAGAGGGAGAGGGCTCAAATCAATAAAATTAGAAATGAAAAAGGAGAAGTTACAATGGACACCACAGAAATACAAAGCATCAGGGAGGGTGGGAGGGAGACGCAAGAGGGAGGAGATATGGGAACATATGTATATGTTTAACTGATTCACTTTGTTATAAAGCAGAAACTAACACACCATTGTAAAGCAATTATGCTCCAATAAAGATGTAAAAAAAAAAAATACAAAACATCAGAAGAGACTACTACAAGCAAACCTATGCCAATAAAATGGACAACCTGGAAGAAATGGACAAATTCTTAGAATGGTGTAACCTTCCAAGACTAAACCAGGAAGAAATAGAAAATATGAGCAGACCAATCACAAGTGATGAACTTGAAACTGTGATTAAAAATCTTCCAACAAACAAAAGCCCAGGACCAGATGGCTTCACAGGTGAATTCTGTCAAACATTTAGAGAAGAGGTAACGCCCACCCTTCTCAAACTCTTCCAAAAAATTGCAGAGGAAGGAATACTCCCAAACTCATTCTACGAGGCCACCATCATCCTAATACCAAAACCAGACAAAGATACAACAAAAAAGGAAAATTACAGACCAATATCATTGATGAATATAGATGCAAAAATCCTCAACAAAATACTAGCAAACAGCATCCAACAGCACATTAAAAGGATCATACACCGTGATCAAGTGGGATTTATCCCAGGAATGTAAGGATTCTTCAATATACGCAAATCAATCAATGTGATACACCATATTAACAAACTGAAGAATAAAAACCATATGATCATTTCAATAGATGCAGAAAAAGCTTCTGACAAAATTCAACACCCATTTATGATAAAAAATCTCCAGAAAGTGGGCATAGAGGGAACCTACCTCAACATAATAAAAGCCATATATGAGAAACTCACAGCAAGCATCATTCTCAATGGTGAAGAACTGGAAGTATTTCCTCTAAGATCAGGAACAAGACAAGGATGTCCACTCTCACCACTATTTTTTTTGAAGTTTATTTAATTTATTTTTTTATATAGCAGGTTCTTATTAGTCATCAATTTCATACACATCAGTGTATACATGTCAATCCCAATCGCCCAATTCATCACACACACACACCCCCACTGCTTTCCCCCCTTGGTGTCCATACGTTTGTTCTCTACATCTGTGTCTCAATTTCTGACCTGCAAGCCGCTTCATCTGTACCATTTTTCTAGGTTCCACATATATGCATTAATATACGATATTTGTTTTTCTCTTTCTAACTTACTTCACTCTGTATGACAGTCTCTAGATCCATCCATGTCTCAACAAATGACCCAATTTCGTTCCTTTTTATGGCTGAGTAATATTCTATTGTATATATGTACCACATCTTCTTTATCCATTCATCTGTTGATGGGCATTTAGGTTACTTCCATGACCTGGCTATTGTAAATAGTGCTGCAATGAACATTGGGGGCACTCTCACCACTATTATTCAACATAGTTTTGGAAGTCCTAGCCATGGCAATCAGAGAAAAAAGAAATAAAAGGAATACAAATTGGAAAAAAAGAAGTAAAACTGTCACTGTTTGCAGATGACATGATACTATACATAGAGAATCCTAAACATACCACCAGAAAACTACTAGAGCTAATCAATGAATTTGGTAAATTTGCAGCATACAAAATACATGCACAGAAATCTCTTACATTCCTATACACTAACAAAGAAAGATCAGAAAGAGAAATTAAGGAAACAATCTCATTCACCATTGCAACAAAAAGAATAAAATACCTAGGAATAAACCTACCTAAGGAGGTAAATGACCTATACTCAGAAAACTATATGACACTGATGAAAGAAATCAAAGATGACACAAACAGATAGAGAAATATACCATGTTCTTGGATTGGAAGAATCAATATTGTGAAAATGATTATACTACCTAAAGCAATCTACAGATTCAATGCAATCCCTATGAAATTACCAATGGCATTTTTTACAGAAGTAGACCAAAAAATCTTAAAAATTTGTATGGAGACACAAGACTCCGAATAGCCAAAACAATCTTGAGGGAAAAGAACAGACCTGGAGGAATCAGGCTCCCTGACTTCAGACTATACTACAAAGCTACAGTAATCAAGACAATATGGTACTGGCACAAAAACAGAAATATAGATCAATGAAACAGGATAGAAAGCCCAGAGATAAACCCATGTACCTATGGTCAACTAATCTATGACAAAGAAGGTGAGGATATTCAGTGGAGAAAAGACAGTCCCTTCAATAAGTGGTGCTGGGAAGACTGGACAGCTACATGTAAAAGAATGAAATTAGAACACTCCCTAACACTATACACAAAAATAAACTCAAAATGGATTAAAGACTAAATGTAAGACCGGACAGTATAAAACTCTTAGAGGAAAACATAGGAAGAATACTCCTTGACATAAGTCACAGCAAGATCTTTTTTGACCCACCTCCTAGAGTAATGGAAATAAAACAAAAATAAACAAATGGGACCTAATGAAATTTAAAAGCTTTTGCACAGCAAAGGAAACTATAAACAAAATGAAAAGACAACCCTCAGAATGGGAGGATATATTTGCAAACAAATCAATGGCAAAGGATTAATCTCAAAAATATATAAACAGCTCATGCAGCTCAATTTTAAGAAAACAAACATCCCAATCCAAAAATGGGTAGAAGACCTATATAGACATTTCTCCAAAAAAGACATACAAATGGCCAAGAGGCACATGAAAAGCTGCTCAACATCACTAATTATTAGAGAAATGCAAATCAAAACTACAATGAGGTATCACCTCA
This sequence comes from Stenella coeruleoalba, assembly GCF_951394435.1. Taxonomy (NCBI): domain Eukaryota; kingdom Metazoa; phylum Chordata; class Mammalia; order Artiodactyla; family Delphinidae; genus Stenella; species Stenella coeruleoalba. The sequence goes on from NC_137157.1 coordinate 94,669,286, forward strand.
CACTGGTTAGAATGGGCATCATCAGAAAATCTACAAAAAACAAATGCTGGAGAAGGTATGGAGAAAAGGGGACCCTCTTGCACTGTTGGTGGAAGTGTATATTGATATAGCCACTGTGGAGAACAGTATGGAGGTTCCTTAAAAAACTAAAAATAGAATTACCATCTGCCCCAGCCCACTACTGGGCATATACCCAGAGAAAACCATAATTCAAAAAGACACATTCACCCCAATGTTCATTGCAGCACTATTTACAATAGCCAGATCATGGAAGCAAACTAAATGCCCAACGACAGATGAATGGATAAAGAAGATGTGGTGCATATATACAATGGAATATTACTCAGCCATAAAAAGGAACAAAACTGAGTCATTTGTAGAGACGTGGATGAATCTAGAGACTGTCATACAGAGTGAAGTAAGTCAGAAAGAGAAAAACAAATATCATATATTAACACATATATGTGGAATCTAGAAAAATAGGGAAGATGAACCAGTTTGCAAGGCAGAAATAGAGACACAGATGTAGAGAACAAATATGGACACCAAGCAGGGAAAGCAACGCAGTGGGGGGGAGAGATAAACTGGGAGATTGGGATTGACATGTATACACTAATTTGTATAAAATAGATAACTAAATAAGAACCTGCTGTATGAAAAATAAAATTAAAAAAAAAACAAGGAAAAAGCAAAAAAAAAAAGAGACACAAAAAATAAACACAGGCAGATTCGACACCAAATATACATTAAACCAGTAATTTTCAAGCTGTAGTACTTGTATCTTTGGGAGTGTATGGAAACTTTCCAAAAGGTACGAGGGCTGAAATTACCAGATCTTCAACTTCCACATGGGTTCTCCATCTGAACACTTCACTGAGAATGGGCGATGTTAGTGGAAGCTTCGGGATCACTCCTCTGTCTTCTCTCCTTTTCACTTTACAAGAGGTATAAGACTCATTCATTCCGTGCTGCATTGTTCTGGGGGTTAAAAAACAAAAACAAAAAAACCACAACTCCTGGCCACCAAAAACACTTTGAAATATCGTCACTTTGTGTAGGTAAATTACATTACTGCAAAATTATTTTTCAAGTCAAGATTTATAACTCAACCAAATTTAAGGAGTACCTAATCAAGCTGAGCTCGGATAGATCATTAAGAATCATTTTTGATGAAAGAGTGTTATACAGTTTTTGGCATATAACTTGAAAGAGTTCAGAAAATTCAGTGACATTGCAAAAGTTAAATGCCTTCCATTCCTAGTTACTTGTTTATATAAGTGAGATTTCTCAAAGAATGCATCTATAGACATTTAAAACAGAAGTAAAATTAATCCTAATTTCTATCTCATTCTAGAAATAAGTAATAATCATCTAAAGGTATATACACTAATTGAAAAAAATCCCAAACTATATCTATTCCATTAGGAATTGCTTTTCCAACATTATTTTACATTTTATGTTTAATATTTATTTCCCAAAATATCTAATATACGGTTAACTTTTTATTGTTTCAAGTTATGCTGATCTGTTACATCTATTCATAGTTGTAATGTTAACTCAATCCACAAGAATTCTTGAATATCTTTGCACTTTATAAAATAAAAACTCTTTGATATTTCAAGTTATATATGTATTTTGGGGGTAGAAAATTTGATAACACAATAAAACTTTTAAGCATAAAAATATATTAGGAAAAAGTTTATGAGGAAGGTGGATGGAAGTATTAATTAAAGAGGGAAAAGGAACAATGTAAAAATTCTGACTGTTGAACTTATTTGTGTAAATTTTTAATGGATAGTTGGTATGAAGTATAGATTACATCACATATTTCTTAAGTGATGCAACAGTTTTATTCTTTTAAAAAATTTATTGAAATATAGTAGATTTACAATGTTGTATTAGTTTCAGGTGTACAGCACAGTGAATCAGTTATATATATATATGAATATATATATTCTTTTTCAGATTGTTTTCCCTTACAGGTTATTACAAAATATTGAGTATAGTTCCCTGTGCTGTACAGTAGGTCCTTGTTGGTTATCTATTATATATATAGTAGTGTGTATGTGTTAATCCCAAACTCCTAATTTATCCCTCCCCCTCAAAAGTTTTATCCTGGCCAATATTATAATATCCAGAAATCATATCTTTTCAAGTATTTAAATTTAAGATGAAAATTCTAGATGTTGACTGAATATATTCAAAGGAGTATGTGCTTTTAAAAATTTCTTTTAGGACATATGCAATGAGAAATATTTGAAGTTTATGTTTCCTTCCAAATTTTCTTCATGGAAAACAAAATTAGTGGTCCTGATTGTTGATCCGAAATCTCTCTGGCAATGTGTTATGGACTGTATTCTGTTCCTCCAAAATTCATCTGTTGAAGCTCTAACCCCCAGTGTGATTGTATCTGGAGTTGTAGCCTTTGCAGAGGTAATTAAGGTTAAATAGGGTCATAATGGTGGGGCCCTAATTCAGTATGACTGTTGTCCTTATAAGAGGAGGAAGAGATGCCAGGGAGGCACCCAGACAAGGCAAGACTGTGTGAGGACACAGTGAGACAGCCCACTGCAAAACAAGAGGAGACTCCTCAGAAGAAACCAAACCTGCAAGACCTTGATCCTGGATGTCTACCCTCCAGAACCACGAGAAATAAATTTCTGTTGTTTAGTCCACCCACTCTGTAGTATTTTGTTATGGCAGTCCTAGCAAACTAATATAGGATGCTTCAAGTATAGAGTATATGGTAGAGACCACAGCCCTGAGAGAGAGCCCCATTATTTATGACCACAGAAGCTATTTTTAATATCAAACTACAGGATAGAGTTCTGAATTAGCAAACATCTCTGTCAAAGTCATATTTTGACCTCGTGATTTTAATCTCCTGATTTGAGCATCATCAATTCTATTTCAAAGGGACAGCAGAATCACCACAATTCGTTCTCTACCCACAGCTTTAACCTCTCTGTTAAAGGAAAATGAGAATGCATTTTTTTTTCCATTTACAAAATGTGACACGGTTCTTGCCCCAAAACTAATAAACAGATACACAGGGATAAATTTGCATATAACTTCATGTTACTTTTTCCTAACACTATTTGCAAAACCCAAATTCCTTTTATAATTATCGTGAATTTTATGCCTCAAAACTCAGTTTGAGGATCAGCTTAGAAAAGTATTGGCTTGGGCTTCCCTGGTGGCGCAGTGGTTGAGAGTCCGCCTGCTGATGCAGGGGACACGTGTTCGTGCCCTGGTCCGGGAAGATCCCACATGCCACGGAGCGGCTGGGCCCGTGAGCCATGGCCGCTGAGCCTGCGCGTCCGGAGCCTGTGCTCCGCAATGGGAGAGGCCACAACAGTGAGAGGCCCGTGTACCGCAAAAAAGAAAAGAAAAGAAAAGAAAAGTATGGGCTTACACGGTGGTAGTTCAGTGGAACTGAGAAGGAGCTCTTCAGTATTATCGAGGAGAGGAAGTTCATGAAATCGAGGAATCCTTCAACATTACCAAGAAAGGGGTCTGGGGTAGAGAAGGAAAGAGAGCATCTTGATGAAAATTCCCCTCTCCCTAATGTCTTTTTTTCCACTCTTTAATGTATTTCCTTATTTATCCTTTATGCTTTTCATCCCTCTTTTTTTTTTTTTGTACTTCTCTTTTTTCTTGTATTTCCTTCATCCCACCTACTTTTCCTTTCTCACCTATTCCATCAGGGAACTTAAGAGAAGACAAAGAAGTATCAAAGTAGCAGAATATATGAAGATAGACCAACCATGGCTGTTTTTTGAAAGAAGGCAGTACTGTTCCACACATAGACTGACGTTATTCTTATCCATGATTTATTGCACTAGCTGCCTAAGGCTCTTATAGTCTAAGTCACATGCTTCTACCTTGAATACACATTAGAGTAGTCCCATAGCTTCTTGGGGGGTGGCTGGCGGGGGGGCTTCATTTTCCTTCCCTATTTTCTCATTTCCCTCCCACCTCAACTTATTTTCCCTTCTATTCTGCTTAATGGAAAGTCTTCTTAAATCATGACTATCTGAATGGACACCTCAAATAACCACTTCAGATTTAAGTGTGAAGGGGTAGAGCAGAAAAGTGGACAAAATCCAGAGAGATTAGGTTGGTGTTTAATGGCCATTTCCTATTATTTATATCATAGTTACTGTAGAACATATATTTTGGTACCTCTCATCTAAAAAACACAACAGTTCCCAGCGCCGGTTGTTCATATTTAACCTTGGTTAATATGTGGTACACGTTTCATTTATTAAGTAAATATTCTTGAGCACGTACTATGTGGTGGAAACTTGTCAGGCACTGAGGGGTCAAAGATAAATAAATCTGGCATGGTTCCTGTCCTGAAGGGTTTATAGTCTAATAGGAAGCATCATGAAGACAAACACAAAAGTACGAGAGACATGAGCAATGCCAAAGGTGTGGCTGAAGTGCTAGGGTAGCCCAAGGGAATACTTGTAGTGCTAAAGCTCAAGGATACCCCGGAGGAGGTGGCTCCTCAGTTGGGTTTTGGGAAGAAGAAGGCAATAGACAAAATTTTAAGATGCAGTGGAGGAAAGTTGGGTGACCTCCACCGCTGAATGACCTTGATTGTCTCAGTTGAGTTTATTCAACAAATATTTATCTATTTATTTTTTTAATATTTATTTATTTGGTTATGCCAGGTCTTAGTTGTGGCAGGTGGGCTCCTTAGTTGCGGCATGTGAACTGTTAGGTGCAGCATGCAGGATCTAGCTCCCTGACCAGGGATGAAACCCCAGCCCCCTGCACGGGGAGCACGGAGTCTTAACCACTGTGCCACCAGGGAAGTCCCTCAACAAATATTTAGAAGACATTTATTTCAAGTCTGACAATGTGGAAAAGGCTGGGAATGAAATGATGTTTACACAACATCATTTCAATCTGTTTACAGTATAGATGCACATTGGTTTTCTATTGCTGCTCTAACACATTATCACCAATTTGTCAGCTTAAAACAGTACCCATTTATTTTCTCACAGTTGTAAAAGTCAGAAGTCTGAGCTGGGCTCATCTAGTGACACTGTTCCAGATCACACAGGACTAAAATCAAGGTATGGGCCAGCTCTGGAGGACAATCTGCTTCTAAACTCATTCAGCTTGTTGGCAGATTACGTGCCTTGTAGCCATAGATGGAGGTCCCTGGTTCCTTGCTGCTTCATCCTTATCATTTTGCCCCCTCCCTCTTCAAAGCCAGCAACAGCTGATCACGTCCTGCTCTCACAGTGGATCTCTCTGTCTCTCTTCTGCTGCATCATTGCTGCCTCCAGCTACAGAAAGTTCTGTTTTTAGGGTTCATGTGATTAGATTGAGACCACCCAGGTAATCCAGGATAATCTACTTTTTTTAAGGTGTGCAAGCTTAATCATACCTGCCTAATCTCTTTTGCCATTAAGGTACCGTATTCAGTAGGGATTAGGGCATGAACATCTTTGGGGGCCATTATACCTACCACAAGATGAGATCAGATAAGTACAGAGATATTTACAACACACTATAATTGGCCCTCTGACACAGGTGAGTATACCATTTTATGGGACCCATAGCACATGTAATCTTGAAAGGGAATTGGGAAAAACTTCCTCGTATTATCTATTGCTGCATAACAAATAACCTGCAAAACTTAGTGACTAAAAAATATATGTTTGTTTTTTCACAAGTTTTCTGTGGATCAGGAATTGAGGAGCAGCTTCGATGTTGACTCTAGCTCAAGCTCTCTCATGAAGTTACCATCAAGGTGTCAGCGGGGGGAATTCCCTGGCGGTCCAGTGGTTAGGATTTGGAGCTTTCACTGCCATGACCGATTCAATCCCTGGATAGGGAACTAAGATTCCACAAGCCACACGGCACAGCCAAAAAAAAAAACCACGTCAGCTGGTACAGTCATCTGAAGGCTTGACTGGAGTTGGGTTATCCTCTTAGAGTTTACTAGATGACTGCTGGTAAGAGTTCCTTACGGGATGGAGGCCTCAGTTTTTCACTATGAGGGCCTCTCCATTTGGTGGTTTGAGTGTCTTCATAACATGGCAAGAAACCATACTATCGATTATTTCCTGATCTCAGAGGTCGTACATCATCACTTCTGCCTTCATCTATTCATTAGAAGTGAGTCACTAAGACAGCTGACATTCATGAGGAAGGAAATTAAGGAGCACTTTTTAAAAGGAGAGCCCAAGAATGTTTGGACATCTTTTAAACCATCACACCATCTATCGGGCTCTAGGGATATTGTATCTATTAATCCTTTCCGTATCTCTCTGTAGGTTAGTCTCCAGTAGAATCCATGCTGACTGGTTGTGCTTTTTATGTTTTTTTTCAATATTTATTTATTTAGGCTGTGCCAGGTCTTAGCTGCAGCATGCAGGATTTTAGTTGCAGCATTCGGACTCCTTAGTTGTGGCATGTAGTTGCATGTATGCAGGATCAAGTGCCCTGACCAGGGATTGAACCCAGGCCCCCTGCATTGGGAGAGTGGAGTCTTACCCACTGGACCACCAGGGAAGTCCCTGATTGGCTGTTCTTTATGACAAATGTACTCACCTTGCTTCTGAGTGTGACGTGCCAACACCTGGCTTCTATCATTTCAGGAACTATCTTTCTCAGTGCTGTCAGAGGATCCAGGTTTTTTTAGCACCTCCAATCTTCAGCCCATGCCTGCAACTGCAGCCATCACTTAGCTTCTCCATGATTCTGGTGCCTCACTCAACAAAGCATTCCTATTACTTTGGAAAACAAAAGGTGCTCTGTATCTTCCCATGGACCACTTCTCTGAACTAGTTGATCCCTTCTTCAACTATCTACCATGGCAGTTCTGTCATTTCTGCTTCTCTTAGTGTGGGCATCACTTTCCTCAAGCTTCCTAAAAGCCATCCTGGTGGTATTTTTTGTACCATCTCCTGATATCCTTACCTGGGTATAAAATGCTGTTTCCTCAGAAAGTCCCCCCATATTGATAGACTCTCCCTTATTCGACCTATGTTCTAGATCCCTTGATTCAGCACCTCAGAATTTATCTCATGTGCACTCTCCTGGCTTCTGCTGGTTTAAGATCCTACAGCTTCTTCTGGGTATAATCTTTTTCTTCCATTAGCAGGCCCAGCACTTCCCCAGTCAGACTGTTATGTGACTTAACCCTAGGTATTGGGCAGGAGAGAAATAAGGGACATAGGCTGAGAGGACCACATGCTGTCTCATAAGGTAGAAGCCTCTGTCTCCTCTTTAAGCAAGGGAGAAATGATAGCATTTAACAGAGAGGAGATGGAAATTTTCAGGCCCTGAGAATTCAGGGGCATCTAGAAATTGAAAATTTTTGAGGGCATCAATTGTGATATCCCCATCCCAATGTCTCAGGGTCCCAGTCCTTCCCAAACAGTGCTTTGACCTTGGCATACCAGACCTGCAATGGCTGAGAGTTCAACCATCTGTGGAGCTATTCAACCTTCCTCTTATGACAAAGCTAATATTCAGATTTTCCTACCCTTGGGCTGAAAATTTTTATATCTTGCCAAGAGGCCTTCTGACTTCATACTTGGCATTTAATTGCTTATTAATCACTCTTAACATGTAATTATCTCTCTCCAAAACATCTTTGTTCCTTATCAAAAGCCATCCAATTCCACTGCGCTTGTAAACACTATTTCCACTTCTTGATGCCTGGTACAGTACAGATGTTGTGACTTGGATGAACCTTGAAAACATTATGCTAAGTGAAAAAAGCCAGTCACAAAAGTCCACATATTATGTGATTACATTCATATGAAAGTTCAGAATAAGAAAATCTATGGAGACAGAAAGTAGAATAATGGTTAACTAGAAAAGATACATGCACCCCTATGTTCATTGCAGCATTATTTAAAATAACCAAGATATGGAAGCAACCTAAGTGTCCATCGATAGATGAATGAATAAAGAAGATGGGGAAGGTACAAGCGCTATAGGAACAGAGATTCCTTGGGGGCGATTTACTGATTAGAATAGAAAACACAACTTGAAGGCCACAACCTTTAGGACTAGTGGAAGTTCTCCAGGCAGAAGAGATAGGAAGGCTTTCCAACAGCATGATAAAAAGCACATATCAGGGCTTCCCTGGTGGCGCAGTGGTTGAGAGTCCACCTGCCAATGCAGGGGACGCGGGTTCGTGTCCCGGTCCAGGAGGAGCCCACATGCCGTGGAGCAGCTGGGCCCGTGAGCCATGGCCGCTGAGCCTGGGCATCCGGAGCCTGTGCTCCGCAATGGGAGAGGCCACAACAGTGAGAGGCCCGCGTACCGCAAAAAAAAAGCACATATCAAAATTATCAGAGAGCATAGTTAGGGAACTAAAAGTTGTCCGGTATTCCTGAAGAAGGAAGTATTAAGCTGGACGGCCAAAATTGGAGCTAGAGGGACAGAAAGGGAAAGTCTCCTGTGCCACAAAAATGAAGTAGAACTTTATCGCTAGGAGTCCCTGAAGGATTTTAAGTGAGGGAGAGACATAGTCAGATTAGGATTTTAAATAGATATTTCTGGAAGCACATCACCTGAAACAATTAGACACTCAGACGTGTTAGTTGAATGAACAGGGACAGCCATGTGTATAGAGAATATACAATATGTAATAATACACTTAGTGGTGGAGGAATGTTTCGAGATGGGGGAGCAGGATTTTTCCAACAGTCTGGATGATATGATACAAATTTGAGTCAGGGCTTCAGGAGGAGGAATGAAAAGTTCTATGTACTCTAAATTCACCTCTTGTATATTTTGTTTATTAGGTAGGGCTCTTTCCTGATACTGCTTCCCTTCCTCAATCCTGTTTCCCACTAAATCCATGATGAAGAATGGGACTTAAGGGAGAAGGGAAAGCCGTCTCAATTAACTTTTTTTTTTAATTTTTAAAATTTATGTTTATTTTTGGCTGTGTTCGGTCTTCGTTGCTGCACGCAGGCTTTCTCTAGTTGCAGCGAGCCGGGGCTACTCTTCCTTGCAGTGTGTGGGCTTCTCATTTCTCATTGAGAAGTGGCTTCTCTCGTTGAGCAACACAGGCTCTAGGCACGTGGGCTTCAGTAGTTGTGGCTCACAGGGTCTAGAGCTCAGGCTCAGTAGTTGTGGTGCACGGGCTTAGTTGCTCTGTAACATGTGGGATCTTCCTGGACCAGGGCTCAAACCCGTGTCCCCTGCATTGGCAGGGGGATTCTTAACCACTGCACCACCAGGGAAGACCCTCAACTAACTATTGTTTTTTGTTTTTTTAAATAAATTTATTTTTGGCTGTGTTGGGTCTTTGTTGCTGCGTGCGGGCTTTCTCTAGTTGTGCCGAGTGGGGGCTACTCTTCGTTGCGATGCGTGGGCTTCTCATTGCGGTGGCTTCTCTTGTTGTGGAGCACGGACTCTAGACGTGTGGGCTCTAGAGTGCAGGCTCAGTAGTTGTGGCGCACGGGCTTAGTTGCTCCGCAGCATGTGGGATCTTCCCGGACCAGGGCTCGAACCCATGTCCCCTGCATTGGCAGGCAGATTCTTAACGACTGTGCCCCCAGGGAAGTCCCCTCAATTATTGTTAAGAGAAGAAATGTTGGCGAATCCTGGGTTCTGAATTCTTTTCTCTTCCTCTGTCAGTTAAATGTTGACACTCCCTTTCCTTCTCTCCCCTTCTCTTTTCAGTTCCCTGGCTAATCCAGTCTTTTTCTTCAGTTACTGACTTGAGCCTTTATATCCCACGGGCCTCACAAATCCTCGAACTCAATGTATGACACTGAACACACAATTTTCCGTCCTTCTATATCTCTGCCTGAATGGATGGAACCACCCACATAGTTGACGAGATGCAGAACATGCCACCCCAAAATAAGCCACTTTGGCATAAGGATTGTTTTGAGCTGAAGGCAATTAAGAAGCTGCAGATTCAGGAGGAACTCTCTGCCCTCCCTCATTCTGCCTAAAAGCAGGGCATAAATTTCCCTTTCAGAGCTGCCTCTCCTCCCCTCTCCCACACCAGGAGGAGAACAGCATATCACAGGAGATAGAAAGTGGCAATGACTTGTATCTGCCTAAACAAATCTTAAAATAACCCTCATCTCCTATTCCTTTTGCCCATATATTTACCTTCCCACAATTGACAACCCCTAGAAGCCCAAACCCCTCCTCCTTTGTTTTGCCACTTCTCTCAAATTAGGCTTGACTGCTTCTTTGGGTTTTCCCTTTTTTCCTGTGAAGCAGTGATGTGCACAGGAAATAAGCCTTTTCTCCTGTTAATGTCTTTTGCCAACTTAACTCTCAGGCCCCAGTCACTGAATCTAAGTAGGTAGAGGAAAAGATTTTCCTCTCTTACAGTCTACAGCCCACAGTTTAGAATCCTGACAGTTTCCCAGACTCTTCCCTGACTCTCTTGTTTTACATCCAATCAGTCATTGACAGGAGTGAGCTTTATCTGAGCCCTGTGCTCCTGGAAAATAGGCTGGTTAGGAAGTCCCTCCATCCTTTTGTTTTCCAAAGCCCCATACCTTTTGTGGCAGGGAAAACAGCTAACTGTAAAGGATCGCACTGCTCTTGCATATTCCATGAAAAGACTCATGTCCGCCCTTGCTCATGACTCCAGTAAGATCCAGTCATGACTCCTTAAGTTTTCCAACCTCTGTAAAACCTCAGATCCCTTTTCCTTTCCATGAGATGCTCTTCATTAATGAACATGTTCTCTATTGCAACAGCCTGAATAAAACCATCTGCTTAATTATCTGGTGCATTTTGTCTTTGATATCACTGTGTCTTCCTGAGGCTATCTCCTCAGTGAGTAATTCTGAACATGCCCCCTCCTCTTCGCCCCCACTGCCGGTCCACCAGCTCTTACTTAGACTGTTGCAGTGCCTCCTGCACTTCAGGACTTCAGCTTTACTCTTCTCTACCCCATTCTTCACTCTGTTGCTAGAATGATCTTTCTTTCTTTTTCTTTTTTTTTAAATATATTTATTTATTTATTTATCTGGCTGTGCAGGGTCTTAGTTGCGGCACACGGGATCATTTAATTGCAGCATGCGGAATCTAGTTCCGTGACCAGGGATCGAGCCTGGGCCCCCCGCATTGGGAGTGCAGAGTCTTAACCATGGGACCACCAGGGAAGTCCCTAGAATAATCTTTCTAAAAAGCAATTCGTGACCTAACTTCTCTCTACTTACTCACAGACACACACACACACACACACACACACACACACACAGAGACGCACACACACACACACACACACACACACACACACACACACACATCATCCAGGAGTACATTGAACTACTCTGGGGAAATACCAGCCTTCTTCCACTGCTTGCCTTTCGCACGTAGCTCACTCTGCCCAAACTTGCTCCCTTGTTTTCTGGTTGCCGCTCATCCAGCTCAGGGACCAACATGGAGAAGCCTTTCCTGATCACCCCATCGCCTCAGTCTGGGAAGGTGCCTCTGCTATGTACTCCCATAGCTTTATGTACTTTTTTCTATCATTATTTTTTGTCTCACTACAACATGACTGTCGATTTGTTTTCTTTTTCTCACTCCAATAGTCTGTGAGCTCCTTGAAGATAGAAACCTTACTCTTTTTTTTAAATAAATTTATTTATTTATTTTTGGCTGCATTGGGTCTTCGTTGCTGTGCGCGGGCTTTCTCTAGTTGCGGTGAGCGGGGGCTACTCTTCGTTGTGGTGCGCAGGCTTCTCACTGCGGTGGCTTCTCTTGCTGCGGAGCACGGGCTTTAGGCGTTTTAATGCTAAACACTACTTAAACCTTAAAATCACCTTGCTTCTCAAATATGCACAAACGTTTATATTTCAGTAAGTTGAAGAATGTAAATTTTCTCATGAACATTCCTTTTTTCAGTGTGGTTGATAATATTAAATCAGAAGATATTCCTTCAACCCCAGAGACACAAGAATAGTTTTTGTAATCATCTGATATGTTTTTTTGGCCAGATATAACTTCGTAAATCTTGAGGACCACCACCTCCTTCCATTGCAAAAAAATGGGAAGTTTTGGCAGGAGCTACAGACCCAAAAGAACAGAGGGGTGGGGCTTTCACTGTGTGGGAGGAGCATTCATGACTGCTCTCTTTTCTCTAGAGTTCTCTGTTCTCTTCCCATCATACCGAAGGGTAAGGCAGGCTTAGGGATGACCTCCTTTGGGTATGTTCCCCATCTTCTCTCACTTTGGGAACTCCTAAGAGGAGCAGGGCAAAGTCTAGGGTGGAGGAGGTAAGGAACAAATAGTTTATGCAAGCATGGCCTTGGGTTTAGGGAAATACCTACATCATGGACTTACTTTTCCCTGACCCTTTTGGTCAGAGTTTCTGATCAGTGTGTGGACTTCCAAGGTAAAAGGGTGTAATTACCTAGAGAATCGGCTCTGTTTAAATATCACTATTCGCTCCCCAACCCCCCTCCCATTGCCTCCAAACTTGTTTCCAAAACGAAAACATTGCCCCAAGGAAGAGTTTACACCATGATAAGTATCCCAAGTGGGAAAAGGCTGGGGGAAACAGGCCAGAGAAAAGCAGAGATGATAGGGAATTGTGGCCAGCCACTTTTCTTGTTATCAATCACTGCTTGCCCCAAAGTGACAGACTGGCTGAACACAGTCCCTTAATTAGGATTCTCTTTGGACCTCTCTCTGAATACTTGACTCAGATTCTTTGCGAAGTCTGGGTCAAAAGGTTTAAGGAAGAAGCCAAATTGTGAGTTTTTGTTAAAGAATAACCATATCTTTAAACAGAACCTTTGGTAACCACAGAAATATGCACAGAGTCGAGCACACAGATTTTCTTTTCAAAGAAAAGAAAAAAATCTTTTTAGTCTATTCCCAAAGACCTAAATTACATCTTCCCTTAGATTTAACCTCCAGGAAGACATTTTTATCTTCCCTGGAGCACCCTCTACCACCATCTCCTCTCTGGAGAGTCTCCTAAATGGCCCAACAGAATGGTTATATCAATGACCCCTACCCCAAGGAGCTTTCCCATATAATTCCTCCTTTGTGTGATGATTCCTAGCCCATCCTCCTCAGCCCTGTATTCTGGCACCTGTGCATCTGTGAAGTCGTAGAAAGTAGCTGAGGTTCAGGCCTACCCATCTGTTACCCACTCACTAGTCAATCAGAGTGTTAAAGAGAAAAACCACAGGCCCAAAATGGTGTCACTTGTGCTAAAGCCCCTGATGCCAAACCTAGATTTAATACCTGACCTGACTGGCCATTTCCACCTTCCCCAGGAATGTAATCTTAATCAACTAGTCTGGAGTTTTCCAGTCAGCACCAACAAGGTCATCTGCCACGTGGGCCTTCTCCATCCCCCAGAGGAAGAAGAGGCAATCTATGCCGTAAAATCCTTGCCATTCCCTCCCGCTCATTCCCCCAAAAAAGATGTCGTGGCCTAAAAAAAATTCTTTCTTTTCTTTTGCTAATAGCTCCTTTACCCTACCCTTCTTTATATAAAAACCTTCAATTTTGTAAAACCCCTTGGAGCACCCTTCTGGTTGCTAGATGAAATGCTGCTCAATTCATAAATCACGTAATAGAGCCCATTCAATCTTCAATTTTATTTGGTTGCTTTTTTTTTTTTTTTAATTTTTTGGCCATACCACGTAGCATGTGGGATCTTAGTTTCCTGACCAGGGATTGAACACACACACCCTGCAGTGGAAGCACGGAGTCTTACCCACTGGACTGCTGGGGAAGTCCTGCATTTTGTTTTTTAACAAGAGAAACCAAATTGTTTGATTGAACGGGTTCTGCTTTAAGAGACGGAAGAATGCTGTCCAGTAATGTCGTGGAGAATTCGTTTAGTCTCTTTCCATCTTCTACCCTGGAAGGAAAAAACAAAGACAGAAGACATCATGATATACAGAAAGTCTTCACAATTATAGAGGAGTTTTTTCCTGACTAGAAAAAAAAAAAATCTCACAAAACACACGATGGGATTATTAGAGTGTTATCTAAGGGAAGTAGAATCAGGTAATCTTTACTTTTGTCTTAGTATTTTTATATAAAAAGATATATAATGTAATAATTAGGAAAATTTCCAGCTAAAAAAAGAAAATACTGTTTTTAAAAATCACATAGAACCCCTCACACAAATGCCACTATTAACTTTTTCTGATGTGAACTATGGAGATGATTATTCTCTCTTCAAGACTTTAGGACATATTGTACAACAACTATACCTCAGTTTTTTTTTAATAAAAGAGTTCAGGACAAAAAAGAAAGTCCACTTTATCAAAAATACGCCTCCAAAAGATAATACCCTTAACTCAGAAGAACGTCTCCTTAACTTCTGAATACTGCCACCCTACCCCAAAAGCCCAGCCTTCTTTCTTCTGGGCTTACCTCATTCACAGGGATCAGAATATTGAATTGTTGCCTGTTCATCTGTAAAATTAAATGACATATATTATTATATTGCAGGCCTAATACATTCAGAGAGAAAATACTACATAAAAGTTACTGCTTTAACCTTCTTCAAAAGATTTCTACAGGTTATGAGCACATTCAGAATTACAGCAAGTTTCCAATGACTAATATTTGCACACTTGTAGTAAATTAGTCATTGCAGCAAAAATATTAAGAATAGTTAGTCTTTAGAGAACATTGTTCTTTCAGTCTATGGACCACGTTGTATAAAATATGTCTAGTGCAGAAGACTTTTTTAAGTGGCATATAATTGAATTAAAATGTTTTAGGAGATCAGATAATGTAATTATGTGCACTTGGCTTAGAAAGGAGTATCTATAAAATTAAGGAAGATATCATGAAGAATGAAGTAGAAGTATGTTGCAAGATGCAGATAAACCTTGGCCATCACCTGGTAGGTAGTAGTCATAGACTTTGATAGTTGCTGGTTTGAGGTTGGTGACCAACAGGCTTTGGCTGATGGAGAAGGTATAGGTCTGAGACTTCTTACTAAGCTGTGGGGAAGACAGACAAACATCACATTAAAACAAAAGTGAAAATAACATCTCTGTCAGGTGGAGGTTAAAAGGCTCTTGCTGTCATCACACAGATTTTCTGAAGCCCTTCTACCTCTGCTCTATGCCACTCCTAATATTGCCTCCTGCTGGCTTCCTGGCTTTTTCTTCTTAGCATCTTACCGCTTCCTGGTCCTTCTGCAAAATGGGTCTGTTCTTGGTCTACTCTAACCCGTGGCTCCTCCACTGAATTAAATGAAGTGGCCAAAGGAACGGAGGCTTCCACTTCACTCCAACACCTGTATGCTCCCGATCGCCTTTCTCTCTTCATTCAGGTCTCTGATCAAATGACGTCTCCTCAGAGAGGCCTTTCCTGACCACCTTACTTTATCTATTTATGTTTTTAAGATTTTTTTGACGTGGACCAGTTTTAAAGTCTTTATTGAATTTGTTACAATATTGCTTCTGGGTTTATTTCTGTTTTGGTTTTTTGGCCGCGGCATGTTGGATCTTAGCTCCCCCGACCAGGGATGGAACCCGCACCCCCTGCATTGGAAGGCAGAGTCTTAACCACTGGGCCGCCAGGGAAGTCCCCTGATTGTTCCTTTAAAACAATCACATCCTGGCCTACCCCCACCACACTCCTGTGTAGTACTGATTACTACTAAAATTATTCCTGAATATGTGTGTGTGTGTGCACATATATATGTACTTTTAAAATTTGCATATTGCTTGTCTCTCCATTAGAATATCAAATCCATGAGGGCAGGGGTCATGTCTACTGTTTTTACTGCTGCATCTCTATCATGTCGAAGAGTATCTGGCATATATTGGTGGCTCAATAAATATTTGTTGAATAAATGAATAAATGGAGAGTTCAAAATAACTGCATAGATTAATCTAATATAAAAAGAAAATAAGATTTATGCTGTAAATTTATGTATTTATTTACTTTTATTTTATTTTTGCTGCACAGTGTGGCTTGCAGGATCTTAGTTTCCCAACCAGGGATCAAACCTGTGACCCCTGCAGTGGAGCAGTGGAGTCCTAACCACTGGACCGCCAGGGAAGTCCCTATGTTGTAAATTTAGATAGGAAGTTAGAAACACCTAATTGGAAGATATTTCCAAAGAGATTTCTTTAGGTATAGTGCTTCTAAAAGCATGGTCCAGGAACTCTCAGGGATCCTTAAGACTGTATCTGGCAGCCTGTGAGATCAGAATTCTTTTTGGAATAATACTAAGACATTATTTGCCTTTTTCATTCTCATTCTCTTTCACTGTACTAGTATAAGGGGGCTACCTGATGTGTGATATTGCAACAGATTGACTGCAGAAGCAGGTGGGAAAATTTTACTCTCTTTGATTAAGCTAAATATTAAAGCAAAAACATAAAACAATCTGCTATTCTCATTTTGTTTGTTTTGGGAAATACATTTTTCACAAAATGTTATATTAAAATACAGTGAGTTTATTTTTGTTGTTTTTAAGTGACAATAAATATTTTAATATTTTTCTCAGTTTTAATTTCTAATAAGTTAAATGTCAATAGATGTAACCCACATCACCACAAGCTCTTTGAGGTCATTTAAGAGTAGAGAGGGATCCTGGAATAAAATCTTTGGAACCACTGTTCTCGTTGGTCATTTAGTTACCATAAAGATTTAAAGTAAATGACTAATATAAACCAAAAGAAAGCTGGGATAGCAGCCTTAATATCTGACCAGATAGAATCTAAGGCAAAAAAAAAAAAAAAAGTGCCTGTGTACGTAGAAATCTAAATATATATATATATATATATATATATATATATATATATATACACACACACACACATATATAATTAGTGTAAAAGAAGCACAGCGTATACTAATAAAAGGAAAACTGAAAAAGATATGTTCATAACATATACATACCTAATTATATAGTTGAAAAATATATCAAGAAACAACTGACAGAATTGCATAGATAAATGGGTAAAGGACAAATCAATAATTGTAATTAGAAATTTTAACAAGCCCTTTTCCAAAACTGATAGATTGAGCAGGAAAATAAGCAGAGATAACAAAGACATGAACAACAGAAGTAATCGTCTTGGACTTTCAGATCTAGATCTAGATCAAGAGAAAGGGAGTGGACATTCTTTTGGAGCACACAATGAACATTTCCAAAAAGGACCATATATTAGGTCACAAAAGAAACTTCTATGCATTTCAGAGGCTCACTATCATGATCTCAGACCATAATGCAATACAATTAGACATTAGTAACAAAAAGATGGCTTTAAATATCCCATGGATTTCCCCCAAAATTAAGATATAGAACTAAATGGTAATAAAAACAATGCTTGTCAAAAATTGTGGGACAAAGACAGAGTATACTTAGAGGGAAATTTATAGTTCATATTCATCAGAAAATAAGAAAGACTAAAAATAAACAAATCGGCATTCAACTTAAGAAGTTAGACAAAGAATAGCAAAAAATGTCCTTTCCCCTTCCCTTCAGCCCAAAATAAAGAAAAGAAATAATGAAGAAATTAAGGAAACAGACCCCCCAAACCAAGCAAGCAAATAACAAAAAACAATAGAGAAGAGGAATAAAACCAAGAATAACTTGTTAAATGTGAATCAGATTGTCCTCTGGTGATGCTGATCAAGAGAAAAGGGGAGAAGATACATAGAAAAAGGAAATAATCACAGATATAATCATGACGATTGGCTTTTAGACCATTAGACTTGATGTCTCAGATTAGAAGCTGACAAAGCTGGCTGGATACACTGACCGGCCTGCCATTGCAGCCTCAGGAATGATGCCATGGAAATTAGAATCCCCAGATGCTACTCCCAGCTTGGACACTGACAAACAGGATGACTTGACAAGCATACTCACTCTATCAATTCAGCCTCAGCCTCCTTACATAGAAGGAGGGGTGCCGTGTGAGACTCAAAGAAGGTGTGTATGAAAGCATCATAAACTTTGCAAAATGTTTAAACAACTACAATATCATGATTTCAGGGGTTTTCCTGATACACTAACCAGAGTTGTCTCAAAAGAAACTATACAGGACTTACCCTAAAGAACCACCCCCTGGCAGATAAGAAAACCACAGTTAGATGAATTAGTTGGTGTGGGAGCAGAAAACATTACTAACAACAGTAAATTTTAATTGGAGATAGTCTTGTCTGTCAGTTATATAATAATGCTACCTTTCTTCCTTGCTAAATAGAGTATGATGAAATAAGCATCGTAACAGTTTTTAGAATACTACTAGCCCTTGAGAACTCCTTATTTGGTTGAAATGAAAAGTTACATACAATGTCTAATGAAAATTAATTAACATTAACATTACATTATAAAATAATAATAATAATTGCTAATGTTTATTGAGGGTTTACTCCATACCAGGTACAATTCCAAATATTTTTTCATGTCTTAAATCACTTAATTCTTTCAACCACTCTGTGAGATAGGTAACTATTTTTACCACTACCCACCCTCATTCTACAGATGAGGAAACAATCATTCAACAATTGCAGCCAATGTTAGAAGCAGGATTTTAACCCAAGCACTCTGGCATCAGAGCCTCAGCTATTAACCACTCTGTTATTCTCCAGAGCTGTCATGTTGCATGTGGGTATTAAGCCCTTGAAAGGTGGCCAGTCAGAAGTGAGATGTGCTGTCGGTGTAAAACACGTACCGGATTTCAAAGATGTAGTAAGAAAAAAGAAGAAAGGTAGATACCTCATTCACACTTTTGTATATTAATTACATGGTGAAATAAAAAAACATTTTGGGTATATAAAATTGAATAAAATATATAATTAAATTAATGTTATCTGTTTCTCTTTAATTCTTTTAATGTGGCTGCTAGAAATTTTTAAATAACACAGATGGCTCCCACTTTGTATCTGTTAGATAGTACTGTCCTGGAGATGCAAGGGGGTATTTTATGGTACATCTTGTGGTTGTGAACTCCCTCTCCCAGGTTCCTCGTCTTCGTGTATGTGACACTAGTACATGTACATTAGAAGGGAAGTTGAAAAGACACATAAGCGATCAAGTTCTTTGGTTCAGTTCCTAATCCCTACCTGTTCCAAGTAGATGTTGAGTGTGTCAGCTCCAGATTCAACCTTCTTCACCAGTGGTTGCTGGAGAAGCTGAATAAGAAAGGAGAAAAAAAAAAGGAGACTGAGAGCCAGAGCCTTCCCTATCCCCTAGAGTAATCTTCCAAAGCTCTGCCATGGTTGCAGAAACAACATATACTGTGGAAAAGGTAAGAAAAAGGAACCAAGACTGTAACAGGTTCCATATCATATATCCGGTGCACCTTTGTAGCCCACTTAGATAATAAAATCATGAGTTCTATGTATAAACCATGATGCCCATTTCACCAGCTTTTTAATGATAATTAAAAGCTATAATAATAAGCCCCCCCTCAGAGATAGAAAACAGAAGCAACTTACTAACTGATGGGTGCCTTCCATTGGACTGAACCCGGAAAGCATCTTTACTTCCACAATAACCATATTGGAAGAGCTGCGATTCCCCACATAACTGAGGGCAGAAAGAAGCAAACCTGTGTGAGTCCATTATCTTCCCTCTTGGCACACTGTACATCTGCCTCCCCACACACACACACACACACACACACACTCTCTCTCTCTCTCTCTCTCTCTCTCTCTCCAGCTCAGCTTCCATGGTCTAGGTGCCCCCCACCGCACCTCCGCTGTCCTCACCTGGTATGGATGTCCAGAGCCAAGGATCGAGGTGAAGTATGTTGCTCACACTGAGCTTTCCCTATGTCCACACTAAGACTAAAGGCCTCCACACTTTTAGTAGGGAGAATATTATATCTCAGCACCGTCTAGTTGGAGGAAACAGATAACCAGATCAGAGTTGGGAAGGATTTTAAAGCTTGTTCTGTTTGATAGATAACTAATGAGAACCGACTATACAGCACAGAAAACACTACTCAGTGCACTGTGATGACCTAAATGGGATGGAAATCCAAAGAAGAGGGGATAGATGTATACATGTGGCTGATTCACTTTGCTGTACAGCAGAAAGTAACACAACATTGTAAAGCAACTTTACTCCAATAAAAAAGAAATAAAAAATAAAAAGAGGGTACGGTTCGAATGACTTTCCTTGCAAGTAAGGTAGATGAGAGAAGGTTCTACTAGAGGCAGAGATGCCCTCAGACTCTCCTTCCCAACGCACACTAGTCCTCCTGGAGCCCTGCTTACCTGCACAAAGACACAGCCCCGGCCTGAGGCCTCCAAGGTGTACACCCCAGGGATATCGGGCAGAGTCTCCTGCTGAAACACCAACCGGTTGGCAGCTTGAACGTTGAAAGTGTGCTGGAAATTCTGAGCGGATTTTACAGCCAGGTTGACTTCCTCAGACGGCGCATAGACAATAGTGGCATACTTGGCAAGAGCTTGGAGAGCAACTACAGTATCCTAAGGAAAACAATCAGGCATCAGGCACATGCTTACTGTTTTGTGGGCCATTGGAACTAACCTCCAACAACCCTGTAACCTACACACCTGATTGTTGTTCGCTAGCTTGGATGATACCTCCTCTAAGTATCTAAGAACCACATTCACCAATGCTGGGGAAGCTGACATAGAAATCATAATATCTTACCTGCATAGAAAATCACCATCAAGTCATTCTTGAACATTCATGGGTCGTTAGGCTAATTTCATATATTTATATTCAGCAATGAAACCTAGCTTCAGAACTGGCTATTGTTAGAAGTGGATCGAAGGAAATCCAAAAAATAGTATACATATCTATATGTATAACTGATTCACTTTGCTGTACAGCAGAAACTAATGCAACATTGTAAAGCAACTATACTCCAATTGTTTTTTAATTGGTAAAAAAAAAACTAAAAAAAAAAAAGAAGTGAGTGGATCACTGTTCAATATATATTTTGCAATTTCCTTATTTGGGGAAGAAACAGCAGTAACTTGATAACCCTAAAAATTGCATGCTCTTCAAAGTTATTTAATTGCATAATGATCTTCTGTGGCACAGGGTATCAGGGGATCCTTGGAAAACCCCTCCTTGAAGGACAAAGCTTCTTAGCCATTATGACATGTGACAATCTTTTCTTCATCTGGGAATAAGACAGATAAACTGTTTCTAAGAGAGCATGGCATCACGTAAAAAGTGTGAGCCTTTCCTTTCTGAAAACATGATTTATATAAATTACAACTGGAGGAAAGAAAAAAAGAATGAGATATTCTGCAAAACTGTCATATCTCACTCTGTGTTATGAGAATTTCTGTATGCTCAAAACTTTGTCAAATATCTACTGCAGAATAAAGGAACCCCACTTCTCCCTATCCCAAACAAAAAGGAACAGTCATATTTAGACATCACACTGTCATATAAAGATAGGAAGACAGGTATCACCCCAGGGGAAGCTGTGAACAAGTTATATCTGTGCAGCTTGGCCCTCTACAAACAACTTTTTGTCTATGCTCTGTGACCTGGAGCCCAGGAGGGCTTTATTCCTTGGACATGTGGAGACAATTCAAGGAATGGGACCTCATCATCACCTAAAAACCAAAGTGGGTGATATGTGACTTCTTGTAATAGCCAAGGATTTTATTGAAAAGCAACTCTGGCATATATCTGTCACTGAGAATTCTAAACATTCCATCCTCTGCTTTCTAAAATTATATAATTATTTAGGGCTCAGCAAGAAGAAGGAAATCCTTCCTGATCTTTGGCCAAGAATTTCCCTGAAATAAGGAAACATAGTACCATATAACTTTTTAAAATTCCAATTAAGTCATTACCATATGCAAGGTCTTAACATCATCTATTAACATCTACACCAGACACTCCATCTATTAAAATCTGTTCATTCTTCCAGGTCTACTTTACATGTTACATCCTCAGTGAAACTGGCCCTAATTTCAACAAGTGATACTATAATTGCTATGAGAACAAAAAATGTGTTTTCTTGTTTACCTCTGTATCATCAGTGACGTGGAAAGAGTAGGGATTTAATACTATTTACAGAACAAATGAATTAATGGCTATTCTCTTTGTGATCATCAAAGGTGACTTTTATGGCATTATTTGAATTTATCATACAATTCCACCTCCTTTTTTCCCTACTGCCACCCCACCAATTCGATTTCTCTTTACCCCTAACCTAGACAAATGAAATAGTCTCCTGATCTCTTCAAATCCAGTGTCTCTCTCCTCTAAATCATCCCATATCCAAGGGACAAATTAATCTTTCTGAAACAAAGTTTAAAAAAATTAATGGCTCCTCAGAATTAGGCAGAAACTGAGTCTGACATGCAAGGCCCTTCATAATATGCAGCTACCCTACCTTTTCAACTAAGTCCCTTTATGCTTCAGCTAAACCAGTTTTCCCAACAGCCATTCTACGGTTTTGCAAATGGGTGTCTCTACTCAGACTCTTCCCCCTTCCTTTCAATAGTTGCCTAAAATTTTTACATGTCCCTTTAGATCTCCCTCAAATGCCATTCCCCTGTGAAGACTTTTCTTATCCCTCAAGCTGATATGAGGTCTCTCTCCCTCTTGAAATTCAATATTTTGTACCTTTTGTATCTTTGTTCTGTAACCAGATCCTGCTATGTAATATATACAACTTTTCCTAGCTTTCTTTCTAGATTGTAAACTTTTTAAAGATTATATCTTACCAGATTTCCAATACCTGAAATAGGAGGTATACCCGTAAAATCTTGCTTTTATGCTTACAGACCCCATAACTGGCTTTCTAATTTGTGACTATGTAATACATGTCCTCTTTTCATGTAGAACATAGATCTCATGATGTTTCATATTCTACAAAGAAAGAGACTTAAATGCATATAGTACTATTTATGTGCTCAAATGACCTAATTTTATGAACCCTTCTATATATTTTTCACATGATTTTCTCCCTTTCTATAGAATGATTAGTCTCTGGACCTAGAGGGCAAGGGCGATAGTTTTTCCTCTCTCTCCACATGGGATCTAATCCTACCTGGTAAGTGGCAGGAGAGCAGGCTACTTACCTGAGTGGAAGAGAACCCTCCATACGCATTTTGCTGCTTGATCAACCAAGCCACTATGCCAGCGGCCTTGTTTATCTCCTCTTGAGTCACGTTGGCTTTGCTAAGCCAGGCCAACAATACATATGCCGTAAGTTCCACATCTACAGCCTCAGGCTCAGACCAAGGGCCGGCATCTGATGATGGAGGAGGTTTGTGGCTCCAGTGAAAGGACTTTCCTATGCAGGAAAACACATAATTAGGAAACTCTTAGAAGGAAATGACTTGCCTATATTCACTTTGTAAATGCTACACCTTAAATCAGAGAAAGTACCAACCAAAAATTAATCGTGAGTTAGAAAAAAATATGTCTCAAATCTTCTGATTTATTGGCCACAATGCATATGCAAGGATGTGTGTGTGTGTGTACACCCACACATAATTCCCCAGGGTAAAGCTGGGAGCATCAATAAATGCATCCAGCAATAATATCAAAACCTCCCTTGTTAATTTATAAATTCTTATGTTAATGGAGATAGGTAAGTAGAAACTTCTTTTAAGAATTTATGTGTTTGGGGTCTTTTTTTTTTTTTTGGCTTACAAAATTAAGCCAAAAAAATTACAAAATTTTATTAATTTTAATAAATTTATTTAATTTTATTAATTTTCAGCATTTATTTTCCTTAATCCAAAATTTTATTAATTTTCAGCATTTATTTTCCTTAATCCAAGGTCTAACATTTTAAGAAGAATAAAAATGGCAGAACATGCGTAAGAACTCTGAGAAACCATAGAAGAAATGATAATGAGGGCGAGCAAATAAAATATGAGACCAAATCCCGACTCTATGACAGCCACAATGGCAGGTAACTTGAAGACAAAGCACAGCAAGTAGAAATGAGAAGAGTGGAAGCTAGAAGTCTAACTAAATATAAGGTTAGAGATAATAAATACATGGCCCACAGGAGGCCATCTAAGTGGAAGAACAAAAGAAAACATGTGAGCCTGCAATGCAAGGTAATGGAGAAGAGTTAATCACATTAAACTAATATACACCTGAGCAGATATAACTCCACCCACTGTCTGAGATCCCCATTCCACGACTAGAGTTGCTTATACACAGGCCAAAAAACTACCCAGAGCCCATATGAGAGGACAACTCGGCAATGACATCCGCATAAATGAAAGCTGAGATTAAATTTCTGCCTGGAAGTATAATTTTAAATAAACAGCTAGGTAAATAAAATTCATTAATAATGTATTTACTAGATCTGTTAGAATATTGAATACTTTTTTTTTTTTTTTTTTGGCCACACCACGTCACTTGCGGGATCTTAGTTCTCCGGCTGGAGATTGAACCTCTGCCCTCAGCAATGAAAGCGCCGAGTCCTAACCCCTGGACCGCCAGGGAATTCCCAGAATATCAAATATTATTCTAAATACATCCAAAAGTTTGAAAAGGACCTTGAGAAATCTCCAAGTTCAAGTCATACCCCATCAAACTCCATGATTTTTTTTTTTGCGGTACGTGGGCCTCTCACTGTTGTGGCCTCTCCCATTGCGGAGCACAGGCTCCAGACGTGCAGGCTCAGCGGCCATGGCTCACGGGCCCAGCCGCTCCGCGGCATATGGGATGTTCCCGGACTGGGGCACGAACCCATATCCCCTGCATCGGCAGGCAGACTCTCAACCACTGCGCCACCAGGGAAGCCCAAAGTCCATGATTTTACACCAAAGAATTGTTAAATATCTGCAAAAGGGTGGTTCTCCAATGCCAATACATTTTCTGACTAACTTCTACCATCTATTTTCTCTTCACGTTAAAAATATAACATGCCTTTGAGGACTTTCAGGGGCTTTCCCGCAAAACTGTTAACAATGATTTTATGACTTAACTTTTACTAAAATGAATCCTAGAATTGAATATATGTGGGACTACGGAGACTAGGGAAATTTTTCACATATTTTCACAATTTCAAAACACTCCTGGGATTTCCCTGGCGGTCCAGTGGTTAGCACTCAGCGTTTTCACTGCGGTGGGCCCAGGTTCAATCCCGCAAGCCACATAGCATGGCCAAAAATAAATAAATAAAATAAAATAAAAACAAGAAAGCAAAAAATTCCTAACATGGCCAACATACCTGAGATGATAGCCTGTTGATCTAGCTTTTCAAGAAGAATCTTTCTGCTCTTCATATCCCCAGCCAGAGTGAAAGTATAAGCTAGTAGGGCCTGTGTGTAGGGGGTGGTGAAGACAGAACCCTTGAGACACTGCAGACCCTGACTCACCATCGTGTCCTAAAAAGTGAAGATGAAGAACTGAATTTATAAGGCATTCCTTTTAAAACGGGCAATGATAAGGAAATCATATCCTCTTTTGAGTTTAAAAGGCTGGCTAGGGACAAAAATAGGTGACTTTCTCTAGAAACAGGCATGATCAGGAGAGTGTCAAGGGGAGGAGCTAGAGGAACTCACATCTGTGGTCTTTCCCATCTCCAGCAACGCAGCCGTGATGTAGGCAGTCAAGGAGACCTTGTCATCAACTCCACCCTGGATGGAAACGGAGATAGGAAGTCAGGGCAGCAGCCAGCACATGAAGAATTGCACGCACATTGCAAAAAGGTGTCCCCTCTGAACAGATGAATTATTTTTTCTTTTTTTAAAAAAGCACTCCTGGGGCTTCCCTGGTTGTCCAGTGGTTAAGACTCCGAGCTCCCAACGCAGGGGACCCACGTTCCATCCCTGATCAGGGAACTGGATCCCTCATGCCTCAACTAAAGATGCGCACGCAGCAACAAAGATCCTGAGTGCTGTAACTAAGACCTGGCACAGGCAAATAAATAAATAATTTTTTTTTTTTTTTAAAGCGCTCCTTTCCACAGGCTGACCACAGCCCCAAGCCTCCAGGACACACAGTGGAGGGGAGAACTGGCTGGACTTCAATAACTGCACAGCCTTATACGGTAACCTGCAAGAAGTAACATGAGGTCTTCAGCTCTGAGTGGGTATTTAGGAAACCCAAGATAAAGTGTTAGGAAGGATAACAGGTTTAAAAAAAGGGGGGTGAGGAGGTGGGATAAGGAGAAAATCTCTTATTCTCAGATTTTTTACTGAATCTGAGATTCCCCCAAATGGACGGTCCCCTCGAGTGGCATAAAGCCCAGCTTCTTCTCCAGGGGAGAATAGGTAACCCCTTCCTTGATTAATGCCTTTCACAGAAGGATATTAGCAATTTTTAAAAAAATATATGTAATCTAAATTACTATCTTTGTTCTATAGATAAGAGTACCAACACTTAAAATGGTTAAATAGTTTGTTCAAGAATACACACTGTGGGCTTCCCTGGTGGCACAGTGGTTAAGAATCTGCCTGCCAATGCAGGGGACAAGGGTTCGAGCCCTGGTCCGGGAAGATCCCACATGTCGCAGAGCAACTAAGCCCGTGTACCACAACTACTGAGCCTGCACTCTAGAGCCCGCGAGCCACAGCTACTGAAGCCCGCGCGCCTAGAGCCCATGCTCCACAACAAGAGAAGCCACCACAGTGAGAAGCCCGTGCACCACAACGAAGAGTAGCCCCCGCTCGCCACAACTAGAGAAAAGCCTGCGCACAGCAACAAAGACCCAACGCAGCCAACGAAATAAAATAAAATAAATAAATTTATAATAAAAAAAATCACAACTAATAAGCTGAAGGACTGGGATTTGAACCCAGTGGGTTTAACTCTGGAGCTCCCCATAAGGACCGAACCACCAAGCTTGACAACATAAATGATGGGTTTCTTGAGAGACTGGCTGGCTCTGGTAAGATAGGAGGAAGAAAAACCTCTAGGATCTTGTTCTAGTCACGTCCTAGCTTGTACTACTCCCCCATATGGGGGACACTGGGAAGATCCTGCATAAGGAACACTAATGAATCATATAGAGATTTCGTTTTCAATGCTCAAGATTTTCTTTTAATTGAATTTTTTTTTTCGGCTGCAACGCACAACATGCAGGATCTTAGTTCCCAGACCAGGGATTGAACCCATGCCCCTGCAGTGGAAGTGCAGAGTCCTAACCACTGGACTTCCAGGGAAGTCCCAGTGCTCAAGATTTTTAATCCAGGTCCTGGAATAGCAATAATGATTCCTCTAGGAAAGTTGGTACAGTCTTTTTCTCACTCGGTCTGCTCTGAATTGAACAAGCTGCCCGCACCCGGACACCTTGCTGTGTTGGGAAAGGTCAGGCAGTGCAGTGAATGGGCAGGAACAGTGCCCCTGGAATCCAAGTGCTGTGGTTCAAATTACAGTCCTGCCGCCCACTAGCATTCACCTCAGGCAGTTTACTTAACCCCTGCACCTAGTTTCTTCATCTGTAAAATGGAATTTATAATGATATGCCAGTGCTTAGCATGTTGATTTGTTGTAAACATTAAATATGAATATCCGATAGAGTACTTAGTACCTGCCAGAGAGTAAACCCCTTACAAAAGACACTGGGCTGTCTAGGAGTCCCCACCAGAAGAAATGGCTTTGCTTCAGACTTAGGGAAACAGTAAAAGGCTCAGAGATCTTCTAGTCCAGTGGTTCTCAAACTTTAGCAAGTATCAGGGTCACCCAGAGGGCTTGTTAAAACGCAATTGCTGCCCTTACTCCCAGAGTTCCTCAGAGTAGGTCTGGGGTGAGAGCTGGAATTTGTATTTCTTTTCTTTTCTTTTTTTTAAAGATTTTTTTGATTTTTTTTTTAAAGATTTTTAAAGTCTTTATTGAATTTGTTACAATATTGCTTCTGTTTTATGTTTTGTTTTTTTAGCCGCAAGGCATGTGGGATCTTAGGTCCCGGACCAGGGTTAGAACCCATACCCGCTGCATTGGAAGGCAAAGGCTTAAACACTTGGACCACCAGGGAAGTCCCTGGAATTTGCATTTCAAACAAGTTCTCAGGTGGTGCCAATGCTGCCGATCTGGGGACCATACTTTGAGAACCATATTCTAGTACATATTCTCATTTTACAGATGTGGAAGCTGAATGCTCAGACTGGTTAAGAATAATGACCAAGGTCACCCAGAGCCAGGCCTGAGACCTGAAGAACCGACTCTCAGGCCAGTGCTCTCTTGATTCTTCTTACTCAGAGGTACAAGTTCCTCCCAGACACAGTAGTGGGCTGTGGGCCCCTGGGCAGGTCCGCACCTTCATAGTTGTGTGAATGAGCTCTCCCACATTGGCATAGCAGCCATTGGAGAGTTGGTTTCCCGCCATCCACCTGAGAGCATCCTGGACGTTCCTGTCATCAATGAAGATGAATCTCTGAGCCTGGTCAAAGCATTTGGTGACAAAGGCTGTCAGCCTGTATGGGTGAAGAGGGAAATGTGGCATGAGGGTGGATTTCCAGGGGAGGGTGCAATAGTTCCACAGTTTATTCTGTTGAATGGTTCCAGAAGGGGAGTTGAGGAAACATAATGCCATAGGAAGCTTGGAAAAGGGAGGCATTAATTGGCATTCATGGGGACAAGAACTGGGAGGTACAAGGTCAGAGAGAAGAGTAAGGGGCTTGACCATACATGAAGCTGAAATAAACAGTATTAAAGTTGTAGAGGATAGAAAGCAAGAAGGAATGGGGTTAAGGGGAGAGGTAGAGGAATAATTCCAGAGGGTTCAGGAATTATGCTCTGGGGTACAGAACTCATGGGGAAGTGGGCAACATTACCATGTGTTTCCATTTTCATCCTGCTCCCCAAAGGCACTGTAGGATCCGTTCCTGTGTTTGTACATCAGCTCCCTCTGGTACCCTGGGAAGCCAGATGTGGTTTTAGATGACCGTGATAACTTCAAAAAACACCCCCATGGCTTTCAAGGATGAGGGGCACTTCAGGGGCTGAACTTCCCTGAGTCTTATCACCGATCATAGGCGCTAGACAAGGTGTCCAAGAAGAAAGAGTGAACCAACTCACCTAGCCTCAGGAAATCCACTGCTCGAGACTTGATTTCCTCAGTCAGCATCCCTGTCTTCTGCAGGTACTGCAAGACGTAAATGATGGGAGCGAACAAGAGCATGTTCTGCTCCCCACAGCCCTTTGGCATCTGCACCAGACTGTCTAGGTTCTTCAGGGCTGTGCCCATGATGTCCCCTGGGATCCAAAAGGAGAGGGAAGGAAGGTGGTGGCAGAAGAAGGAACCCTTAAGAGTTATTATCATACATTTAACAAACACGTATTCACTATCATTTAGTGAGTCCCTACTCTGTGACCTTGGGGGCAACAGTCTCCACCTCGAAGAGCCCATAGTCAGGGGGGGCAAACAATTACAATACACTGCAATGCTAATTTATTATAAGCAAGTATAACATATATAATATCGGGTATGTACAAGGTGCTGGAGTTCACAGAGAGGTATGTAGGCCACCTGAGGGCGTTCATGGCTTTTAAGAAGCTGATGAGGTTTGTAACAAAACCTGCAATGCTTAGTCTCAATCTCTCAGTGCCTCCACTGCATGTAAATACATCACCCTCCAAATCACCAAGTCTCTCCCAAACACACACACACTCCTGATACGCTTTTCCACGTTATGTCTCTTGACCCCTCCATTTACTTCACAAGCCAGTAAGCCTGACATCAGTGACTCATGAGCATCTGCACTTCAGTCATTGAGTTCAATTCAAATGTGCAAATATGTACTGAAAGTCAACTGCAGGAAATGTACTAAAAACAAACATGAAAAAGACATGGCCCTTGTCCTCAAGGACCCCTCAATGCAGTGTGGAAGAAAGACAGACAGTGAGCTATAACACAGTGAGGTGAGTGCTGTACCAGAGGTATGAATCAAATACAGCCAAAACAGAGACATTTTAACCTGGAAGGGATGTGGGTAGGGGGTTAGAGTACAGAAAGAACCTAACATGTATAGGCCTTCTACTATGTGCAAGATATTGTGCTGGGAAATTTATTATATTTAATCTTTACACCAATCCTGAAAGGTAGGTTATTATCACTGTCTTACAGAAGGGAAAAGAAGGATCGAAATTTTGGGGGTTTTTTTTTTTTTTGCGGTACGCGGGCCTCTCACTGTCGTGGCCTCTCCCGTCGCAGAGCACAGGCTCCAGAAGCGCAGGCTCAGCGGCCATGGCTCACGGGCCCAGCCGCGGCACGAACCCGTGTCCCCTGCATCGGCAGACGGACTCTCAGCAACTGCGCCACCAGGGAAGCCCCGAAATTGTTCATTAACTTATCCAAGTTCACATGGCTATTAAACGGCAGAACTGGGATCCTAAGCCAGTTTGATACAACTTTCAGGCTCATGTTTTTCTATTTGTTCCCTCTCCTTGCCTAAAGAAGTGTCATGTCCTATGTAAATATGGTTGAATCTTCCCAAAACTGTACTCAAATATATGAAGTCCTCATTTTTAAATGGTTCCTGCAAACATTTCGTCTCCCCTCCACCCAATTTATAGACCTAAACCTAAATACATATCAAGCTTCAACGACCTTTAACTTCCTCCTGCCCAGACTCTTTGCTGTTTTTAACCAGAGTATACGTCTATCTAATCCCACCTGCACTGCACAGGCTGTATTTGCCCACTTTGTAAAATAAGCTCTTCTTCCTTCACCACTTCTAATCTACCATACCTTCCTCCAGGTAGGGCCATAGACCTCAACCCATGCCACACCTTGGCAGCCTCTGGCCCCATTTTTCCTTTTTGAGCCGAGAATCTCTGGTTGCTTACCGTGAACAGAAACATAAGCCTTGGCTGAATCAGGAACAACATCCACAGGTACCTCCAGGGAGATGGATTCTGAAGCCACTTTTCCTATGAGGGGCAGAGAAAAGGTAAAACAATAAAAGGTGGAAATAGTGGGGGTTCTCACACCCAAACCACAGAAAAAATTGCCGTAATCCAGGGTTTTCTATACCCAGTGCTTTCCGTGGGTTGGAGGTAGATTTTTTTTTCCCTATTCACAGTGGTCTTTGCTGAAAATAAATTCCAGCGAGAGACATAACTGTGCTGTACATTTTCTCTTCTTCATCCTGCCTTTCAGCTACTTGGCCCCATTGGGAATGGCACCCCTAGACTCTCCTATTTCTTCTTGTCCTGTATATTTCTCCTTTTGCCTAAGAAGATCTCCTGTTGCTAAGGGAATTCTCACACCAACCCCTCTCTGTGTTCACTCACCTTTGGGGCACAACAGTGAGCTGTGTGTCTTCTCCACAAGGACTCCTTCTGGCTGACATGGAGAGAGACAAGGATGGGTGAAAAAACATAGATGAGTATCAGGGCAGGTGGCACTGAAGGAATAGGAAGGGGAAGGGAAACGGGGAGAAGAGGCCCTGCCTGCGCTCCAGGGCTTCACTCAGAACTGGAGAGAACAGAGCTTCTCTTTGACATTCAGAAGGACTCCATTTCAACCCAGGGAGGCGTCTCTCAGTAAAATTCTTTCTGGGCTAGAGCTAAGGATAAGTTTAGGAAACTTCTAAGAGACAGGATTGACAATGGGGTTCATGATGACAGGAAGCAGCGAATGATGACATTAGGGATTTTCTTAGGAGAAACTAACATTCATTGAGTGTCTACAAAGTAACAGGTACTGTATTAGGTACTTCCATAGACCATCAGTATGGGTTAAGCAAGTAGTTAAGGGCAGAAGGGGGTCAGGGAAGGATAAAGATGAGCTACCTGATTGGAGTTGGAGTAAGACTGCTGCAAGAGACTAACTGACATGGTTAGACACACACTGAACACCCCTGGCTTGGTTGCTGCCTCTACCTCTGAAGTTAGGCCTGCAAAAAACTCACCTTGACCAGAACTGGTTTGATGAGTGTGTCACTCTGGCCCTTTTCTGGAACAAACCCCTTCTGGTCCCCACAGAGTTCATTTAAGTCCAGAATATTAGTGCTGATGGTGAAGTTTACATGACCTGAGAAGAAAGAGGGCAAAAGGAAGACATCAGCCCTATTGGCAGAGGTACCAATGAGGTCTCTTCCCCTCTAGACTAGTGCTTCTTAAACTTAACGGCAAAACTTAACGGCATACAAATCACCTGCGGCTCTCGTCTGTTACAATACAAACTCTATTTCAGTATATCCGGGGTGGGGCCCACATTCTGCGGTAGGTGGCCTCTAAGGGACCCCAGTGATCCCTGCCTCCTGATATTTACACTGTTTTGTAATCCCCTCTCCTTGCCTGTGGGCTGGATTTAGTGATTCGCTTCTAATGGAGAGGATAGGGCAGAAGCAATGAGATGTCACGGCTGAGCTTAGGTTATAAAAAAGACTGCAGCTTCTGTCTCAGGTGCACTCTTCCTCTCAAGCCACGAACTCTGGAGGAAGCCAGCTGTCATGTCATGAGGCAGCCCAGTGGGGAGATTCATGTGATGGGAAACTGAAGGAGGCCACTAGCCAACACCTGAGGCCAAGAACTGCAGCCTTCAGTCTAACAGTCCATGAGGATCAAAGGCTTTGGAATGAGCTTGGACGTGGGTTCTCTCCTGGGCAAGTCTTTGGATGAGAACACAGCCCTGGCTGAACTTCATGAGAGACCTTGGGCAAGAGGCACCCAGCTAAACTGCACAAATTACTGACCCACAGAAACTGTGTGATAATAAATGTTTGTTCTTTTAAGCTGCTAAATTTTAGGGTAATTTGTTAAGCAGCAGTAGATAACTAATACACCCAAAGACTGTACTTTGAGTTGCAAGGACTTAATCCAAGAGCAAATGACATCTCATAGGATTATTGTGATGATTAAATGAGTTAATTCATGTAAAACACTTAGGACAGTGCCTGGCCCATAGTAAGTATTTGACTAGTAACATATCTCTTGTCCTGGCGTAAATATTAAAATCTCCCTCTTTCACTCTCAAAATAGTCCAGTGTGGATAATGTTTTGGTCATCTACCAAAGAATATTCACTTATTTTTTTATAACATAGACTTAGGAGGGAGAAAAACAGAGGCAAACACAAAGAAGAGGAAAAAGAAAACAAAGCAAATACAGTAGAGGAAAGGGTAGAGTTCTCAGTCTCTGTGATTTCCTTGCCCATCTGCCACTTCCTTCTCTTACCCAGTTTGACAGCTGTGATATTCCAGTGATAGGATTCTGATTCATCAGCACAGAGACAGCTGGAGGCCTGAGAGTCTGTCCCTGGTTCCACCTGGTACTCCTCTGATTTAGCCAGGTTAGTCTGAACCTGAAGGGGATATTTGAGTGATAAAGGGTCGGAGTAAAGGAGACAATACACAGAGGTTTAGGAAAATATGGGCGCAGAGACACCGACATCTCATTTCTTTCTCAGGGAAAATTGGTACGTTTCCAGTTTAGGGACTGACACCTGCTTCTTGCATCCCCAGCTCTTACCCAGATGCACTCCTTCAGATAATTGAAGATGGTGGCAGTCAGACGAAAGGATTCTCCACGAACTACCGAGTAAGGGAGAGTCAGATCAACAAAGAATGGCTTGAAGGCAGTCAGTCCAACAGTGGGTGAAAGACCAAAGCCTTTGGACTGGGAAGTGCAAAAAGTCATGGCCTTCCATGTGGTGATGGTATCAGGAACTGTGACGCGGACAGACTTCTTCCCTGAGTTACTGTGAGAATACAAGAACCCAGGTGAAGCAGACAGCAGGAGAAAGGCATTTGGGAATTAAGCTACAAATTTGTCTGCAGAAGTGAATATTTCGTTGCTGTTGTGCGTGGGGGAAAAAGCAAAAAGGCAACCACAATGGTGGCCCACATGAATCTCAGAGTGTGAATCTTCGAGGGAGGATGTACAAGTATGGGAGAAGGGGGGTGTCTGAGGATGTGAGGAGGGGAGCATGTGTGGGTGGGCATCTGTGTGCAAACATACCTGTAAGAGAGCCCAGTGCCCTCTGAATTGGTGAGAATATGCCTTCTTAGGGTTTGTCAAAATGAGGTGGTAAGCAGTGGGCAAGAACCAAACTAATATCAAGATGTGCCTTTCCGTTTGTGTGGCCCTGCAGTGAGAATGCACTGTCTGCACTGTGCAAATGTGAAGACGTGTGAATTTGTTTTGAGTGATTGTATGTAACTGTTTAAGAATCCAGGGAAAGAAACACGTTCTCATATCCCCATTAAACCTTCTTGGCTTGAGACTTAGGTTCATTAGAAATTATCTGAGTCAGTTCTCTGCTGAATCTACACTGTATGTATAATTTTGTTATACCTTTTAGGCATCACTTACCCAACAGGAAACAGATCCCAGAGCCAAGTCTCTGGGAAGTACTGACGAACCTGAGAATCCTCTGGCTCAATTGGTAGTCTCCCGGGAGATGAACAGGATTCTGAGGGGACTAAGAACAAGGGGAAAAGCAGAAGACTTATGTCATGTGATAAACTGAGGTGGAGAGAAAACCAGCAAGAAATTCAGAGGGAAGCAGAGAACATCCAGTCTGAGATAAGGACAGCTAGTGAGCCTGCGCTCTAGAGCCCGAGAGCCACGACTACTGAGCCCTCGTGCCACAACTAATGGAGCCCACACGCCTAGAGCCCATGCTCCGCAACAAGAGAAGCCACCTCAACGAAGAGTAGCCCCCGCTCGCCGCAAATAGAGAAAGCCCATGAGCAGCAATGAAGACCCAACACAGCCAAACATAAAAAGATAAATAAATTAATTAGTTTTAAAAAAAAAGAGAGATGAGGAGGAAGGACCACTGAGGAACTGACTGGTCGTGAGGCTATCGGGAAATGACAGACATGGACGTCTGGCCAGGGAATGAGTAGATAAGGGCTTCAGGCTTCAAAAGCCCTCCCCCAGAGACAGAGAGAGAGTGAGATCCTAGGGAAACTGCCTTCATCTATAACCCACAATCCATTATCATTCTGGCTACTGGCTCAGTGCAAGAATAGGAGGCAAAGAGGGAGTTTTCAGAGTTCCATGATGCTAAATATCTCAGTGAATCTGCAAGCCACAGAGGCAGCTTACCTCTCCCTGGATCCCTGTATTCTGAAATACAGTCTGTCTTCTTGATTTCGGCGTTGGACAGTATTTTCAGGCCCACATCCTGAGAGGCACCAAAGGGACCAGAGAATGAAGAGTTAAGGGGGTCCTCTCCCTTACTACAAGGGCTACTGCCTTGAAATTTCACCCTCAAAGGGTTAAACTAACACATTCTTTGCCTATTAATTGTAAGACCAATACTCAGCCACCAAGATTGGTTCACTTCTAGTCCAGCTAGTGTGAAAGCTTTTCAATTAAACTTATTTCATTGTGTTTATATATAGAGAGACAGATGTATTATGCATATGTATGTACACACATATACATACGTTTTTGCAAAATGATCACCACAACAAGTCTAGTTAACATCCATTACCATATATAATTACAAAAAATTTTTTTCTTGTGATGAGGACTTTTAAGATCTATTCTCTAGCAACTTTCAAATATGCTATACAGTATCACTAACTATAGTCACTATGCTGTACGTTACATTCCCAAGACTTATGCATTTTATAACTGGAAGTTTGTACCTTTTGACTACCTTCACCCATTTTACCCCCCTCCACCTCCCACCTCTAGCAACTACCAATCTATTCTCTGTATCTATGAGCTTGTTTCGTTGCTGTTGTTGTTGTTGTTGTTGTTGTTAGATCCCACATATAAGTGAGATCATACGATATTTGTCTTTCTCTGTCTGACTTATTTCACTTAGCATAATGCCCTCAAGGTCCATCCAGGTTGTTGCAAATGGCAAGATTTCATTCTGTTTTTGGCTGAATAGTAGTATTCCATTTATTTCATCGTTCAATATGTTTAATACTTCTTCCAAACGTTAGTAAGTGTATCCTTATTATTTGATTTGGACTGAATTTTCTAAGGGCAGAGACCATATCAGCTCAATCAATTCAACAAAAATATATTGAGCATTATGAAGGGTCAGGCATTATAGAGAATACAAAGATGAACAAGACCCACTTCCTGACCTCGGAGACCTCCTGATCAGATGTGGGCTAAAGCATCCCAAACTTCTGTGGATAAAATAGGTGCAGTAGCTTTCATAAGAGAGACTTCTGGTCTACCTCTCTTCATTTTTTCCTTCTTGGCTGATCCCATGGAAGTCAATGTTTGGAGACCCCAGAGAGAGGACTAGTGTATAGCCTCAGACAGTAGGTGACTTCTACAAGTATGAGGACCAAGTGAGGCTGCCTTACCCGTCAGGAGTTTCTTTCAAGATTTTGCCCCTGCCAGTGCCCATATGACTCTGCCTGCTTTATTAGATGTGGGTTTTCCTTTCCCCCTCCCACCACAGTTGTTTCTATGAGAACAAAATGGGTAAGAATATTTACCTGGAAAAACTGGAAAAGAGCTATGCTTTGAGGGAACGAAGGCCTCCATAGATAAGTACGCCTGCCCCAGCGCTCCTCGGGCAGTACACCAATGCGGGGCTGGGAAAACTCCCGTGGGTCAAACCCTGGACAGTCATATTCAGCCACCTGATAGGGGTAGTGACCATACCAGAATGGGAACATATGATAGACCTGAGAAAAGACAGAAAAGGAAATAAATTTTTTTTTCTTAAGAAAATAAAATATTGACATAGTGAAATCAGTTGAGAAACTTCTCTCAGATTCTCATTCTGGTGGCACAGTTTACTGCTCTTGTATTATTTCTCTTCATTATTCCAGAATTTCTTCCATCATAACCCCTTCCTCTAGTTCATCTTTTTTCATAATCTGTCACCCTCATCTCCTATTTCATCTTTCCTGATACTGATCGCTGTGACCGTATTAACCGTGTCCGTCTCATATCATCATTTCTTTCTCTTTTTTTTTTTCCTTTGGCCGTGACGCATGGCTTGTGGGATCTTAGTTCCCTGACCAGGGATTGAACCTGGGCCCACGGCAGTGAAAGCACAGAGTCGTAACCACTGGACTGCCAGGGAAGTCCCCATATCATCATTTCTACATTCATTTCCACACCAGCTTTGCTACCACCTTGTGGAGATGCAATATTTCCCTGAGACTCTCTTTCCCACTGCCTGGAATCCATCTCTTAATTCTGATACTGTCAGTCTGTCTTCTCTGTTGACTCCCTCTTGCCACCACGTCAGCAGGCCACTCACAGAGCTGTTGCTCAGCTCACTCTCTGGTCTAAGGAGCAAGACACTCTCGTCCACGGCCCGGATCGCACACAGGGACTGGGGAGCTGCCTGCAGCTGCAGGTCCACATCTGCTCCTGGAAGCTGCTGGGAAGGTGAGAAGCCAAGGGAAACCTGGGGAAGAGAAAAGGATAATGTGGGGATCAGGTCAGCCTGGAGAGGAGGAGAAACAGTCATCACCCATATGCCCTAAGTATGGTCCCCAGCTCACTCCCTCATTTTTATACTGATTTTTCTTTGTAAAGTATTGCCCTTTAGAAACAGTGTCTTGTAAAACAATTGGAAAAACTAAGCAGCACGGTAGAATAATGTAGAAAGTTTCAAAGACAGAAAGTAGAAAGAAAGAGAATTTGTGGAATAGCTATACAGAACACGTGACTTCCCAGCATGACCTTTTAAAAGAAGCGGGAGAGCGGGAGAGTTCAACAGACCATGCAAAAGATAGAGAACATGATATCCAGCTTCAATATTAACTCCTTCTTTCCCCACCCCTGCCTTATCTCCAACCCCAGCATACACAGGCTCTCTCTCTATGTCCAGACATTTCCTTCACCCTCTTCAACGCCATTTTACCTGATTGTCAAAGCACATCTCCACTGAGAACTGAATTTTGTCTGCTATAACACCTCCTCCGGGAAAAATGGCATACATCACCAGGGAAGGATCAGGGGCTAGTCTGGAGTTGAAGGTCAATGAGAGAGAGAAGGAGCTTTTCAGTCCTGAAAGGGAAGAGGGGATATTCAGGAATGGGAGTACACACTCACCTACCAATGACATCCAACCCTGTGTTTGCATTTCTTCCTGAGCCAGCTGCAGGCCTCATGGTGCAGGTCTTCTGTGGTTACTGTTATGGTCTGTTCTCATTGCTCTTACTCTTGCTTCTAGTATAAGAACTATTTCTTGGAAATTTAAAGTTTAAGTATTCCAAGAGGTGCATGAACACTCACCTTTCCTCTCAGACTTCAGGCGTTTCTGCCCCTCCATCTCCAAATTCCCTTTCCCTATTAACTAAGGAAGAGAAAAAGAAGTCATCAACAACACAGAAGTTAGAGGAGCTTAGCCTTGGCCCAATCCCTGCATCTCTCCATAAGGAGAGGCTCCTTTCGTAGTTCTGGACCCCAGGTCAGTACTTCATGGAGCATCCTTCAGCTTGTCAAATGTAGGATGGTACCAAGAGCCCTGATGACTCTTCCTCCAGTTGGAGGTCTGTGACAACCACGGGGTGGGTGGGAGGAGACAAAGGCCACCACTGCCACGGAGCCAGAGAGAATAGATAGCTGACACCATTTCTTGAAGATCTCTAAGCTTTATTCTTTTATAATCCTTGTAACATAAAGTCTACTAAAATCCATCCTTACAACCTTTTATTTAAAACAAATTTTTTTTATTGAAGTGTAGTGGATTTACTATGTCGTGCCAATCTCTGCTGTGCAGCAAAGTGACTCAGTTGTACACATACAGACATTCTTTTTTTATATTCTTTTCCATTATGGTTCATCGCATAGTTCCCTGTGCTCTACAGTAGGACCTTGTTGTTTATCCATTCTAAATGTAATAGTTTGCATCTACCAACCCCAAACTCCCAGTCCATCCCTCTCCCTCCCCCCTCCCCTTGGCAACCACAAGTCTGATCTCTATGTCTGTGAGTCTGTTTCTGTTTCTTACAACCTTTTAAAACTTATCACTCAATTGAAAATTCGGTGGAGGGTAAAGGGGTTGGGGATAAATTAGGAGTTTGGGACTAACATATACACATTACTATATATAAAATAAATAACCAACAAGGACATACTGCATAGCACAGAGAACTATAAATATTTTGCAATAACCTATAAGGGAAAAGAATCTGAAACAGAATTTATATATATATAAATTTTATATATATATATATATATATATATAAATAACTGAATCATGTTGCTGTACACCTGAAACTAATACAACACTGTAAATCAACTATACAT
Organism: Stenella coeruleoalba; assembly: GCF_951394435.1. Lineage (NCBI taxonomy): Eukaryota > Metazoa > Chordata > Mammalia > Artiodactyla > Delphinidae > Stenella > Stenella coeruleoalba. The sequence continues at coordinate 94,708,304 of NC_137157.1, forward strand.
CAATAAAAATTTTTTTAAAAAAATTCAGTGGAAATGAGTATACCTTGAAATTGTCTTGAGTCCTTCTGACATTTGACTCTCTGGAGGAGAAATCTCTTTTTAACTCTCCCTTCCTCTTCACTCTCCCTTGAAACTGAATTCACTGAGACGCCTTCTAAGCAGGCAGGCATCTCGGGCTCCAGTCAAGGGCTCTCTGGCCAGTTTCTCAGACTATCTTCCACACTGAGCAGCCCCAACTCCACTTTTCTCCTATAGGCCTCGCCACACTTCTGTCCTGAAGACAGTACATGTATTATCACTCTGCCTTATTATTTCCCACCTACCTCTCCTCATTCTGTTATTTAGGATGATTGTTTTAACTTGATGAAGACACTGGAATGATTCAGGGGGAGAAATTCTCTCAGAGACTTTAAGGAGATGATAAGGGAATAAAGAGACTCTGGACCATCAAACCCAAGGTTCACATGAGTCTAAGTTCCTCACGATCATCAAGATGACCAGTAAAACTGCTTGCCTTTATATTTCTTTCAGTCTACAAGTTGTGACTTTATTTCCCCAGCAGAGCTGCTATCAATGTTAATTTTTTTTTTGCGGTACGCGGGCCTCACATTGTTGTGGCCTCTCCCGTTACGGAGCACAGGCTCTGGACGCGCAGGCTCAGCGGCCATGGCTCACGGGCCTAGGTGCTCCGCGGCATGTGGGATCTTCCAGGACCGGGGCACGAACCCGCATTCCCTGCATCGGCAGGCGAACTCTCAACCACTGCACCACCAGGGAAGCCCTCGATGTTAATTTTTAACCCTATGTCATCTATTTAAAAATACTGACCAATGAAACACAGAATGAAATTTATTCTGAGTTGCCATCCCCTCCTCAACCTCCCTCTTACCCATCCACCGGGCTCCCTTTCAGCCCTGGTCAGCAACATTGTCTCATTTATTCCTAGTTTTATTTCCCCACACAATTTCCCTGGACTCCTGTTCAAAATCTCTTTATTCCCCATTTCCCCCCATCTTTTATACCTATATAAACACAGTGGCCACTGGCCACATGTGACTACTGGAGCCCATGAAATGTAACTAGTCCAAACTCCTTTAAGTATAAAATACATACTTTGAGTTTCAAAGATTTGCAATGCAGCTGAAACACAGAATGTAAAATATCTATTAATAATTTTTTATGTTGACTTCATGTGGAAATGATCATATGTTGGATATACTAGGTTAGACAAAATATATTTTAAAAGTTAGCTTCCTCTGTTCTTTTAATTTTTTTAATGTGGCTTCTAAAAATTTAGAAATTATCTACGTGGCTTGCATTATATCTCTATCCAGACTGTCTGTTCACCCCGTCTAGCTCACTGTCTTTATTCCCTTTCCTTCCCAACACACTCTCACCCATCCCCATTTCCCAGTCTCACATAGTAGGAGAAGATGACTTCCTGGTCAGGTTCTGCATCAGCTGGATCGATGTAATACTCCACCAGCACTTCCTGGGGCCGGCCACATTCCAAGATGCCATTTGGCCGGTGGAGGGCAAGGAAGCTGCGAGTTGTGCTGTAGAAGGGGTCCAGGTACAGGTAGGCATTGTGGCAGTAAGGAGGCATTTCTTCTGAATCATATGCCGTTTCTTCCAATTCGAACATGCCCTGAGAAAGAGAGAGAGAGAAAAAAAGGCCTTAAAATTCATGTACCCCAACCGTATGGACCCCATGGACTTGTTATGATTCTCAAATCTGTACTGCCTAAGAATGGCATGTAGATATTTCACTGGAGGTTCAACCAAGAATATTTGAGGAGTGCATAATAGTGGTTATATGCAGCAGCATGTTGGTACAAAGGGGAGTAAAATAAGGGCTGAATTATAGTTGTCAGGAAGCAGGAAATTGTGGATGATATAACTTCACAGACTGAAGCAGGGAAGAGATAACTGTGACTAAGAAATTAAAGGATATATCTCAGAGGTAAGAAAACTAGTTATAGAGGATAATAATCATTTCTAAGTGGAGTGACTGAATGATGCCTAGAGTACAGAAATACATAAATTAGCCAGAGCAGAAATAATATGTATTTGCTTGAGTAGTGTAGCTGGATGATTGCATTAAAGGCTTCAATTCTTCATCCCTCCCCATAGCAACATCCTTTTTTATAGTTTTTTTTTTCTTAATTTTATTTATTTTATTTGGTTGCACCAGGTCTTAGCTGGGGCAAGCAGGCTCCTTAGTTGTGGCTTGCCGGATCCTTTAGTTGAAGCACACGTTCTCCTTAGTTGCGGCCGGCGGGCTGCTTAGTTGTGGCATTCGAACTCTTAGTTGAAGCATGCATGTGGGATCTAGTTCCACGACCAGGGATCGAACCCAGGCTCCCTGCATTGGGAGCGCAGAGTCTGAACCGCTGCACCACCAGGGAAGTCCACTTTACCAAGTGTGCCCTTTTAGTCTAACTGTGGACCTACCATGTGACTTGTTCTTGGGAATGGGTGTTAGCATACGCAAGATAAGTAGAGCCTTAGAAAAGCCCTTGAACGTCTGCTTTGCTCTTGCATGTCTGCTTTCGCTCTTGCATCGCTTCACTGCCATGGGAATATACCTGGGCTAGCTCGGTGGATTGTGAGACGTGTGGAGCGCCAGCCTACAGTCAGCTGACCCACAGACAAGGAAGTCCACCAAGATCGGTAGAGCTGCCCTTCTGTCTAACCAGCTACAGGAGCAATAAACACTTCCTGTTGTGTACACTAAAGTTCTGTAGTTGTCTGCTAAGCAGTAGTGTGTGGCAACTGATAACTGATACAAGTAACCTTCCCTATAAGTTATGCAAAACCTAGAATTCTCTTCTTTGTTATTTTAATGAGCAACAGAAAGAGGGAAAAGGGGAATAGGAGGAAGAAGATGACTCTGAACCACTTTTTCCTCCCTAATCTGATTTCAAATAAAGGATCAGATAGAGATGGAGTTAAGTTATAAAATGAATTAGTAGAAATAGCAATTTTTATCTGAAGGTCATTTATTTGATTGTTATTAAAAATGGGATCTAAGAAAAACTTTTTGTCAGCTGAAGGGCAGGACCGGTGAATAGGGGAGATGGAATTCCCCAGGGGTGGTGGGTGGTGGTGTAGTGGGGGGAAAAGGAAAATTTTGACGTTTTCCTTCAGGGAGGCCTTCCTTCCTGGAAAGCTGGACCTCCCAGTGCTTACCTCCAGAGAAATGCCTTTCCCGTCCCAATTAGCCGTGTCCAGCTCGAAGGCAGCAAGACCTTCATCGTCAGTCGTTAGGGTCTGCTTCATGGTTCCTTTTTCGCCACGAATCATCAGAAACACTGTATGACGCTTGAGGGGGGAGTCATCATGGCCCCTAACTCTTATCTGAGGGGTGAAGGTCATTAGGGCATTAGAGTCAGGTTTAGTGTAAGTTTGAAACTGTAAGAATACATTTCAGGAAAGAGTCCAGAGAAAGGTAAATGTGGAAAGTAGGGGTTGGAAAGTAGGATCTATGAGGAATTGAAAAACACACAGAAGTAGCTTGGCAGGGAGCAGAAGTAGATTTGCCACATGGGTTATGAAGCGTCAGGGCCCTTCATTTGCATACACCCCTGCCAAGCCTCTGTACATTTTTTTTGCTTTCATTTTCCTACAGAGAGACCCCTTCCACTCCTAAATTGTATAATCCTTAGGCTTTAAGAAAGTCTGGATCTACTCTTGGTCTAGAGAAAAGATGACTAAGGAATAAATGGATCTAAATATGTACAACATTCTTGTGTTCAGCAGTTGTTTGGGAAGTGAAGAAAGCTAAGCTGGAGAGAGGGGTAGATTGCTGGGAATCAGCAAGAAAACACTACCAATTTTTAAATCTCTAAAAACAATGCTTCAGGAGCTATGAATGGCTCTCTGTCACAGGAAGCTTGATATTAACCTTGCCTAGATGCAGAAGCTCAGACTAGATGATCTCTCCAGATAACTTGCAGCTCTAAAATTCAAAGATTTAAACATGAGAATGTGAACCCCTGGCATGAGGAAGGGCACTGAAGTCACATTAATATTCAAGGCACGTGTCATACGAGATTAAGGACACACAGTGCAAGGAGTTAAGCACATACTCTGAGGCAGGCTGCCTGGCTTTGATCATAGTTAACACTTACGAGCTTATGACCTTGGGAAAATCATTTAACCTCTCTGTGCCTCAGCCTCCTTATTTGTAAAGTGGGGCCAATAACAGTGCCTAACTCGGAATTGTTGTAAAGATTAAACAAGTGAATACACATAAAGTACTTCAAACAATGCTAAGTTAGCTATTATCATATGTGTACCGGAAGGAGGTGACAGTGGATGGTTAAGCATTTTTTTGTCTGTGCAGAGACAAGTTTTAACATACCTTTCCACTGAAGGGGAAATTAGGGTAATAATAATAATTGGTGTCTTCAAAGGTCATTGAGCCCCTTCGTGAAGAAACGTGGATATACCGAGTGGTATTGGCCTCCACTCCTGCAGAGGGAAACCAGATGTATGATGATCTAAAAACCTGATATCCTCACCTTCATGTTTAACATAAAATCCCTGAAAGGATGGTGCCACTGGAAGTAGGAAGCTGAATATATTTCTGGCCAAAGATCCAAACCAACTCCTCCTCCTCAAACTTTTGGAGAAACAGGGAGTGGATGGCAGAGGGAATCTGGCATTTCCCTTTGACTGTGAACTAGGAACAGAGTCCCTTCCAAACAGCGATGAGGGTGGGTCTTGACTCCTCTGAGTAGGTCTGGCTCTGGGACAGCTCTTTTCCCTTCTCTTTTCTTAATGAACCAAGGAGCATCTCACTTACCTGTCCCTTCTTCCACCATAGTAGCCACGATACTGATGTCCCATCTGTAAGAATGATCAGTGAAGTTGAAGGTAGACATGGCCACAGAAGCTGAGAGGCATCCTGCTTTGTCAGTCTAATGACACAATCAGAGAGAGAGAGAGGGAGAGAGAGGATGAATAACCTAATCTTTACTTCCATTTCATGATGTCCTGTAGAAGAAAATAAGTTCTCATCTCTATACTTTCATTTCTCCAATTTTAAGATAGAAACCCCATCCCATAACATGAAGTATATACCCACACATATATAATTATAAAGCAACTTGGAAGTTCCAAGATATGAGGAGAAAAGAACCCACTTCAGGACAGGAAAATTTTATCTCCCAAGGGTTTAGGTTAATTTCTTGATTCCAAGGCAGATTCTAAAAGGCTTTATCTTTCGTGGGGATAAAAAAGACTGCCTTGTTCTTTGGAACTGGGATAATAACCATGTGAAATGCTTTCTACTTTGGGTTTTTGTTTGTTTGTTTGTTTTTAACCACTTTTCTATATTGGTGCTTACTTACTCTTTAGGACATAGGAACTAAGGTTCCTTTTCCACATCCCATTTACTCACCTTTCCAGAGATATTCTTGCATCTGTCAGACGGGAATTCCCCTTCTGACCTTGGAGACCAGTAAATATATGCCTTTTCACACACTGATACATGCACTATCCCAGGCACGGGCTTTCCATAGGTGTACCTAACCCAGAAAAGCATGAGAGTCAGAGTTGGGCAATTCTACTTACGATCCAACCCTCCTCCTCCAAACACCACTTTTCCTTCTCTCTCACATTCCCACCTCTGGAAGTACTCTGACAGTCCTAGCCTTCTCCAGCTCTCATTCACATCCCTGCTTTGCTCAAAGCCTTAGAGTATTGCCATTTCACAATAAATACCATCCAAAGGACAACAACAGTGTCTTTCTTTTTCCTTACTCCTATTTCCCCATGGGATTCAATATTGTGCTCTGTACAAAGGAGACACTAAATCAATAATGCTGGCTGAGACAGCAGTGGAAAGTAAGGACAGAAGCACAATTAGAACATGTGTTCTTGCAGAACTCTTGACTCTGGACTACATAAAGCATCCCAAGGTTTAGCTGCTACCTCCACAATCCCTCTTTCCATAACACTCCCTCACAACATCTCTCAATATAGCTTTAATCCTCACTGGATCCAGAGCTTTATTCTTACCTACAGCAAATTTTCACCAAGAAAGAATCGTCGACCATTGATAACTGTTTGGGTTCCACCACTTCCAACTTAAACTTAGGCAGCACTGGAGAGAGATGGAAAACGAAGAGGAAGAAGGTTTTACCATACAGGTAGTGGTCAAAAAGAGGTAGTTTAAAGTAGAGGGGTATAAAGCAGTGATAATTAATTAGCTAATTAAATTAACAGGGCATTATTAAGGTAAAATGCTCCTGAAGTTATCAGCCGGTTTAGCACTAAAAGGAATAAATAATCCCTCTGGGGTTTTTTTTGTTGTTGTTTTTAGATAAGAAGTGGATTTATTTAGAGAGAAACACACTCCACAGATAGAGTGTGGGCCATTTCAGAAGGCGAGAGGCCCAAGAATATGGGGCAGTTAGTTTTTATGGGCTGGGTAATTTCAAAGGCTAATAGGTGGGAGGATTATTCCAACTATTTTGGGGACGGGGCAGAGATTTCCAGTAATTGGGCCACTGTCCACGTTTTGATCTTTGATGGTCGGCCTGGGAACTGTCATGGCTCTGGTGGGTGTGCCACTTAGCTGATGCTAATGTGTTACAATGAGCGTATAATGAGGCTCAAGGTCCACTGGAAGTCAAATCTTCCACCATCTTGAACCTGGCTCCTAACAGATTTTACTTGACCTTTGCTGATTTTGACACAACATTATGTCCAACACTTTGACCTACTAATTCTCCCACCTACCATATTCTTCCACACTGAAGGTGCCAAAGGTCTTGCCCTCTGCCACAGCCACACTGTAGGTGCCCAGCGTCGCCTCTGGTGCCAGTTGGAAGGACAGGTCTACAATGCCTTCCCTGGGCACCACGTTCAGCCACTGTGCAATCCTATTGTCGTTTGGATCCTGTGTCCATTAAAAAGAAATCCCATGATGTGCCTGCCTCTTTGATTCCCACCCTGCACTGCAGAAAGCAGGTAAAGAAGCAAAAAGAACCTAAAGAATCCCACCCATCGCTCGTGACCCCCATGGTCTGTGTCCAGGAAGAAAAGGGCCCTTGTGGATACAAACAATCAGACTGAGTCCTTTAAAATGTTATCATGTTTCAGAAAGTGGGCTTTAGGATGCCCTTTACAAAGAGTGATTATTCTTGGTCCCTTAAGCGGGGCAATGCTGAGGGGACTGATTGTAAGATACCTGAATGATAGGTAATTTGACAGAAAAATGGAGGGGAAGCTGTGAGGAATTTCGCCTTCTTAATACTTCTCACAGGTATTCTTGTCATGTTCAATGGTTGAGTGTCTGTGATAATAGCCAACCCAAAGACTAAGAGTACAGAACAAGCCCTCGTTGGATTGATACAGTACAGAGAAGGTACAGGCATCAGAGTAGGAAGGTTCATCACTATAGAGGTTGGTGTCCTTATTTACAGAGGTTTAACACTGAGAGGGGCAGGGTGGGCAGAGGCAAGAGAACAGGCACAGCTTAGGCGGGATTGCAGGTACTTTGTGCTGGTGCAGAGTCTCAGGCTCTGGGCCAAGATCCCAGAGTCGTTGCTGACTTCAAGCTTTAGCACCAACCACCTTCTCCACAACTGACAGAAAAGAAAAAGAACCTTCTACTTACTTGCAGTTCCACAATGGAGTACTGAAAAGGAAAACCAGATAATATGGGTTAAAGAAGAACCATCAATAAGGGTAGGCTTGCTGAAAGCAAAAAGTTCACGAAGGCCTCTCTCTTCCTCTGTTGCCCACTCCTTCCTTTCTAAATGTCTCTTTTGTGCCCTGGTAAGAGTAACAGTGGGGCAAAGGCTTACTGGCTGCCGGAGGAGAGAGAAGAGCTTTCCTAAAGGGATTGCCAGTCTCCAAAAAATTTGAAGAAATGGAACTTCAGACCCTCAGCATCCGTCAGTGCTCTGTGACTGAGCTCTTTGCCCTAAGAGAAAATATTAGTATCTGGGGGCTCCACCGTGTTTAAACCTCTTCTTGGTAGCTGACGTTCTCCTGGCCTCCTCCTCCACTTTCTGAATGCCAGTGGGCAGGAACCTTTCAAGCATTGCAAAATAACTTCTTAAAAAAAAAAAAATGTTTAAAAGAGCTCCATCAAAGGGTCATGTACCATTTCCTCAAGCAAATGGATATTAAAACCACTAAGTTTAATTGGAGAATGAGTCATTGTGCTAGTTGTCAAAGTGTCACACCAAAATTACTTGCTAATTTCAAAAAAAGGACACACCTTATCGTTGGAGAAATTAGGCTCTCATCACCTTAACTAAGTAATCAAACTCACCATCACTAATAATGGGACAACCTGACATTATGTGCCTCCAGAGATGTATTTGAGGTTCACAGCATTACCTAGTTTTCTTTCACCAAATATTTTTTACCGAAAGTTTAGCTTAAACCTAATTAAGACTTCAGAGCTACTTCCAGAAGATAAAGGAACAAGTTATATTACACAGTAAGGAAATAATCAGGCAAATCAAGAATATCAAATATTCCATAAGACAACTAGGCTTCCTCAAAAGTCAATATCATATTCCAGAATGCGGACATTCTATAAGTCATCTAGCCTGATCTCTCTCTCACCCTCTCTCTCTCAAAAAAAAAAAAAAAAAAATCAATCTAATAAGAAAATAAGGGGGATTTGTTTAGATTAAGAGAAATTTTTGAAATGTAACAATCAAATGTAATGCATGAATTTGATCAGATCATAGTTTGGAAAAAAAAACTCAGTTATTTGGAAAAATTAGAACTGAACATTAAATGATATTAAATAATTATTGTTAATTTTCTAAGGTGTTATAATAATATGATGATTATTTAAGATACACTTTTAAAAGATGCAGGCACCTAAATAAATAAAGCAAATATTAACAGATATAAAGGGAGGAATTGACAGTAACACAATAATAGTAGGGGACTTTAACACCCCATGTACATCAATGGACAAGTCATCCGGAAAGAAACTCAGTAGGGAAACAGTGGCTTTAAATGACTTATTAGACCAAATGAACATATATATGTTCATATATATATGAACATATAGAGAGATATATTTATATATATATAATATAATATAGAACATTCTATCCAAAAGCAGCCAAATGCACATTCTTTTCAAGTGTACATTGAACATTATAGCATGATAGACACATGACAGGCCACAAAAAGAATCTCAATAAATTTAAGAAAACTGAAATCATATCAAGTATCTTTTTCAACCATGACACTATGAGACTAAAAATCAACTACAAGATAAAAACAGCGAAAAACATAAACCCATGGAGGTTAACCAACATGTTATTAGACAACCAATGGATCACTGAAAAAAATCAAAAAAATAAAATACTTGGAGACAACAAAAACAAAAACACAATGATACAAAATCTATGGGATGCAGCAAAAGCAATTCTAAGAGGGAAGTTTATAGTAATACAAGCCTACCTCAGGAAATAAGAAAAATCTCAAAAAACCCCCACAACCTAACCTTATATCTAAAGGAACTAGAAAAGAAGAACAAACAGAACCCAAAGTTAGTGGAAGGAAATTATAAAGATCAGAGCAGAAATAAATGAAATAGAGGCAAAAAAAAAAAAAAAAGAAAAGATCAATGAAACTAAGAGCCGATTCCTCAAAAAAGATAAACAAATTGATAAGCCTTTAGCCAGACTCATCAAGAAAAAAAAGAGAGGGCCCAAATTAATAAAACCAAAAATGAAAAAGGAGAAGTGACAATCAACACCTCAGAAATACAAAGGTTTGTAAGAGATTACCATGAATAATCACCCATCAATAAAATGGACAACCTAGAAGAAATGGAAAAATTTCTAGAAATGTACAATCTCCCAAGACTAAACTGGAAGAAACAGAAAATATGAACAGACCAATTATCATTAATAAAATTGAATCAGTAATTTTTTAAAAACTCCCAACACACAGAAGTTCAGGACCAGATGGCTTCATAGATGACTTCCATCAAACGTTTAGAGAAGAGTTCTCAAATTCCAAAAAATTGCAGAGGAAGGAATGCTTTACAACTTATTCTATGAGGTCAGCATCACCCTGATAGCAAAACCAGACAAAGATATCACAAAAAAAGAAAATTAAAGGCCAATATCACTGATGAACATGGATGCAAAAAGCTTCAATAAAATGTTAGCAAACCAAATCCAACAGTACATTAAAAGGATCATACAACATGATCAAGTGGAATTTATCTTAAGGATGCAAGGGTGGTTCAATACCCACAAATCAATCAATGTGAAACACCAAAAAAATTGAAGAATAAAAATCATGTGACCATCTCAACAGATACATAAAAAGCTTTTGACAAGATTAAACATCCATTTATAATTTAAAAAAAAAACTCTCAACAAAGTGGGTATACAGGGAACATACCTCAACATAATAAAGGCCATATATGACAAGCCCACAGCTAACATCATACTCAACAGTGAAAAGCTGAAAGCACTTCCTCTAAGATCAGGAGCAAGACATTGATTCCCAAAGAAGTAAAACTGTCATTGTTTATAGACAGCCTGATACTATACATAGAAAATCCTAAAGATGCCACCAAAAAAATAACTAAAACTCACCAATAAATTTGGTGAGGTTACAGATACAAAATTAATATACAGAAATCTGTTTCATTTCTACACACTATCAGAAAGAGAAATTAAGAAAATGATCCCAATTACAATCACATCAAAAAGAATAAAATACCTAGGAGTAAGTCTGAGGAAGTAAAAGACCAGTACTCAGAAAACTATAAGACACTGATGAAAGAAATTGAAGATGATACAAACAATGGAAAGATATAACATGTTCATGGATTGGAAGAATTAATATTGTTAAAATGACCATACTACCCAAGGCAATCTACAGACTCAATGCAATCCCTATCAAAATACCAATGGCATTTTTCACAGAACTAGAATAAATAATTCTAAACTTTGTATGGAAACACAATAGAGGCCAAATAGCCAAAACAATCTTGAGAAAGAAGAACAAAGCTGCAGTCATCATGCTCCCTGATTTCAAACTATACTACAAACCTATAGTAATCAAAATGGTATGGTACTGGCACAAAACCAGATACATAGATCAATGGAATAGAATAGAGAGCCCAGAAATGAGCCCACACATATATGGGCAATTAATCTACAACAAAGGAGGTAAGAATATATAATGGGGAAAAGACATCCTCTTCAAGAAATGGCACTGGGAAAGCTGGACAGCTACATGCAAAAGAATCAAAGTGGTCTACTCTCTCACACCATACACAAAAATAAATTCAAAATGGAATAAGACTTAAATGTTAAACCTGAAACCATAAAAATTTTAGAAGAAAACATAGGCAGTAAACTCTTTGACATTGGTCTTAATAATTATTTTTTGGATATGTCTCCTCAGGTAGGGGAAGAAAAAGCAAAAAATGTTTAATGGCACTACATCAAACTAAAAAACTTTTTCACAGTGAAGGAAACTATCAACAAAATGAAAAGGCTGCCTACTGAATGGGAGAAGATATTTACAAATGATATATCTGATAAAGGGATAATATCCAAAATATACAAAGATTTCATACAACTCAACATCAAAAAAAGCAACCTAATAAAAAAAAAAAAAAGGGCAGGACTTCCCTGGTGGCGCAGTGGTTAAGAATCCACCTGCCAATGCAGGGGACACGGATTCAAGCCCTGGTCTGGGAAGATCCAACATGCCACAGATCAACTAAGCCCATGTGCCACAACTACTGAACCTGTGCCCTAGAGCCCGCGAGCCACAACTACTGAGTCCACGCACTGCAACTACTGAAGCCTGCATGCCTAGAGCCCGTGCTCCACAACAAGAGAAGCCACCGCAATGAGAAGCCCATGCAGTGCAACAAAGAGTAGCCCGTTCGCCACAACTAGAGAAAGCCCACGCAGCAATGAAGACCCAATGCAACCAAAAAATTTTAAAAAGAAGATGTAATATATATATATATATATATATATATATATATATATATAAAATGGAATATTACTCAGCCATAAAAAAAATGAAATCTTGCCATTTGCAACAACATGGATGGACCTAGAGGGCATTATACTAAGTGAAATAAGCCAGACAGAGAAAGACAAATACTGTATGATTTCACATATATGTGAAATCTAAAAAACAAAACAAATGAACAAGCACAACAAAACAGAAACAGAGTCATAGATACAGAGAACAAACTGGTGGTTGTCAGAGGGGTGTGGGGTGCAGAAAGGAAAGAAATAGTTGAGGGTGATTAAGAGGTGCAAATTTCCAGCTGCAAAATAAATGAGTCATGGGTATGAAATGCACAGTGTGGGGAGTATAGTCCAAATCTATGTAATATTTTTGTAGGGTGACAGATGACAACTGGACTTATGGAGATCAGTTTGAAATGTTTAGCAATATCAAATCATTATGTGATGTAACAGGTACTAACATAGTGTTGTAGGTCAATTATACTTAAAAAATAAACAAACTCATAGAAAAAGATCAGATTTGGGAATTCCCTGCGGTACATGATTAGGACTTGGCGCTTTCACTGCCGAAGGCCCAGGTTCAATCCTTGGTCAGGGAACTAAGATCCTGCAAGCCATGAGGCCTGGCAAAGAAAAAGATCAGATTTTTTGCTACCAAGTCAGGGGATGGGGGGATGGGGAATTGGATGAAGACGGTCAAAAGGTACAAACTCCCGGGGCTTCCCTGGTGGCGCAGTGGTTGAGAGTCCGCCTGCCGATGCTGGGGACACGGGTTCGTGTCCCGGTCCAGGACTATCCCACATGCCGCGGAGCAGCTGGGCCTGTGAGCCATGGCCGCTGAGCCTGCACGTCTGGAGCCTGTGCCCCGCAACGGGAGAGGTCACAACAGTGAGAGGCCCGTGTACCACAAAAAAAAAAAAGGTACAAACTTCCAGTTACAGGAGACATAAGTACTAGGGGTATAATTTATAACCTGATAAATATAATTCACACTGCTGCATGTTATATATAGAAGTTGCTAAGAGATTAAATCCTAAGAGTTCTCATCACAAGGAAAATTTTTTTCTACTTCCTTAATTTTGTATCTATATGAGATGATAGATGTTCACTAACCTTATTGTGATACAGTACTGTATCATACAGTACTGTATGCCAATTATATCTCAATAAAACTGGAAAGTAAAAAACAGTTATCTCAGGTAATAGCTCTCTTTCTGGCCCAATCCCACACATACACACACCCCCACCCCCATTTACATTCTTTTAGGCATTTAAGAAAGAAGTAAAAGTTTCTCCTGACTCTCTGGGACCTTGATTGCCTTCAGCTCAAAATAATCCACATGCCAAAGTGGCACATTTAGGGTGGCAGTTAAGGGGTGGGGAGAATATTCTGCCCTCCTTTCTTAAGGGAAGAATAGGACATGTACAAACCGGGCTCTTTATACAATAAGGAGGCAAGTATCACTGAGATTACTGTGGACTGCTATAAATTCTACAAAAAAACAGAACAAACAAAAGAAACCAGTTCCTCAGATAGCAAAGTACTTTTCTCACACAGGGAGTCAAGAAGCAGATTTGGACACCAGTCAGGCAGAAGCAGTCTCTGGAAGGAAACAAGTGTTCAACTAGGAAGATAGCATTTGCACTGGAAGCTGCCTGAGGTTTCTGAATAAATGGGTGTAGCAACCAAGTTAGATAGAATCAGTTAGTATCATGTATGCTTCAGTTGCTTGAGGATAAAATCCTGAACTTTGTAAACTCACAATTTTTGTCACTCTGTTACCGAGTAAAAACATGTTTAGTTAATTTCAGTGTTTCATTTGGAGTTTCAAATTCAGTGTTTCAAATTTTCAGTATTTCAAGTTGGAACTTGGAGCAGGGGCTGACTAAAGAAATGGTGTGAGGAGGAAGGAGTAATTTGACAACAGAAATAGAGCATAGCTATGGAAATCAGAGCACCCCTCAGCAATTCGGCTCAATTTGAGCATAGGAAAGATAATGTAAGAGGGGTAGCTAATGAGATCAACCTCCAGGGGGCAGTAGAGTCTAAAATAACTGGCTGTGGCTACACTTTAACCCTTGCATACCCTCTTTTCAGCTCTGGAATCAACACTCTGTTTAAGAAGTAAGTACTTAATATTACACCCAACTGATAAAGAATACAGCTGATATGAAGAAGAAACTGAAAAGAATTCTAAATCGGGAAAGAAAGTATTGGTTGGAGGAGGCTACCAATTAATAATAAGCTTATAGCTTCCCTGTGCACTGGGAAAGGAAACAGCAGTTCTGAAAACATGGAGATGGAAATATAAGTAATGCTTTCTCCAAAATTATCTTTTAAATTTTCATTTGAATACATGGGCTGTAACTGAAGGAAAAAGAAGACAGCCAGGAGTGTCTGAGAGGTCTTTCAAAAGCACTTAGAAATGACACAAGAAAAAAAAAATTGAGAGCAAACCTATCATAAGGCTAATGATTCTAGCGATCAGGTAGTTCAAGGAAAATTTAAGTATTCACCAAATGTTACCACATTTTTACCTTTGGCAACAGAACTTTACCTTAAAAGAATTGTCTGCTCTATAAATTACCTTGCCTCATAGCAAAAAAAAAAAAAAAAAAAAAAGATGGTGGGGGTGGATATTCTTATTTCTTCCTTCTGTTAAATACACTCCTGAATTATTTCTTAGTATTTGAACTGCAAAGCCACTAGGTGTCACTCCTGGAAGGAAAGTCTTGAAGTTTGCAAGAAACTCTTTTAAAAACAGCAGCAAATGGAACCATCTCTCAGGAATGTTAACCTAATTGATGTTCTCAGCTATCAAACATGTCAGCTAGATGCCTCTGCATGTTTTCAGGCAGACAAGGGCGGGGACGATTTGGATGTGTGCCCGGAGTCTAGAACTCCAGTTCCCACAAGCGTTCTGCACCTAGAGGGCCTCCCCACCCCGGAAAGGATCTCTTCTCTTCTCTCTTCTCTCTCAGTCAGCCCTACCCCTTTCCCTTTCCCTGTCCCTCTTCCCAACTAAATTCTCACCTGGTCATTCACTGGAACAAAGTTGCTGGTGAGGGTGACGATGCGAAAATGCACTAGAAGGAAACAGGCATCATTAGCAAAGGAGATTTTTTTCCCCTCTCAGAATCTTTCTTTCTTCTACCCTTTCTGCTTCCTCACACATACTTCTTAGTCAGCAAAATCCCATCAGGTTTTACTTTTGTAATAAAACCTAGTCTGACAGAGAGCTCACACCCCAAACGGTTTTTCTTCCTGGCTCCTGACTGTGAAACCTCAGAATGGAATCCCCTTCTAAGGCAGAAGGAACAAATACGAATCACAGGGCTCCGGCCAAATGCCCTTGATGATGCTCTCTGATTTGTACACAAGCAGCTTGCTGTGAGAACCAAGGATCCAGTTACACCTGCCAAATTCCATTCCAAGAGAAATGTGTATTTTGTTTTATTTTATTTATTGACTTATTTGTGGTTTTGGCTGCACCACTCGGCTTGTGGAATCTTAGTCCCCCGACCAGAGATCAAACCCAGGCCCACAGCAGTGAAAGCACCGGGTCCTAATCACTGGACCACCGGGGGACTTCCCTGTATTTTGTTTTAGATACACACACACAGTAGCAACTCCACCAACTAGTCTTTTGCGTTTGTAGTACTGCATGTATTCAACACCCATAACCCTTCATCCCTCCAGACCCCCCTCTCTTCCTTGGTCCACCGGCCTGCCACCAACCCACAAAGCCCCTCTACCGATGGGTGCAGCTGTTCCCAGGCTTTTGTCTCATCCCATCTGTGTGCCTCTTACCTTGCTGCCCTGGGTTATAGACAGGTTTGTCCGTTTGTATAAAGATGCCATTCTGCTGCCTCTGAATTAGAACCCTTTTCTTCTCCTCAAAGTTGATTTTATTTCCAGTTCCTCTCACCCGGACCGTGGCTACTTCTTCTGTGCCACCAGAAGGAGGTGGTACCTGGCCAAGACAAGGGAGCTCTGGGAAGGAGTAGGAGACTGGGGGAACAGAATCAACCCGTCTCAACCCAAGAGGGAGAATCAAAGGAAAGAAATGAGTTAGATAGGGGTAGCAAGGGTAGAGCCATTAAAAAGTTGCCAGAGGATAATATCAGAAGTTATGTCCAGGAATTGAAGTTTAGGAGAGATAGGTTTAAAGGCCATGGCAAGAGTAAAATTACAGAAAACATACTTAAAGAGAAATTATAGTGAATACCCAGGAACGAGAATAGGAAAGTTGAGGACTACAGTTGGGCTAAGCCTGTACTTACTGAAAAGGACTTGCAATGCAAGAGCTTCGTCTCCGATCCAGAATGTGTTAGCAATGTGTGGGTCTTGCCCTTGGTCTCCAGACTGATAGTAAATTTTACATCATCGTACCCAGGGCTCAGATCCAAACAAACCTTCTGAGTAGAAGGGAACTTAAGAAGAGCTGGTAATGTCACCAGGTAGTTTCTGTTGAAGAAGCAAAAGGATTTCAGGGCAGTAATGATACATCTATTTAATACAAAATTAATCCCTCTCCTGAGCACTCAGCATATAGCAATGAATTAAACAGACCAAGCCCCTGTCTTTATGAGCCTTATTTTCTATAAGGGAGAAGCAGAAAAGTAACAAATAACTCAGTTTACAGCCTTAAACCTCCCACCAGTAGACCATCATTGAGAACCTGGACCTAGGGTACCACGGAGGAAATTAGTTCTCTTACAGAGAACAGGGTACTAGGAGGCTACTATATTTTAATATCATTTTTTTTTTAAGTTTCTTCCTGTCATCTTACCTTTTCTCTCTGGGTAAAGGAAAAGTGAAACCAAAGAAAGGAAAAGATGAGAAGGAAATTAAAATAAACCAGAGGTTATCTCCTGTTCTCCATAGTTATATTTGAGAAGGATAGACAAAGAAGCCACCTGCCCTAAATCAACGCTGACACCAGCCACTTACAGGGGGCGTCTTTCTGCCATGGCTGGCAATAAGGCCAATATTCCTAAAAGGAGTTGAGCCCACATCTTTGCGGGTAGGACAGATTCCCCAGGACCAGGAACCAGAGGTCTTCTCACCCACTGTGGCATATATATGGAGCTATGGCTGATGCCGCAGCCAATCACCTTTTGGGGCCTCAGGCAGAGGTGGTATACCAGGGTAGGGCTTCTATTCACTTCCTCAAATTTATTTCTCCCTGAAACATTCACACTGGCTCAGCCAGTCTATAAAACCTGTTTGGGGGGAAAAAAACCATGCTGAGTATTCATAGCAGTAAAACTCTAAGAACAAGTTTTAGATCCTTCCCTTTTTTCTGGCTTTATTCCAAATTCCCATCCCCATTGGATCTTTTTTTCTCTTTTTATTATTCTATTAAGACTTATTTGGGAGACTTCGCTGGTGGTACAGTGATTAGGAGTCCGCCTGCCAATGCGGGGGACACGGGTTCGAGCCCTGGTCTGGGACGATCCCACATGCCACGGAGCAACTGGGCCCGTGAGCCACAACTACTGAGCCTGCGCGTCTGGAGCCTGTGCTCCGCAACGAGAGGCCGCGACAGTGAGAGGCCCACGCACCGCGATGAAGAGTGGCCCCCGCTCGCCGCAACTAGAGAAAGCCCTCGCACAGAAACGAAGACCCAACACAGCCAAAAACAAATAAATTTTTTAAAAAAACAAAAAACTCACTCACTTAAAAAAAAAAAAGACATATTTGGGAGCACAGGAATGGGAGCAGTATCAATACAAAAGTATACATTTATCTAACTGGGAATTTTTAAAATTAATAATAAGTATTATTGTGACTGTATGGAAATAAGAACATATAAACTCATAGAAGAAATACAAAGTGGACAATCTTTAAGGGCAGTTTCACAATACACATCAAAAGCCTTTCAGATTTGCATATTCTCTGACTCCTATTCTGGGAATGTATTTTTATGGGGAATGACAGCAGGCACATACACAGAAAACGTGTCCACTCTGAGCTTCTTCCCATTGTTCTTTATAATGGCAATTCCTGAAAGCCACCTAAAGTACAAATTAGTGAGGATACTTTCTAGGACCAATGACCAACCCAAATCAAGCCAAGTTAAACAAAAAAGAGTTTTGAGTAACTGGAGAGGATCAGACATAAAGAAAGAACTGAACCAGAGAAACTCTGAAAACTTTATGACCTGGAATTAGAGACTTGATCCTGCCAGGACTCATTTTCCCCCCCAGTCTTTCTGTCTTATTTGTTCATCTCCTGCCGCACATAGGATTTCCTTCAAGTGGTGGGAAAGATGGCAGCTGTGAGTCCTCAATCCAGAATCTCCAGCTCTAGGATCCCAGTAGATAAAAATTTTCATCTAAGTTATAGAAATTTCTGAAGATTTTGTTCCTCCTTTCACATGCTCACTTCTGAATCAATCATTGTAGCCAGGCTACTATGACTGGGAGTTCCTGGGTCATTCTGAGGCCTTAATGATAGGCTACTGTGATTGATAGCCCCATAGAGCCACATGGAATTGGGGAGGAAAAATTCTCTAAAGAAAGAAGTGTTGTGGACTTCCCTGGTGGTCTGGTGGGTAAGACTCCACGCTCCCATTGCAGGGGGCCCGGGTTCAATCCCTGGTCGGGGAACTAGATCCCACATGCATGCCACAACTAAGAGTTCGAATGCTTCAACTAAAAGATCCTGTGTACCACAACTAAGACCCGGTGCAGCCGGAAGGAAGGAAGGAAGGAGGGAGAGAGGCAGGGAGGGAGGGAGGGAGAAAGGAAGGGAGGAAGGAAGAAAATCACAGTTTGAAAAAAAGGAAGCGGGGCTTCCCTGGTGGCGCAGTGGTTGAGAGTCCGCCTGCCGATGCAGGGGACAGGGGTTCGTGCCCCCGTCCGGGAGGATCCCACATGCCGCGGAGCGGCTGGGCCCGTGAGCCATGGCCGCTGAGCCTGCGTGTCCGGAGCCTGTGCTCCGCAACGGGAGAGGCCACAACAGTGAGAGGCCCGCGCACCGCTAAAAAAAAAAAAAAAGAAAGAAACTAAGGCTCAGAGATGTTTAATAAGAGCTAATGAGAGTCAGAGCCAAGGGTTGATTATGTGAATAAAAGTTGAATTAAACAATAAAAAATTAAAAAAATAAATAAATAAAGGAAGAAAGAAGTGAGTTGGGGTAAAGATGCTGGGAAAATAAAACATTAAGTCTATTACAATGCCCCATAATATGAGCTTGGTTGAATAAACTGCCGTATTAATACAAAGCAATTCTATTCAGGCATTTAAAGTAATGTTTTCAGGACAAAAGGAATTGTTTGCAATACTAACTGAAGGGGTGGGGGGAGGAAATATGATACAAAACAATTTTTAGGAATTTCCACTTCCTTTATAGATGTAAAAAACTGGAGAGAGCATTGCTCTCTCCCTGGCAGTGAGGAAAAGCCAGATAAACTGCAAAATCACAACTTTTCTTGAACCAAAAAGTTGAATCTGAGAGCTGAGTCAAGGCTGCAGCTCAACTAAGTAGCCTGAAATCTAAGGAGACACAGTTCCTCCAGAGCAGAGACTGGATGTGTGGACTGTCTCATCTGTGCCAGAACATGGGAAGTATTTGGGCCATCATAGAAGCAAATAAGAAGAATACAGCTAAAGTTTTAATGAACTACTAAAGGCCTGTGTGGGCTTGAGCAACTACCAACAAAACCTCTGTATGCCACAGAAGCAAGGGAAGTTTGTTGTTACTCACGGGTTCTTTTCCAAGACCTTGACCAGGTGCTCACAAGAAAGACTAGGAGAGGATGACAGACTAAATTAAGCCTCTCTTAGTAGTACAGGCAGAGTGGACAATATTCTCTATCACTGCAGGAAAGGGCCCAGATGCCCATACTCTTCTCTCAAAAGTCTTAAGCTTCTGGGGGGGAGCAGCAAATACTGTTGCCCCCATTGTTGCACAGGTAAAAACCCATTGTTGCCAAGAAAAGGATAGAAGGAAAAAAATTCTACCCTGGGGGAGGGAAAAGAAACAGTCCTCAGTCAAGAGTTCTAGGCCAGTATTTTCAGAGGTCTCCTGAAACTGAAGGAGGGGCAGGAAAATCTTTCCCACACAAGACCTGCCACAGATACACAGCAGAGGCAGGCAGGGAGTAGAGGCAGGAATCCTGAGAAATCTCATTCTCCAATGTCCAGGTATATAAAAACTACCTAAGGCTGAAAAGGAAGAGGACCATAGAGAACCACCCTACCCCTCAGCACTACCCTAGCAAACACCAAGTAACTAGTAGTAGCAGTCTGCCACTGGCAGAGGAGCAAGAACTTGGAGAGAAACTACCTCTGTATACTCCTACAAGGTGTATAAAGAAGGTTGAGAGTTGAGGGTGGAGAACAAACACTGAGAGATCTTTCCAGCATTCCAGACCCCACCCTAAGCCTAAGATACCGAATTTGCAGCTTATGGTGCACTGGAAGTAATCTTGGCAATAGCAAAACCTAACTCCACCTCACCTTTTAACTAGATTGACTCTATCCACCATGCTAAACTGCCTGAGAAGAGGCACAAATAGTGTTTACCTAAATCCCTCCTATTCTACACAAGATGTCTGGCATTCAATCAAAAATTATATAATCTACCAAAAGAAAAATAATAAAGAAGACAACCACCTGTCTTCAAAGTACAAAGCAATTAACAGAACCAGGTTCAGAGATGATCTACATGTTAGTAGTATCAAAGAAGGACTTTAAAATGGCTGGGAGCAATCTTATAAAAGATCTAATGAAAAAAGTGGACAACAACCATGAACAGATAGGGAATTTGAGAATAAAGACATAAGTGATAAAGTCAGATAAAAATGCTGAAAATAGGGCTTCCCTGGTGGCACAGTGGTTGAGAGTCCGCCTGCCGATGCAGGGGACACGGGTTCGTGCCCTGGTCCGGGAAGATCCCACATGCCGCGGAGCGGTTGGGCCCGTGAGCCATGGCCGCTGAGCCTGCGCGTCCGGAGCCTGTGCTCCGCAACGGGAGAGGCCACAACAGGGAGAGGCCCGCTTACCGAAAAAAAAAAAAAAAAAAAAATGCTGAAAATAAAAACTATGGTATCAGAGATGAGCAGCTCCTCCTAAAGGCGCATTACTAAACCTGACACAGCTAAGGAAATAATAAACCAATATCTACCTTGAAGATAGGTCATTAGGATTACCCAAACTGAAACATCAAGAGAAAAGAGGAGAAAGAAATAGAACAGAGTATCCAAGAGCTGTGGGACAATATCAAATGGTTTAATGTACAAGTTATTAGAATCCTAGAAGAGAGAAAGAACAAGCAGAAGAAATGTCTGAAGAGATAACACATGAGAGTTTTCCAGAAGTAATGCAAAACATCAAACAATAGATCCAGGAATCATAGAGAAGTCCAAGCAGGATAAATGCTAAAATAAAACACACCTAATCCATCATGTTCAAACTTCTCTAAACCAGAGATAAATAGGGAGTCTTGGAGGTGGCCAGAGAATAAAAGACACATTATATATATATATATATATAAAAGAATTACAGTAAACTCCTCATGAAAAACAATATTATCCAGAAGACAGTAGATTGACATCTTTAAAGTACTAAAAGGAGGGGGAAAAAAATGGAAATCAGCATTCTGTACCCAGCAAAAATATCTTTCAATAATGAAAGGGATAAAGAGTTTTTCAGACAAACAAAAGCTGAGAGAATTTATTGCCAGCAGATCTATGCTACAAGCAATATTAAAGGGAGTTCTTAATTAAGTTAGAAGATAAAACAGGGGTTGACAAACTATGGCCTGTTGGTCATATCCAGCCTTTCACGGGTTTTGTAAATAAAGTTTTATTGGAGCACGGTAATATTCATTTGTTTACATATTATCAGTGTCTATTTTGTGCTATAGTAGATTTGCGGGATTATTAGAAACTATGTGGTAATGCAAAGCCTGCATTATTTACTATCTGATTATCTACAGAAAAAAGTAAATGCCGACCCCTGGAATAACACACCATACAGAAACTGCACAAATAAATGAAGATCTCTGGAAATTATATCAAATAAAATATAAAAGGCATTTAAATCAATTTTCAATCACTCTAAAAGATAAATGACTGCCTAAAGCAAAAATACAATTCATTCTGAGCTGCAATGTAGCGGTAGTGTTTTACATGTCAAAACAAAGGAACTGAAAAATGAAGAAAGAAAGTTTGTAGAACCTGCTTAGCATACTTCCTTTGGCACCTTTTCCTTCTCTCCTCCTACTTTGAATTTTCTGCTTCTAAATTTTTCCTCTCTTCTTCCCTTTGTAACATGTTCAGGGCCCACCACTACACATGTCTACTTCTCACAGCTTTTCTAAAATCACAGAAATACACCTTCATTCTCTTCAGCCAAGAATCTTCTTTTACCCTGGCCCTTTGATTTTAGTTTATAAGATTTTTTAACTTTGGGATTCTGCTGAACATTTTCCAACCATGTGGATCTAAAAGAGAAGTGAGAATGGAGACAAGTATGGTTCCAGCTATGCATGTCCAATAATATATTAGCTATGCAATGAAAAAATAGTAATACCTAAGTTAGGGAGGGGTGCTTATTTACATGACATGTATTTAACTTGGGTACCTAGGAAGTTAACTTCACTGCTAAGGGAGATTTAAAACATCTATTTACTGCTCCAGCAACCATTAAGACACCAATCTTGCAGAAGAAAGATAATTGTACAAAGAATCTGTACAGAGGATGCCATTTATTAGTTGTGTGACCCATGACAAGTTGTTAACCTCTCTGTGCTTTTGTTTATTCATCTATAAAATGAGAACAATAATAGCACCTATATTATAGAGTTGGTATAAAAATCAAATGACTTGCTGAATGGGAAGTGCCTAGCACAGTGTCTGGCACACAGTAAGCTTTCTGCAAATTTTGCTTTAGTATTATTAAAAATTATGATGGAGCACCCTTTTGTAGGGTTAGCAACTTTCAAGCAATTAACATTTTGAAGAGTAAAATAAGGCAAGATCTGTGGACTTGTGACATAACAATGTGAATACACCGAACTCTGTACGCTTAGAAATTGTGAAGAGGATACTTTTTTTTTTTTTTTTTTTTTTTTTTGCGGTACGCGGGCCTCTCACCGTTGTGGCCTCTCCCGTTGCGGAGCACAGGCTTCGGACGGGCAGGCTCAGCGGCCATGGCTCACGGGCCCAGTCGCTCTGTGGCATGTGGGATCTTCCTGGACCGGGGCACGAACCCGCATCCCCTGCATCGGCAGGCTGACTCTCAACCACTGCGCCACCAGGGAAGCCCAAGGGTACATTTTATATTATGTGTTTTAATGCAATTAAAAATTAAAATATAATAATTGATAATCAATAAAGATCTGGAGGTTGGAAAAAATAGGACAAATTAAATTAGTTCTAGTATTTCTTAAATTAAAAAACTTGCAGGCTTCCCTGGTGGCGCAGTGGTTGAGAATCTGCCTGCCAACGCAGAGGACACGGGTTCGAGCCCTGGTCTGGGAAGGTCCCACATGCCACGGAGCGGCTAGGCCCTTGAGCCACACTACTGAGCCTGCGCGTCTGGAGCTTGTGCTCCACAACAAGAGAGGCCGCGACAGTGAGAGGCTCGCGCACCACGATGAAGAGTGGCCCCTGCTCGCTGCAACTAGAGAAAGCCCTTGCACAGAAACGAAGACCCAACACAGCCAAAAATAAATAAATAAAATATAAAAAAAAAAAGAAAAAGAAAATAAACTTGTTAAAAAAAAGTCTCATTTAAAAAAAAAAACTTGCAACTTTCATTAAAAAGAAAAAGATTTGTAGAAAGATGTTTACTTCTGTTTGGGGCATTGAGGGTTCCACATGATCAGCAGAAGGCACAGAGTGACACAGCAAAGCAGATGGAAAAAACCTGAAAGACTGCTTCTTCATACATATGCTTTTGTCCATGCCATTCCCTTTGCCTGAATTGCCTTTTCTTCTCTACTGGGAGAATTTCTCATTGTCCTTCCAGATTCAACTAATACCTCTGTGAAGGCATTTCTAACCCACCTCATATACTCCAGTGCTCCAGATAGAACTAATTCCTTTCTTCTCTGCCCCAAACTTCAGTACCTAGTGAATTGACCACAGCACTATCTACCTTGTCTTGTCACTTACTTACATGCCTCTTTTCCCCACCTATACTGTCAAACTCTTTTGAGTGAGAATTAAAGCTTATCTGTCTTCCTTCTCCTAGCCTGAGTACTCAGTATAAACATATAAATGAGGAGTAAAGGGCAAAAGTTATCCCTCATCCTATCCATCTCTTCATTACCTTCAAAATAATTCACTTGGCTCCTGATCTCCCAAACCCTTTCAATGGTCCTTCCCTCTTTGGGGCTCTTGTCTGGTATGACTTTATGATTTGTGGCATTATTAACTAATTATTCTTTCTTATAGGTAACTTCACATACTTCATATACTATAGGGAGAAGAGCCCATCTTTTGTCTTAATTGATTTATTAATAAGGGAGACACAGAAAAATGTTTGTTGAAATACATCTTGCTGGGCCCCAGTCCCAGAGTTTTTGATTCATTGGTCTGTAGCTGGGCTTGAGAATTTGCATTTTGAACAAGTTCTCAGGTGATGCTGACGCTGCTGGGCCAGGGACCACACTTTGAGAACTGCGCTGTAATGTTGGCTCTAAGAGTAGTTTAGTCAGAAAGGCTTCCTGGAGTTTAGAGCAAAGCTCTGATAATAAAGGCACAGAATGTCAACCTCTCTTCTGCATTGCTCCTACCAAAGCCCAATAGAAAGAGGCCAAGAGACTCCAGAGGGAGGGGGTTAGGGGAGGGATGGAGGGATGGAGTGGGAGGCTGAGATTAGCAGATGTAAGCTATTATATATAGAATGGATAAACAAGGTCTTACTGTATAGCACAGACAACCACATTCAATATCCTATGATAAACCATAATGGAAAAGAATATTTTTTAAAAAGTATAAATATATATAGAGATAGATAGATATCTGAATCACTTTGCCGTACAGCATAAATTAACTCGACATTGCAAATCAACTATACCTCAATAAAAAATTAAAAAATAAAATTTTTTTTACAAAAGAAGGAGGCCATGAAACTGTCTTCCTTCTCTCTTCATCCTCTGTCTCTTGTAGTTTGGTCCTCCCAGGACTTCTTTAGTTTGGTACTCTGCTACCTGGAATAAAATGAAAATAGTAACCATATGGGATAGAAGAAATAAGATGCCAACATTAGTGAGGTCTTTGTGAAATGAATCCAAATGAACTCTCCCTTGATGGGAAAGGAGAATTGCGCAGAAAAATACGAAGGGCTGCCTCTGTGCTTTATTGTCTACAATTTTCTTTAAGATCTATCCATATAAGCAATGATGCATAAGGAAAACAATGAACATTAACTTAAACCTACACCCTGGAGTAGTTAGCATTTGAAGGCCCAGAATGTAAGAGTCACATCTAAATTCATTTGGAAACCTCTCCAGTATGCACAGTCAGACTATATAAGCTGTGAGGGCAGGGACTCTGTTTTGCTAATTATTGTAACTCCCACATTTAATATAGTACCTGGCACCTAGGAACCTTCAGTTAATCAGTCAATACTGGTGGTTATTGATGAGATCATGATTGGATCGTCCATAAATATCCCATCAGATCCTTGTTAGGAATGCACTAGGGAACTCCTATCTACAGTTTAAAATAATCCGTCCATGTTCCCCTCATTCCTACAGCCTCAGCTTGTCCCAGGCATCAGAATGGGACTTGTAAATTTTTGAGGAAAGCATTCCAAAGTTTGGGTCCAGTGAGGCACAGAACCTGGGCAGGAGCCCACTTCCCAGGGTCTGAGGGAAGTTCTGCTCACAAAGACCTCCTCTGACATCCATTTACTTGTGCAAATTCCTTTAATAAAATCTCTTACAAGTTTTTTGTAACACTTTTCTCAGTTGCAATTTTGTATTTGTTGCTGGTTTTTGTTTTTTGCTTTTTTTCCCTGGGCCGTGCCACTGCGTGGCTTGTGGGATCCTAGGACAAATACACACAATAGGCACACACACACATGCACATACCGAAGCTTTTTGTTAGGTATGGAACATTTTGTGGTTGCTTCTTGCAGGCCCTGACTGATGTGGACAGAAGGGGAAACCAGTACATCCAATTTACGTTTTATTCTACATTCAATAAGTTCTTAAGTAAATAATCAGTTTTATTACAAATACAATCATAGTCTACAGAAAGTTTATATGAAAATGAATACCAATTTAGAGAAACATGAAATCAGAATTCTGAGATATCCTGAACTATATTTCATCTTCTTTCTATTATTAATAACTACTTCCTTTTAAGTATATGCTTCTATCCTAAACCAACCCTTTCCTTTTCTATCTACCCGTCCCTGAGGTGACCATGAAGGGTTGTATCAGATAGCTTTTTTTTTTTTTTTTTTTTTATGGTACGCGGGCCTCTCACTGTTGTGGCCTCTCCCGTTGCGGAGCACAGGCTCCGGATGCACAGGCTCAGCGGCCATGGCTCACGGGCCCAGCTGCTCCGCACCATGTGGGATCTTCCCAGACCAGGGTACGAACCCATGTTCCCTGCATCGGCAGGCGGACTCTCAACCACTGCGCCACCAGGGAAGCCCTCAGATAGCTTTTTAACTGCTGATAGGGCCAGTCGTGACTTTATAAATTTCAAAAAACAAATTATCTAAAAAAAAAAATGAAACAATCCCATTTATAACAGCATCTAAAACAATAAAATACATAGCAATAAATTTAACTAAGGAGGTGAAAGATCTGTACACTGAAAACTATAAGACATTAATGAAAGAAATTGAAGAAGACACAAATAAAGGGAAAGATAGCTCAACACATGAATCAGAATTATTAATATTATCAAAATGCCCACACTATCCAAAGCAATCTGTAGATTCAATGTGATCTTTAGCAAAGTTCCAATGGCACTTTTATAGCAATAAAACAAACACTCCTAAAATTCATATGAAACCACAGAAGACCCCAAATAGCCAAAGCAATCTTGAGAAAGAAGAATGAAGCTGGAGGCATCACACTTTCTGATTTTTAAACTACATTACAAAGCTATAGTAAACAAAACAGTATAGTACTAACATAAAAACAGACACATAGACCAATGAAACTGAATTGAGAGCCCAGAAATAAGCCCATGCATATACAGTCAACTAATATTTGGCAAGGGATCCAAGAATACTCACTGGGAAAGATATAGTCTTTTCAAATGGTGTTGGGAAAACTGGATATTCACATACAAAAGAATGAAATTGGAATACTGTCTTACGACACTCACAAAAATTAAAATTAATTAAAGACTTAAATGTAAGATCTGAAGCCATAGATTCCTATAAGAAAACATAGGGGAAAATCTCATTGACTTTGGTCTTAGCAATAATTTTTTGGATATGACACCCAATGCATAAGTAACAAAAGCAAAAATAAACAATACATCCAATGAAATAGTTTCTTCACAGCAAAAGAAATAATCAACAACATAAAAAGGCAACCTATGGAATGGGAGAAAATATCTGCAAACTGATAAGGAATGAATATCCACTATATATAGGAACTTATACAACTAGCAAAATAGCAAAAACAATTCAATTTAAAAAATGGGCAAAAGAGGGAATTCCCTGGTGGTTCAGTGGTTAGGACTCCACGCTTCCACTGCATGGGGCACGGGTTTGATCCCTGGTCAGGGAACTAAGATCCCACAAGCTGTGCAGTACAGCCAAAAAAAAATGGGCAAAGGACCTGAATAGACATTTTCCCAAAGACATAGAAATGGCCAACAGGTACATGAAAAGGTGTTCAACATCACAAATCTTCAGCGAAATGCAAATCAAAACTGCAATGAGATATTGTCTCACACCTGTTAGGATGGCTATTATCAAAAAGACATAACAAGTGTTGGCAAAAATGTGGAAAAATGGGAACCCTTGTTCACTGTTGATGGGAATGTAAATTGGTGCAGCCACTATGGAAAACAGTAAGGAGGTTCCTCAAAAAATTAAAAGTAGAACTACCATATGATCCAGCAATCCCACTTATATATATCACATATATCAAAAGGAAATGAAATTATTATCGCTAAAGTTCATCTGGACCCCTATGCTCAGCACAGCATTACTCACAACAGCCAAGACATGGAAGCAACCTAAGTGCCCATCAGTGGATGAATGGATGTAGAAAATGTGGTATATATATATATATATATATATATATATATATATATATATACACACACACACACACACACACACACACACACACACACACAGTGGAATACTTTCAGCCATAAAAAGAAGGAAAACCTGCCATTTGAGATGTCATGGATGTACCTTGAGGGCATTATGCTAAGTGAAATGTCACACGGAGAGAGACAAATACTGTGTTATCTCAATTATGTGTGGAATCTGAAAAACTCAAACTCATAGACACAGTAAAATGGTGGTTGCCAGGTGCTGGGGAGTAGGAGAAATGGGGAGATGTTGGTCAAAGGGTACAAATTTTCAGTTATAAGATGAATAAGTTCTGGGGATGTAATGTACAGCATGATGACTATAGTTAGCAATACAGTATTTTGAAATTTGCAAAGAGAACAGATCTTAAATATTCTCACCGTATACACACAAAATGATAATTATTGTGGTAATCATTTACCAACATATACATTTATCAAATCGTCACATTATATGCCTTCATCATACACATTGTTATTTATCCATTATATCTCAGTAAGGTTGGGGAGAAAAAGAAATTTCAAACATGCTTCACTAGTTAAGTATTATATTAATACTAATACAGCCCAAATACACTACTTTGAGTTAAAATCAGGAAACCTCTACATTTCTGCTCTCAATTTCAATCAAACTACAGCTGAATTTGAATAAACTCCAGAGCATAAACACTCCCTGAAGTCCCCATAAATGTGGTTTGCCCGTAACACTGGCATGTGATAGGAACATGATTGAAGCTTGATTTTGGCAAGTTCTGTCTCTCCTTTGTCCATCACTCTGTCTCTGCTTTCTGTGTAAGGAGAATCGCCCAACTCCAGTAATACCAGCTCCTCTGTAGAAGCCTAACTGATCTTCCATTGGAAGTTGTTTATTTTCCTTTACCATTCTTGTCAATCAAATTGGCCCACCAATTATTTTTTTCTTTTCTGATCCATTTTAAAATCTATGTAAATGTAGTTAACAGCCTGATAATATGCCTGGAATTTGGCGGGGGGAAAATGTTGAGGGTGTAAAAATCTCCAAAAGTTAGGCTGCATAAAGTCTTATGGTTGGCATGTCATGTGGTACAAACAGAAAAAGCAGCTGTGTTAAAGGGTATTTTGTAAAGAGTTAGCTCACTTGGTTTTGTTTGGGTATTAGAATCCTGACTTGAGGGTGTTAGCCTAAATAGATGTCATAACATATTATCTGAAAGAGTTCTTGTCCACGGACCTTTTACTGTAAACAGTAAAAGTATTTCTGGAGTAAGAATTATATCAATAGTATATCATATAATTATAGATTATCTTATTATCTTATCCTAATAGCTTATTATAGTGTTCTATGTATTATCTTAGGCATAACTAAGGGGTACTCATAAAAATTTCCTATTCATCCTCAAAAAAAAAAAAAATAGTGGTAATAAGTACTCAGTACAACTAAGGAAAAAATTTGTCCTGGTGTGTTTGGAATTTTTTTTCTTTATTTCATCCCAGCTTTCCTGATCCTTTTCTATATATTTTATATTTTGTCCCACACCCTTCTGCTCCAGGATGTTATTTTCTCATTTCCAGATTATTTCCACTTTTTCACACATATTCTTTGGTCTTCCATCTGCTAACATTTTCTTTGAATACTTTGCTGTCCAAAATGAGAGTAGCTCTCTTTACTTCGTAGTCTCCTAGGATACACATTAGTACTATGATATTTTCAGCAAGCCAGCTTTCCGCTCTCCTCATTCCAGAGGAAGCCAGCAGAGAAAGGACTGTTTCTGTCCCACTGTAGGTCTGCTGATCTGTGTAAGGAGAATCGCCCAGCTCCAGTAATACCAGCTCCTCTGTAGAAGCCTAACTGACTCCACCTCTGGAAAGCAGGAAGTAACCAAAGCAAGTCATACTATTGAGGAAAAGGAACGGGAAAAACCTCCTGGAGCTGGGACCACTCCTTGCTTACCTCTGGGTCTCCTCCATCCTTCCCTACTAATTATAGACTCAATTCTTTCTTTTCCAAACCCATTCAAGTGAACTATGCAATATGTCAACGTTCAAATATGAATGCATCAGGGCAAATGCAGTTGCCACCCAACCCCACCCAAGCTTTGACAGTACCTGAATCAGCATTTAGTTTCCTAAGCAAGAAGTGAAAGAAAACAGAAAGTTCCTAATAAAAGAGGCAAAGGAGAAACAGAGAGATCACGTGCTCAGATTATACTTGGGAAAAGGACTTTTTTTCAACAAATATCTATTGATCAATGTTATAGAATGGATTTTGTCCCCTCAAAATTTCTATGTTGAAGCCCTAACCTCAATCAGTGCCTCAGAGTGTGACTGTGTTTGTAGCTAGTGTCCAGTCTGCCAGCTGACCCTGCAGAGCCAATTATAAATGGTGTGTGTGTGTGTGTGTGTGTGTGTGTGTGTGTGTGTGTATTTGATTTATATATATAAAACACCTTCAGCATGTCAGACAATAGGGGAAATATTTGAAGACCTTTTCTTTGACTTCAAAGAAAATATTTCATTAAATAAGATACACACAAAAAGTCTAATAACAAAAATACTAAAGAAATGCCTTGAATAGCATGATTTAGTACCTAAAGCATGGCTACAGGTATTACTCATTTAGAAGACAGAACTGTGGGCTGGGTTAGAGTTATAAGGAAAAGTTCAAAGGAGTACAGTGTGTAATTGAGAAGTTTCAGGGAACCTCTTTCATACAGGTTTTCATTATGCCTTTATCGCTCTTACTTTTTAACTTTAAATCCTTTACCGCCCCCCCCCACCCCCCTCCCCACCTCAACAAAAGAAAATCTTCTTTTTTGAAAGTCAGGACCTTCCTCCTCAGGCCTAACCATATTATTTTGACTATGAGGCACTGTCTTATCCATACTAAGCCACTCTTTTTGAATCTGACTGGACTATTTGGGGGAGGGGGAGGAGGGGGAGAGGTAGCAGAACAGATGTAAGTGCTTCCTGTGAAGTATAACCTTCCTTCTGGAGAAGTAGAGTATAAGGGATTTATGTGAGAGTGGAACAAAAGTTTTCCTGGAAAGTCAGCAATGCTGGGCACATAGTAAGCATTCAATACGTTTTTGTTGACTACTTAACCAACAGGACACAAATTCTTCATAGCAAGATACTGGATAAAATTACATTATACCACCAGCCACTATTTTATTACTGTGGTTATATAACATGTGAGCCCCAGGGAAGAACACACTGTATCCTCAGGCCTCTTAGAACAGTGTCTGGCTGTGGTAGGCATTTAATAAATAGGAATGAATGAAAGAAATAATGAGAGCAAAAAGGCCTAATCTAATTAAGGTGATTTCAGCAAAAGTCATACAGTAAGAACCTCCAAAAGTTTGTCCCTCCATAAAAGCAACCAAAAAAGCCTGGCAAGAATGGTCAGAATCAGCTCTAGAATTCAAAATTAACCTAAGGCATTCAGCAATCCAAGGAACATTTAGTTAAGAAAAAGAGCTGAACCCTGGTAACAGCAATGAGTTTTGTGGCATTTTAACTTACCTTAGTCCCATCCCCCCAGTTCCATGGAAGCCTTAAAATAACAGTCTGCACTTCTAATACTGGCAGGGAACAGAAAGGATCTCATTCCCAAAGAAATGTCATTATTTGATCTATCTGCTAGGGGTTCCCTGTAAGACCACTGGAAAGGCTCTTTATTCAACTTCACACGAACTTGCCTGGTACTAACCACCTTAGGGAGGGAGGGAAGAGCTTTTCCGGAATGTTTCAACATCACAGCTGCCTGAGATGCTGACACCCACAGTAGACTAACCAGAAAGCTTAACAAGAAAAGCTGAGGCGTGAGATATCTATAGGGACTTTGAAAAACTCTGACACTGAAAAATTCTTTGGAATTATTTGAAAAAGTCACTGAACAAACAAATAACTAGTCTAAGAAGTTGCAAAATGATAAACCCTGAGGAGGCAGGAGAATTTGCTTTCCCGAGCTGCCACATATTATTATTTGAGATGTTTAATAAAAAAAATTATGAGAAACAAGAAAGTATCACCTATACACAGGGGAAAAAAAAAAGCAATCAATAGAAATAGTCTCTGGGATTTCCCTAGTGGCGCAGTGGTTAAGAATCCATCTGTCAGTGCAGAGGACATGGGTTCGAGCCCTGGTCCGGGAAGATCCCACATGCCATGGAGCAACTAAGCCCGTGTGCCACAACTACTGAGCCTGCACTCTAGAGCCCTCGAGCCACAACTACTGAGCCCGTGTGCCACAACTACTGAAGCCCGTGTGGCTAGAGCCCATGCTCCGCAACAAGAGAAGCCACCACAATGAGAAATGAGAAGCCCACTCACTGCAACAAAGAGTAGCCCCTGGCTCACTGCAACTAGAGAAAGCCCGCATGCAGCAACGAAGACCCAACACAGCCAGAAAGAAAGATAAAGGAAGGAAGGAAGGAAGGAAGGAAGGAAGAAAGAAAGAAAGAAAGAAAGAAAGAAAGAAAGAAAGAAAGAAAGAAAGAAAGGAGTCCCTGAAGAAGCCCAGATGTTGTACTTACTAGATAAAGACTTTGGGTCAATTATTTTAAATACGATCAAAGAGCTAACAGAAATCATGTCTAAAGAGCTGAAGAATGTGTGGGAATGATGTCTCATCAAATAGAGAATATCAATAAAGAGATAGAAAGTTTTTAAAGGGCCTAAATAGAGATTCTGAAGTTGAAAATCATATATTCTACCCTGAAAAATGTTTTATATGCGCTAGAGAAAATGTATTTTGCTGCTGTTGGGTGTTGAAGTGTTCCATGGATGTCTGTTAGATGTACTGTTGTTCAAGTCTATTTCCTTGTTGATTTTCCTTGTGGTTGTTCTATCCATTATTGAAAGTGGGATGTTAAATTCTACAGCTATTATTGTTGAATTGTCTATTTCTTCCCAATATTGTGCGTTTTTTGCTTGTTTTTCAGACCTGTTATTAGGTGCGTATACTTATAATCGTTATTTCTTCTTCATAGATTGACCTTTTGTCATTATGTCCTTTTTTTTGGTCTCTAGTAACAATTTTTGTCTGAAAGTCTGTATTGTCTCATATTAGTATAGTTATTCTAGCTCTCTTTTTACTTCTTTTTTTTTTTTTGTGGTATGCGGGCCTCTCACTGTTGTGGCCTCTCCCGTTGTGGAGCACAGGCTCCGGACGCGCAGGCTCAGCGGCCATGGCTCATGGGCCTAGCCGCTCCATGGCATATGGGATCTTCCCGGACCGGGGCACAAACCCGTGTCCCCTGTATCAGCAGGTGGACTCTCAACCACTGTGCCACCAGGGAAGCCCTCTAGCTCTCTTTTGGTTACTGTTTGGCATCTTTTTCTGTCCTTTCACTTCGAGGCTACTTGTGTCTTTGAATCAAAAATGACAATGGATCACTTTTTTCCTTTTATATAGCTGTATGCCAATTTCAGCCTTTTGATAATTTAATCTACTTACATTTAATGTATTAAAGGATAAGTTAGGTCACTCCCTGTTGTGAGAACACCAGAATCACAACTAACTGCTGAACAATCATCGACAGGAAGACACTGGAACTCACCAAAAAAGATACCCTAATCCAAAAACAAAGGAGAAGCCACAATGAGACAGTAGGAGGGGCGCAATCACAATAAAATCAAATCCCATAACTGCTGGGTGGGTGACTCACAAAGTGGAGAACAATTATACCACAGAAGTCCACCCACTGGAGTGAAGGTTCTGAGCCCCACGTCAGGCTTCCCAACCTGGGGGTCCAGCAACAGGAGGAGGAATTCCTAGAGAATCAGACTTTGAAGGCTAGCGGGATTTGATTGCAGGACTTCGACAGGTCTGGGGGAAACAGAGACTCCACTCTTGCAGGGCACACACAGAGTAGTGTGCGCATCGGGACCCAGGGGAAGGAGCAGTGACCCCATAGGAGACTGAACCAGACGTGCCTGCTAGTGTTGGAGGGTCTCCTGCAGAGATGGGGGGTGGCTGTGTCTCACCATGAGGACAAGGACACTGGCAGCAGAAGGTTTGGGAAGTGCTCCTTGGCATGAGCCCTCCCAGAGTCCACCATTAGCCCCAACAAAGAGCCCAGATAGGCCCCAGTGTTGGGTCACCTCAGACCAAACAACCAACAGGGAGGGAACCCAGCCCCACCCATCAGCAGACAAGGGGATTAAAGTTTTACTGAGCTCTGCCCACCAGGGCAACACCCAGCTCTACCCACCACCAGTCCCTCCCATCAGGAAACTTCCACAAGCCTCTTAGATAGCCTCATCCACCAGAGGGCAGACAGCAGAAGCAAAAAGAACTACAATCCTGCAACCTGTGGAACAAAAACCACATTTACAGAAAGACAGACAAAATGAAAAGGCAGAGGGCTATGTACCAGATGAAGGAACAAGATAAAACCCCAGAAAAACAACTAAATGAAGTGGAGATAGGCAACCTTCCAGAAAAAGAATTCAGAATAATGATAGTGAAGATGATCCAGGACCTCGGAAAAAGAATGGAGGCAAAGATTGAGAAGATGCAAGAAATGTTTAACAAAGACCTAGAAGAATTAAAGAACAAACAAACAGAGATGAACAATACAATAACTGAAATGAAAACTACACTAGAAGGAATCAATAGCAGAATAACTGAGGCAGAAGAAGGGATAAGTGACCTGGAAGATAGAATGGTGGAATTCACTACTGTGGAACAGAACAAAGAAAAAAGAATGAAAAGAAATGAAGACAGCCTAAGAGACCTCTGGGACAACATTAAACACAACAACATTCACATTATAGGGGTCCCAGAAGGAGAAGAGAGAGAGAAAGGACTTGAGAAAATATTTGAATAGATTATAGTCGAAAACTTCCCTAACATGGGAGAGGAAATAGCCACCCAACTCTAGGAAGCACAGAGAGTCTCATACAGGATAAACCCAAGGAGAAACACGCCAAGACACATAGTAATCAAATTGGCAAAAATTAAAGAAAAAGAAAAATTATTGAAAGCAGCAAGGGAAAAACGACGAATAACATACAACGGAACTCCCATAAGGTTAACAGCTGATTCCTCAGCAGAAACTCTACAAGCCAGAAGGGAGTGGCATGACATATTTAAAGTGATGAAAGGGAAGAACCTACAACCAAGATTACTCTACCCCGGCAAGAATCTCATTCAGATTCGATGGAGAAATCAAAAGCTTTACAGATAAGCAAAAGCTAAGAGAATTCAGCACCACCAAACCAGCTCTACAACAAATGCTAAAGGAACTTCTCTAAGTGGGAAGCACAAGAGAAGAAAAGGACCAACAAAAACAAACACAAAACAATTAAGAACATGGTAATAGGAACATACATATCAATAATTACCTTAAACATGAATGGATTAAATGCTCCAGCCAAAAGATACAGGCTCGCTGAATGGATACCAAAACAAGGCCCATATATATGCTGTCTACAAGAGACCCACTTCAGACCTAGGGACACATACAGACTGAAAGTGAGGGGATGGAAAAATATATTCCATGCAAATGGAAGTCAAAAGAAAGCTGGAGTAGCAATACTCATTTCAGATAAAATAGACTTTAAAATAAAGAACATTACAAGAGACAAGGAAGGACACTACATAATGCTCAAGGGATAAATCCAAAAAGAAGGTATAACAATTATAAATATATATGTACCCAACACAGGAGCACTTCAATACATAAGGCAACTGCTAACAGCTATAAAAGAGGAAATCGACAGTAACACAATAATAGTGGGGGACTTTAACACCTCACTTACACGAATGGACAGATCATCCAGACAGAAAATTAATAAGAAAACATAAGCTTTAAATGACACAATAGGCCAGATAGATTTAATTGATATTTGTAGGACATTCCATCCAAAAACAGCAGATTACACTTTCTTCTCAAGAAACGTTCTCCAGGGGCTTCCCTGGTGGCACAGTGGTTGGGAGTCCACCTGCCGATGTGGAGGACACGGGTTCATGCCCTGGTGCGGGAGGATCCCACATGCCGCGGAGTGGCTGGGCCCGTGAGCTATGGCCGCTAAGACTGCGTGTCCAGAGCCTGTGCTCCGCGGCGGGCGAGGCCACAGCAGTGAGAGGCCCGCATACCGCAAAAAAAAAAAAAAAAGAAAAGAAAAAAAGAAACGTTCTCCAGGATAGATCACATCTTGGGTCACAAATCAAGCCTCAGTGAATTTAAGAAAATTGAAATCATATCAAGCATCTTTTCTGACCACAACGCTATGAGATTGGAAAACAATTACAGGGAAAAAAACATAAAAAACACAAACACATGGAGGCTAAACAATATGTTACTAAATAACCACGAGATCACTGAAGAAATCAAAGAGGAAATCAGAAAATACCTAGAGACAAATGACAATGAAAACACAACAATCCAAAACCTATGGGATGCAGCAAAAGCGGTTCTAAGAGGGAAGTTTATAGCAATACAAGCCTACCTCCAGAAACAAGAAAAATCTCAAATAAACAATCTAACCTTACACCTGAAGGAACTAGAGAAAGAAGAATAAACAAAACCCAGAGTTAGCAGAAGGAAAGAAATCATAAAGATCAGAGCAGAAATAAATGAAATAGTAACAAGGAAAACAATAACAAAGATCAATAAAAGTAAAAGCTAGTTTTTTGAGAAGATAAACAAAATTGATAAATCTTTAGCCAGACTCATCAAGAAAAAGAGAGAGAGGACTCAAATCAATAAAATTAGAAATGTAAAAGGAGAAGTTACAACAGACACCACAGAAATACAAAGCACCCTAAGAGACTACTACAAGCAACTCTATGCCAATAAAATGGACAACCTGGAAGAAATGGACAAATTCTTAGAAAGGTATAACCTTCCAAGACTGAACCAGGAAGAAATAGAAAATATAAACAGACCAATCACAAGTAATGAAATTGAAACTGTGATTAAAAATCTTTCAACAAACAAAAGTCCAAGACCTGATGGCTTCACAGGTGAATTCTATCAAACATTTAGAAAAGAGCTTACACCCATCCTTCTCAAACTCTTCCAAAAAATTGCAGAGGCAGGAACACTCCCAAACTCATTCTATGAGGCCACCATCACCCTGATACCAAAACCAGACAAAGATACTACCAAAAAAAGAAAATTACAGACTAACATCATTGATGAATATAGATGCAAAAATCCTCAACAAAATACCAGCAAACAGAATCCAACAACACATTAAAAGGATCATACACCATGATCGACTCAACAGATGCAGAAAAAGCTTTTGACAAAATTCAACACCCATTTATGATAAAAACTCACCAGAAAGTGGGCAAAGAGGGAACCTGGCTCAACATAATAAAGGCCATATATGACAAACCCATAGCAAGCATCATTCTCAATGGTGAAAAACTGAAAGCATTTCCTCTAAGATCAGGAACAAGACAAGGATGTCCACTCTCACCACTATTATTCAACATAGTTTAGGAAGTCCTAGCAATGGCAATCAGAGAAGAAAAAGAAATACAAATCGGAAAAAAAGAAGTAAAACCGTCACTGTTTGCAGGTGACATGATACTACACATAGAGAATCCTAAAGGTGCCACCAGAAAACTACTAGAGCCAATCAATGAATTTGGTAAAGTGGCAGGATGCAAAATTAATGCACAGAAATCTCTTGCATTCCTATACACTAAGGATGAAAAATCTGAAAGAGAAATTAAGGAAACACTCTCATTTACCATTGCAACAAAAAGAATAAAATACCTAGGAATAAAACTACGTAGGGAGACAAAAGACCTGTATGCTGGAAACTCAAAGACACTGATGAAAGAAATTAAAGATGATACAAACAGATGGAGAGATATACAGATTCAATGCAATCCCTATTAAATTACCAATGGCATTTTTTACAGAACTAGAAAAAAAAAATCTTAAAATTTGTATGGAGACACAAAAGACCCCAAATAGCAAAAGCAGTCTTAAGGGAAAAAAAATGGAGCTGGAGGAATCAGACTCCCTCACTTCAGACTATACTACAAAGCTACAATAATCAAGACAATGTGGTTCTGGCACAAAAACAGAAACATAGATCAATGGAACAGCATAGAAAGCCCAGAGATAAACCCATGCACCTATGGTCAACTAATCTATGACAAAGGAGGCAAGGATATACAATGGGAAAAAGACAGTCTCTTCAATAAGTGGTGCTGGGAAAACTGGACAGCTACAGGTAAAAATGAAATTAGAACACTCCCTAACACCATACACAAAAATAAACTCAAAACGGATTAGAGACCTAAATGTAAGACTGGACAGTATAAAACTTTTAGAGGAAAACATAGGAAGAACACTCTTTGACATAAATCACAGCAAGATCTTTTTGGATCCACCTCCTAGAGTAATGGAAATAAAAACAAAAATAAACAAATGGGACCTAATGAAACTTCAAAGCTTTTGCAAAGCAAAGGAAACTACAAACAAGACGAAAAGATAACTCTCAGAATGGGAGAAAATATTTGCAAAAGAATCAACGGGCAAAGGATTAATCTCCAAAATATATAAACAGCTCATGCAGCTCAATATTAAAAAAACAAACAACCCAATCCAAAAATGGGCAGAAGACCTAAATAGACATTTCTCCAAAGAAGACATACAGATGGCCAAGAGGCACATGAAAAGCTGTTCAACATCACTAATTATTAGAGAAATGTAAATCAAAACTACAATGAGGTATCACCTCACACCATTTAGAATGGGCATCATCAGAAAATCTACAAACAACAAATGCTGGAGAGGGTGTGGAGAAAAGGGAACCTTCTTGCACTGTTGGTGGGAATGTAAATTGATACAGCCACTGTGGAGAACAGTATGGAGGTTCCTTAAAAAAACTAAAAATAGAATTACCATATGACCCAGCAATCCCACTACTGGGCATATACCCAGAGAAAACCATAATTCAGAAAGACACATGCACCCCAATGTTCACTGCAGCACTATTTACAATAGCCATATCATGGAAGCAACCTAAATGCCCATTGACAGACAAATGGATAAAGAAGATGTGGTACATACATACAATGGAATATTACTCAGCCATAAAAACAATGAATTTGGGTCATTTGTAGAGACGTGGATGAATCTAGAGACTGTCATACAGAGTGAAGTAAGTCAGAAAGAGGAAAACAAATATCATATATTAACGCATATATGTGGAACCTAGAAAAATGGTACAGATGAGCCAGTTTGCAGGGCAGAAATTGAGACACAGATGTAGAGAACAAATATATGGACACCAAGGGGGGAAAGCAGCGGGCGTGGGGGGTGGAAGGGTGTTGTGTGATGCATTGGGAGATTGGTATTGACATATATACACAAATATGTATAAAATGGATAACTAATAACCTGCTGTATAAAAAAATAAATAAAATAAAATTCAAAAAAAAGAAAAAGATAAATAAGCTAAAAGGAAAAAAAAAGGATGTTAGGACTTATGTCTGCCATTTTGCCATTTGCTTATTATACATCTTTTTGTTCCTCAATTCCTCCATTACTGCATTCCTTTCTATTGTAGATATCACTTAAATTTCCTTGTTTCTTTACTACATGTTTCTTTTTTCTTTATTGGAGTATAATTGCTTTACAATGTTGTGTTAGTTTCTGCTTTATAACAAAGTGAATCAGCTATACATATACATATATCCCCATATCCCCTCCCTCTTGCGTCTCCCTCCCACCCTCCCTATCCCACCCCTCTAGGTGGTCACAGAGCACCGAGCTGATCTCCCTGTGCTATGCAGCTGCTTGCCACTAGCTATCTATTTTACATTTGGTAGTGTATATATGTCAATGCTACTCTCTCACTACATCCCAGCATATGTTTAAATTATGTCTTTAGTGGTTGCTCTGTGGATTACTATTAACACCTTAAATGGTAGCAATCTAACTTGGATTAATATAAATTTCAACAGTTTACAAAAACTTTGCTCTTATGTAGCTCCACTCCCTCCTAAGTTTATGCTGTATAATCTCAATTAACCTATCTTCAAGTTTGCTGATTCTTATTCCTGCTCAAATTTCCTTTAGTGCTTGTTTCCTTTCAGGTGTTATATTTTTCAACTCCAGAGTTCCTGTTTGGCTCCTTTTATAATTTTTATTTCTTTATTGGTATTCTCTATTTGATGAGATATTGTTCTTAAACTTTAGTTCTTTAGACGAAGTTTTCATTTAGTTCTTTGAACGTATTTTAAATAGCTGATTTAATGTGTCTTAACATTTTGTCAGAAACTGGGCATTTCAAGTAATATAATGTAGCAACTCTGGCAGTCAGAGTCTCTCCTATTCCCAGTTCATTGTTGTTTCTTCTTCTTGTAATTGTTGATGGTTTAGTGACTCTTCTGTACTGATTCTGTAAAGTCTATATTCTTTTTTGTGTGCAGCCACCAAAGTCCTTACTCAGTTAGCTTAGTGGTCAACTAATAACTGGAGAGAGATTTCTTTAAGGCAAAAAATGTCCTTAAACCAATAAATCTCTCAGTCTTGCTGAGGAGCTCCGTGGTTATATTGGAGCATATCTTCAGATTTAGCCACGCAGTTTGCAACAGTATCTTAGTCTTCACTTCCTGCTTGTGCAGAGTCTCAAGGGCAGTCAGAGGTGAGAGCTTAGGGCCTTCTCAGGTCTTTCCTTTTTTTTTTTTTTTTTTTTTGTCATGGGGTGTGGCTTGCAAAATCTTAGTTCCCTGACCAGGGATTGAATCCAGGACCACAACAGTGAAAGTGCCAAGTCCTAACCACTGGACCACCAGGGGATTCCCTTTCTTTTTTCTTTTGTTTTTTTCCTTATGGTCTTTCCTGAGCATGTGCCCAGCCTGACTCATGCACATGGCCTCCTAGATTCCAGGAATATGTTGAAGCTTTCAAAGCCCCTATGGTCAATTCATTCTTCAGCTTTTCCCTTTTAAGCTTTTTGGTTAGTCTGTTGTTTGCCCCAGCTGTGATCAAGGCTTGCTTTGTCTTTTTAATATTTGAATTTTATTGAAGTATAGTTGATTTACAATGTTGTGTTAGTTTCAGGTGTACAGCAAAGTGATTCAATTATACATATACATATATTCATTCTTTTTTAGATTCCTTTCTCATATAGGTTATCACAGAATATTGAGTAGAGTTCCCTTTGCTATACAGTAGGTCCTTGTTGGTAAGGCTTGGTTTTAAGCTTTGTTAAGTGTGATTGAATGGCTTTTATTTGTTTGTTTATTTATGTATGTATGTATTTGGCTGAGTCTTAGCTGCAGCACAAGGGATCTTTGTTGTGGCATGCGGGATCTTTTAGTTGTAGCATGCAGACTTCTTAGTTGCAGCATGCATGCAGGATCTAGTTCCCCAACCAAGGATCGAACCCAGGCCCCCTTGCACTGGGAACGTGGAGTCTTACCCACTGGACCATCAGGGAAGTTCCTGAATGGCTTTTAGTCTGTGGCAATTTTTTCCCACTCCTGATGCAATACCCTTCTGAGTTCTCTACTTTTTGTCCCATGATATATTTGGGTTTTCCACTGTGGCTGGTGGGAATACAAACTATTCCAGTCCTTTTGTGAGCCCCAGGGACCATTCCTACTAATAATTTCAGGTGGTTCTTTTGCTGCCCTTGGGTAGTTTCTTCACATGCATATGCTGGTAAGACTCATCTGAAAAACTCAGCAAGACCCTCTGCAAATCTCTATATTCTCTCTCTGTGGTCATCTTTCCTCTCTGGTACTCTGCCCTGAGAATTCCAGCAGGCTGGCCCTCTAACCCTCAACTCCATTTCTTCAACTCAGTGGGACCACTAACCTTTAAGATTGCCTTCCCCTGCACTGTGACCTGAAAACTCGCCATGTAGTAAGATGGAGCAATCACAGGGCTCACCTGAGTAGTTTTCCATCTCTAAGGGATCATTACCATGGGCTAACTGATGTCCAGTGCTTGAAAACCATTGTTATATATACTATGTCCTATTTTTTAGTTGTTTCAGATGGCAGGGTAAATTCAGTCTCTGGTACTTCACCTTGGCCAGAAGCTGAAGTCCTCTTGCCAGTATTACTGCAGTAGTCTTCCTGTTTCTACCTGTCCAGAGTCTATTATCAACAATGGAGTTACAATGATCCTTTAAATATGTAAGTTAGATCATATTACTTCTCTGCTCAAAACTGTCCAATGCTTCTCAATTTCTCTCAAAATAAAACAATGTCTCTGCAGTTATCTTAAGGCCCGTTTAATCTGGTCCTTAAATACCTTTCTTCTACTATTGCTCTCTGTGCTCCATCCATACTGACCTCATTGCAGTTCCTCAAACATTCCAGGCACACTTCCAGCTTAAGAACATTTACTATTTACTATCTGTTTCCCCTACTGTACCATAAAGCAAGTGATGGCAAGGATTTAACCCAAACATCTAAAATAGTGTGTGGCACATAGTAGATCCCTTAAATGTTTGTTGGATGAAACTCTGAGACCAATCATAGAGCATTTAGGGTAGTAGGAAAGTTACAAAACAGGCACTCAGCCACAGGAGACAAAACAGAAATCCAATTATCAAAAATGGAGTATAATATCAGAGTCTTGCCAGTAACAAAGATCATTTGATGCGAAGTGTTATTGTTGGATGAGAGATATTTAATATGTTTTACCAAAGAGCAGAATTTAACCTAGAGATTGGGCTGAGATGGGGATACAGTGACGCAAACTGTGGGAAGCAGGACCTGATATTAAGTTCAGTCTGAAATACCTCAAAAACATGATTTCAAAGGGCAAAAATGTCTAATAGCAGGACTTCAGGAGGAGCTTGGATGTGTACTTGGAAAATATTATTCCTACTAGAATTATTTGAAGACTTGTTATATAAGACCATCATTCTTCTTTAAAAACCGATTTGTCAAGATTTTTAATGCTGATGAAGATGTGAAATGGGACCTTAGAAACTAACGGTAGAACTGTGTTGCAAACTTTTCAATTTTTAAAAAATTGTGGTAAATTGTATGTAACGTAAAATTTACCCTTCTAACCATTTTAAAGGGTAGGGTTCAGTGGTATTAAGTGCATTCACGTTGCTGTGCAACCATCCCCACCATCCGTCTCCAGAACTGTTTCAATACAACCTTTTTTTTTTTTTAAATTTTTTGGCTGCATCGCCGGGCCAGTGGGATCTTAGTTTCCCTGACCAAGGATTGAACCCGGGCCCTCGGCAGTGAAAGCACTGAGTCCTAACCAGTGGAGTGCCAGGAAACTCCCTCAATACCACCATTCTTAAATGAAAACAAAAAAAAAAGTGCAACAAAAATTTTTTTCTAAAAGTATTTATCCACCTACATAGTTGTTGACTTAAAAAGAAACTTCTTCCTTCAATATCCTGAAGAGATTAGTTATACAGTATAAGTAAAAGCAGGAGAAAACATGAATAAAGCCCAGAGGACCTCCTAATTCCTTGTGTGTACATTCAACCACATCTTGTGTTCTGTCTTTGAAGCAGAAAGACTTACAGGTCTCTTTGTCTAAGAAGAAAAACACGTGTCCTAGACTCAATCCTTTCATAACGTCAGATCTCATCTTTCTTTCAAATACACCTTACTAGGAAGACTGCTTGGCGGTTCCTCCATTCTTTCATTCTGTGATATCTGCCAATACCAATTCTCCTGGCCTTGAGAAGGGTGGAGTTCTACACAGTGGGCCACCTCATTTGAAGCTGGAAGCAGTTTGTGGGCTGAGGTCTCCGTCTGCCCAAGATAGAGCAGCACGTAGTACCCATAGCAGTGCTAAAACATGTTTTTTCTTTCCAAGGTAGTAATTATCTTGGTGTTCCCATTTAGGCCACAGAATTATAGAAGGTACACAATATTTATTGCCTGCCATCCTTTGAGTGGCCATAAATTGGCAAGTTCAATTTCTCACAACTCACATCTCAGCTGCGTGGAGAAACTCACTTCTTCCTCGATTTTCACACTCACCTCCTATAGATTCTCCCTTTCCATCCCTCCCCCCACCCCCAAATCTACCTGTCCTCATCCCTCATCATTCTCATAAATTTGTCCCTGCTGCTTCTCTTTTCGGACCTGGTCTTTGTACGCACACAGGACATTTTTGTTCTTGAATATTTTTGTGTCACCACTTTGGAAAGCTTATCCTCCCTTTCAGGTTTAACTACATGCTACATACAATATAACTGACACATTTAATATAAGTTAGAGCTAGAAGGGACATCAGAATTAACCCAGTCTAAT
Organism: Stenella coeruleoalba; assembly: GCF_951394435.1. Taxonomy (NCBI): domain Eukaryota; kingdom Metazoa; phylum Chordata; class Mammalia; order Artiodactyla; family Delphinidae; genus Stenella; species Stenella coeruleoalba. The sequence goes on from NC_137157.1 coordinate 94,752,772, forward strand.
TCCTTCCCTTTCCAGATGAGGAAACTGAAGCGTCTCAAAAGTAAGTGATTTATCTAGGGTTACTCAATTAGTCCATGGCAGCACGGAATACTATTTCCTGTCTCTCAATCCACTGCTCTTTCCATTACACAATGCTACTGCCCTAAATCATTCAATGTACTAGACCCCTGTGCCTGTGAAGCTATAAGCTATGCCCAGTACATGTTATCCCACCATCAGAAAAGGCAGCACAAATCTGCCACAGCACCTATATACTATAAATATTTATATAGAAAAGTATATTTATACATTAGATTAAAACATTATTTATATTAAAAATATAATACATATAAATTATATACTTATAGTAAGTATGTATTTATTTTACATACATATTTTTACTATAAAGATACTTGTATTAGGTTTCTATTGCTGTATAACTCACTTTAGGGATTTAAATTTAGGGATTTAAAACAACTCACATTTATTATCTCACAATTGTCACGGGTAGGGAGTCTGGGCACAGGTCTTCTCAGGGTGTCAGGAGGCTGCAATCTCATCTGAGTCTCAGGCTCCTCTTGCAAATTCTTGGTAGAATTCAGCTCCTTGTGACTCTGCTCCTCGCCCTCTCTTCTCCCCTCCACATGGCAGTTTGTTTCAAGGCCACCAGGGGTGTCTCTGCTGTTTCAAATCCAATTTCTCCTCTCTGTCATCTAGAGCTTCTTTTAACCAGCCCAACTGATTGGGTTGAGCCCACCAAGGACAATCTCCCATTTGATTAATTTAAAGCCAACTGATTAGAGGTTTTAAGAGTTGCAAAATCCCTGTACCTTTGTCATATAACATAACCTAATCACAAGATGACAGTTCATCATACTCAGAGGTCCCATTTAAAGGGAGATAGAGCATGTATACCAGAGGATAGGAATCTCGGGGGTTTAATGGAAGATATATCATTCTAGCTATTGCAATTAATTTCCCTTTACCAGATCACCATAAAACAGACCAAAGTGCTTGAAATCCCCACTCTGAGAACAGAGACTAAGAGTTAACCTAAGGGTACCTTTTTTAACATTTTGGCTTCGCTACTATGTAACCATTGGAAGGTCACTTAAACCCTCTAAAGCTATGTCTTAATCTTTCAAATACTGTCTCCAGTAAAACAAGGTAATAGTCTCTATATTAATACTCCCCATTTTCATTCCATTCATTGTCTCTTCTTTTTAGGGAAGAAAACTGCCCTCCCCTCCCTCTTATTCTTGTGGGAAACTCGCTCTATTATGTATTAGGAGGGGCCGATCTAGGTCGCCAGAACTTATTAGCCATCCTAATGGATGTGAAGTGATATCTCAGTGTAGTTTTGTTTTGCACTTCCCTCATGATTAGTGATGTCAGTTAGCATCTTTCAATGTGTTTACTGGCCACTTCTCCGTGTTCTTCGAAGAATGTCTTTTCAAGTCCTTTGTCCATTTTTTGAATTAAGTTATTTTTCTGTTGTTGCAATTTAGAAATTCTCAATTCTAGATATTAATCCCTTATCAGACATAGGTTTGTAAATATTTTCCCCCATTCTATGGATTACTGTTTTACTGTTGATATTATGCAAATTTGTTTTTAATTGTTCACAAGTATTTTTTCTTCTCTCCATCTCCCAGCTGAATTACAGGCTACTGGAAGACAGAGATTATCTTTTATAGTTCTTTCATTATCCTTCAGTGCAAAGGGGAGAAATTCTAGGTGAGCTATTTATTTAACATCAATTATGTTCCAAATGCTATTATGTTTACTTTTAAATCAAATTAAAACCTATCATTGATAATTTCTGCCATAGAAAAATTGGTGCAAAGAGAACTTAACTTCCACACAATCACAGAACTAGCATGTGGCAAAGCTGAAATTTAGACTCAGTTCTAACTTGACTTTGACAATACTTGTCAAGTGATTAGGCTAGGGTTATTAGACTATTGGACAAATCATAGGCTTGACTGGTCTCATTAGTTACTTCATTGCAAATTCCTTGAACTGGGCAATCTGTATAGATCTACTCCAAGTATAATATATTCATGTTATCCAAAGTCAGGACTGGTCCAATGTATACTAGACCCAGTATATTTCAGGCTCTTTGGCAGAGATGCCTTACATAAAGTGGTCTGGAATTATGCTAATTCATCTTACACATAAATTGAACTTATAAAATACTTATTACCTATGTCAGCAAATATATTAAATGTTTCTGACTAATGTTGGCATGTGTTTTCACTCAAATGTGTTTTCCTGGAGATGGAGTGGAGTATATACTGAAATAAAATTATAAAACTGTTTTCAAAATATTGAATTGGTTGGCAGCCTTTTTTTCTGCTTTTATTATGATACCCTAATTATGCCAAATATGGATTTTGAAAATATTCCCCGAGTGTGTGTTTAAATACTCAATTGATTTTGTTGAACTGGTACAAATGACTTCACTATTCTTGCCGGCACTTTATAGTCCCTGGATGTTAATTAGACTTGGCAATTCTTTAATCCTACCACATCCCTATTACGGGCCAGCTGTCCTCCATTAAATCTAGTGTCACTCAGGCCAATCCAAGACTCTGCCTGGTTTCTGGAACCAAGCCATTACTTTTTAAAAATCAACTCACGTCTTTTTTTCCCATCCTTTGGTAATTAAGCACATGACCAAATTGTGGGATTCAGTTTGAATATAACCATGGAAAACTTCGTTGTAGTTTTCCCAGGTACTATTTTTTACCATTAGTATACATATATTTCCCCCCCAAAGATTAGGTGTTCTAGCAACACTCAATTTGTGTTCAAATTATTTTCAACGTCATCCTAAGAGAAATCTGTCAAAGTTTACTTTCGTGTTCTCAGTCTCCTTTCCTGTATTAGAACTCTTTGGTTGCATGTAACAATTTAAACAAAGAGCAAATATCTATTGGAAGAATACTGAGATATTTCAGGTAACTAAGCCAAGGAATTAAATTATGGCAGGAGCAAATAACAGCATTTTATATAGCTGTTTAAAAAAATTGAGGTAGTAGTATGCACACTTGTATGGCAAGGTATTAAATGTAATATATTGTAATATAATAATATAATGTAATATAATAAAGTTATGGAACACGGTTATATCATAATCCTATTGGGCTAAGAAAAAGAGACACACTTATAAAATAAATTCAGAAATTCTGGGAGGATATGCAAGAAAATATTAACAGTGATTCCCTCTAGGGAATAAGGTCAGGAGGAGTGGGAGAGGTGCCAGTAGATTTTTCTTTTCAGTTTATTCTCTTCTTGAGAACTATTTATCTATCAAGAGCACTGTGGCAGTCATACAAGTTTGCCAATCAGACCTCTCCTATAACTTGCTGTGAAAAATGTAGTTGGCTTGCCAGCCTCCAGCTGACATTCTTTTGGATCCACCTCCGTATTCTGCTCCAAGGCCAAACTCTTCCTAGCCAATGACTGCACACAGCAGGGATACTAGGGCTCAGGGACATAATACACAACCACTGGTATGGTAAGTGAATTTCCCCCACTATTTCCATCAGGAAAGACGACTAGAAGTAGTTTGCATCCACATGGAATGGATAATACTCATTTAGTTTTGCTCCAAGGATATGATATAATCTAAATTATAGGCCATCTGGACATTCCACAGAACATCACATAAATGCATTACATCAATGACATCATGCTTAGCAGACAAATGAGCAAAAGGAAGCTTAGCATACCAGAGGCCTTGCTGAGATACGTGTTCCAGAGGGTGGGAAATAAACTCTACAGAGATCTGGAGATCTGCCATTCCTATAGTTTTTAGATGACCTGTACTAAGAGGCATCTGGAACATCCCCTACAAAGTAAAACACAACTTGTTACATTTACATCACCTGCTACATGGAAACACGCACAATGCCTGGTGGATCTCTCTAGATTATGGAGGCAACACATTTTGCCTAGAAACACTACCCCAGCCTATATACTGGATGGTGTGAAAAGTAACTTAGTTTGACTAGGGTCTGGAGCAAGAAAGGGCTCTGTAGAAGATTCAGGCTGTGATGCAAGTAGCCCTGCAAGTTGGGCCATATAATCTGGTGGACCTTATGGTATTCTAGGTACCATTGGTAGAAAATTATGCAATGCAGCCATTTTTGTCAAAGAGGCTCATGGAACTGTGGAGGAGCTGTTCCCCAAACGCATGTGCGAAGAGACCTATGCAGCATATATTAGAGGTGGAATGTGGTTGCCACAGGTGTGCCACTCAGATCTCTTCAAGAAAACCTGATGTGGGGGCTTCCCTGGTGGCGCAGTGGTTGAGAGTCCGCCTGCCGATGCAGGGGACACGGGTTCGTGCCCCGGTCTGGGAAGATCCCACATGCTGTGGAGCGGCTGGGCCCGTGAGCCATGGCCGCTGAGCCTGTGCGTCTGGAGCCTGTGCTCCGCAACAGGAGAGGCCATGACAGTGAGGGGCCCACGTACTGCAAAAAAAAAAAAAAAGAAAAAGAAAAGAAAACCTGATGTGAAAAAAAGAAAGCCGGAGGCACACTTCCTGATTTCTAACCATGTCACAAAGGCTTAGTAAACAACCGTATGGTGTTGGCATAACAACAGACACTTAAACCAATGGAACAGAGAGCCTAGAAACAAACCCGTACATATATAGTCAATTAATTTACAATGCAGGATACAAGAACAGACAATGGGAAAAGGACAGTCTCTTCAATAAATGGTGTTGGGAAAACTAGACAGCCACAGGCAAAAAGACTGAAACTGAACCCCTACCTTAAACTATACACATATACCATACAGAAATATTAACTCAAAATGGATTAAAGACTTAAGAGTTGAAAACATAAAACTCCTAGAAGAGTTTTCTAGGCGTTAACTAATAGGTAGTAAGCTCCTTGCCATTGGTCTTGGCAATAATTTTTCGGATTAGACACCAAAAGCAAAAATAAACAAGTGGGACTACATCCAACTAAAAAGGTTCTGCAGAGCAAAGGAAACCATGAACAAAATGAAAAGGTAACATACTGAACAGAGTATGTGCAAATCAAATATCTGACAAGGGGTTAATATTGAAAAAATATAAATACAACTCAATAGCAAAAACAATCCAACATAAAAAATGATCAGAGGAATTGATTAGACATTCTTCCAAAGACATACAAGCGGCCAACAGATATGTGAAAAGGTGTTCAACATCACTAATCATCAGGAAAATGCAAATCAAAACTCCAGTGAAGGTCATCTCACACTTGTTAGAACGGCTATGCTCATAAAAAAAAAAAAAAAAACAAAACAGGTAGATGAATGCTAGTGAGGATGTGGAGAAAAGGGAAGCTTTGTGCCTGCTGGTAGGAATGTAAGCTGGTGCAGCCACTATGGAAAATGGTATGGAGGTTCCCCAAAAAGTTAAAAAATAGAACTGCCATATGATCCAGCAATTCCACTTCTGGGTATACACCTGAAGGAAACAAAATGACTATCTCAAAGGAAAAAAAACAAAAACAAAACACCTCATAGGAAGAGATCAGATTTGTGGTTGCCAGAGACTGGGGGTTGGGGGGAAATGGGTGAAAGTGGTCAAAAGGTATAAACCTCCAGTTATAAGATGAAAAAGTCCTGGGGATGTAACGTACAACATGGTGACTATACTTAACAATACTGTATTGTATATTTGAAATTTACTGAGAGAGTAGATGTTAAAAGTTCTTATTACAAGAAAAAAAATTATAACTATGTGAGGTGATGGATGTTAAACTTGTGGTAAATATCTTGTAATACTTACATACATCAAATCATTGTTATACACTTTAATACAATGTGATTTGCCAATTATATCTCAATTAGGCTGGGAAAAAAGAAAATCTGAAGCAAACAGTCTCCAGCTCTAACAATAAACTTTTAAACTTTTAAAATTACAACAATCACTAAACAAGAGGGGGAGATTATCCCAAACCACATCTCTTGACTCTACACAGCGTTCAGTAACATAGATTTCAATGGCTTAATCTCTCAAATTTATACCATGTACCATTTTAGAGATCATGGAATAGCTGAGTACTCAGGCAACCTCTAGAAGCCTGCTTCACGAAGCCCTCACCTTTAAAGGATTCTTCCTGTGTAACTAGTAGCTGAGTACAGAACTAAAAAATTAAACAACCCACTGAGGCCATCTGTTTGTAGTACTGAAGTCCTTATTTACTGAGCTTTTAAGTCTGAAAAACTTTGACGGATTCGGTGTCTTAACATTTTTAGAAACGTACACCCTTCTGTCCTGATATTTCTACTTACGCTAACTTTAAGGAGAATATCAACGTTTCCACCTTTTGTAACTACCAAAGCACCATTCTTGCTTCATTACAAAGAATTTCAATACATCTGTTTTCCTATCACAGCAAATAACCTCAAACTCTACTGCTAACAAAGCCTCAATTTAGAGAAGTAAAATTCACGAATCATTGCCTAAGGTATATTCAATCCACCCATTCCTCTAGAGTAAGGATCAGCCTGTTTTGTACAAACTGAGCTAAGAATGGTTTTACATTTTTAAAGGGTTATTTTTTTTTTAAGCAAGAGACTGTATGTGGACGGCAAAGCCTAAAATACTTAGAATTTGTCCTTTCAGAGAGTAAAATCCCTGGTTCCAAAGAGCAGTGTTTCTTAAAGTCACCGTCACTGACAAAAGATTTAGGGCAGTGATTCTCAAACATTATTATGAATAAGTCACTTGAGCAGTTTGTCAAAAAGCAGACTCCTGGCAACCCCAAAATTCAGGTTTAGGACCCTGGAACCTAACAAATAATCCATGTGATCATGATATAGGTGGTTCTAAGGACACTTCGAGAAAATTTCATCACAGGATCAGCTCAGACCATCAAAAAGACTTCTTACTGGACTGACTTTAGTGGACTAAATTTTAGTGTCATATTAATTTGCACTGTGGGACATCTCATGATCAGGAAACATTGCTATTCCTGTACAATATATCTGCTTCTATCTTAAGGTTACCATGAATTTTCTGACTTTATTCAACTCTTTGTCAATTCTGTCCACCTCTATCAGAGCAAATGTACAGGATCTGATAGCATGCATATGCATTTTAACCCTTCTTTTCACCTTATTTTTTTCTGTATTTTGGTTTCATCCCAATCTTCTCTTTGTTTTAATACATTTATATTAAGTCTCCTCAAATCATTTTTGGGAAAACAAGTCATACTAACCTAAACTATTCCTTATGGCACATGGTATGCATTTTCCTTACTTCTCTCGGTTTAGGAGCAAGAAAAGAATATGTTATAAGCTGACAGGGGGGAAAAACCTGGAAAAAAATGAGATAAAAGGTTTTTTAAAGAAATATAAAATTCCTCAGCCAATGAAATGTGGGAATGAGGAATAATCCGTCTATATTAGGAGAAATCTCACACACACACACACACACACACACACACACACACACAATGATCCAACCAAAAGAGTTTAAAAGGAGCTTAAATAAGAAAACTGAAAGGAAATCATGGACTTCCCTGGTGGTGCGGTGGTTAAGAATCCACCTGCCAATGCAGGGGACCCGGGTTTGATCCCTGGTCCAGGAAGATCCCACATGCCGCAGAGCAACTAAGCCTGTGCGCCACAACTACTGAGCCTGCACTCTATAGCCCGCGAGACACAACTACTGAGCCTGAGTGCCACAACTACTGAAGCCTGTGCACCTAGAGGCTGTGCTCCACAACAAGAAGTCACCACAATGAGAAGCCTGAGCACCGCAATGAAGAGTAGCCCCCACTCACCCGCGTGAAAGCCCGCGTAGCAACAAAGAACCAACGTACCAAAAATAAATGAATAAATTAATTTTTTAAAAAAAGAAAATCAAGAAAGAAAACCTTACAGCCTTCCATTCTGAGATGAAAAAAGATTTGGTACGTCTTGAATAAGATTTCAATAACCAAAATTTACAGAATTAAAACAGTATTTATTAAATGCTCAACTATGTGCTAAGAATTATACACGTATTATAGCTTAGCTAATACTTACACATTAGACTAGCAAAGTAGGTACGGTTCTTTCCATTTTTTTACAAACACTCCTTTATGGCTTGCAGAAGGTGACCTGTCCAAAGACCATTTAAACAGTAAGTAATGAAATCAGAATTTGTAACAGTATCTGCTTACAAAGTCCATTTTGTCAAAGCTTACAAAGCCTATTTTGTCAAAAGTACTAGGGCTGCCTCTGTATATACATGTATATTATTAGATCCCCTACAGTTCAAATAAAGTAGGTCAGACATGGTCTCCAGTCACAAGATTAAAATGTAGTGAGCAATGCTATGACAAGTGTGCGCTAGAGCCCTGTCAGAGTGAAACAGAAAAAAGGCTGCATTTCTTCAGAGATAAAAACACAGCAATAATTATTCAGCATGGACAGATAAACTGAGATGAAAGGGGCAGAAGAAAATCCAAATACACATTTTAGTGCCTATCTTTGTGCCAAAAGGAGTAATCATATCAGAATATTTTATAGAGAGATCAGTCTATCAAGAACCAAGGAGTTTAATCTTGCAAAAAGTGAAGGAAAAAAAGAGAATGACACATGTGGAGCTAGACATCAAGTCTAGATATGCAGACTGAAGTGAACCCATACAAAATGGAGTGAGCAGAAATAACTGACAAAAGAACAAACCATACTCCATGCTATTTCATTTCCAGTTCTGGTGTTTTTATTTTAGAAAGCACATCGAATTAAACAGGTTAGAGCTATTGCTTCCTTGTTCTGTGTACTTCTATCCTCCATTTGAAAAAACATACAGTCTTCATCCATTCTGTGAGATCAAAAGAACCTAGGGGGGAAACACACAGAGCTCACTTAAATCACAGTTTTAAACAGTCTTTATAATTAGGATGAGAAAAAAGAAAAGGAAAATAAGAAAATTAACTAATGTGACAATAAAAAAATACAAAATGTCTAGATTGCCAAAAAGAATCATAACCCTTTTTGTAATTACCACATTTCATCTTGGTGATCTCAGCTGACAAAGGTATACTAAGGTATATCATTCATTAAAAATTAAAGGCTTAAACCTGTAACAGGTTTAAAAGAGCAACCTTACTTCCCAGATTTACTTGATTCTTCTTCAGGAGAAACTATTCTTATTTCCTGAAATTTCTTCTCTCTAGAATCAACAATTCAATTTATAGGTCCATTATTTTATCTACTTTTTCAAGATGCTGCCAACACAAAAGCCAAAACTTTGGTCTTCATCACTGGAGTTTTGTGAGACTTATTTCAGTTAGACATCCATGTAAGCATACTTTCCTAGTGATTGATTTAAACTGTACTATAGAGATAATTTATATTTTACAAAAGTCAACCCAATTTTAGACACTGAATTTCATATTAAAAAATACAATCATATAAAAGATGTGTCAGCAATATTACTCCTTGAAAACCCTACAATATAGACAATTGTGTTTTATTTTAGCACCAAGAGGAAAAAATTGAGGTAAGAACATTTTTTCTAAAACATCACAGAAAGTTATTGTAGCAAAATGCCTGAACAAACAAAACTAAACTTAAATGCTCTTACTCTAGTGCTCAAGACTACATTTTCAATAAATTATATAATGAGCAATAAATTTTGGTTCAGATTAAGATTCAAGCTTCTTTCAGTTCTAAAGCACCGACATCTCCATATAATAACCAAAATTTGTGACAAAACTCTTTTTAAAAGTTTAGAAATTTTAACCATATTAACTGAGGCATGTATTCTTGTGTTCCATACTAATATATGTAAAACTGTATTTAGCATTAAACAACTTTTTAATAGAAGGTGACTTCTTTTTATACTATTAAAAAAAAAACAGAATTCACCATGTATTTAAACAATAATACCAGTTACTCTAGCTTCATGTTACGATAAATCCTTTATTCCAAGTATACACAGTAAGTCCATTTAACTATCTACTTCCCCTTGCTAACCTGTCAGAAAAAAAAAATTCAGAATATAATGTTTTACCTTTGTTGCAGATTGATTCATTATCCAGAATAGAAATAAAGGTAGGCCAGAGGAGAGGTAGAGGATTAGTGGTATAATAGATCTAAGAGATCCACTTCTCTTCTCTCTTGACCAGAAATTGCAAAGAACCTCTTTGCATCTTCTCTTAACAAGGGACACTTTTTTATTCTCAAACCCTGTAAATGATGTACTCATTAATTCTATGTACAAACCACCTAAAATGGCTGCCCACAGCTTGCCTTAGTATCCTAACAAGCCCAAACAGTGACAACTTTCTTTCTAACTCACAGCGGTCTCATTGCAGAGCACTTCACTTACTCAGTACTACAGCAGATTTTGAAGAATGCACGCCACATAATGCAAAGAGCACCATATTGGCAGTTAGGACACTTCAGATGTAGTCCTGGCTCTGTAATCTTAGTTACTAACTTCTCTGAACGTCAGTTTCTTTACCAGTAAATCCAAGATTATAGTATACTACCTCTAAGCTTTCCACTTTAAAAATTCTAAACTTCTATGGTAGGCCTCTGTAGGCCAGCAGCTGCATCTGTTATTACAGATACTATAGTAAAACAAGTAGTTGAATGAATAAACGGATCTGCAACTTATTAAAAGAATGGAAAATTACAGTCTTTAAATCTAGGGACTTCAAAATATCACTTCATTTCTTTTATTCAGCCTCATCAAATTCTAAAATGTAGAAAATCACAGCACTGGTACTGATGCCCATGTCTGAAGGCAGCTGTTGATGGAAAGGAAACAGACCTATTTACCAGAGAGAACACAAATGAAAATGGGGACACACACACACACAGAGGAATAGGTAGGCAGAGACAAAAAATGACAACATTGGAAAAATAAAATCCCGAGGGACTGAATGACTAAAGAGAGAGATACCAAACCAGGAAAGCAGAAGCACAACTGAAGAAACAGTAAGAGAAGAAGGGCAGAGACAGATAAGCAAGACAGAAAGGTGAATATGCAGAACGGAACTGATGGGCAGGTACAGTGACAAAGAAATGGGACTAGAAAGGAAAGAGACAGCCAGAAGAAAAGGTCATTTTTACCACAAAATATTGTCAAATTACATACTTCTGTAGTTATCCCCCCAGTGCTCACACTAAAAAGGGGACACTTTCATTTTTACAAAATGATTAACAATGCATATTTCATTTATCTTGCAGATTTTTTTAAAAAAATCACATTTACTGTGAGACAGCATAATTTTTGCCATCATTAAGGTCTACATATTGGATATGATAATAACTCTTTCACAATGTATATCAAATCATCATCTTACAATTTTATCTGTCAGTTATACCTCAATAAAGCTGGGGGGGAAAAAAAAGGTTTCACACGCATCAATATACTGGAAATCCCTAATTTTACATATTGCTCATTTTTTTCCCAAATTAAAGAATGATAGTACCCCAGTTAGGACAAATTCATCCTACGTCAAGAATTTACAGGCATTCATGATTACACACCACAGTGACTTACAGGACACTGGTATCATATTGAAAACACATTCTTGAAATTAACTTACCATTTAAGAGTCAAGATCAGGGATCGTAGTCCTGTTTCCATTTTTGCCCCCTTTGCTTGTCGTGGTATGTCATGCTCTATCTCTTCTCCTATGCCGATTTTGTCAGTAGCCATCAATCTGAAGAATTCTTTCTTCTGCTGCCACCTACCAGTTTATTTCTCTGCTGCAGCAGAAGAGTATATAGAAAAAGTTCTTGCTTACTATTCATATTAAACAGAAAAATTCCTTAACATTTCATATTTTCACATGTGTATGAAGTTCCTGTTTCCCCGAAACCTCCCCTCCAAGTTAAAACAACAAAAATCCCAATCACAGAAGATCAAAACACGTATGATCAATGTTCATGCTAAGCTGGAGGAGGGGGGAGCTGGAAAGATTTAGACACTCAGCAGCTGCCACCTCAAGGAGCCATTCCTTTTCTGTTACTTTCCTTCTTCACCTGTCCCTACAAATAATAAATGCATAACTTAAAATTTTAACTAGGTAGTGAACTCCTCCAAATTTTAAGTTCAGAGACTACCAAAAGACTTGTGGAAGATGCAGCAATAAAGGAGTTTTTAAAAGTAATTCTAGAAACTAAGGGTGTTAGGCGCTTTACCTGCTTGAGTTTTCATGTTCTGGACTGCTTATTGCCCAATGGCTCTGAATACATTAAAACACGAACACATACGCCACCTACATTTAAAATAGGGTAGCATTTGTATGCCCGTATAAGCAATGGGTATATTTTTTGCAAAAGAGTAGTAATTTCATTAGGTCCTTTTAAAAGGACTGACCACAAATGCACATTTCCTCAAACTGTATACATACATAAAAGAATTAAGGGCAAAAAAGCGAGAGTGACAAAGGTAATAGCGGTTGTAGAACTGGAAATGAATACCACATAAATGTTTTGTTTTTTAATATCCTGAGATTCATTTTTATTCCCAGTCTCTTTATTATTGAGGTCTAAGTTTCAAATTTATTCTTTATTCGCTACTAAAGAACAATATGCTAGAATGAGCTAGTGATAATGATGAACTAGTAATAATAGCTTTTGTTCCACCCTCCCACTACCTTTACCCCAAAATAAAAACTTATTTTGTGAACTTAAAAAATAAAACAAACACTGACATAAGCACCAAAGGCTAGTCAACAGTGGCACTGCCGTGACATTGTTTCTACTTTCTCATTCCTTCCCCCATCTCAAGCCCCACCCTTTGACCTCTGATTATGGGATGAGCCTGAGCAGGAGAGTTGGTGATGTCAGGACTGCGCCGTTCCCACGGATGCTCCTAGAGGCCTGCTGTGCTTCTGGGAACTGGGGCACAGGGATGGCTGTCTGACTGAAACCTAAAACAACAACAATTCACCCCACCCCTCATGTTCCCAAACCCCACAGTAGCAGCCAGGTATATATACTATATAAGGACCATCTAATATAGTTTGAATATGGTGAAATCTGAAAGCAAGATCATTTTTAACATGGCAGTGATCTTGGGGGGTGGGGGGGGCAGCGGAATGGAGGTTCATAAATCCTCCACATCCCATGCAACCACAGACTGCACACATGCTAATGCTAGCCATTCTCATTAGCAAGAGAACAAGATCCTTCCATATGTCATAAATTACTGCAGGAGTGCAGCCAGGATTCCTTTGTTGGTAAATTTCACTTCAAGACATAAATATTTTTATCTTAAGATGCTTAGGGGAATGACTGTCCCTACCTCATATGAGTGAACTGAAGCACAAAACAAGTTTATGACTTATTTTATGCCTTCAGCTGTAGAAACAGCATTACAAGCCAGGATTTCCTATTCCCTAACTAGTGAGTTACTAGACTTCCAGCCTCCTTGGATAGGGCATCCAAAGAGAAATATATCTTGAAAAGGTCCTGACTGCTGACACTGAAATTCTACCTGTCAGAAAGAGGATTATCTCCCATAATGATAATAACTCATATTAGAGCTAAAACTTTGGAAAGGACAGGAAAAAGGAGGAAAAGGGTAGGGGGACTGGGGCAGACAGGAAAGGATAGTAGTATTAACTAACAGGAAGGCTATTAAAATGGATAAGTTGTATTCCTGTTCCTGCCATTAACTTTGTTTTATGGGCTTGATTAATCTGCTCTAAGATCTTGTGCTTCAGAAATGCCCTCCAATCTGTTCAAACCTATAACTTTTTAATATTTAAACCATTACTTAATAATAATCTCGAATGGCTGACATCTCTCTGTTAGAATTAGTGCATCAGAAATGCTAAAATCATTAATTCTGAAATCACGCTGCTCCTGAAATAACTGAAATGCTATTACCTTTTGTCTCATTACCTTTCACTTTTATAATGAAGCCACAGAAAGAGAAGCACTACTAAGGTCAACTGAAGGCTGTGTTGAGTTTTTACCATATATATAACCTAGAACCTAATTTTACCTTTTCAAAACTCTAGTTTTCCATACCTGTCCACTCCTAATTGATGTCTTTATACTGTGAGCTCACTGTGTATTCGGAACACCAACCCCTGAAAAAGCTTAAGCCAGAGTAGCACAATGGAAGAAACATACAAACCCAAAACAAAAACAAAGCTAAAAAAGTCACACTCTGAAATAATTATAGACATATATGCAAGGAATGGAGATATCTAAATGGCTAAAACAAATCCCCAAAGAAAGTCCTGGGTTCATCCCAACCAGTTCAAACTTTACCCCCAAAACTTTTTCTATAACCAAATTATTTGCTAGGTATGTTTATACATTGTTTTTTGAAATCCAAGTTATATTACAAACCCATTGGTGCCTTCAAAGTACATAAAAGAAAGGAAATTTAAAAAAGAAAGTAAAGTTAGCCTTGTGATGAAAAAAAGGAGAAAGAATCAAATTACCTGCCAGCAGGCTGGGGCTGTGCCTGAATCCAAACCGCTGCATTTACCATTCATTCTACAGCTGCATTATTGGGGGAAGGGGAGTTTAGAAGGGCACTGACCCCGAAAGTTCTCAATACTTCTCACTCATCATCAGGAAGGGGGAAGAAGGAAAGTTTTTTCTCTGGGTATTTTTTTGTTTGTTTGTTTTTGTTTTTTTGTCTCCTGAAAAGGCTGGCAAAGAACAGTAATAGTGCAAGCAGTTAGAATATTTCTTTAAAAACAATTTTAAAAATGCAAAACATTAAGGAATTTAAAACACCACATTTTCGTTAATATAGAAAGAATTTTCACTAGAGTTAGGCAGCCACCCCAAAACAGCATGGCAAAAGGGCATTGGTATAAAGGAAATAAAATACCACACAAAAATCCAAAACAAAACTAAAAACATTTCAAATTAAACCTGGAAGACTAGAAGATTCCAACAGCAGATTTCTGTCCACTACTGAAACATTCCAAAATCCAAGCTTCAAAGGCGCCTAAATGTATCTTAAATGAAATTTTGTTTGGTTTGGTTTAAGAAAAAAAAAAAGAAAGAAAGCAGTGAACCTGGTTATAAATCCTGCAATATATTACATTTAAAAATATCCTAGTACGACAGAAACAAATTATAAAAGAAATTAAACAAACAAACAAACAAATAAAAACAGTAGCAGCAGAGGTTACCTGTCTGAGCACCTACATTTTCTTAGGAGGGGATCGTGTCTCACCAGCCATATAGCCCATAAACCTTCTCAAAAAGAGTGAGCCAGGAGAAAAATGTAACACAGATTTGATTTCACAATGTCTCTAAGCGCCCCAGACCCCAAACTGGGGACTCACTGAACGAAGAGAATTTCTTTTTCCTTTGTTTTCTTCTTGAGAAAAAGAAGAGATGATCTTGAAAGTCAATTACTTCTTTCAATGCCTTCGATACCTTTTCAAAAGTCTGATAAAGCACTTGATGAAAGCAAGTCTCTTGATGGATTTTTCTAATGTTCCAGGGTATTTTCTTATTTGATAGCATATACAGAAATACTTCAAAGTTCAGTGGAGTTAAAGCCAACAGAAATGACCAATCAAAAGAAAATAACTATTAAGAATTTTAAATGGAATAGTTCATATTTGTGTGTTTATGTATATACATAGTCCACTTTTCATCATGGGTGACATAAAAACAATATCAGAAAGAATTACTTTTAAATACAATTCAGAATTACAATTTTAACAATGTACAATACTTTTACAATAATCAGATTTTTGCAAGATAAAATAACGACTATACATATTTGATAAATACACATTTTTACCTCTCATAATAGCAATAAAGATCTTAAGAAAGTTACTCAACAATAGGAAAATATATTTAACTTTCACTTAAATATCTGGGCTGTTTTATTTGGGTTCTTCCAGTATGGTTTGCTCTTATTCTTCACCTTACTTTTTGAAGGAATTCAAGAGGATATTCATGTTTTTAAACTCTAAGATGTCCATTCAGTGTACGATCCAGAAATAGGTTGGTAAGGCTATGTTTTAACATAGTGTGAATGCACAAAAGATGGGCAGTGAGTAAAACTAACAGTGAAATAATCTCAGATATTTCTTCTAATGTACTTGGTTAATTTGATAATTTTTTTAAAAGGCTACCTACATTTTTCCTGGTGCCTTATCCCACCCAACAGAAACCTTGAGTTTTTCATCAAATAGACAGGGTGTTCTATTTGTGTTTTAAAATTCACTAATCTATATACATGTGACATGTAACTATTCAAAGTATATGTATCATAATCTATGTGGCAACCAGATGGTCTCTACACACATATGAATGATGATTTAATTAAGCGATTCCTTCTCCCTTGTTTATTTCTCTATCCCGAATAGTGTGCATCTTCCAAAGTATGGTCATTTAGTAAAAGAAGTACCAAGTGAGCCAGAGGTACTTATATGTTCCACAATATGTCGCACAATAACCCTGTACAAGTCAAATTCTTTTAGATGAGATGAGAATATCCTAAAATAAATTAGAAAGTCCTCTTATGTATCTTTTTCTAAGGTGAAATGAGACACTGCACAGATCAGAGGTACTATTCTATTTGTCAACAATCAACCTTTCACTCCATTTTAATATTATTTAATTCTATGGAAAAAACACGTTTTATTACATTCCTTTTTTAAAATGGGGGAAAAACTGTACAAGTAAGCATGATCAAACCTCTGTTAGAGCTGGTTAATACTGATCTTATTGCCTCGAAGTCTCTCTAGTAGTGTCCAAGAAATTATGTTTAATGTCCATCTGAAGGAAAAAAGCACTGGAGAGGCAAGAAAGGACTCGGGTAAAAAGCTTCAGAGGATTGTAGGGAGATGGAACTTGCCGCTTAAAAAAATTACGTTGAGCTCTGGTGCATCTCCATTTCTTAACACGCCTTCCAAACCATTCACTGGGATAGTTTTACCCATGTTTAAAGGCTCATATTATATGCAGTTTGGGGGCTTTTATAAATTCAGAAATAAAGTAATATAAAGAGTAGAATATTGAAGGCTTCAGAGTAGGGCTATAAGAGACTCAATACTGCTAAATAAGTCCCCAAACAAAAACGGTCAGTCCACCCCAACCCAAAACCTATGTGTAATAGGAGAAAATGCACAGCAAGAAGCAGAGGAAAAGCATGTAGCCTGGAATAAATCATACACTGAACAGTCTAGAACCAAAGAAAAAAAGCAAACAACATACATATACACAAAAGCCTAAGCAGCAGCTATTCTCCTCATGTCTTTAGGTGAGTACCTCTACCAGTAGATTATTGTTATGAAAACGACTCAGTTGTTTTTTTTAAAGTAAAAAACTGTTTCCCATCATGCTCCATTTTCTAGAATCTTTCCTTTTTGATTGGTTGGTGTAAACAAAAAGCAAAGCACATAAACATGCAAGCGTGCACGTGCGTGCACACACACGCACGCGCACACACACACCCTCCTAAAATGTGAAAAATGCAGATATATAACGCTGGTATTAGAAATCACTTCAACTTTATACTTAGGAACTTATAGACCCTTGATTTGCCCCCCAAAAATATTCTTCCTTGTCCTTACTCTTTAAATGCCCAACCACCAAAAGAAAAAAGGAAAAAAATAAAAGGCTTTAAATGCACATGTTTCAAGTCAGTGTCTTGTTAACAAAAAAGGTAGCATTTTCTTCACTTTGGCCATTGTTAAAGATGCAGGCATAGATCAGGGAATGTTAAGACTAGCATGTATTTAAAAAAAAAAATGCAACATTAACAGAGCATATATCTTTCAAAAAAGGCTAAAACACTAACAAATACAAGTCAATGCACATATTTTTAACTAGTGCAATTTTATCTACAATGGAGTAAATGTTATTTTGTGTGCCAGACATTGCAATACTGTTCATTTCCCTTTTATCATGCAAACATGCCAACTTTATCATTAAAAAAATCTTTATTGGGTCACATTCACGTTGCCCTCCCACCCAAATTAAGGGGGAAAAAGTCAATAACAGAGCTCCTCAAGATCGCATAACTATGAACATAAAGCTCCTAGATAATAGTGTATAGGCTGAATTTTCAGATTTGTATAAAAAAATTATAATTTAGGTAGATGTCTTCCTCACGGATTACAACACAATGTTAAGTACACTACTCTGAAATTTGTACCAACTGTACAAAAACAAAAGCAAGAGACCATGAAAATATTATGTTCTTCATGGCCTGAGAGCCTACACATCTCTCTGAGTAATGTAAAACTACGAGAGCCTGACATTTTTCTGTATCTCACCTCTTCTGCCTCTCTATCTGTAGGATTTGCAAATCAAAGTCAGTAACATCTTAGTAGCAAAGGTCTCGTCTATCTCCCCATTCTTCCTTCCTAACTAATCCTACTCAATTTTCTCTCATCTCTCTGAGCATTTTCTATGAACAGCATTGCAAGTTGGTTTAAAAAAAAAAAGAAAAAGAAAAAGAAGAAACAAAGAAAAAAAGGAAAGAAGAAAAAGAAAGTTTTACAAGGGTTTTGTTGGTTAATTATTTACTGGTGGAATCACTCCACCAGGAGTTTGATTTCATTGGCTAGCAGTTGGTTCATGTTGAATAGGCCCCCCGGGAGCTTGGTGAGCAGCTCTCGCTCCGTGGTTTCAGGGTCGCTGTCAACAGAGCTGGAACTTGCGCTCATGTTGTCGACAGCAGTGTTGGCTGGGGGACCCAGCTCCGGCTCACTAGTCTCACTGGCCGTGGACACCACGGAGAGCAGGGACATACGCCGGGTGAGCCGGCCAGAGGGCAGAAGGGAGGCGGCATAGTCCGCTATGATACCAGCTACATCTAGATTACAAGCCTTATCAAAGGCTATGAAACCTACATTTGCATTGGCCTCGCAGACACAGAAGGAGCCGTCGTCTTTCGTCAACAGGTCAATGCCACACACATCCATTCCCAGGATATTAGACACCTGGATAGCTAGCTGTTTCCCTTGTTCACTCAGTGAGCACATCATCCCGACACCACCTGGCAAAAGAGAAATAAGAAGTTACCAAAATGACAAAATTTTGGAGTAAAACTAAAGCTGACCTTAAAGTTAGCCTCTAAGGCTAAACCTCTCTTCTAAATCAGTAGAATAGCAAAAGTGTTATTCTAGTGTAAAACTGGGACTCTGAAGTCTAAGATTCTTTCATTAGGGAATCCCCTTCCAACGCAGTCTCTCGACAAATTCATGACTTTGTACTTTTTCCATATGCTATTTTTTTCTGAAGCCATTAAACTTTCACTGAAGTCTATCTTACTTGCAATCCCATGGAACTTTTGCATAAATACAGTTAAACCACTTAATGTTGTTATTGGTTTTTATCAGTTTCAGATTTTGATTTCTAAAAACAGAGATGCATAACAAGGACAGAGGACAGAATCTAGGAACATGCTTTTCTTCCTCCACAGTCCCAATTCTAATCTCTTTGCTGTTCCTAAGCCAAAAGTATTCTGGGGTTTCAGGTAGCTGGAGGAGTGTATGTGAAGTCTTCGCTGGTATCTGAGAGAAAAGAATTAGAACTAGTTGGAGACAGTTTCAAGACTAGAAAGGACTAGATAAGGACTAGAAAGCAAAAGAATTTGGACAAAACCTTGGCTTAAGGAGCTCAACAGGAGGAAAGCTGACATCAGTACTATGTAAGTATGCCTGACCCAAAGAGACCAAAGGTAAAGGCACATATGACCAGAGTCCCCCTTACCACTGTGGCTGGAAGAGTACGGGGAGGGGAGTGCAGGAAGCAGGGGACTGGCACACTAGCCAATGAATTAAATGACACTGCTTCTCAGTATCCATAGTACTGAGGCCATCTGGAATGTTCCAAATAACCAGAGCAGAGCTCTGATGTGACGTGACAATAACAAATAACAAGCTGTCTATGACCTGAATGAAAGAAATAAGAGCACAAATTCAAGTTTAGCACAAAAAGACTCTCTGAACTAACACAAAAACAGGATTACCCAACTTAAAAGTTTCAACAGAGAAACTGAAGGAGAGTTGCTTTTGTGAGTCTAACTTATAACTTGGAAAATCTACTGTGAGAAATATTTTGAAGCACATACAAAAAACCTGAGGTGAAGTCACAAAAGAAGGACAAAAAATCTGGATAACTGAATCAGAAAAACCCTAACCCCCAGAAGGAGAGAAGAAATTTTCCTGAAGCTTAGAAAAACTGAATCTGATAGAAACAGCTTACTAAAATCCAGGTTGGACTGACTGAGAAGAGACACATATCTAAAAATATCCTGACAAAACTGTTTCGCATTTCAAATAAAACAAAACAACCAAAAATAAGAGAACAAAACAAAACAAAAAACAAACTTACAAAGAATATAAATTACCTACCCCCCTCCCAAAATCAGAGTAGATTTGGACATTCAATTGCAAAAGTGTAAACTGTAGAGCAGCAGAACAGAAGTAAGACTCACACAATTTAAGAATCCTATCTCAGCCAATATATCATTCTCCTTTGAGAAAGACAGCAAGCTATGAGGTATCTATCACTCACACACACCATCCAGGGAAAATAATCAAGAAGAGATACTAACATAACAGCAAATGACTAAGGACAGAAAACTCAAGGTATGGGAAGATGCAGACGGGGAGTAAAGAGTGACTAGTAGTGTGATTCTTGCAATACAGGTGTAATTAACTCTCAACAGATAAAGACTGCCTGGGAATGGATAACGTAAGTGCTACATAAGGATTCTTGCAACAGAAGAGACACACAATAAAAGAAATTCTATTATAGACTTGAACTAAAACTATTAAATGGTTTCAGAAAAATAGTGGAATACAAAGCCCAGGGAAGCAGAAATTTGTGTCTGTTTTGTTCACTGCTATATACAAAATACTACTATAACAGTATTGATACTTAGGAGGTACTCAAAAATATTTGTTCAGTGAATGAATGAATCAAGAGGGAGGAGTAGGAAGGGAAGTAAAACTGTTCTAATCCTCTCATGGGAAGAGAGAGGGAACAAGAGGTGATGCATTTTGAGAGTAGAGATTTCAAGGAGTTTGGATATGAGGTGTTAGACTAGAAAGGAGATCAAGAATGACTCCAAGGATTTTGGTCTAAACTAGAAAGATACAGTTGCCAAAAAACAATAAGGAGAAAACTGTGGATGGGACATATTGGGAGGAGGAGTTAGATGAGGAGTTCAGTTTTGGACATGTTAAGACTAAAATGTCTAACAGACATCTACATGGAGATATTGAGAGGCAGTGATTTATATGTGCCTGGAGTTCAGGAAGAAAGCCTAAACTGGAGAGATAAATTTGAAAATAATAACATAGATAGCATCTAAAGCCACGAGCTAGGTAAGATTACTAAGAACGTAAAATACACAGAGAAGAAGAAAACACCCAGACTACGCTCTGAGGCCCTTCAACGGTAAGAAATCTCAGAAGATATACACTTAAGCAAATCAAAATCAGCAACATTCTTTGGACCAATGGGTAAAATGGGTTAGGACACAGCTTAAATGAAATAATATGACCAAAGAGGGAATTTGTTAGACATTTCACACATGTGCAAATTGGGGTACAAATTGAGCCTGGGTGAAAGCAAATTTATGATTCAGAGAAATCCAGCTTCATTACTAGAAAAACAATTCTATACTTTTATTATATTCGTGGTAAATCTATGAATCATATTTACATGTGAAAGATACGTTTTTCAACATATTAAATAAAAAGATCTAAGTTATATACAAATACTCACTGAAAAAGCTTTAATAGTATTACTTTATATCCTAGAAAGACACTTGCATTGCTTTTACCTAGTGAGCAGTTGCTTTGCATCCTCCCATCCGTTGAACAGCGTAACATGGTGCCAACCACACGGCCTCCCACAACAATGACACGTACATCCCTTCCATGAGACTCTTTAACATACTTCTGAAACAGGTATGGAGCTTCATGGCGAATAAGATGGCTTAGATCAGCCAAATGGTGCTTATCGCGAGCCAAGAAAACTGCTTTGCCTGTGGTCGAAAAGAATAAAAAATGTAAGTCAACAAACTATGAGCAGTTGATATCATTACCTGCATTTTCTTGTGTCCCAATCTCCTTTTTCAGAACCAACTGCTTTTTAACCAAAGTAACAGCGTTATGGTAAAATGTATATAAAGACCAACTAAATATTTGGGTTCTTAAGATTTGTATTCCTCCAGGTTAGCCAATAATACTAGCCTCACTTATCAACAAAACATTTTTCTGAGTTAAAACATATGTTTTATATATTACACAATATTAAGATGCCATGTTTGCATATAGTAAAGTAGCAGTATGTTACTACTTCTATGCCAACAGAAGTGTCTGCTTTTAAAACATGGTTATAGGGCTTCTCTGGTGGCACAGTGGTTGAGAGTCCGCCTGCCGATGCAGGGGACGTGGATTCGTGCCCCAGTGCGGGAAGATCCCTCATGCCGCGGAGCGGCTGGGCCCGTAAGCCATGGCCGCTGCGCCTGTGCTCCGCAGCGGGAGAGGCCACAGCAGTGACAGGCCCGTGTACTGCAAAAAAAAAAAAAAAAAAAAAAATCTCTAGGATAACCACTAAACGAACAGAAATGTGAGTTGTTGTTGTTCCAGCCTAGAGGAACAACTCACAAAAGCGCCTTCTGTGAGTCTGAGGTACCATGCACCTAGCAATTTCCCTAGAGTAATTCTTCAGAAGCTCTGTTTCAAAAGCTATAAACTTCAATTGACAAGATTACGTCTAGTCAATAACCATGAGCAAATACAAGGTAGATCTAAGTTAAGTCTTAAAAAATCTGTTTTGTATAACCACTTATTAATTCTCAAGAGTAATTTCAATATTATGTGTGGTAGCAACAACTCATACACACCTCTGTGACCCCGTGTATTCTTCACTACCATTGGAAACTCCAGTACTTCTGCTTCATCAATCATTTTAGCAAAGTTTTCATGACCACCTGGTTTGAGCAAAAAAGAAATTTAGGAACAGCAACAGAGGTGTTTTGTGATAAATTTTATCTATACTAAAGTCAGCAAGACAAGGGAGGTACAAGGTAATAACCTGATGGCTAAATTTTGTCTTCAGTTAAACAACCACTCCTTTTAAAATGGATAAAAACTATCTTAAACTATAAATATTCTAATATACAACTCAAAGAAATTAAAACAAAGTTTCCTGATTCTATAACATTTTTCATATTTTTAGCCCTTATTTCTCTACCACACAAATAATAGAAGCCAAGATCTACTTTAGTATATAGAATTCTATTTGGATTAAGAAACAGAAGAGTGAGGCAGTTGGGTAGACTTATCCAAAGTTGAAAAGATGCTGCATGCACAGGCATGGCTCTCTCTCTCATCAAATACACAAATTAATATTTCTTATCTCTATTATAAATCAGAGTTCTTTCTACACTGAGCTATTCAGTACCCATGGGTTATGTCTTGTTCTTTCTGTTTATATTCCTAGGAACAAACGATACAGAAGCAAAGCTACAGCAAAAATGGATTGTAGTTGTACAAAATCAGCATGGTGACAGAATAATCACACCAAGAAAAGGTTCATTAAACAACTGTGATATCATAAATTTTCAGCTCAGAGATATGAAGATGACCTAGTCTCCAAATTTTAAACCTTAAACGTGAGAGCACAGGTAATATTCATTAATTTGGTTAATATACTTTTCTCCTTTCCATTCTCTTAAAATCAGAATTGTAGAACGATGAAATAAGCTATATAATATCTCAAAAGCATCAGGAAGAGAGAACTCTCAAACTGTAACAGGACAGGAATTTCTTTTTAAAGCCTCGTTAACTCTCCAAGCATTCTGCTGGACATTTTAAGAAATATTTTTATGAAAAAGTATACTGATTTATAGCAAGTCTGATTCTTTCCAAACTAGAAAAACTGGAAAGGCAGGAAATATATTAACATAATACTGTTTACAGTAGTGCTACTCCAAGTGTGGTCCAGTAACCCCTGCCTGTGACTTCTTTGCTACTGATATGTGTCCAAATAAATACAAAAAGAGTAAGCACAAGAAAGCAATTTGGCATTGCTCTGCTATTTTTACGGTACTTTACGTGTACTTATCCACAGCAAATGGGTCTTAAAAAAAAAAAATAGTCCTCTACCACAGGTGATTTTAGAAGCACTGGTTTAAAGCACACCTAGTATAGTGTAATTTTCTTTAAAAATAGGGAAATATTTATGAACCATTATCATGAAAATGGTAATGAAGATAATCAGAAATTATAGAGATGACAGATTCTTTTACCTCAGGGGTTGCCACACTAAGGACTGATTGGGCATACAGCCCTTTTTTGTAATTAAGTTTTACTAGAAAACAGCCACACTCATTGTTTAAGCTTTGTCTACAGCACGTTTCACAGTACAACAGCTTTACTGAGGGTCACAAGAGAGAACTTACAGCCTGGAAAGCCCAAAATATTTACTATTTGACCCATTACAGAAAGTTTGGTCAGTCCATTCTACTCATACCATACACAGATTCATAATTCTCCTGCCCAGTTTGTTAAAACTGAAAATCGCTTCTAAGAGTTCTTCCTTGTTCACGAATTTCATTATATCACATAACCCTAATAGTTTAGTAAGGCTTTCAAAACTTATTGGTGCTCTAAAATTTAGGCTATAAATTCTTATTAGTTAACTCACCATAAGAGAAAGTATCTGGCAGAGGAACACCATGACCTGCCAACTCTTGAAACGTCCAGAACTTATTAACACAGTTCAGGATGGCTTGAGGTCGGTTCATCAACCTGCATCCCATCTTCTCCAGATGACGCAAAACAGTGATGTCACTATCACTTTGCACCCAAGGGGTTGGTACTCTCACTACCACCACCTGAGGGTAGGCAGTAATTAGTTCTCCATTGATACGAAGACCTGAAATATACAGGAATGAAACCATAACCATTAAAGGGGACTATACAATAGAGAAACAGATATATACCAAAGCTTAGGTCTCAAAACTAAATGTACTATTTTGCTAACATTTCACTGGGACAGAGAGACATTCCTCCTTAAATAATTTTCTTTTGTAAGAACAAAGAAGATGTAATAAGAAGAATGTATGCCGGGGTAAATAAATTACAGTACATGTCAATACAATGAAGTATTACATATCCATTAAAAAGAATGTCATAAATCTCTATGTTCAAAGATGGAAAGAATGTCCAGATGCATAAGGTTAAGTTTTTTAAAAGCAATTAACTCTTGTGTTTACATATGTACAGAAAATATATAAAAATGGCTTTCTCTGAGTATGTGTGGCTGGCAAGGCAGGAAGAGAAGGGCAGAATGAGGAACTTTAAAACATTTTGCTCCATGCAATTCTCTATCTTTTTTAAGTGAGGATGTATGCTTTTAGTACAAAAAGAGAATTTTCTTTCTGTAAAAAATAAATAAATGTATTTATTTATTTATTTTTGGCTGTGTGGGGTCTTCGTTGCTGCGCGCGGACTTTCTCTCGTTGTGGCGAGCAGGGGCCATTCTTCGTTGCGGTGCGCAGGCTTCTCACTGCGGTGTCTTCTCTTGTTGCGGAGCACGGGCTCTCGGCTCGCGGGCTTCAGGAGCTGTGGCTCGAAGGCTCTAGAGCGCAGGCTCAGCAGTTGTGGCACACGGGCTTAGTTGCTCCGCGGCATGTGGGATCTTCCCAGACCAGGGCTTGAACCTGTGTCTCCTGCATTGGCAGGCAGATTCTTAACCACTGGGCCACCAGGGAAGCCCCAAAAAGAGAATTTTTAAAAGAGCAGTTTTCTGAGTTTTATCCAATACCATTCTATTTTTAAAGAGGTCCCAAATAATAAAGAAACAAGGTACTTGTTGCTCCTTACAACCTACTTTCATTAAAAAATTACATATACTTATTTAAATAACATTCAAATACAAAAATATAACACATTTACCTCCCATCCAACATCCTACACAGTGTTAACAGTATGTATCAACTAACAGTTAATAGTTAACTAATAGTATGTTAATAGTATTTTCCCCACCATTATCTAATTATAGAAAAATATATATAATTTTTAGACAAATGAGATACTTTGTTTACATCATTTTATGTCACTTTCTCTCATCACTTAAAATTATACCAGACATCTAAGTCAGTGCACATATAACTGTATTGGGCTCAACAGAATTATATTTAAAGATACACCACATGATCAATCCCTTACTCATGGACATTCATTCATTGAATAAACATTAAGTAATTACTATGTGTCAGATTCTTTTCTAAAAGTTGGGAATAGATTGGTAACTAAGGCAGATAAGGTCCTTGACTAGTCACTGTACTCTATATACATTTACATACCCAGGACTTTTATAGTGAGTGAGTGAGTGAGTGAGTGAGTGAGTGTGTGTGTGTGTGTGTGTGTGTGTGTATGTACACCGTATTCTTTATACATTCATCTGTCAATGGACACTTAGTTTGCTTCCACGTTGTAATTATTATAAATAAAGCTGCTATGAACATGGGGGTGCAGATAAATCCTCAAGATAGTGATTTCATTTCCTTGAGGTAACATGCTGGATCCACAATTCTGAGCCAAAAGAGATTTTATCTATTCTGATTAAGGGAACTGAGGTTATGTGCTTGATATTACCTGTTGATACTTCACACCATCCCCATCTTTTACTCCCTCCCTGTATGGCATGGACTAGAAGCACTTCCTACTCTCCCTTGCCAGCAGGATTCTATTTTGAGAATCCACCAACGAGAGACAATTACACAAAATTTTAAAGGTCAAAGAGAAGTAGAAGTCATTATTCTCCAGGGGCAGCTGGTAGCGCTGTGGTCATCAGCAGATGTGAGGTTTTTTGCCAAAAGCTTCAGGCATTGTCCTTGCAGTCGTTCACTGACCATGCTGCTACAGGCATCTTGAGATCAGCAGCAGCGGATTCCTGCAATCCTACATTTTCTCATTTCCTGGGCTTTTGTGCTGACTTGCCTCAACAGGAAAATCTAAACAGCATTTTACTTGAAATCAGAAAAAAGCCTAGTGACCAAATTGGGAGTTAAAAGGGGACATGGAGAATGGGAAAGGTGAAAAGGGAACCCAGTTTACGGCAAAAGATGCTGCCTCTGGGTGTAGATATGAAAGATTCTGGTGATAAAATCAAAGTAGAACTATTCTGTAACAGTTGAAGTACGGATGGGAACTATACAGATGTGTATATAAAATACACATGTGTATTACAGGTGTGTAAAATAATTCATATCTGGTAGTGTGGAGTGTGTGTGTGCTTACAGAAGGAATCAGCCCAAGACTTAATACCTAAAGAAATGGGGATGTATAGGCTGAAAAAAGAAAAAGAAAAAATGGCAATTCCTAGGACTGGATTTGATGAATCTCAGTTAAGGGACACGAGAAAGAAGCAAAAACCTGAGGAAAAATGAGTCAAAAAACCAGGAAAATCTAGTTTTAAGTAGTAATATGAAAAATAAGAAAAGTCAGTGTTACCTGGAGAGAATAATCAAATTCGTTAAATGAAACAGAGGTAAAACAAAGACTGAGTTTGGGAAAACTTGAGTGATCAGGAAAAGAGACACTGTCAACTGTCAAGAGAAAATTCATCCATTATGACACTATCTTCTCATTTCCCTAAAATGGAGATACTTTTTGCGCCTTTTAAGAAAGGGGATAGAGAAGGCAATGTGTTCCACTCCCGGTCTGCTG
Organism: Stenella coeruleoalba; assembly: GCF_951394435.1. Taxonomy (NCBI): domain Eukaryota; kingdom Metazoa; phylum Chordata; class Mammalia; order Artiodactyla; family Delphinidae; genus Stenella; species Stenella coeruleoalba. Next base: position 94,780,413 of record NC_137157.1, read on the forward strand.
CCAACGGAAATTGGGAATATGGGAGTACTTTATCCAAAGCACAGTCAGATCTGCATAGTACACTATATGGGCATTACTGAGGATGGAAAGAAATTCAATGCCTCCAGTAACAGAAACAGACACTTTATTATCCTAGACAAGCAGAAGGTGATCTGAGACTGCCCAGAAAGAAGGGCAGGTACAGATGAATGTGAGCAAAAACAAAAAGGCAAAGTATTACTGATCTCTTGAGTACTCTTAGTAAATACCACTCATCTTTGATGCAGAGCTTATAAAACTGAAATATAGGGAGGATGACTCTTTTCCTTAGATCCCTGTTATTCATTATACACATGTACAATTCCACTCTACTCATTGTGAAAACAGCTATTCCAATTGAATGTGCTACCAGTCAGCTTTGCTTTCAATTCCACTTCTTCAAGCGTATACTGTCTTTTTTGCTCATCATCTTAAACAGCAACTTATGAAACTATTCATCTAGTTTTGTTTCATACTGGGATAGAGATTTCAATATAAATATTTTGGGTAAGTTTTGAATTAAGTGTATGATTAAACATTAAAAGCCGGGCTTCCCTGGTGGCGCAGTGGTTGAGAATCTGCCTGCTAATGCAGGGGACACGGGTTCGAGCCCTGGTCTGGGAGGATCCCACATGCCGCGGAGCAACTAGGCCCGTGAGCCACAACTACTGAGCCTGCGCGTCTGGAGCCTGTGCTCCGCAACGAGAGGCCGCGACAGTCAGAGGCCCACGCAACACGACAAAGAGTGGCCCCCGCTTGCCACAACTAGAGAAAGCCCTCGCACAGAAAACGAAGACCCAACACAGCAAAAATAAATTAATTAATTAATAAACTCCTACCCCCAACATCTTAAAAAAAAAATTAAAAGCCAATAAATAATGAGTTGACCTTAGAATAGCAATGAGGTTGGGAACAATTTTTATTCCTACATTTTTTAGATAAAAATGTATTATGTATTAAAAGGCTGCTACTGTTGTCAAGGCAGAGTGAGAAAGTGCTGAGGGCTGATTATTCTCCCAAGTTGAAAGATTCCTTTGGGATATTAATAATCTCCTTGCCAGTAATTAAGCGGGAAATCTCTCATGTAGCCTGCTCTACACCTGTGCTTTTTGAAACTAGTTTGGCTACATGATAAGTACTAGGTGTTTTCATCCTCAGGAAATAAGGATAGGCTTATCTGCTGACTGGCATTTCTTTTTCTTCCATCCTTTACTATTCCAGAGGATTTACCAGGACCTCTGGAATCACTTTAAAGCTAACAAATTTTAAGAATTTAAACTGGAAGTTTCCAGTGAAGGAGCTATTTGTACACAATTAAAAAGCGACACAGTCTCTGTGCCAAAAATCAAGGATGCACTCAAAGATTAAGACAGATGAGTTACTAGAACACGGGAGACAGCCTCAAAGAGCTTTCATTTAGCCAAATTTCAAAGAAAAAAAACGACTAACAATGCAAAAAAAAAGCTCATTATTCTATAATGATAATGGAGAAGGGGGGCTCATTTGCTATCACTTGAGGAACTATTACATAAATCTGTATTCTAAAAACTGGTAGGGACTTCCCTGGTGGCGCAATGGTTAAGAATCCGCCTGCCAATGCAGGGGACGCGGGTTCGAACGCTGGTCGGGAAACTAAGATCCACAGGCCACAGGACAACTAAGCCTGCGTGCTACAACTACTGAGCCCATGTGCCACAACTACTGAAGCCTGCGCGCCTAGAGCCCCTGCTCTGCAACAAGAAAAGCTACCACAATAAGAAGCCCACGCTCTCCGCAACTAGAGAAAGCCCACACGCAGCAACAAAGACCCAATGCAGCCAAAAATAAATAAATTTATTAAAAAATAAAGAAATAAAAACTGGTAAATAATGAGGAAAAACTACATTTATGCCCCCATTTCAGGAGGAGCTATTTATCACCAGTAGGAAAAGGTCTTCTCTAGAAGAGAATGTCAATTAATATAGAAGGAATAGCAAAATTAGAAAAATCACCATTTTGCAAATCCCAATGAAATATCAAAATATCATTATAAGGGGGGCTTCCCTGGTGGCGCAGTGGATGAGAGTCCTCCTGTCCATGCAGGGGACACGGGTTCGTGCCCCGGTCCGGGAAGATCCCACATGCCGTGGAGCGGCTGGGCCCATGAGCCATGGCCGCTGAGCCTGCGTGTCCGGAGCCTGTGCTCCGCAACGGGAGAGGCCACAACAGTGAGAGGCCTGCGTACCGCAAAAAAAAATAATAATAATAATCATTATAAGGAAAGGTGGATGGGATATCTGTATAGTGCCAAAATATCAAAGAATTGCTAGGCAAAAGATAAAAATAGATTTTTCTAACAGACCATGCAGACACTACCTGTCCCAGTGATCAAACTTATCCTGGACAGTGGCACAGACTATCATTTTGGGCCTCCTGGAAGAACGCACTGCGAAGCATCCATGGTCAACTAAGAGGTAACTGTGTGCACAAAACACATGAACTCTATCTAATGATGCCAACTCGCAGGAAGCTTCAGGAGGCAGACATCACAAGAAAACTATCACACAAATCCAGGATATGAGACATTGTTCTGATCACTTCAAAAAGTTGATGTCACTTTAGAACTAAAGATGGGAAGAATGTCTAGAGTTAGAAAGACTGAGTAGACATTATATCCAAATACAATGCATGAACCTTATAGAGCCTGATTTGAAAATAACTGAAACAGGTATTTTGGAATCAACTGCGACAATCTGATTCTAGAGTATATATGAGATGATATTAAAGAGTTTACTTTTCTTAGGCGTGCTAATTGTGTTGGCTCATAGGGAACAACATCCTTATTTTTTGGCCTCAGATACTGAAATATTTAGGGGTGAACATTAAGATAGCTACTTGTATTCAAAAGATAATGACTCTCTCAAAAAGCTGTGTGTAATGTACATAATGTTTATACATACTAGGAGAAAGATATTAAAGAACTATAACAGGGGGTTACTATTGAACACTCAATCTAGGTAGCAAGAATATACCTGTTCATAATTCTAGTCTTTCAGCTTTTCTCTTCATTTAAAATTCTTAATGAAAACCCGATTTGGAGGGGAGAATCCAAGACGTATCAAATTCTTAAGTATTCTCTACAGAGAACTGATGCTGGTCATTCCAGTTTCAAAATCTCTGGGTTTTGCTGCTCAGCTTTTCATTTTTTTTTTTTAAATGGTTTCTCATCCTTTCTCTCACCAAAAGCCCATTTACTATTCTGCCAGTGACCCACCTCCCTTGCCATTTATGTTTCAAGTGCTACTACTGCAGTAAAAACTTTATATTAGTTCATCTTGGAAGGCGGAAGAGGGAAGACTAACTGAAAGCTGAAGTAACTTGCTAAAGGCAGTCAAAACCAAATCTAGGACAAGAAATCTAACCTGTTCTTTCTCAGGCTGTGAGTTCTACTTAGAAAAAGCAAGGAGTCAGGGTAAGAGATTTATAACTTCTGAGCTCCCTACTTCCAGCTAAATTCACATAACAAACTTTAGTTGTTTAGGTCAATAATCCAGAATGCTAATCCATTACTTAACTGGCAAAGCTATTAAATTCACCACCACATGTAAAATAAAAGGGGCTATATTAACAAAAAAGACGAGATAATTCTGAACGTTTTAAAATACTCAACTCACTATAAATCAATTAATCCACTTTAGGACATTAAAAAAAGATTGCAGCAAGAGGGCTTAAGTCACACGGACCTGGTGCCTACTATAAATGCAAAACTGTCGTCACATGAGAATTGTCCTCCTAAGCTTTTTTTTTAAAAAAATCACTGGCTTGGGGCTTCCCTGGTGGCGCGGTGGTTGAGAGTCCGCCTGCCGATGCAGGGGACACGGGTTCGTGCCCCGGTCCAGGAAGATCCCACAAGTCGTGGAGCGGCTGGGCCCGTGAGCCATGGCCGCTGAGCCTGCAAGTCCTGAGCCTGTGCTCCGCAATGGGAGAGGCCACAACAACGAGAGGCCCGCGTACAGCAAAAAAAAAAAAAAAAATCACTGGCTTGGGACTTCCCTGGCGGTCCAGTGGTAAAGAATCCGCCTTCCAATGCACGGGACGCGGGTTCGATCCATGGTCGGGAAACTAAGGTCCTACATGCCGCGCAGCAACTAAGCCTGCGCACCCCAACTATTGAGCTCTCGCATCTCAACAAGAAAGCCCAAGTGCCGCAAACTACAGAGCCCATGCGCTCCGGAGCCCACATGTCACAACTAGAGAGAAGCCCGCGCGCTGCAAAGAAGAGCCTGCGCGCCATAAGGCAAGATCCCGCATGCCTCAATGAAGATCCCATGTGCCGCAACTAAGACCCGACGCAGGCAGGGGGGATAAATAAATGAATATTTAAAAAGTTATCACCTTAAAAAAATCACTGGCTAGTTTCCCCCACCAGGTCCCAAAAATGTAGGATGAAAAGTAATTACCCAAATTTTGAGGAGAATAGGACAAGTGGTAATGGAAATTTACAGTACCAAGGGTCAGATAATTCTCAAAAGAGTTATATACAACACTAAAAAGTCTTTATTAAGGCTGGGTTAGAACTCATACATCTAAGTTATCAAATATCAAAAACAAGAATAAAAGAATCCATTCTTTTGAGAATATACATGCCTTTTCTATCTGCTTACCTGCTTCCTACGAAGATATATTTTATGTTTCCTATCAAACTACCCCTGTTTAACATCCTCAGCAATCCTTTTCCTGTCCAATTTGTTTCCAAGCCTTATCTCACTATTAATCCCAGGTAGCAAGAAAATTTTTCTCTTCAATGGTATGCTCTTTGGGGAACGATAAGGAACCAATAAAATTCCTTTCCCAGGTCCATCAGTGGTACTGGAAGAAACAAAAGGAAGTCTACTGTAACAGTGTGCCTCATTATCACTGAGCAATGCCACTTTGCAGCTGACCATCATGTGTTTGAAAAAAAGAGAGAAAAGGAGAAAGAGAAGAGGAAAGTCAGATTACGACTCTCTGTTTTAAAAACATGTTTTATTGAAGGTAATGACTGGCCAGCTTCTGCTCTAAGTACCTTTAAAAAATACAGAATCTGCGGGTCAAGACAACTGACCCTACCCCAAAAAGCAGGTAGGACATATCAAATGTAGAGAAAATGTGATGCCACTAGCTAAATAATTCTAATTAATTTTATAAATGCTGGCATTCAAGCTCTGCATGTTTGAGTACATTCTCTTTACCTTTTCTGTAGATAGAAAAAAATGGCTCAGAAGAAAATACTTCATGAAAGTGATAAAAAGATAAAATACCCTTAAAGGACTCATCCCCTTATCCACTCATTCTTTTATTCATTCAAAAACATTGAGCATCTATTTTAAGATACTCTGAGCCTTGGGATAAAGTCCTAGCCCCACTTAAACAGTTTTGAGGAGGATGATGGGGGAAAGTGCATGTTAAGTATTTGATAAAGATTGGCACATAGTAAGTGGTTAATAATTGTTAGTGGCTATCAATTACTCTTAGTTTACAATGGTGGGTTGGGGTAGGCTGACGGCACATGTGGTAGCTGTTGATTCTTCATCTTTTTTTTCTCAACTCCCAAGCAAACTTGATTTATTTGATAACTGATGCATAAGGTCTCAGTATTAGAAGCAAGAAGACATATTTCTATTTTGCTAACATGAAAACTTTATGAATTTTTTTCTATTATCCAAATATGAAATGTTATTATCTAACCAAAATTACATTTTCTTCCCCCATAAGATAGCAATCTATACTGAAATAGTTTAAAAGAAAACTGTATAGAAGAAAACTGGGGAAATGTATCATTTAGGTCGCTATTAATGAATCCAGCCATAAAAAGTTACAGCAGTCTCCCAGCAACAGACTAATGTAAAAAAGGGGAGAGTGTAAGCAAAGTATCTTTGTGATGTCCTTTAAATGTCAAGTCCCTGCCCACTTTGGTTTTCTCCTTTGTTTTGTTTTTGCGGTTCGCGGGCCTCTCACCGTTGTGGCCTCTCCCGTTGTGGAGCACAGGCTCCGGACACACAGGCTCAGCGACCATGGCTCACGGGCCCAGCCGCTCCACAGCATGTGGGATCTTCCTGGACCGGGGCACGAACCCATGTCCCCTGCATCAGCAGGCAGACTCTAAGCCACTGCGCCACCGGGGAAGCCCCCTGTCCACTTTGAAAAAGAGTAATAAACTTTTTAACAGTGGCTCCAGGTTAAAGACATTTATATCAGTCTGTTCTAACCTCCTTTTGGCAATCGAGAGCAGGTGACCTAACTACAATGATATCTAGAAATTTCTCTACTTGTCAAGGAGAGAATTTACCAGCAGACTTAATTTAGCAGTATCAAGACAACCAGTCTGACCAACTGCAAAAGAGTTTAGTTTAAAAACTAAATCAGCCAGGATAGCTAGATCTAACTAGTTCTAAAGCAGAAGCTGTTTTCATTATATCACAAGAATTCCCTCCAAAGCCCTAGCAGCATGACAGCTGGAAGACTCCTTTCAACAAGAATATACTCTAATGGTTAGGTTAGACCTATAATCCTAAATACTGGAAAGCCCCTGAATTTTGTTACTTGCCTTGAAGGACGAATTTAGAGATTTGAGCTCCTCATCATTCCTTTGCTTTAAGTTCCCCAATGCCTTCAGAAGGCCATTCAGTATCAGGTTTCCAAATCCCTCATACTCTTTAAAAAAAGTTGCCTGTGGCAGTACCTAACAGATTCCAAGGCTTTATCTTCAAAAAGACCATGATTCCAAGTGAATAAAAGTAATTACTTAATTACCAGTTTCACCACTGTGTACCATGGGTTAGGAGATTCCCACTCTGAAATAAAAAAGGTAGTATTAATTGATTTCTGCCCTATCTATGCCAAGTAACCATGTCTCTGAGCATCTATTTTTGGCAATATGCTCTCTGGAATTAATTTCTGTCACGGGGAAGGTTATTTGATTTGTAAGCAATTAAAATATCTCTAGTTAACTTGAGCAAGAAACAACCTATAATCTCATCAAAGTGCCATACCAAAAATGATTAAATTCCAAACTTTCTCCTTCCATCCTTGAGTCAAAAATTTCATCAGTTCAAACGTTCTCTCCATTTATTTTAATTTTATTAAGAAAATTCCTAAACAGAAAATAAAAATACTATAATGAATCCAATGTACCATCACCTACTTTCAACCTTGTTGAGAGTCACAGTAGTCTAGCGCATCCCTGTCCTCTTGAACCCTTTCTTTTCCCTAAAGGTAACCACACTTGGAAAATTATGATTTATCCTTCTATTAACTATTTTTTAAACCAGCAAAAGTTACAGTCACATACCCATCCTCCCCTTAGAAAATAGTATACGCCCTTTTTCCTAACAATAATTTCACTTAACAATGTTGTATTTTATGAAGTAGGTTTTCAGCATGTATCTCAAAATAAGGACTCTTGGGCACATACATTTTCTTAACTGGGACACAAGAAGCACTAATCAAAAAATAAGAAAAAATAAACCATACTTAATTAAATTTAAAAACTTTCACTGACCAGAAGATGCCATTAACAGAGTAAAAAAGGCAAGCCACAGAGTGAGAGAAGATATTCCCAGTACATGTATCCGGTAAGAGACTTTTCCCCAGAATATAATACAAGACTACAAAACAAAAAGAGACACACACCAATTAAAAATGAGTACAGGGGCTTCCCTGGTGGTGCAGTGGTTGAGAGTCCACCTGCCGATGCAGGGGACACGGGTTCGTGCCCCGGTCTGAGAAGATTCCACATGCCACGGAACGGCTGGGCCTGTGAGCCATGGCCGCTGAGCCTGCGCGTCCAGAGCCTGTGCTCCGTGACGGGAGAGGCCACAACAGTGAGAGGCCCGCGTACCGCAAAAAAAAAAAAAAAAAAAAAGAGTACAGAGAGGATTCCGGGAAGATGGAGGAGTAGGGAGCATCAGGACTCTGTCTCGCCACCTAAACAACAAATGCATTGTCAATCTGTTGAAGGATAATGAAGGAAAATACTGGCATGGTAAGTGCAGTTAATTTTCATCGATTTCAGCTCTAGAAAAGTAGCAACTACCCATCCCCCATTCTTTAGCAATACTGCACTTGGTTCTGGAGCAGCTGACATGCCTTGCAGGAACCAGGGTGGTCTATTAGGACGCTGCCCTCCAAATATCCGGCATCTCTGCTCTGATGGCTGGATGCAGCTTCTGATCAGAGGTGCAGACAAAGAGGCCAGTAGCCATTTTTGTTGTACCACTCCTCCCACTTTTACAAGCCCCTCCCCTTCCAGCTGAAGTCACTTCCAGGGGACTTATTTATTTCTTCAAATATCCTCTTTGCCCCTTTGTCCCTTGTAATTTTTCCCCTCAGAAGCCATACACTAAACACTAGGACATTCAACTGCAAATATGGGGAAAATTAAAAAGTGACTGCAAGTGCCTAGGCAAAGGTTCAGAAAAGACCTTAGAAGACATTAAGATTGCACCTTAGGCTGATCTGAGGTACAGAGACAGCCTATGACAATCAAAACAACAAAAACAGTAAACAAAAACCAGCAAACCCTGGGGAAGGGGGAGACTGATTTCCAGAGTTTCCAGATTAGATTCAAATGTACAGAATTCAACAAAAACTCACAAGGCATAGAGAAAAACCAAGAAAGTATGGCCACTAAAAGGAATGAAATAAATCAACAGATACCATTCCTGAAGTCCTAATTAATGGCAGAGAGATTAGACAAAGACATTAAAAGAAACTACCTTAAACATGCTCAAAGAACTAAAGAAAGATGTGAAGAAAGTCAAAGAAACAATGTGTGAACAAAATGTTAATACCAGTAGACAGAAAACATAAAAAAGAAACCAATAAGTAATTCTGGAGCTGAAAGGTACAATAACAGAAATGAGAATTCACTTAGAGAGATTCAAAGCAGATATGAGCAGACAGAAGAATCAGTGAACTTACACATTGTGGGAGTCCCAGGAAGGTTGGGGCGGGGAGGTGGGCGGCGGGGGGGAGGAGTTGTGCAGAGATAATATTTGATGAAATAGTGACTGAACACCTCCCAAATTTGATGAAAGACATGAATATAAACATGTAAGAAGCTCAACAGTCTCCACCTTATGAACTCAAACAGACACATGTTGATACACTATACTTAAACTTTCAAAACCCAGGACAAAGAGAGAATTTTGAGAAAAGCAAGACAGAAGCAAATCATCACATTCTATGGATCCTCAATAAAATTATCAGCAGATTTCTCATCAGAAACTTTGGAGGCCAGAAGACAGGGGTCTAATACGTTCACAGTGCTAAAAGAAAAACTGCCAACCGAAACTCCTACATCCAGCAAAACTCTAATTCAAAAAAGAGGTAGAAACTACCACTGGCATTTTTCACAGAACTAGAACAAAATATTTCATAATTTGTATGGAAACACAAAAGACCCCAAATAGCCAAAGCAACCTTGAGAAAGAAAAATGGACCTGGAGGAATCAGGCTTCCTGACTTCAGACTATACTACAAAGCTACAGTAATCAAGACAGTATGGTACTGGCACAAAACCAGAAATATAGATCAATGGAACAGGATAGAAAGCCCAGAGATAAACCCACGCACATATGGTCGCCTTATCTTTGATAAAGGAGGCAAGAATATATAGTGGAGAAAAGACAGCCTCTTCAATAAGTGGTGCTGGGAAAACTGGACAGCTACATGTAAAAGTATGAAATTAGAACACTCCCTAACACCATACACAAAAATAAACTCAAAATAGATTAAAGACCTAAATGTAAGGCCAGACACTATCAAACACTTAGAGGAAAACATAGGCAGAACACTCTATGACATACATCACAGCAAGATCCTGTTTGACCCACCTCCTAGAGAAATGGAAATAAAAACAAAAATAAACAAATGGGACCTAATGAAACTTCAAAGCTTTTGCACAGCAAAGGAAACCATAAACAAGACGAAAAGACAACCCTCAGAATGGGAGAAAATATTTGCAAATGAAGCAACTGACAAAGGATTAATCTCCAAAATTTACAAGCAGCTCATGCAGCTCAATATCAGAAAAACAAACAACCCAATCCAAAAGTGAGCAGAAGACCTAAATAGACATTTCTCCAAAGAAGACATACAGATTGCCAACAAACACATGAAAGAATGTTCAACATCATTAATCATTACAGAAATGCAAATTAAAACTACAATGAGATATCATCTCACACCGGTCAGAATGACCATCATCAAAAAACCTACAAACAATAAATGCTGGAGAGGGTGTGGAGAAAAGGGATCCCTCTTGCACTGCTAGTGGGAATGTGAATTGGTACAGCCACTATGGAGAACAGTATGGAGGTTCCTTAAAAAACTAAAAATAGAACTACCATACGACCCAGCAATCCCACTACTGGCCATATACCCTGAGAAAACCATAATTCAAAAAGAGACATGGGGCTTCCCTGGTGGTGCAGTGGTTGAGAGTCCGCCTGCCGATGCAGGGGACACGGGTTCATGCCCCAGTCTGGGAAAGTCCCACATGCCGCGGAGCAGCTAGGCCCGTGAGCCATGGCCACTAGGCTTGCGTGCCCGGAGCCTGTGTTCTGTAACGGGAGAGGCCACAACAGTGAGAGGCCTGCGTACCCAAAAAAAAAAAAAAAAAAGAGACATGTACCAAAATGTTCATTGCAGCTCTATTTTACAATAGCCAGGACATGGAAGCAACCTAAGTGTCCATCAACAGATGAATGGATAAAGAAGATGTGGCACATATATACAATGGAATATTACTCAGCCATAAAAAGAAACGAAATTGAGTTATTTGTAGTGAGGTGGAGGGACCTAGAGTCTGTCATACAGAGTGAAGTAAGTCAGAAAGAGAAAAACAAATAACGTATGCTAACACATATATATGGAATCTAAGAAAAAACAAAGGTCATGAAGGACCTAGGGGCAAGACGGGAATAAAGACACAGACCTACTAGAGAATGGACTTGAGGATATGGGGAGGGGGAAGGGTAAGCTGTGACAAAGTGAGAGAGTGGCATGGACATATATACACTACCAAACGTAAAATAGATAGCTAGTGGGAAGCAGCCGCATAGCACAGGGAGAGCATAGCACAGGGAGATCAACTCGGTGCTTTGTGACCACCTAGAGGGGTGGGATAGGAGGGTGGGAGGGAGGGAGACGCAAGAGGGAAGAGATATGGGAACATACGTATGTGTATAACTGATCCACTTTGTTATAAAGCAGAAACCAACACACCATTGTAAAGCAATTATACTCCAATAAAGAGGTTAAAAAAAAAAAAGAGGGAGAATTTAAGACATTCACAGAAAAGCAAAAGTTGAGGGAGTTCGTGAACCTGTAAGGTGAAATGAAAGGACATCTACCAGTAACTCAAATTCGTATGGAAAAATAAATATCTCAATAAAGGTAAATAAATGGGCAATTAGAAAAGCTAACATTACTGTAACAATAGTTTGTAACTGTACTTCAGAATTTAGAGATCAATATAATTCAAGAAAAAATAAACAATCATTAGTATAAAAGCTAGTATTGCTATAACTTTCGTTTGTAACTCCAACTCTTGTTTTCTATATAACTTAAGAGACTGGTGCATTTAAAAGGATTATCATTTTATATTTTTGGCCACAAAATGAATAAAGGTGTAATTTTGTGACATCAACAAATGAAAGGGGTGGAGACAGAGTGGTAAATGAGCAGAGTGTTTGCATGTTACTGAAGTTTGGCTGGTATAAATTCAAATTAGAGTAGTATAACCTAAGGATGTTAAATGTAATCCCCATGGTAAACGCAAAAAGCAAATGAAATATACACAAAAGGAAATAAAAGGAATGTAAAGATTTCTACAAAAATGTCAACCAAACACAAAAGAAGACACTAATACAGGAGACATCAATAAAATCGGCAAAACTTTATCTAGATGGACTAAGAAAACGAGGGAAGACTCAAGTTACTAAACTCAGAAATCAAAGGGGGAACATTACTACCGATTCTACAGAAATAAAAAATATTATAGGAGAATGCAGCAGTCCCCTTATCCACAGTTACCACAGTTAACTGTGGTCCAGAAATATTAAGGTGTACTGAAATATATGAGCAAAGACAAAGAAACAGCAATGAGCACAAATGACATTGAGCTTTCATAGTGAACATACTGACCCAAGGCAAACAATACAGACTAATAAGAGACAAGGTTGGACAAATGGTCTATCTGCAGCATTTACAGCAGAGTTAACAATATGTGAGAAGAGGAATTTTATTCTAATTTATCCACTTAATTCTTCAAGAGTCTGTTTCCTCACCTGTAAAATGATAATATTACCTTCCTTACAAGATGGTATGAGATTTAAATAATTCAAAATATGCGAAATGTAAAAAAAAAACCTAGAAACTCCTGGATTTATGGGACATGCATCAATGAAAAGTCTTTAAAATAAGATTAGATTTAATGTTATAGGGAAGTAGAGAGTTTCTGAAGGTTTTATCATGTTAAGATGATAAAAGTAGTGTTTAATGAATGAGAAAGGGCTAGAAAGGAAAGACTTTTGAAAAAGACTTAGAGGGCTGCTGCAGCATTAAAATTTGGGGCCCTAAGATCCTGACCCAGGACAGTAAGAAGTAGAAGTCAGAATAGCTGTGGCTTGGGGGGAAAAAAGCAACAGAATTTTGTGGCATAAATGGCTCTTAAGGATGCATTAGGTCAAAAGAGACAGAGACAGAAAAGCTGAAATAAGCCCATGAGTGAAATTACCTTAAAAGCAGATCTGTACTCTGCATTATTAATTCTCACAATAACCACCTCTCCCTAATAGAAAGGACCAATTTAACTGTAACAAATCCTTTTACAGAGCTTAAAGATTCCTGCAAGTCAGTCCTAAAGAATTTCTACACATTTCCAAAATATCTTCCCCTAGTAATCTGAAAACAATATGAACTACTGAAAATATTAAAAATACTTATCACCAATTAAGTCAAATCATTTGGACACTTTTATCCAGAAAGAAAAGCTGTATTTAACACCACACATATAAAGCATCTTATAAAGAAAAAAGAAAATGAGAATTACACATGGATTTTGATCAATTTACTAAAAGGACCCTGATGGGGTACAAATTCCCCCATAGAGGCACCTTATAAACAAGGCATTTTAAAAATAGAAAACAATGATGGAAGAAAACTAGTAGGTTATCTTTAATTTCCCTCCCAACTATTTCCTAAATAATACAATAAGGGATTTAACAAATACCGGTGTTGCCATTTCTTCCATAAAATATACTAGATTTTTAGACTAGATGATACTTAGTAATAATAAGGCTATTAACAAATCCTTTGCCCTAATTATTCCTAAAATACGCAGAGTCACCAAATTCTAAGTAAAAATGCAAAGAAGTTACTTAACTGTAGACTTACCCAGGTTTCCTTGCTCGACTGTTAGCACCACCTCATCCATCACCACAGCCCTAAAGTCCAGTTCCTCCTCACAACATTTGGCCTTTAATGCTCGTAAGATCTCTTTTTGGGGATAGTCTTCCCTGATTCGACGATCTGTCAAAAACCACAACTTGGCGGCCACAGAGCTACACATCTTGCTCTGCCTGTTCTTCCTTTTCTGGGATTACTTCCTCCTGAATACAGGCTCCTTCTAGCTGGAAGAGAAGATATACATACAAAGTAAATCGAGAAACTACTCAATTTTTTGCTTTCACACAAATCACACCATGATTATATACTAGCTATGAAAAACAGGAACTATACCCTGTCTTCTCCGTCACTACAAACTCGAACAAATTATGTATATTCATGTATCTATAGCTATTGTTCAATTATCTTCCTTTATTTCATATATGTATAGTTTCTTATAAACATTTATAGGTATGCTTAAAAATCAGATGGTAGCACATATTACTAGATGAGCATCAACAATGATGTCATTCACATAGCAACTTTAGTCAAAATAAGTAATTTGAGAATGTGGGGGGAAAAATTTGAATAACTGCCAAAGTTATTTAAATAAATGCCAAAGTTCATTCACTAAAATTTGTTTTTCAGTCAGGAGACAGCATGCTCTTACTCACTGTTTTTATTCTATTTTTAAACAGAATTTTTCTTAAACAAACATAGCTTGTTTACTAGAATGTCACCAAGAGTTCTGCTTCTCAGGGTCTATATCATGAGCAAGACAACTGAAAGTCATTTTCATGAGAAGAAGAAAAAAGTTACAAGTCTTACTAACAAGCATAATAGGTGATTTCTAATATTATCCCAGATGACATGGCAAACCTAACACAGAAGGACAGGACAAGGGCAAGGAATACAGGAAGCAACGGCCATACAGATGGACGGCTTCCAGCATCACAGCAGCCGGAACTGGTCCCTTATGCACCGTTCACGTGCTTTCCACAGTCTCAGCCAGAAGGGCCTACTCCACAGATGCACACAGTAAGAGCAGAACATCATGGGACAGAGACACTACCACACACACACACACGCACACACACACCACCCCCTCCCTCAAGACCTTGACCTGTCCTGCCTACCACACTCACCCACCTGCCTGGGGACCCACAGTCTCAAAGGCATCAGGGGACTGGAGCTCAATTCACACATGAGGAACATGGGATGTGGCCTTCCAGGCGAATGGAAAGGGTCTCACTCAGAAGGAAAAGCTCCACAAGTCACACCAGAGCATCTAATGTAGAGATGTCCAGTTTCCCTTGAGAGGGGAACTATAAAAATGCCCTTAAAATGTTTACAATTGGGTAGGTTTTGAAGCAACCTGTCATTGACCTCCAATACTCCGAAGCCACGTCTGTGCCTCCCCTGACACTTAGTTCTTGACCACTGTCTGTTCTATGATTGACTTCACTGCATGAAATTGCACTGCATTACTAGGGCAGTTGTGGACCCAGTAGAAATCAGGATGCGATGTTATAGCCACTGGCAACTGGGAAGCAGTTATGGCATGTCAGCTTTCAGGAAAATGCCCAGGCCCAAACCGTAACACAACATGGTGTTTTCAGTGATTCTATAACCAGACAATAAAAACACTCCAGGACTGCAATCTCACAGTCATGCAGCAACTCCTAAGAGATGATGCCAATGGGCATATCCATCTTGTCTGGCTTCATGGCCACAGCCCTGATATCCTCATGTAAAGTTTGGGTGTTTCTACACTGGTGTGCAACCAACAACTAACAACAGACTCATATCAGGCTCCCCATCGCCTTTCATTTTCTTTTTAATGAAAGCGCTCAAAATCCTCATGAACCTAGGGTTCTAAGAAAGAAAATGATTCCCCTCTCTGTCTGGAAGACATGAAGCAAAGGTAGAGAGCATCATTGGCCGCAACTGGACCACATTCTTTCAGGGGGGATGCCCACAGCCCCTAATCTGGAACTGGAGGAATGCTCTCGCCTTACAGAAGAAGTGGTACCATGGGAGCTGTCACCTTGTCCTGAACTGAGGTATCTTCAGTTTGATCACGTAGAATACATTTTCTTTATCACTTTCAAAAGATTTTTGCATTATGCCCTGGTTTTCCTGTAAAAATTTGTACAGGTATGCGACACTGTATTCCAACTCAGTCTTCCTGTACAAGTAAATGACATCACCAGTTTCTAAAAGACAAAGTGTGCTTAACATCCCTCAGCTGACTGGTGTTGGTATCTTCAAGTAACACCTGTCTAGATTTTTTTATCTACTATAATTTTAGTCATCTCCAGAGACCAGTTTATTGCCAGGGAGTGAAAGGGCACAACCTCTTCTCTGCCCGGTGGTCCCCCCCAGTTTCCATGGGAGGATGAGCGGCTGACCATCCTTGGTGCCCAGGGATACTGCTGTAGTGACTGTTCGCCTTTTTCAGACTGTTCCGTTGGGATTCACATTTAACAATACCCAGGAAACAGGTAAAGACGCCAGCCACAAAGCTGAGGCTCTGCATCTCCAACAGCCCTCCTGGCCTGAAAGGCCACCAATGCATTCCTATAGGCCAGGCAGAGACCAATAGGTTGGTATCTCCTCCCTGACTATGATTTTAAAACATCTACTTTTCTCTTTTTTTTCCCCATCCGTTAATATCAAGGAAAAAGACAAAACAAAAAAGCTGATAAAAAGTCAAAAGCGTTAACAGTAAACCTACACAGCCTAGGAGCACAAAGTATGCCAATAAAAGGTCAGTACTGACGTTCATATCATATCCACTGTTTTAAAAGACAGGAGGGGGCTTCCCTGGCGGCGCAGTGGTTGAGAGTCCTCCTGCCGATGCAGGGGACACGGGTTCGTGTCCCGGTCCGGGAAGATCCCACACGCCACGGAGCAGCTGGACCCATGAGCCATGGCCGCTGAGTCTGCGCGTCCGGAGCCTGTGCTCCGCAACGGGAGAGGCCACAACAGTGAGAGGCCCGCATACCGCAAAATAAATAAATAAATATATAAAAGACAGGAGGGACTTCCCTGGTGGTCCAGTGGTTGGGACTCTGTGCTTCCACTGCAGGAGGCATGCGTTTGACCCCTGGTCGGGGAACTAAGATCCCGCAAGCCACATAGCAATCAATCAATGACAGGAAAGAGTCCCCTGTAAAGTAAAATGGTTCCCCTTTTCTCCCCTGACATTTAAAGTAGTAGGTTTGGCTACCCAATAACATATCTGTAGGGAAAGAGTTTATTCTCCAACAGTGTAAGATCAATAGGGCATTTGCAAACGTCCACATATACATAGGAGTTGATTTTTCCTTTTAAAATATAAAAAAAAAAAAATCAGATCTACTAATTCTCTATTTTTTTATTTCTCCAGAAGTACCAAATAATATATAAACATCAGATAATAAATAAATGCTAAACTAGCCTTTTTGAAATAAAGAGAAATCTATAAAATTTTATTTTATATTAGAGATAGTTTTCCCGTGAAAACTTCTGGATAAGCACACCAATTTTTATGACTGTCATCTTCAAATACTCCAGGCAAGGCTAATTAAATGAGAATCATAAACAAGGTGATTTCTTGTAAGGTCCCCTTCCCAGTGGTAATTATTCTGGTAAAGAAAAAGCAAAATCACAATCTACCATCTGACGATATTAAGGGCATCTCTTACTGCTAGAAAAATTCTTTATTCCAGATAAGATATACCAAATGAACTTAGAATCAAAAGACTGAAAAAGAAAATATGTTGGAGGAGAGAATATATACATACTTAAATATAAAAACTAGAATTTACTCAATTTGGCAATAACTACAGCTGTACTTTCAATGACGTCGTTCTCTCCTGGATGAGGATTAGGTTTGCACAGAAAATAACAAATGTGTGAACGGGCACTCTTTCACTATTATTTCCTGTAACTGTTTTCTCCTGACGGCTTTCCCCCTGTACATAATCCCCAGGGCTTCATTCTTAAACCCTTCTTTCCTTTCTCTAGAAAAGTCATTCTCAGTCCAGTTTCAACTACTATCATTGACCTACTAAATATATTTTTCCAACCAGGAGTTCAACTGAATTTCAGATCTTGTTTCAATATGCCTAAACGGGCATCCTTAACTAAATGCCACCCACTATTGCCTCAGTTAAGCAAGTAAAGTACTGCAGTACATATTTATTGAAAAAGATTCCACAAATCAGTGGACTTGCACAGTTCCAACCCACACTGTTCAAGGGTCAACTCTGTGTGTGTGTGTGATAATATATATACAGATGATAAATATATATATATATATAAAAATATACACACACACATATAATAAATAGATGCCACAGCAGAAGCATAATGTTTAAAGATGTTGAATGACATGCTTATCAAACTCCAAATACTGGGCTATTTTAAAACTAAAAGTTGAATGAACACTATTTCAAATTAAACCTCGGTATTAACAGTAACCATTTTACAGATTAAGAAATGAAGGTTAAGAGAGTTAAGAAATGCACCTAAAAAAATTTTTTTTAACTAAGTAATACTAAGTAGCATAGCTTATATTTCCAGAGATTTTCTAAATCCCAACAGTCTCCCTCCAAATCATACCACATGCCTATGTTGACTTTAATTGTACCTTTTAACACCTACTTTGTTATGCTTAAGGTTTTAAACCAAGGATCTGTTTATCAAGGCTTTTCTCTCAATCTCAATAAGTTCTAATGCTTCCCCGCCTCCCCAAAAAATCCAAAACACAACAAAACACAATCTGGGATACATATGAAATTTTACCCTCTTTCCTCTCCTTGTCTTATCCAGTGTTTCTTTCGGAGGTGGATCTGAATTACTGTAGGAAATGAGAATGAATGGGAGTAAGAGGCAGAGGGACAAAAGCATTAAGAAGATGAGAGAAAGGTAGGAACACCCCATTGTGTGTGTGTGTGGGGGGGTGTACTTATTAAAGGGGTACAGAACATGAATGATAAAATGAAAATCTCAGAAGTCTCAGAGACAACCGATTAATAGTGTTAAACCTGTTACCCCATCATCCACTAAAACAACGTCCCTTTGAAACTTCGGTAGTTCCTCCACAGGCTCATCCTTTAGCTAAGACGCCACTTTAAAAATATCACTGTCTGGGTGCCATTTTCCTTAGCACATTAACTTGAAGTTAGACTGTAAGGCTGTGAAAGCAGGAGCAGGTTAGGTATTAATCAAAGTTGACTTTACAGTGACAGAAATGGATGACAGTCCCCTACTTATTCTTGAAAGAGTATACCTCAAAAACAGAGCAAATATCTGATTTTCCAAACTTTACATGACACATTCACTCATACTCTCCTTACAGCTCTATCATAATACCTTTTCTTAAAAAAACGATATACAAGATTTTGCATGAAAAATGAGAGGATAACCATTTTCCTCTACATACTCAATATGGTCCCTTGTACTCTTTTTCTACTATATCTAAAGATATCGAAGGGAATTTGGATAAAATCCCTTTTGAGTAATTATATGTACCAATTACTGTGTTAGGCAGTTTACTTGTATCTTCTCACTTAATCCTCACAGTCATCCCTGTGACACATTATTGTCCTCACTGGGCAGGTGAGGCTGCACTAGCAGAGAGGTCATTTGTCTAACTTAGAAAGTGGTAGAAGAGCCCAGAGTCCCTTCAAATTCCACACACTCTATGGCAGAGACTGCCACCTGCCTACCAATATCCACTTTCCACTTACTCCTCTGTAATAACAGATCTGATATTTACCTGAGCACAGTGCCATATGACTAAGAGGCTGCATTTGTATTGCGTAGGCCTTTCTGCAACTAGATATGGTCGCAGAGTGCTCAGCCAAAGTACTGCACTCCAACTTCCAGGAAGCATGCTAAAGAGATGTACTCTTCCTCCGCCCCTCCTCCATTCTGCTACCTGGAATGTGGGTGTCATGGCTACACCTCCAACAACCACCTGGACAGAGGACAAGAGTCGACCCTAGGAAAAGTGCAGCTAAGTGTTAGAAGAACTTGAATCCCTGACAACTGCACAGTACTGTGGCCTTAAACTGCTTACTATCTCTTTTTCATGAGGAAGAAATAAACTTCCAACTCCATGATATTTTGGGATTCTTTATTATAGTCAAAAAAGATAAACTACTAAATACACAAAACTAAGCATTCAACTGCATAATACATTCAATTAATATTTGAGTGCCTACTACGCACTCTCCCTAAAGATACCATGGTTAACAAAAGAGACAAACCCCCAGCCCCGATAGAACTAAAAATGATCTGATGATAAAATGTCATGAATAAGAAAAAATGCTCAACATCACTAAGCACTGAAACACAAAACTACCTCACAGGATGGTTACAATAAAAAAACAAAAAAAAAAACCCCCCAAAAACAGAAAATAACAAGTGTTGGGGAAGACGTGGAGAAACTGGAAGTCCTGCCAACTGCCGGTGGGAATGTTAAATGGTGCAGCAGCTGCCAAAAACACTACGGAAGTTCCTCAAAAAATTAAAAATGGAATCACCATACAATCCAGCAATTCCACTTTTAGGTATATACCCAAAAGAACTGAAAGCTAAGTCACAAAGAGGTATCTGTACACGTATGTTCAGAGCAGCATTGTTCACAATAACTAAAAGGTGGACGCAACCCACGTGTACATTTGACAGATGAATAATAAGCAAAATGCATGTATCAGAATCTAATGCCTTAAAAAGGCATTAGATTCTCATACATGCTTACAACATGAATGAACCTTGACGACATTATGCCCCACAATCTAAAGTACTCAAATTCACAGAAAGTAGAATGATGGTCCTTAATGGCTGCGGCATTTAAAGATTAGGGAGTTACTGTTTTATGGGTATAGGGTTTCGGTTATGCAGGACGAAAGGGTCTGGAGATGGCCATGGTGATGGCTGCACAATATGAATGTACTTAATACCACTAATCTGTTAAGACGGAAATATTGTGTGTTATTTTACAATAAAAAGAAAACTGGCTTCCCTGGTGGCGCAGTGGTTGGGAGTCCGCCTGCCGATGCAGGGGACACGGGTTCGTGCCCCGGTCTGGGAGGATCCCACATGCCGCGGAGCGGCTTGGCCCGTGCGCCATGGCCGCTGAGCCTGTGCGTCCGGAGCCTGTGCTCCGCAACGGGAGGGGCCACAGCAGTGAGAGGCCCGCGTACCGTAAAAAAAAAAAAAAAAAAAAAAAGAAAACTGGAAAAGGAAAAAAACTGTCATGAGCAAATTAACATGCAAATGTTTACACATTCCCAACTAAAGGGTCCAAAAAATATGTTACCTTTAAATAACCTGTAGCTTTGTTACTAAAATTCCTAAAATAGTCTGTGGTATAAACAAAACCTAAGTTTTCTCTGGAATCCAAATAACATTTCTAATGATTTCACTTAACAGAGAAATGTTACATCAAAGTATCTCTGGAATGTGGCACAAAATTTAAAAAATGTTCCTGAGATGCAATGCACAGTACAGCTCAAAGTTCATCACACTTAACATGTTAAATGTCAGGCCTTCCTTCGAAATTTTCTTTCTGGACACTATGCTGTAAAAAGGGCTGGTAAGCTGTTAACACATTCAAGAAGGCTTTGCAGATATGGCTAACTACATCACATGTCAAAGGAATAAGCTAACAACTGAGAACTCCAAAGCATCAGGGAAGAATTCCAAGTTTGTTGTATTTGGGCAAACCTGCATGAATTTTCAAGATGTAGTTTTCTGATAAAGCATCAAAGTCTGAAATACTGCCAAATACAGGACAGCAGAGCAGTAAGACAGAACCGGTCTGATCTTTTATAGCAAATCCATGCTCTATCTTGGAGACCTTATTTCTATATTTCTAAGAAAATGAAGCTAAGAGCTAGTATCAGAAGTGGTTAAAAGAGAGAGAGATGGAGAGAGGGAAACAAAAAGGGACTGTTAAGGAACTGAATAGAGCAAAAACATTTAAGAGGTAGGTTTGGATTATTTTTTTTTTTTATCACAACTTGGTGGTGTGCTGCCACTTTTGAAAGAAAGGTAGTAAAAAATAATAATAATAAACTTGGCATATAAACATTTACACAAATTTGTTCTGCTAATTCATCAATTCACAATCCAGTAGACTCCTCCAGACATTGCTGGGAGAAGTGATTGACAGGGGAAAGGACCAAACAGTAAAGTTTCCAAGTAATGAAAGACGATTTACCCAACATCTGTACCTAATCTGCCCCCCACCCCCGCCCTCCATTCAACCTCTCTTGAAACAAGAGGACCAATGAAATTAGACAGTAAACTCTAAGAATCCCCATCTGTTGTGTTCTATACTATTATCCCCAATGGGCAGCATAGAACCTCAAAAGGACATGGTTACGGGTTAGGAGTTACTTTAAAGGACTTTGTTATGCTGAATGACAAAGGAGTATCAAAAAACCAGAGCTATTTTCAAAATTAAACATCAGGCAAATTGTACAACATAGTATCTAAACGTAGCTGTTTAAAATTTTATTTTTTCAGTTTCGCATAAAAAACAACCAACCCAAAGCTATTGCTACTTTCTATCATCACTATACAACCTTTGTTAACAATTAAAGTGGGGCCTGGGGTTGGGGCAATAAGGAGAGGGAAAAAGATACATAAGCAGATGGGTTCCGTGCAGACCAGGCTCTAAGGGAGTAGATCTGGCTAGCTCTGTGACTTTTGTCCTCCAAGCCAATTTTGAAAGGGAAAAAACATTGGAAAAGAAAACATTGAAAATGACACCATGGCATCAGTTATCATGAAGCCAGAAAATCAGTCCTTTTCTGCAAACCAAACATTTACACAGATACATATGGCACATAAATCTAAAATATATTATGTACAGATATTTTTGGAGGTACTATATTATTTCTTCACAACACTTAATATGACAAGCAGGAAAATTCCCAAGTAATGCAGGACAATTTACCCAACACCTGTACCTAATCTCCCCGATTCAAACTCTCTTGAAACAACTGCACATGCCAGTACAGCTAACATCTAAAAATACTACTTTCTTCATTGTTCTTATCACTACCTACCCACCCCTCAATAGCGTAACTATAACAATTCTAAAGGCTCTTTTCTCAAATGCTTATGACTTAATCCCACTTGCAGAGAATATTCTTTGTAAGCTAATCAGCCATAAAATCTCTCTACAAATCCACCCCCAAAAAAGAGTTGTCAGCAAGCAACATACAATAACTCACCCTCCTTACTTTATGTTTGGTTTTCTCACTCTTCATGGCCTGTTTGTGGGTACAGAAGTTCTTCCTCCACCCATTTTCTGTGTTTAGGTCTCTATGCCTGCTCCCCAGAAGAAGATGATAAAAGCTATGTCCCAAAGTGTGGAACAACTCACTCTACTCTGTCCATTCCCCTAATCTATTCCAGTATTCACAGTGCTCGGTCTTTTAGCTCATTGGGAGGGGAGAGGATCTGAGAGATCGATCAGTCGAGTGAATTACCCCAGTAGCAAACCCCATGTGAATACAAATTGGGGAAAGAAAGGACTGGGAGATAATTTAAAAGGTATGTTTCATCCTGTGCCCCAACAATGTAATGCATGAAGTTTGGTTGGTGTTTAGAGAAAAACAGAATGTTCATTTTAGAACTTTCTTCACAGTATGGCTAAGAAGTGGTAGAAGATTTACAAGATATTGCTGGTATTTCCCTCAGGTGAGGAAGAGGGGACTGAATGAGAAGGGAAAAGAAAAAAAGGGTAATTTCTTCTTGTCACTCTCCCCTGCAACCCCAGATGTTATCATATTCAATAGGAAACATGAAAAAAAATTAAAGCTATCCAACTAGAACTAAGATAAGTGGAATTTTAGCTCATAGCCAAAAGTCTGAAGGTTAGATATACAGCTCCTTACCCCCTACAGGGAGAAAGGCAGGAAGAGAAAAGTGGCTCTTCACTGAGTAGAGGGCTGAATGTGACTCAATTTGCTGCTCCCCTTCTTGGCTCTGTTTTCAGGATCACACAGACTGCCTCCCTGCCTGACAAGCAGACTCCAGCACCTGGCGGGGGTAAGAGAAGACAAGAGAGAAAACAAGGGAGACGGAGAAAGAGAAAAACATCAACAGCCATGTTGCCAAACTAACAACTAAGTCTATGACATGAAGGAAGGAAACTAATACCTAACCAAGATAGACTGGAATAAACAAAAGATTAGGTCAAAACAAAATAGGCCTCCTCCCCTTTGACACACTAACTAAATCCAGTAACCATTATAAAAGAAATCTAACTATATTACGACTATATTAGAGCTTTTCATTCCAGAAGTTACGGTGACTCTCCATGACTAAAATTTCAGAGTGTTTTATTTCAAGTGACTATGTTAAAGTATTTGGACAGTCAATTGTTAAAGAAATCATTTTTTTCTTTTTAAAAAGACCTTACAACTATCCGATGCTATGAAATGAGATCTAAAATAAATAACATTTACATTTTAATGGTTACAGTTAAAAATTAAATCATCCATAAATATAATCAAAATATCAAGCCCACAAAAGGAAAACCTTCCATATTAGGCTGCCCATGCAGTTTCAATACAGACTTCAAATTTAACCCAACTCCACAAAGATGTGGGAACAATTCCTGTAATTAATAAGAAAACGGCACAAGCAAAGAATTTACATCGAGGTTACATTCAACACGGTTACTATAATAATCCCACTCACAGAAGAGAATTAACGCCCCATCTCTATCCGTAAACACAAATGGGAGAAAATACAGGGGATGACAAATCTGCTATCAGCGATAAGGAAAAATTAGTAAGGCAAATCTGAAGTAATTATCCCCTAACTACTTGGGATTTATTGCGGGGGGGGGGAAGATCTGCATCACGTTCAAATGCTGTTAAAAAAAATCAAACGAGACAAGCAATTACTGTCACCCATCTTATTCAGAGGGCTTTCAAAAGAAAAAGAGGAATGGCTGTCACTCTTCTAAAAATGTACACGTAAGGAGAAAAGCGTGGAATTAAAACAGAATAACTGCGGGACCAATACCAGCCCCTCCCGCCTCGGTCACACTCCACAGGAATCTGTCTGATGGCAGCAGTGGAGGCAGAGATCACCACGCTGCCGAAGACAGGTTTGCGCCACGCGTGTGTGGCTCCGACGCGCATCCCCAGGGTCACCACACCCCCTCGCCGAGGGGAGACCACACTGCACCCCGCCCGAGGCCGCCGCCTCCCTCCAGCCTCCCGCACCCACCGGCATCCTCAGCCCCTCCCGGAGCAGAATCCCAGCCCAGGGTCCGCCGAGCGCCCCGCCGTCCCCGGCTCTGAGGCGACCACCGGCCTCCCCAAGCCCCGGGCCCCAGCCGCGCACGGCCCCGTCCTCTCCCGGGCCCGGCCCCGCTCGTCTGGAGCCCGTTCCGCCCAACTCGGCCGCCACGGGCGGCGGGGGTCGGGCGCGCCTCCGCCTCTCGCCACGACCCCCGCGGAGGGAACGCGAGGGTCCCGCTCACCTGGCTGGGGCGACTCCTCCCTGGCTCTCGGCAGGCGGCGCCCGGCTGGGGCCTCCGAGGGCGGCGCGGGCGGGCGGCCGGGCGGGCAGTAAGTCCGAGGAGAGGAGGGGGATGGGGTCGGGAGGCCGGGAGCCGCCTCCTTTCTCCGCCGCCGCCGCCACGGCTCCCACAGCCTGGCCCGGCGCCCTCGCCCACTCGCCCCCTTTCTCACAGCCGCGCGGTCGGTCTGGCTCTCCCTCACCCCACACACCCCCACACACACCTACACACACACTCACACTCACCCCCCCCACACCCACACCCACGCACACCCGCCTGCTCCTCACTCCCTCACACTCCCTCACTCGCCTGGCGTGCGCGCGCGCGACCCCGCTCTCACACAGCGCGCGCGACGCCGGCGGAGACCGCCCCGCGCTCCCCCAGACCTAGGCGAAGCGCGCCGCCCGCCCGCGCGCCGAGGACCCGTGCGCGCCGAGAACCCGTGCGCGCCCCGGCCCCGCCCTCCAGGCGCGGCGGCGCTGCGAGGGCCGGCCGAGCGAAGGGCCGGGCCAGCCAGCCGGCCAAACCTGGCCAAGCGGATCTGACACCTGCGTCGGGACCCGACCCCCAGGCGTCCCGTCTCCGCACGCAACCCTCGCGGCCTCTGGGGTCGAGGAGAGGCGATGGGGGCGCGCGCGAGAAGGAAAAGGGGAGCGCGAGAGCGCTTCGAGGACGCGCTTTCCCCACCCGCCCCCAAACCGTCCTCACTGAGAAAGGGAAACGGGTGGAGGGGCGAGGTTTGTTCCCAACTCGAAACCGCGTGGTGAATCCCTCCCTTTGTACACCCTCCCCGCCCTCACCGTCCCTCTTCCAGCCCCATTCACCCACACTCTGAACCCTGACGCGAGCCCACCGAGTCTCCCAGGCGCAGTGTGCGGAGTGCGTGTCCGCGCCTCCGCGCCTCCCGCCCGTCCCCGCCCACCTCCCGCGCCGCCCTGAGGACCGCCTCCCCCTCGAGTACCCTCAAACCGTAGTCTTCCCTCCGGAGGCAAAGGTTTGGGGGACAAAGACCGTAAACACCCATAAGGTCCTTGTCCCTGTACAGAGTAAGGACAATGCCTCTGTATGTAGTGAGGCCAATTTTTAAACATCATGTATTCTCCAGGCTTTAGGCAGATTTTAAGATACAGGCGGGGCACCGTGGTACAGCCAGCTCTGCCGCTTAGAAACCAGTGTAAACCTTGTCACTTGTTAATTAACCTAGTTACTTAACTAACTCTGATCCTTTGTTATGAAAAGAGTATATCCCAAGGTTGCTGTGTGAATGAAATGTGATAATAGACTTACGAGCATTTTGTAAATTTCCAAACTGTGTAAAATGAATGTTTTACACTTTTTTTCATTTACACTTTAGGGTGTTTCTTCTCAGTATGGCTGAGAAGGGGTAGAAGATTTTTTAAGATGTTGCTGGTAATTTCCCTCTAGTGAGGAAGGTTGAAAAACTCCTCCACAAAGGAGGGTAAGAATATGAATAGGTCGGAAACAACCTAAATATCCATCCACAAATGAATGGGTAAAGATGTGGTATGTATATACAATGGAATATTACTCAGCCATAAAAAAGAATGACATGATGCTGTTTGTAGCAACATGGATGGCCCTAGAGATTATCCATAAAGCCAGACAGAGCAAGACAAATAGCAAGTGATGTCCTATGTGGAATCTAAAATACGACACAAATGAACTAACTTATCTACAGAACAGAAACAGACTCACAGACAGAGAACAGACTTCAGGGAGGGGGTTTGGGGGAGGGATGGAGTGGGAGTTTGGGATTAGCAGGTGCATTCTATATAACAGAATATCCAAACAACAAGGTCCTACTGTATTGCACAACGAACTGTATTCAATATCCTGTGATAAACCATACTTTATATGGAAGATTCATTTCCAAATAACCTTAGTCATTTATTACACCAGATATCCCAGATGTTAGAGAGTATGTCCTAACACGTTTGTCTTCTTGCAGATCACAACCCCTTCTCAGTCCCCTCAGCCAACAAATTCTTTTCAGCTTTCCTTTCCCAATCTTTAGGGTCTGCTTTTTTTTTTGCTGATTTACCTCAGGGGGACTTGAGAGTACCATAACTGAGAAATGTAGTTAGGGTGTTAACTAAGTGTTTACTGCATGTTTTGACACAGAGTAACCTAGGATGGTGAACTATTTTCACGAAAGATACGTTTAGAGGTACAGAAGTGTTATATGATATACTACCTTCAGAAGAAAGGGGGTAAAAGTCTACAGAACTAAAATGTTGCTATTTACTCCACTCTGATATTATCTCCTGGAACATGAAGTACTTCCCTTCAATCTAAAGAGGAAAAGAGGAGAATCATTTTGTGATCAAAGAAAGCTTGATCACAGAGATATGAACACAATGAGAATCTGACGCAAAATACATAGGGAAATTGGCACAGAGAAAAGGTCGCAGGCATGCCCAGCAGAGGATCCCAATTCACAATAACCATGCACTGCCCAAGAAAACCAGGTTGCATAGGTGAAACTGTGGATAGGGAGTATGAGACTATTAACTAACAGGCCACTTGTCTGTTAAGAAAAATGCTGTCGTTCAGGGCTTCCCTGGTGGCGCAGTGGTTGAGAGTCTGCCTGCCGATGCAGAGTACACGGGTTCGTGCCCTGGTCCAGGAAGATCTCACAGGCCGCGGAGCGGCTGGGCCCGTGAGCCATGGCCGCTGAGCCTGCGCATCCGGAGCCTGTGCTCCGCAACGGGAGAGGCCAAGACAATGAGAGGCAAAAAAAAAAAAAAAAAAAAAATACTGTCATTCAATATACTGTCACTATGTGCCAGACACAGCCTAAGAAATTCATAACACACACAACAACTTTGCTTTTCACTTAATCTAGTCAGGGAAATAAACCCAGAAGTATATTTTTAAAAACAAACCCAGAAGTATATTTTTAAAACCAAAGCCAATGATATGTCACTCTATAAGACAATCTTTACATGAATAATGATCAAATTCATACTTCCTATTTTTGTATGAAGTAATGAGGGAGCAGAAATTGTTTTTAGCATTTCCGGAAAGGCTCAGTTTCTTAGATTCAACCATAATCTTTATGTTTTCACGGTAGTTATGTCTGGTCAGGTATGGACTCACATCTCCTTTTGGTGGCAATGTAACTTATCTTGGTTTAATCATGCACCACTCATTTTTAACCCATAAATTGATACTCTTCAGGAGGGGGTGGGTTGAATCCCTTGAGAAGACATATTATAAGTAACCTCACATCTCTGGAGTCAGATAAATCTGATTTATCTGATTTGAAATCCCAGCTTTATTTGCTGGTGTCATGGGATTGTTGCCTCTATCAGCCTCAGTTTTCTCATCAACAAAATGAAGATTAACTATTTCACTGAACTATAAGGATTAATGAGGTAACTTAAATATAATGCACTACATATGAAGCGTGCAATAAATATTAGCTATTATTACACAAGACTGATGTTCACCCAAGCTGAAGGGACCGAGGATTAGACAAGAGGTGCTGGAATTATCCATGTATATCTATATCAGCCAGAAAGCATAACTCACTTATTATCTAGACTTCGGGTCAAGCAAAAACTTTAAGTACCCCATAGACACCATCTGGTGCAAATCTTTCTCTCCTGGGGTTAAAGACAAACAAACAAGCTGGGGTTTGATCAAAACTAAGGCCTAAAGTAGTGAAGAGAAAAACTGTAAACAGGAATGAATCCAGAATTATTCTCAGTACCTAAAATAGTGTACATCACTGGGTATCTAACGTGATTCCTGTGGGTGGAGAAAAGGTAGTGGGTGTCCTATATCAGAACGTACACTAGCAAATAAGGAACAGTAGAAGCAGCTGCAGGAGATGTAGCTCTCCCTGTGCTTCCTCTCCCAGAGCCAGCCGGCTAGAACCAGCCTGGCGGCAACAGTCTTCAGTTAGAATAGCTAAACCCTGATCTAGCCTTTCTCCACCCACATCCCTCCTCCTTTCCCTCCACTCCATTTGTGCACAGTAAGCTGAGCGCCTCTCTAACTATGCTAAGAAAATACAGATGCCAGACACAAAGGAGGATGGGGTGGGGAAAGGGAGGAAAGACGGTACAGATTGGCTGCATCAGAGAAAGAAAAAGTGTAAAGGAAAAAAATGACTTAGAGAGGTGATGTAGGTTTTTCCCCTTAGAAAGAGAGGTGATGTAGGTTTTTCCCCTTCCTTTAATTGTATCTGGCTACTATTTCTTTTTCTCTATTACACAGGAATAAACCAGGATGTTTAAAATGCAGATTCCTTGGCCTTCACCCCGACCTTCTGAATGAGCCCAGGTATCTGCATTTTTTGAGCCAAACAAAAAACTTATGGAATCAGCCAATAGTCTGCAAATTTAACAAGCTTACCAAGTTGAATCTTAGATACATGACAGCTTGAGAATAGTGTCTTAAAGAGATAACCATTTGTAAAATGTTCTTAATTTAAAGCACTCAGCATTTATAAACTCGATGTAAGCCTCAAGCAACCTCAAAATGTTGAGTAAATATTGTTAGTCTCTTCTGACAGAAGGGAAAATCAATGCAATGAGATAAAATCATTGGTGGCAATTCCGAGTCTCCTGATTCCCTATCCACAGGAGTATCATAAAAGTATCTCAGTCTGGTTAGAACAGAAGAGAGAATGGACTAAGCAAAGGTGGAAAGGCAGCAGCATGTTCTCTTTTAAAGAATAGAGGAAGCCTCAAATAATAGGGGAAAAAAGAAAACAAGAACCCTCCACTAGGTGCAGGGAGACACCGGATTGAATTTGTTGACATTTCAACCATAGAAATGATGGTATCAAACCACGCATGGGCTGTAGGATCCGCCACACACCTATGTCACCAGCAGCACCTTGAATGATTTACAGATTGAATGGATGAATGAATGAATGCGTTCTGGGATCATCCTACTGATCTGCCACCATCGTGACTGTCCTGGTCCAGTTTGCTATCTTTTGCACATCGAAAAAGTTAGACTAGGGAGTTCGGTTCATTAATCTAAGTTCATGTATTTATCCTTGATGCAAAGAAACAGAACAATTTATATCTGTTGTGTCCAAATCCTTATCTACTCTGTTTCTACATTTTGTTTCTAAATCATTTTTGCTCTCTTGGGTTACAAACCCATTTTGATCATCAAGCTAGATTTGTTTCATCTTCCTTGCTCTTCTATTTAACCCTTCTTCCATCGACTCGACCTGACTCCCCCAAACTAACTGTTTCCTTGATTTTTTGGTCTCTCTCTCTCAGTGCCTTTCAGTTTGGGATTCATCCTAGCAGCATGAGGAGACAGTGAAGAGAAAGAAAACAACGAGTGACATGGTGGAATTACTAGGCAAATCTCTCGAAATATCCAAGTTCCAAACCTTCTGGCTACTTTCCCAAAACTTTTCTGGACAACTAGGGCAGACAACGGAGACCAAGATAGAGGATCTATAACACTGGCTTGCTTAGTAAATAAATGGTGAATGAGGAAATTGCCATAGAAATATTTGAAACGCATATATTTCTGTATCTGTCCCCAGTCTCATAATAAACCTAATATGTCTTAGAACATGTTTAATCCTCCTAATAACCCTACTGCGCTTGAGTTATCTCCTTTTTACAAATGAGCAAACTGAGGAACAGAGACGTTGAGTAACTTTTTCAAACTCACACAGCTAGCAAGTGCCAAAACCGTGATTTGAATCCAAGCATCAAAGTACATACCTTAACCAACTCTTTATAATCCCTCAAAGGCTACACAATTGATTTTGTCGGCCATTTCTTCCCACTACTTAGTATGTAAAGTTTTATTTGGATATTGATACCTGCTATTTTGGCTTATATCTCTAACATCATATACAAACATTGGATAAATAATGGTTATATATATATATATATATATATATATATATGGAATATATATATATTTGGAATTTGTCACAAAGGATCTCGTAGTCCATTCCTCAACCATACATATAAAGAGTCAACCAAAAAATTATTACTAATATTATTCTCCAAATACATATAGATTCCATCGTAATCAACAAAGAACAAATCCACTAAGTCATAGATGGATTTGCTAAAGTCGTCGAAGCTTTTTATCATTAAGCTTTTTCTCCAACTTCCGTTACTAAAAATAAAAACTGCTATTTTTGTGGGGAACTGAAATGTTTGGCGCTTCAAAGAGGGACCCACTGATATGTTGGGGCAAAAAGGGTTTAGCAGAAAGTCAGCGTTTAAAAGACAAACCAGGGTTTAGTGCCTGACCGAGAGGGCAAAAGTAGGTCAGTGTCCCTGGCAGTCACAGCTGGGAAAGAGTGATGTCACCCAAGTAGTGGGGTGGGGGGTAGGGGAGGTGGGATTTAAGGTGGGGAAGTGGAGAGACCCTTTGCAGGGGGGACTGTGGGGATGGGAGGGGAGGAATTTACAGAGGCATACTTAAGGCAGCCTTTTATAGGCTAATGGCAGAAACAGCTGAAGCACCGCTTCCTCCGCCCTCTTCCCTCTTCCCAGGCTGCTTTCTCCCAGGCCTCATTCCCTACCTCATATCAACATCAGACCCCTCTGCTGGAGACAAAGACACCAGAGAAGGGAATGAGGAAAAAGACAAGCCTGAAAAGGAATAATTTCCATAAAGGAGAGAGTGGTGAGGAGAGAAGTGAAGTGAATTTTAATCAAAACCAGGGAAACGTGATGGGAAAGAAGAAAAAAAAAGGAGAGAGGCAGATGAAAAAAATAGTGGAAAGGGAGGAAAAGACGGCTGAATGAACCAAAAAACATATTAGTGCATGGAGCAAAATTAGTATACTGGAAATACAATTATAATAACTTCTAAGGTTTTAAAAATGAAGCAAGCAAAGAGCTGAGGAAGACACCATAATGGTTGCAATTTGAAACCATCCAAAATAAGTAGTGTGTTTGCAACAAAGCGAAACTGGGATGGTCCCAACTAGGACTTCCCTCCCCAGTCCACATCCAAGTTCAAAGTTATGCTGCCTCTGTGTTTATCGGTCAGTCGAGATCTAGAAGTTCTCGTGACTAATTTAAATATCTCATTGCAGGTGTAGGTAGTGCCTGTTAAATTGTTAATAATCATAGTAGTAACAATAACCACCTTTGGAATGTGGAAACTGTATTTCAACACCCCTGCTTTTGAAATGTCATGCATTTCACGTACTGTTTTAATCACTTAAACATTTTAAAGAATTAAAATTCAATTAATCTCTGATCAAAACTGAGTGTCTTTCCATTATGTCCAATAGCGCTCCTGTCTAACAACAGCACCCAAAAATCTTTTCTCATTTAAGAGCTACTAATGTTTCTTTCTGGATAACTGTTAAGTTTTAAAATATCCCCTGGTGTAAGCAAAATATACGTGTGATAAATATGCCACGATGAACTGTGTCTAGAAAGAAATAAGGGAGAAAAGCTAGGAAATATCTCACCAAGGCACCAGAAGAAGTAGGGAGATATATATATATATATATATAGTGCCTGCATCTGGAAGAATGTTGCTTTTCTTTCTCTTCCTTTCAAATTTCTTCCTTTTCTAAGGAAGGAATTTTTATCGCTTATTTTCTGTTTTCTCATTCATTTCCCCTTTCTCCAAGTCTTTTTTTTTTTTCTCTTCTTGCAACAGCTTCTCTATTTCCATCTCAGGTTGCCCCCATATTTCCTTCTGACTTTGTTGTGTCTTAGCTTAGTCGGCCAGACTTCCACTAAACTCTCAGAGCTGGCATCAGAACAGCGCATTTGGCAAAAAGTCAGTCACACATACCACACAACCACAAACAAGCACTCTGACTGCAAAATCCTTTCAACAATACATTCCTGTTTCTTGCAGTCAGCGGTTCCCATAGACCCACGATCTGAAATAAGCAACGCATACATTCACATAGTCTGCACGCACATGGCCTCTGCAGTCAGCTCACAAAGACACAACATCTGCAGAAAGGTCTTGCAGGCAGCATATACAGGCAGCACATTCTCCGCCCCTTTCCTAGCTCTTCCTGACTGGCTCTTTCTCCCAGCCGCCTCCTCCCCTCACGCTGCCTGGCAATGTCTCCCCTCCTTTTCCGGCAGTTCTCAGTGCAGTGCCATCCATCACTCTCCCAACAGATCCTCGGGCAAAGCAATTGTTTCTTGAAGCTCTCTTTGCCCCTGACTGGGAATTTGCTCTTGCAAAAGGACTGTCAGAACAGAATCTCCTTCTGGAACACGATACTGTGGCCTGGTCCCTAGTGCGCTAACTTGTTTCTACAGATTTTAATTTTGCCATGGAAGGCTTCAGGAGAAGGAAAAAGAGGAGAAAGAAAACAGAAAGAAAGAAAAGGAAAGGAGAGAGAAAGCCCCGGGAGACATTTCAACGAAGACAACTTGAACAAAAGCAGAGAAACAGATTTAGGAGGGGAAAGCAGTGGAGAGACAAAACGGAGGTGTGAAAGTAAAGGGAGAAACTAAGAAAAAAGATAAAAGAATGAAAGATTTGGTATAACAGTTTATTGAGCTTTTTGTTACCCACTACATTACCAAGGTGACCGTAGAAGTAGGACAGAAGATTCTTATAAAGAGGTCAATAGGTGAATCAGAGATAAAGAGAATAATCTCCTGATGAGATTGCATCATTTGAGATTTCTGAAAAAGACAAAACAGACAACAATCACAAATATCTGCCACAAGGAAAATTTAAATTGCTATTTTGAAGGATTTAGTGACACTTGGAAAGAAACCACATTTGAATTTTAGTTAAAACAACAGATGATGTCCCAATTTTTGAGATATATTAAAAATGTGAAATTCAAATTTATTTGACCATCCCACATTTTATCTGGCAATCCTATTCTCAGAGGATTCTGACTCACGCTCAAGTTTGAGAAATACTGGTGAGAAGTAAGAAGACCCACCTTTAGTAAGAACACCTGGAGGTGTTTGCAGATCCTTATCTCTACCCCACAATCATACCAAACTGAAATCCCTCAGAGGAAGCTGAAGAATCTTCATTGTGATGATATACATTGGTTTATTTTGATGCACTAAAGTTTGATAATCACTGATTTCCTCACAATTTTTTCATGGAGCCCTCCCTAAATCTTAATAAACGCTGTTCGGTTAACTAAACCAGGGGGCCATTAGACTGAATGGCCACTGAATAGGCTTTAAGCTACATCCCATCAATAATTTCCTTGTTTCTCCCCTTTCCCTATGAAAGTCTCTCCCCAGCTCCCATCGGTGGAAAGCTGCCCAATTAGAACTGATTTTAGTTCACATAAACTCTTAAAGTTTTAATATGCCTCTTTTCAACTGTTCTGTTGTCAGAAGAAGGAACCAAAGGAGCCCCCCAGGGACCCCTCCCAGGAGAAATGAGGAACCAGGTGGACGTATCCATGTAGCCCCTTTAACTCACTGCTTCTCTGTGTCTGCTTCTCTGTGTCCAAGTCCCTCTTGGATCCTCGTGTTATGAGCTGTCAGACTTTATCTGAGTTTTTCCAGACTGGGTCCGGAAACCAGCCAGAGTCCAACTTAAAAACCGGACTGGGTCGGGGATTGGACTGGGTCTGACCTAAACTGGACTAGGTCCAGTGTGAGGCTTCAGGTGAGTAAAATTTTAAGACTGAACAAGTATATTAATCTCACCACAGATGATCTTGAATTACAGTGGACACAGTGGGGAACTTTTAACCTAAATCCAGTCAAGAGGTGCCCTAGAGAACAGGGCACTTCTCTCACTATAAAGAGTAGAAAGAAAATAATTTTTCCTCCTCTACGGTTTCTAGTTACCAGAATAAGAGCTGCTGGGGGGAGTTCCCTGGTGGTGCAGCGGTTAAGAATCTGCCTGCCAATGCAGGGGACACGGGTTCGAGCCCTGGTCTGGGAAGATCCCACATGCCACGGAGCAACTAAGCCTGTGTGCCACAACTACTGAAGCCCGTGCACCTACAGCCTGTGCTCCACAACAAGAGAAGCCACCGCAGTGAGAATACTGTGCACCGCAACAAAGAGTAACCCCCGCTCTCCGCAACTAGAGAAAGCCCACAAGCAGCAACGAAGACCCAATGTAGCCAAAAGTAAATAAATACATATTTTAAAGAAGAGACCTGCTGGGACACCCTGCTCTCTCCTGCAGAC
This sequence comes from Stenella coeruleoalba, assembly GCF_951394435.1. Taxonomy (NCBI): domain Eukaryota; kingdom Metazoa; phylum Chordata; class Mammalia; order Artiodactyla; family Delphinidae; genus Stenella; species Stenella coeruleoalba. Next base: position 94,815,513 of record NC_137157.1, read on the forward strand.
AGGATCTCAGGGAAACTGGCAGAAGTGAGCCAAGGGCAAGAGTTCTTAAAAAGTCAACGCTCCCAGATCTCTATCTGTGGCGCCTGGTCAAGAGAGGAAGGTAAAGTTTCAGTTGTCCCTTCCTTACCAAGTTCAGGGTTTGAATTTGATTTTGGGGTACCCACTTGTTATCCTTCTCTTGTCTCAACTTGTGTCCTGAGGTCATGGCTTGGCTCTCTGCCTGCCTGGGGCACTCAGGCTGTTGGTTCTTACGTGCATATGCGGGAACCTCAGCCCTCAGGTTGGGGGCACAAAAATACAGCGGGACAGAAACGTGGGCTGTATTCTGTTTGTGGCTAGGGCTCTACTGATTGTTGCTAGCTCTCTCTTTGGGCTATTTTTGGAAGTGGCTCCGGATTTGGGGAAGGTAGTATCTTTTGTACCCTCTTTGGAGACACCTCTTGCATCCATGGGATTGGTCAAAACTACCAGGCATTTACTGTTTGTCCCAGCTGAAACCTGACAAGATATTGGGGGGCGGGGGGGAGAGGGAGGATATATATTTTTTAAAATACGCCTGTGGTCAGAAGTTGTCCTCATTGGAAGCTGATTTCAAAACCTTTTTTTAAGGCGTTCTCTCCTAAGCTAAAATGAAACTATGTACCCAGAGGGAAAGAAAAACATTCTGAGGTCATTGTGGAAGCATTTACGAAAATATTCCAAAGACACACAGCTCTAAATCTAGAACATGGGAATCTTTCCCTCTTCGTTGGAAATCTCCCTAATATGAAGAAACTCATTGAAGATAATGTATTTGGGTGGGTGGGTCAGCCTCTTGATCTCGATCAGGTTGCAACACTATTCTTTGTGGAATTAAAAACAACTGTACTTGCCTTATAAATTGAGTCCTCACAACAACAGAAGTGCAGCTCTAGAAGCAATTTAAAGCCCAGAGTAAAACTAAGGTTGACTTTGTGGAGTCAATCAAGGCCCTTGGGAAAATCTGGCCCGCTATCCTGTTTGCAGGATTCCTGCAGCCTTTCCAGGTGAATAAGGAAGGTCACTTCCTGGAAGGCCTTTAACTCTGGCAGTCATCTCTGAATCTATCACTAAGGCCAGAGTTGCACAACAAGAGTCCCTAGACTTTCTTGCTAGGATGGTTTTGGATAATAGAACTGCTTGACTTTACTCATCCGCTGAACAAGGAGAAATGTGCACCATAGCAGAATGTCTCCTGTGGCAGCTGGATCAACGCAACTGGGATTGTACCAAATACAAGAGATTAATAAGTAGCCACTTGGCTATTAATTAATAGCCAGGGGTTGATGACCCTTCAGGTACATTCTCTGATTTATTTGAGAACAACTGGTTTGGTTCATGGGAGGTCCTGATCAAGGAATATACTTCACTCTTGGTATTACCCTCCTAATCATGGTTGTTTCCTTGGTGCACTGTGTTGTCCCAAAGGTCTTAAATGCATATTCACAGCCATCAGCAGTACATCAGATGGTCTCGCTGTGCTTGCAGAACAGAAACAAGATGAATAACAAAAACAAAAAAAAATTTTTTGGGCTGTGCGGCTTGTGGGATCTTAGTTCCCCCACCAGGGATTGAACCCAGGCCCTCGGCGGTGAGAGCTTGGAGTCCTAACCACTAGGCTGCCAGGGAAGTCCCCAAAAACAAATTCTTCTATGAACCTGACATCATAATCAGTTTCACAATGAGACAAGAGCAACTTAACTCTGATGGTGACTGAGAGTGCCGCTAATACCAAATTTTTGGTGAATCACATTCAAGATGATGGTCAGAAGAGAGAAATCATTAAATTCATTAAGCAGGGGGCCATTAGACTGAGGTGGCTCTAATTCCAAGGTGGCCTATATAAGCAAACCAAAATCTAAGCCTGAAAATACCTCAGGGTTGCAATATTGAAACCTAAGGGTAGCCCAAGAGGCCTTAAGCTATAGCCAAGCAGTAATTCTCTTGCTCTGCTTCTGCCTTTTGTCTACAAGTCTCACTCCAAGATCCTGTTGGTGGAGCACACCTAACCACTTCCAGTTTGGCGCTACCAGGTTCACATCAATTTTTGCTCAAACTCGGTATATTTAACATGCCTCAATTTATCTTTAACGTGTTGAACACTGCTATTTTATGTATTTATATATGCATGTCACACTACATCACATTAACTTTTTAAAAGTCAGCAGGAAATGAAAGTACAATTTATCAAAATTTGTAGGAAGCAGCAAAAGCAGTGTGTAGAGGCAAATTTGTCACTGCATGCATATACTAAAGAAGAAACATGCAAGAAATTGGACATCCACATGCAAAAATTAAAAAAAAGAACCTAGACCTTATGCCCTTCTCAAAAAAAAATTACCTCAAAATGTGTCATAGACCTAATGTAAAACGAAAAGATATAAAATTTCTGAAAGATAACATAGATGACCTTGGGTATGGTGACAACTTTTTAAATACAAAGTCACTACGTCATTAATAAGCTGAACTTCATTAAAATTCCAAACTTCTGCTCAGCAAAACACCGTGTCAAGAGAATAAGAACGCAAGCCACAGACTGGAAGAAAACATTTGCAAAATACGTATCTGATAAAGACCGGTTATCCAAACTATACAAACAACTCTTAAAACTCAACAATAAGAAAATAAACAACCTGACTTTTAAATGGGCAGAAGACCTGAAACGTACACTTCACCAACAAAAATATAAGGTGCCAAATAAACATACGAAAAAAACGCTCCACATCTTATGTCATTAGAGGGATAAGAATTTAAAACAAGGAGATATCACTACATGCCTATTAAAATGGCTAAAATCCAGAATCCTGATAACATGAAACAACAGCGAGGAACTCTCATTCATTGCTGGGAGTCCAAAATGGTATGACCGCTTCGGGAGACAGTTTAGGGTTTCCTATAGAACTAAACATACCCTTACCATATGATCTACCAATTGTGCTCCTTGGTATTTACCCAAAGGAAATACCAAAAACTGCACACGGAGGCTTATCACAGCTTTGTAATAGCCCCAACAGAAACAATCAAGATGCTCTTCGGTAGGTGAATACATAACTGTTGTTCAGCCCTAAAAAGAAATGAACTAACTACCAAGCCATGAAAAGGCATGGAGGAAACTTAAATGCATTACTGCTAAGCGAAAGAAGCCCATCTGAAAAAAATCACATACTGTATGATTCCGACCGCACGTATTTTGGAAAAAGATAAAACTACGGGGCAGTAAAAAGGTCAGTTGTTGTCAGGGATTAGAGGGGAAGGAGGAATGAATAGGCAGAGCACAGAGTCCTTTTGAGGGCAGTGAAACTGCTCTGTATGAGACTATAATGGTGGACACATGTTAACACACAGTTGTCAAAACCCATAGACTGCACAACAGCAAGAGTGAACCCTGACTGACTCATAACAATGGACCTCTCGGTACAGGATGTTGAGAGTGGGGAAGGATGTAGGTATGTGGGGCAAGGAGTATAAGGGAATTCTCTGTACTTTCCACTCAATTTTGCTGTGAACATACAAAGTGCTCCAGAAAGAGAAGTCTATTTAAAATTGGTAAGGGGGTAGGGTGGCCGCAGAGATGGGCTTAGGACGGGGCAAGCTTCTCCCGCCATCCTACAATTACCTGGGGTTGAATTAGCTGGATTGGTCGTGCATGTTTTTCAAAATTGTCCCTTAGGGGAATCTAAGTTTCTGTCTTATTTACACCCAGTAGTTAACCCTTCTACCATCTTTTGGGCCTCTCACTGTTGTGGCCTCTCTCGTTGCGGAGCACGGGCTCCGGACGCGCAGGCTCCAGACGCGCAGGCTCGGCAGCCATGGCTCTCGGGCGCAGCCGCTCCGCGGCATGTGGGATCTTCCTGGACCGGGGCACGAACCCGCGTCCCCTGCATCGGCAGGCGGACTCTCAACCACTGCGCCACCAGGGAAGCCCACCCTTCTACCATCTTAAGAAGCCAATGATACTGAAAAAACCGGTTGTTTCTTCATATGTCACTTGTTTCTTCATATGTCAGGGAATAAAGGAAGTTCAGTTCACTTCTCTTTCCCACTAGATTCTCGATTCCTTGAATGGACGACTTGGGACTGATTCATCTTTTTTAATTACCGGTAGGTACGTGAAGTCCCTGGCACTGAAAAGGCAGCCAGAATATCAATGCAGTACAGTTCTGAGTCATTAAGAATCTTTCATCCTGTCGGGCACAGCTCAAGAGTTGTGCTCCATGAACTATATCATCAGTTGGAATAGTAAATGAGGTGCAGGGAAGGGCCGCCAAACTTCAAAACAGGTCTGGAGAAGTGATTCGTTGCCCTCTTGTGTTCAGTTTTAGGAAATACAGTCTCTCCCATACACGGGCAACACATCTCTCTGATGTACGAATATGAGTTCCTGGGTTTGGCCTCGGGCATTCAACAGTGAACAAAGCATCTGCCCACAAGAAGCCCACATTGTAGTGGAGACACTCAGGAAAACAAGCCAAAGCTGGGTTGGAAAGGATGAATAGAAATTAGACAGATGAACATAAAGGTTATGTTGAATTGGTAAATTAAAGATTCTGGTGGAGGTGTTGTAAATGGAACGTAGCATGTACAGCAGCTTAGAGAGCTTGAAGCTTTTGCAGAACTGTAAATGATTCGGTGTGTCAGAAAGCAAGATGCAGAATGTGTCGGGGTGGGTGGGTTAGAGCACTGGTGATGAGAGAGGGAACTGAGAAGTTCCGACCGTATCCTAAGGATAATGAAGCGCCTCTAAGGTTTTGTTTTGTTTTGTTTTGTGGTGCGCAGGCCTCTCACTGTTGCGGCCTCTCCCGTTGCAGAGCACAGGCTCCGGACGCGCAGGCTCAGCGGCCATGGCTCACGGGCCCAGCCGCTCCGCGGCATGTGGGATCTTCCCGGACCGGGGCACGAACCTGCGTCCCCTGCATCGGCAGGTGGGCTCTCAACCACTGCGCCACCAGGGAAGCCCTCCTCCTCTAAGGTTTTTAAGCCAGAGTAACCTAGGTTGAGTAATGCTAGAAATATTGCTCATAGTGCTTTGTATTATAAATAAAGGTGGGGAAACGTCAGAACTGGGAGACCAGTTAAGACTCCGTTAGAGCAATGACTGGACCGAACTGAGCTAAAGTGGTGATGGACATAATAGAGAAAAGGGATGGATTTGAAAGACTGTGTATCTGTGTGTGTGTTGTGTGTGTTGGGACTCAAGGTGAGGGAAAGAGAGAAACCGAGGAAACTGGAGGTGACCCCGTGCTTCAGTTGGGTAATGGGGTGATGGTGGCGCCGTAGTCCTAGTATGGGGGGACTCTGCAGGGAGCATGACTCAATTTTACACATGCAAAACTAGGGCTTGCTCAACATTTATTGAAGCTTCTTTCTTGGGGCACCTTCCTGGATTACAGAGGGTGGAAAACTAAAAACGACATACCCTAGACTCTCCTATAGCTAGAGTTTGAATCCTATAGCTAGGTTTCAGCAACCATATGCACTAATCTAAGTCTTGAATTCAAAACCAAGGTTAAGTGAAGAGAGAGGCAGGGAGTGAGGATCCGTTCTGCTGGTGTGGATTCTAGCAGAGCCAGCGTGGTTCCGGAGCTTGAGCGGTGGCATCTCAGCACAGAAGGTGGCCTCCAGAAGGTGGGAGGGGCACTAGAATCTTGGTAGTTATTCCTGGGAGTCTGTTCTTTAGCTTCCCCCCTTCCTGCTTAAATGATCCTGCTCTAATATGAAGCCTGACGGACTCAAGGTGCTAATGGGACATCCAACTAGAGATGTACTATTTCACCTTCAGATGTAGAAGAGACTGAAGTACAGATCTAGAAGCAGAAGCCAGTAGATGGTAAATAGAGACACAGGAGTGGGGTGTAGTAAAAAGAGGTGGCTGGGGCAAGAACCTTGAAAACGACCAGCATTTAAGGGTAAACACAGAAGAAAAAGAAATAAAAAAAGAATGCTGAGCCAAGCTAAAGAGGAAAACAAAGGAAGTGATGTCATAGGTGCCAAGAGAAAGACACATTTCAAAAAGGAGGGACAGGCCAACAGTGCCTGATGCTGCAGAAAACAAGAAAATAACACTGAACTTTTTGTATCATATTGAGCATCCAAGAGGTCCTTAGAATTGTCAAGAGAGGTAAATCAGGTTTCAGGGAAACGGCAAAATACATATGTTCTTTGTTTGGCCTTGTCTAATCTGTTAAAAAGATTCATTTTAACTTTGTGACACATGTGGCTACACACGTTTTTGCCACTCCTCCCATCAAGAGGTAAAGTCTATTTCTCCTCCCCTTAACTTGGAACTGAGACCCTATAGACCAACAGGACATGGGAGTGACGCTGGCAAACTGATGCTGAGCCCTGAGACATCTGCGGCTTCTTCCTTTGCTTCTGGGAACGTTTCCTCCCTCAACCAAGACCAAGGGCGTCAAATGTAAGTGTGGATACTACATAGAGTGTGGGTCTAACAGCGCAAGACCACCAGCACCATCTGAAAATTTACACAAAGCAAAACGATGAGACAAAAGCACTCATTATTGTTGATAGAAGTCACTTATGTTTCGCATGCACTGATTTTACAGCCCTTCTGCCAAAATTCCTTTATTTCTGGAATAACTGTTGCCCAGTCTCTGTGCCTGTTTCCTTTAGGTCTATTCCTCTCGTATTGGATCAAAACACTGGTTAGTTGTTCCACTGGCTGTGCTCCTATAGCCTCTCAAACTACTTTCTTCTCTAGAACTTTCTCCTTTACTTTGCATTTGACTCAGTTTTTGAATGTTTCTCTCTCGAAATATTTCGAGTCTTCGTCTCACCTCAATTCAAATGACCAAATTTTGAGTTGTTCTGTGCTGATCATTATGTCGGCCAGAGACGAGTAAGAACCTCTCAGTCTAATCAAGAACACAGACATGTAAAACAAAGAATATAGGGACTTCCCTCGTGGTCCAGTGGTTAAGAATCCGCCTTCCAAGGCAGGGGACGCAGGTTCAATACCTGGTCGGGGAACCAAGATCCCACATGCCGCTGGGCAACTAAGCCCGGGCGCCACAACTACAGAGAAGCCCGCGCACCGCGATGAAGGATTCCGTGTGCTGCAGCTAAGACCCAACGCAGTCAAAAATAAATAAATAAACTAAAAAAAAAAAAAGAATACAATAAAGTTGAGGGGAACTTCCCTGGCAGTCCAGTGGTTGGGACTCTGCACTTTCACTGCGGGGGGGCAGGGGTTCGATCGCTGGTTGGGGAGCTGGGATCCCGCATGCTGTGCGGTGTGGCCAAAAAAATAAAATAAATTTATAAAGAATATAATAAAGCTGATGCCACAATGATTAAAAAAGAGAGGTAGCTCAAGAGGGAATGATTAACTACTCAGAAGCAAAGGGGACCAGCAAGAGCAGCATGGGGCTGGGTTTTGATGTACACATCAGCATTTATTTCCTGGAGCTGGGAAGAGGATATATATTTGAGAAAGGAGGGAACAGAAAGTGCAAGGCATGGAGGCGTGAAGAACAGAGAGGTATGGGTTACTGAGAAGCGGGAACTCTTCCCTTGCCCAAGTTCTCTGAGGACATATGTTTGCTGGCTCTTAACTCCTCCACTGGGTCCATCTCTTAAGTTTGGCTGTTACCACTTTATTGCTTCATTCCCTCTACACACAGCACTCCCCCACACACACACCCACCTCGTATAACCCTCCTTCCTTCCTTCCTTTCCTTCCTTTTATGGGATTTTTGTGTGTGTTTAGGCCCTGGATTTAATTTAGTTGGATCGGACTGTAGTAATAACGTTTCTGTACGTTTGCCCAGAGGCCTTCAGCTAATGGGTGTATTCTTCACAGGCCAGTAAACAGATGAATAAACCAGCATGCTGCCTCTCATCCCTGTCTCCCTTCTCTTTCTTTGCATTCTACCCATCGTCCCCTGATTGGAGACCTCTTTGTAAAACTCACATTTTCCTGGATGTCTCAGACATTAGATTGCCTACATTAAGTCGCTTCTTCACCTGCCCGTCAATTCCATGGAGGACTTTCCTGCATCCTCGACCCGCAGGAGATCCACCCTGTGTTGGATGAGTATGTGGGCTGCTGCCCAGGGAGTTTTTCCCCAGGGTCAGCGAGAACCTCGGAAGAGTCTAGGCTCACATCTCTGGATGGCAGTTGCTCATTCCTGACCGTGGCTGCTGACTCTGACTTGATGTAATTAAATGATAACCACCAATGAGAAAAGTAAATCAGAGGATCTCTAAAACTGGGGGTCCAAGCGGAGACTCTGAAAACAAACAGGGACTTGTGCTAGAAGGGGCCACCAGAGCTGCCATGAACAAGACATCACCCCAAGTACTTTCAAGTAAACGGCATCCTTGAATGACCAAGAAAGACTACATGGTGGCTTCTGCTCTTCTGCCAGTTCCTGCCGTGCTTCCTTGTTTCCTCTCCCTTCCTTTCTTGCGAGGTCCTGCTCGCTGCCTGCCTGCTCCCCCTGCCTTGCTCTGAACATTTTGTTCCTGTTTTTACTGCCCTAACTTCAGACTCCCCCTTGAGACCCTAGGAAGGCGCCCCCTCCTACTGCCTGGGGAGGCCTTCCTAAGCTACAGTCTCTGGCTGGGAGCACATTGAGGTCATTGCTGTCCCTGCCAAATGACTGGCCTGAGTTCAGTTTCTCCATCTGTCTGTGCTTCATGGAAAACATGAGTGTGGCTCTAGGCTCTCCGTTGTAGGCCCTGCCTCAGTTCTGCTTTGCGTCTGCTTTTGTCTCTTCCCCCACCCCTGCCTCCCTGCCTTTTCTTGCCCTGGCTCTCCCCAGACATCTGTTCTGTAGCCTCTGCATTCTCATTGTGGAACAGGTGGGAAAAGATCAAGTTCTGGACAGGTCCGACCAGGAAGAGCTGGGTTTTGTACACAGATTTGTTCTGGGGACTGACCAGAACCCATGTATCTCAGAGATGGAGAACGTATAGCTTCCTAAGAGAAACCAGAGGTGCTATTGGCTTACTTCTGACTATGTCCATAGCTCTTCCTTGCTCGTGACAGCTTCCTTCCTTCCCTCCCTCCCTCTCTTCCTTCCTTCTTCCCTTCCATCATTTACTCTCTTCTTTCTTTTAGTCTGTAATCCATTAATACTATCTGCTCTGTCTACCTGTACACTTCTCTAATTTAGCTCATCAGGGAAATACAAAATATAGACTAAAGAAGCTAACAGATAACTTGAAATTTACACACTGCAAGGACACGTAAGGGCAACCATTCTTCAGATTTGAAGTTTCTGTAATTCAAGTTTATTCCTCCGAAGTGGAGATGTTGTAATGGTCTAAGCACTAGAGTTTCTAGGAATAAGAGTGAAGACAAAGTTTTTATAGCTCCTGGATCAGGGAAAACATTATGTACATATTACGTGACATGAAGGAAAGTACTGATGGAAAATAAAGCAAGCAGAATGAACTTGGCCCCAATTTTCTTTGGGCTTCTGATAGCATTTTTGTCCTTAATATTCCAGAAACCAAGATTCTTAATATAAGCTTCAACAAAGACAAAAGACAACATAAGGCTGGAATCTCCTCTCATGGAGCTCCTCCACATTTCAAAAAGATGAGGGTTCTGTGTTCCTTAACTTTTCCTAAGACAGCAGCCCTCCTCTTGGACAAAACTCATGTACTGTCTGTTTGCCTGGATGTAGCAATATATGAGATTCTCAAAGGCGTGTGAGGGGGGCGGGGGTGGTGAGAGAGTCAAACGTGTAGGTCAAGAAAGAGGCAAAGAAAAAAGAGAAACATAAGGATACAAAGAGGGGCTTCCCTGGTGGCACAGTGGTTGAGAGTCCGCCTGCTGATGCAGGGGACACGGGTTCGTGCCCCGGTCTGGGAGGATCCCACATGCCGCAGAGCTGCTGGGCCCGTGAGCCATGGCCACTGAGCCTGCGCATCCGGAGCCTGTGCTCGGCAACAGCAGAGGCCACAACAGTGAGAGGCCCGTGTACCGCAAAAAAAAAAAAAAAAAAAAAAATCCGCCTGCCAATGCAGGAGACATGGGTTCGAGCCCTGGTCCGGGAAGATCCCACATGCCGCGGAGCAGCTAAGCCCGTGAGCCACAACTACTGAGCCCGTGAGCCACAACTACTGAGCCCGCGCACCTAGAGCCTGTGCTCTGCAACAAGAGAAGCCACCACAGTGAGAAGCCCGCGCACCACAACGAAGAGTAGCTCCTGCTCGCCGCAACTAGAGAAAGCCTGTGCACAACAGTTAAGACCCAATGCAGCCAAAAAATTAAAAAATAAATTTAAAAAAATAATAAAAGGATACAAAGAAAATTTTTGGTGTGGAATTCTGAAAGGACAAAAGTGAGAAAGGGGTTTAGAGGAATGATTCCAATATGGAAGATGGCCAGAAAAATAGAAACAGATTCTGGGCGCGTGACCGGAGGGGGCTGAGGAGCTGCTCTTTAGGTAAGAAGGAACCCAAGGAGAAAGGGAGGCTGGAGCCAGAACGTGGCTCACGGAAGGAAGGCAGATATGAGCGCCAGCCAGCCCTTCAAGGGAGGAGCAGCACATCAACGTGGTCAGAACCTTCGGAATGAGGGTGTGAGTGACTGCAAAGCCCCATCCCCCTTCTCCTCCCAGCCTCATACTGTAGCACAGCTTCAGACTCTCTAGCCCGGCTTTCTCCCTCCCTCCCTCTCTCTCTCTCTTCCTCGCTCTCCCTCATCTCATTGTTTCAGAGTAGGCCAAATTTGAAGTCCTTTCCAGGGAGTGGCCCTGTTCATCTTACTCTCCAGCCAAAGTGGAACAGAGTGAGAAGGAGAGAGACACATTCAACAACCAAAGGACTCGGTGGAAAGAGCAGAGAACCGTAAACAGTGAGTTGTTTTGATTGTCTAAAACCCTAAATAGACAGGGGTAGGGAGTGTGTGTGTGTGTGCGCGCGCGCGCGCGCACGCGCGTGTGCGTGTGTGTGTGTGTGTGTGTGCGTGTGTGTGTTTTGAAAGGCTGGAAGAGGGCAATGGGGAATGTCACTGACTTAGAATTGAACAGACATCCCAATTATCCATGGAATCCCAATGAGGAGACACCAAGATGAGCAGATGATATTAAAAAGCCACAGATTTCAAAACAGAAGATTAGACACTAGGGTTGAAAGACGCCACAGGTCGGGGGTCATTATAAACCATTTACAGTATAAAATTTCCTCTGACTTGGTAGGAAAAAAGCAAAGAGAATAATGGCAAATGATCAAAGAATAGAATTTGAAGGAGAAATGTTGAGTGAAAGAGAGGAAGGGTCTGAGACTTATGGGGCACTAGGAAAGTTCCTGGGAAGATGCAGAGACAGAGATCCTACAGATATCCTTGCCTGCAATTGAAATCTCTACTCTCCCCGCCCACCTGTCAGATATGCTGCTTTTGGGACCCAAAGTGCTGCTGTTTCTCACTGTACTCATCATTCCCTCTGGTGAGTCCCTACCTTTTTTTTCTCCCTAAAATGTCATTTCCTCAGATGTGGGTGGAGGTGTATGTTAGAGGTTTGATGGAATGAGGCTGAAGGGGAAGAGGAGAAGAGATGCTTGCTATTGAGCTCTAGAATTGCCATTAAAGAGAAGAACACGGCGAGTTCCCTGGTGATCCAGTGGTTAGGACTTGTCACTTTTCACTGCCGTGGGTTCAATCCCTGGTCGGGGGAACTAATATCCCGCAAGCCGGGCAGTGAAGAAAAAAAAAACCCAAAGGATAAAGAAGCTGATATATACAAATGCATACACAAACATATAAGGATCACCTCACAAGAAAGTCAAGTTTAAACCGTGAAGGAAAACAGTGAATATATACACCTAAGAAACACTAGTACCAGCCTACACACAAGCAGATTCACACGCACACAGAAAATATGTTGCCACATCTATACACAAATGAAAAATGATCTTCACAGATTTCAAAGAATCGAACTAGAAGATTGACCACAGAAAGTGAACCTTGGCTTTCAAAAAATCCTACTCTTTTTTTTTTTTTAATTCGGCCAAATGCAGACTGTGAGATGATAATTTTTGGACTTGTTCAGTAGTGCAGTTAACAGGGGTTGGCTGTGGGGACAGAAGGATGGGACATCAGAGAGTCTGCCGGCCTTCTGTGTGGATCAGGACCCTACCCCTTCTGGCTGGACTGAGGGCAAGAGGGCCTCTTGAGTCAGGGCATAGCAGAGCTCGCCTTTGTTCTCAGGAATCTGCTCTCTTTGAGTGTTCCCAAGTCTGTGTGTAGCACTAACGCTCTGAATACTTTTACATTGAGCTCTAACAGAAATAAAACACTGAAAGATAAAGTACAATTTTCCCATCATTTTCTGGTTCATCTTATACAAGCTTTACGGGGTATAGAGCTGGACTCATTCACATACATTTTCTCCTTCCTTTGATACAGACTGGACACCCCTAGGGGTCAACAGCCAAAGAGGAGGTAGGTGAACGCTTGGAACTGGGCTCTGATGAGGTTCTTATTAGGACAATGCAGCCGAACGGTTAGAGTTCAGGAATTTGTAGTACAACACAGAGATGCATTGCCAAGGTGTGGGAAATAGGATCTAATTCACTAGTTCAACAATCCTATTATCCTGGTAATTGCCTGGTGGTCCAGTGGTTAGGACTATATGCTTCCACTGCAGGAGGCACGGGTTCGATCCCTGGTCGGGGGACTAAGAGCCCATTCATAAAACATTCTTGTTCTCTTTTGAACTACTGAAATAACTTTCCCCAGACCTTCTCTATGTCCGTCTCATTTCCACTCCCTTGGAAAATGCCCACAGATCCTAACAGAAAACATTTTCCTAACCATGTAATAGTGGAGAAACTAAAATGCAGACCTAAGAAGTCTTCCCAGCACCAGAGCATCTGTGGCACAATCAGACAGAACCCAAAAGTTCTGGCTTCCAAAGGGCCACTTCCTTCAGCTTGATGAAGGATACTCTCATCAACATTCCCAGGCTGCCTCCAGGTACCTAACATAAGTTCTCTTGTTTTTCCCAACCCCTGAGAGCACTGCAGTATGCAACCGGTTAATGGGTCAGAAACCAAATGAGTGGGTCACAACTGGGGCTTTTAATGAGTTAGGATAGACTAAAATAAAAATAGAGTACACTGCAAGTACATTACCAGAGTAAAGTATTATCTTATTAAACTTGTTTCAGTTATCTTTGTGTATACTGAGGCACAATAGCATTTCTTACTGTGCATCCTGGTAGAGAAGCTAAAATATAGAAAAGCTTCTTTTTTTTTCTCTCTCTGTTGTGGGTACGGAGGTCTGAATCCCTACATTTTTGAACCTAGGTCATAGTCAGCAGTAGCAAAACTAAAAATCCAAATTCCTTTCTTTGGGCTGGTTAAGGTCCAGTCCTATTTTATGATTTGTGATGCAGAAATAGTACAAGAAATGATGAAAACGTTCCTTCAGGGAACACTCACGAATCCTTAATAAAGCATTCAGATGGTGGGAGCTCATGGAAAAGGTGGGTAAACTGAGGAATATACAGAAAACTAGTACTCTGCCTGGAATTCTGAGGAGACAGCCAGGATACTCTCAAACCCTTTGTTCGCCCACTGCTCCCTCTGTTTCTGTGCGTGGTTGGACCGGAATGTAGCTGGAGAGAATGGGAAACAGGGCAGGATAGGGCTGCACCCCGGGGAGAATCCACTCCCTTCTTACAGCTTCTGGAATGGTTCAGGTCAGTGGCTTTTCAAATATCCTGTGGGACTGGAGCAGACTTGAATTCCTTTTATCAAAATTTGTTCCGGAAGACAAAAGCTTATACTGAGTGTTAAAGATGAGGCTGTTGTCAATCTGATGACCTTCTATCCGGATTTTTTTTTTTTAAAAGGATGAGTTAAGGAATAAGCAGGGGAAATTCCTTCAAAATGTTTTGTGGGGCTTCCCTGGTGGCGCAGTGGTTGAGAGTCCGCCTGCCGATGCAAGGGACGCGGGTTCGTGCCCCGGTCCGGGAAGATCCCACATGCCGCGGAGCAGCTGGGCCCGTGAGCCATGGCCGCTGAGCCTGCGCGTCCGGAGCCTGTGCTCCGCAACGGGAGAGGCCACAACAGTGACAGGCCCGCGTACCGCAAAAAAAAAAAAAAAAAACAACGTTTTGTGTATTGCTTCTAGTGCAAGGATCAGTAACTCTGACATGTTTTATAAAAATGCTATTCTCACCAGATTTTAAATCTAACATTTATAAGCTGACCTCAAGGCAAACTGTGATTTTGCTGACCTCTAGTGGGTAAAACAGATTATGACTCTAAGCCATTTACAGTGAAGGTTAATTACCGGTGGGATGGTTAACAAACATTTAGCTCTTCACACCGCTTTGTTATGTTGCTTTTTAAAGCAGAGACTATTTGTTTCCGGAGTTGCTGTTATTTACAGTTTCAGATACAGTTTTCTTAGTTTATCCAAATAGCTTCCACCTTAAGACCTGGACCATTTTTATTTCTTCCCCTCCGGCATTTACTTTCCAAGGATCAACAACAAGGCATTTCCTCTCCCCTCTCTTTACCTCACTTATCACTGAGCATCAGAAAACTACCAATGTTACCTTTTGTGAACACTCTTTTGTGTAAAGTCTATCATCAGACTGATATCCAATTACATCCAAATTATGAATATCAAAATCACAGTCTGCTTGAAACAGATTCAGACAGAACGAACTTATGGTTACCAGGGGGGAAGGGATAGCTAGGGAGTTTGGGATTGACATGTACACACTGCTACATTTAAAATGGATAATCAACAGGGACTGTATACTGTATACAGGGAACTCTGCTCAATATTAAATAACCTAAATGGGAAAAGAGTTTGAAAAAGAATAGATACATGTATATGTATAAGTGAATAACTTTACTGTACACCTGAAACTATCACAACATTGTTAATCAACTATACTCCAATATAAAACAAAAAGTTTTTAAAAGTCACAGTCTGTTTGAGAAAAACAATTTTCATTTTAAATAAGTATTGCAAAGAGGTCATCAATCCATTATAATTATTAACAAGCTCTATGACCTTGTGTGAGTTATTTATTCTCCTGGTCCTGAGTTTTACCATCTGTAAAAACAAGTACATAGTAATCCCAAATTAGCTGTATCTGTTATTATATGCTAGGATGAAGAAGTCATTCTTGCAGTCCAACACTAAACCGAAGTCTAACCGAGAAAGGGCGTGCCTGTGGTGGACTGTCTAATGGCACATTCATTCCTCTAAATAAGGAGCACACAGGGAGAAGGACTCTCTAGTGTTAGGACTGTACAGGTATATTTATGGAAGTAGGAAAGTGTGACATTTGTTTGGGCTACAGGGGAAAGGACTTAGGCTGGGAAGCAAAGAAAGAAAAACACTGTGGGATCTTACTATGAGTCTACTGTGCTTGTCAATTTCACTTACTGGGAGTGCAAGTGTAGGGGTGGGGGACAGAGAACGCTCAGAAAATGTTTCCCGATTGTTTTTATGCAGATGATGTGACTCCAGTGACTCCAGAGACATTCACAGAAGATCCTAGTAGGATACTCTTTTGTTTATTTCTTTGCTTTCAAACTGGGGATAGAAGGGTTGAGGTCTGTACATCCTTCCTTAAAGGAAGACTAGAACAGCAAGTCCCCTGCATACAAACCTTCAAGTTGCGAACTTTCAACTTGAACATTCTCATGTCCAATCACCTAAGTGAGTTCTTGTGTCTGGCGTACATTGTCACGTGTGTGCATCCTCTACAAGTGGATGTGCTTTTGTGTACTTTACTGTACGGTACTGTATAGAGTACAGTAATACAGCATCTTTATTTCAAGCCCAGGATGTCCAGAAGCAAGTGTAAAAGCAGCAGTGATATAGCTGGTACTACTGTACTTTACAAGGTACTGTACGATTAAAAATGTTTATTTTTTGTGTTTGTTTTTTATGTATTATTCGTGTGAAAAGTATTATAAACCTGTTACAGTACAGCACCACATAGCCGATTGTGTTCGTTGGGTACCTAAGCTAACTTTGTTGGACTTACGAACAAATTGGACTTACAAAGGTGCTCTCGAAACAGAACTCATTTGTATGTAGGGGACTTGCTGAGGTTCAGAACCCTGTTGTCTATCTTAGGTGCCACCGAGGGCTCTAAACACGCCCAATCTTTTTATCGCTCCCTTATATTTTCCCCAAGAGTCCACATTCTTTCACTTCAATCTTGCCTCCTTTTAGATCATCATCCCTTCATCCAGCTCCTCTTTGCTACTTTTCCGACTTGCATTTTTCATTCCCTATGTTGTATCTTTGCAGATCTGGTGAATGATCCTGCTACAGATGAAACAGGTAGGTTTCACTCCTACAGGTATGTTTCATCTCCTTAAAGATGGCATGATTCTTGTTAATATTCACAATTATTTATTCCAGCTCTTGAATTAATCATGTATTTTTATCACAGGGAAAGGGATGTTGTTCAGTGACGGTGGGATAAAAGGAAAGAATCCTGCTAGTCCTCTAAAAACAGGAAGCAAAGTGGATTAATAGCTTAAAAAGCATGAATTAAAGTCTTCCAAAAATTAGCATCATGTCAACAGGGCAAATAATATTCAAAAAATATTTAATTATTTTCAATTAACTTTATTCCCTCGGACATAATACACAAACCCAGCCACAGTCTTGACTTTGTCCTGTTATCTATATTCTTCCCTCTTGCCTTCTGCCTTCCCCTTTGCCAATTCGAAACCCTCCTCACACCGCTGTTTTGTGCCTTTTCAGTTCTGGCCGATATCAAGCCTCCCACAGATGACCTGGGTAAGTTCAGATCTGGGATCCCAGGGCCACCGGGCCCGTTCTGGTCTTTCCCTATCCCCCATGACAGAAGGCAGTATGGCTGGTGAAGGATCCTAATTAGGGCTACCAGTTTATGTAGCACAATTGTCCAACAGTATAAGTTTAATTAAAGACATTTTTGATCCCCTAACAAGCAAGAACTGTGCGAGGGGTTTGATACACAAAATACCAAGACTTGATTTTTCTCTCCAAGTTTCTGAGACTGGATGGGTAAAGGTAAGACAAGGGTGAACAAAACTGATCTTCTTCTAGATATCTTTTGTCTAGTAGACGAGATAGACAAAGGAATGGATAACCTTATTCAGTTTTACAAATGCTATAATCAGGATAAGCAAAAGAAGCTGTGGAAGACTCAAAGAGTCCTTGACTATACTTTGTGTTGGGAGTTAGGAAAGGCTTTTATGGAAGGCATATTGACTAGGTTGATTCTTGAAAGACAAGTGAATAGAAAGGGGAAGAGCTTTTAGGTAAAGAAAACAATATGGGCAAAGGCTTAGAATGGAAATGAAAACCAATCAGAGAATAATGCATGCAAAGGAAGGTCCTAAGCAGATTCATGAACTGGAAAGCCAGTGAGAATGCTTTTGCCTAGTCCCAATAAAATATGATGGCCTGAACTACGTTAGAGGTAAGGGAGAGAAATGAGCTGTCAGCGAGCAGGGACTGTTGAGATGATGTCCAGTTTTCTATTAGGTAGACGGTAGCTATTGGGTGGATGGTGGTACCAATGTGAATATTGGTGAAGGGGAAAGATAAGGCAGTTTGAGATATGGAAGGATCTTTTTAAAAAAAAAATCCATGAACTCTTCCACAAAAATGGCAGTTGGATTTGTAGGTCTTGAGCTTATTAGGAGAAAGATCTGGGCTAGACATATAAGTTTGAGAATTCTCAACATATAAACCTGTAATTGAAACCATGCGACAGATATAGCATTCTTCCTGTGGTATCCTATAAGCAACCCTTCCAAAGACATTTTTACAGATAACTCCCGTGGTTAGTCTATTTCCTCAAGACTCATCTTACTCCTTGACTTATTCTCCATTTTACAAACTTCGCTGGTATTTAACCTGCCCCTAGGTTAGGGTCGGATGTGACTATGGCCCTTGCTATTCTTTACCAAATAACTTTTATCCAAGAACCCATGATGATGTATCTAGAGCTTCCACAGCAGAATAATAATCTTTTCTCCCCTTAGCTCCAGGATGACGCTCTTCTGAGCATGGCTCGTTGCCTTGTGTTTCTACTAAATTTGCCTCTTGATAGAAACAAAGATATTCTCAATACAATGAGTTTCTCAACTCTCTAGGAGAGAAAGGAGAAAGACAAAAATCATTTAAAATCAGGTTAAATCTCTTCAATTTTGTGGATCAAAACACCCCATTATGGGTTTTCTTTTAGAAGTGGCTAAAAAAGAGTTATTAATTCATCTACTATGGGTGCCGCACATGGGTCTCAAGTAAGGCAACATGACAGTTACAGGGCAGTGACTTCTAGAAGCAGGAATAACTGAATAAAATTTTTGCCTTCTAGCCTCGCCCGATAAAAATACCACCACAGGTATGAATGTCTTTTGCGTGTCTTTTTTTAAGCTTTGTTTTTCCTTCCTGAGAATTCCTTGTCCTTGCTCTTGGGAGGATACTTGGTACATCTTCTAGTTTATTTCCAATTCTATCTCAAAGCGTATTTGTAATACTCTTCATTATCCTCCCACCCCACCCCACTGTTTTACGAGCTCCTGTTCTAAAAGTCATGGGAAAAAGATGGGACCACCGTTGCATGGTCCCAGACCAGTCTTCTCCCTAAACTACCTTTGGACACTACCTGTTGGTTAGTGGGTTGGGAAGTGACTGCAAGGACTCCATATGACTGTAGATGTCATGCTTTCTCTAATGTACTGATAATTCTGATGTGCAGATAGGGTTGAAAACCCCCCAGAACAGAGAAACAGTGACCCACCTTAGAATTCAAATTCTTCAGAATGGGACTGCTAGCATTTGATATTTCATGTTGCCACCTGTATAACCCTAGAAGGATTTTTTTCCTAGAAGAGACCTCAGGGACTATTTTAACCCACTTTCCTTCCAGGTAGGGAAGCACCTAAATTTCATTTTTTAGCCAACTTCTATTATTGCTTTGTTTTGGTGACAGGAAGAACATGCCCCCAACTTACAGTGATCCCCTGTAGAGATTACTTTGTAGGTTTTCCCCAGCTCTCTCTCCCCTCCTCCATCCCCTTAACCCTTTGTTCATGCCTGTTTGTTATGCCTCCCCGTGTTTTTTATGTTGGGCCTCTTCAGAGTGCCGGGATGAGAAATTTGCCTGCACAAGACTCTACTCTGTGCATCGGCCAGTGAAGCAATGCATCCATCAATTATGCTTTACCAGGTAAAGGTCCCAGAACACCTAGAGAGCATCGTCCATGATACTGTGGAATTTCAGTCTTTGGAGGGGCAGACGTTTCTTAGCATAACCCTCTTAGCTACTCCTGAAGGTGCCAATGAGCACGTGGAGTATGGATTGAGGCACACAGAGAACAGTTTGACTAATAAGTGTAGACGCTAGAAGGCAAAGGAAGGTGGGGGCTGGAGGCAGGATCATCATAAGGGAAACTCCAGTCTATCAAATGTACCACCTCACTGAAAAAGGCTGGAGCTAAACATCCAAGTGTGAAGGTAGAAAATAGTAGGGAATGGTGGGGAGGAGTATGAAGCTTGAGTCTAGGTGGAGTGTGCAAAGTGTCACCAAGAAGAGTGATTGATCCCATTCCCGTCTCCTACACTACTTGGGGAGGTGGGGTGGGGCGGGGCGTGTGAGGAAGAAGTCTGAAACACTTAAGGAAATCCAGATAAGGGGAGAACAGATAGGGAAGAGTGGGACACACAGGAGTTGAAGAGGCATCGCAGGCCCGAGGCTAGATCTCCCTCTCAATGCTTTTTCTATCTCCTTCCTGCACCGTGACATTTGCGCTGGTGGCAGTTTACGGCGTATGTACATCATCAACAATGAGGTCTGCTCCCGTCTTGTCTGTAAAGAGCATGAAGTTATGAAAGGTAAGACTGGCTTTTTAGTGGGGAGGGACAGTAATGAGAGTGATAACTAGGCACAAGACGCTAACAGATCCGAGGTCTGGTTTTGCAGGAGGGCTTTAGGCTATTCCCTGACGTACAATAGCTCCCGTTCCAACACGTTACCCCAAATAAACAATCTAAGGAAAGCAGTACGCTTACTATATACACAACCCTAAGAAAAGCACCCCTCCCCAGATCTCTTTCCAACTAGACAGTAACCCCTAACTTCTCTTACATAGAGATAGAAATTTCAGATGCTCTGGTTGCTTTGA
Organism: Stenella coeruleoalba; assembly: GCF_951394435.1. NCBI lineage: Eukaryota > Metazoa > Chordata > Mammalia > Artiodactyla > Delphinidae > Stenella > Stenella coeruleoalba. The sequence continues at coordinate 94,835,670 of NC_137157.1, forward strand.
AGATTATTCACCAGACTTCTAGATGGAAAGCCAAGTCAGCCATTAAAAATAACAGTCTCTACTCATCTGCAGCCACGTTCATAACTCTGGGGGCGCGGGGAAAGCCACTGATTTGGAGGCAGTAGCATTTAGATATGTGAAAAATCAACTGGACTCCTAGATACCAGCTACCTTTTAAACATTCCACCAATTCCAAGAACCATTTACCTTGCTTATTGTGAAATGTCAGAGGTAGAGGAAGGTAGAAAGATTTTACAAGGGTCCAGAGTGTGTGGTTATAGACTGTGCATGGTGGGAAAAAAGATATTTGTCACCTTGCCCCTGGCCAGCCCCAAACGATGGCTGTGGTCAGCAAAGACACCACACACGAAAGCCACTCTGACTCAGCAGCCCGCCTTACACCAAGCCCCTGAGTAAGAGCTGTACTTAACTTCGCAGAAGGAAACTTGCTGCTTGCCCCCAATTGGCTCTATGCAAGCCACCTGCAAGGGAAGCACCTTGACATTGAGGATGAGTATTTGGGACTCTAGGCACTTTCAAGTGTCTCAGGGGACTTGCTAAAGTTAGCCATTTTCACATAGTAAACATTTAAATGTATATTGAATGACTGGACCTCCTATTTTTGCTGTTTAATAAGTCCACGATTAGAAGAATTGGGAGCAAGGTGTATAAAGGAAACTAAAATTTACCGACCACCAGTGTGCTAGGTACCTTTGTACCCATTTTTTCATTTTCATACTGACAACTACCTTGTTGAGGTGGGTATTTTAATGCTTGTTTTACAGAAAGGGATAGTGAGGTTCAGAGAAGTTCAACTTTCTGGTAGGAAGTAAATAACCAGTAAGTGGCAGGGCTGGGGTTCTAACCCTGATCCATTTCTCTTCAACCTTTTCACTACACCACCCTGCAGTCTTCCCTTTCCTTAAGACACGAGCGCTTGCCATCTTCCCGCATCCTCATCCCATTATGCTCTGCTTCTCTTCTAGATGAACTTTGCCGTCAGATGGCTGGTCTACCCCCAAGGCGACTCCGTCGCTCCAGCTATTTCCGCCTTCCCCCCTGTGATGATGTGAACTTGCAGAGACCCAGTGGTCTGTGATGTCAAGGAAGAGGAAAGAAAGAATGTGTGGGTGGGAGGGAGAGGGAACTGCTCTAAGAGGGAACTTCTTGTCCAACCATTGTCAGCCAACCCATAGACATGAGTATTTCTTAGACCAATCCCATCGCAATGTCTAGCTTTTGCCCCTACTTCTTGATTTTTCACCCATTTATCTCATTTTTCAGTACTTAAAATAGTCTATAGTATTGCATGGTTTTGCTGCTTCCCCATATCATAGACCTAGTAGATATACCATGTGGCTGGGATACAAACATTCTACATACAATTTCAAGGGAAAATAAACTTCAATAAAATGATTAAAAATAATAGCTAACTACTGAATCTGTTTGAGATAGATCTTAGGGTGGAAGACGTTATCACTGTCTACCTTAACTAACCATGGAACTTTATTTTTCATTCAAGAGTTTCCTAGATTAACCCCCATTCACCTACATAGTCCCCTTTACTTTTATTAATTATTTTGCTGGACTGTCCTAACATTTGCCTGGTAGGTCCTTTTTAGGAGAAGAATTATGGTAATTTTTGTAGTCGTAGAAAATTCTCCAGAGCCGAGTTATACAAGACCAAGGCTAAAGAGAGAGGAGTACACCAGGTATAAAACTATTCAATTTTTCATGCAGTTGTTCAGGCAAGTAGGGCTAGCAAGTCTCATTTACCCACTCATTTAGGGTAGTATGGGGGTTAGCCCACCTCCACAAGTTAATTAGACAACTTAATGTGAAACCATATCCTTGATCCTAATTTCCTTGAGTGGTTGGTACTTCTTTCATCCTCACCACTTACCAAAATCTGTAGAGATGATGTTGTGCAAATGGATTCTAGAGTAGCCTGACTTGGGGCATAAGAAGGGAATTCAGACCTGAACTTTAACACACAAGTATAAAGTTTACCTGATGGTTTACAGGAAAGAGTAAAAGAAACACAATATTCAGGCAACCTGCATTCTAATCCTGGCTCTAGCAGTAACCAGGTAGCCTCAGTGAAGTCATGTTCTCTCATTAGGCCCTGGTCTAATTTCCCCATCTGTAACATGACAAAGTTAAATTTATGTTAGTTCGAAGGTTTCTTTTAACTCGATGGTTTGAGATTTAAATGCATTTTTCGTTTTTCTCAAAGCCTAGATGTTATATGTTACAGAATTCAACTTGGTAAGGGTTGGATTCCTTTCACATTGCGGAAATACTACCTAAATGAGGACAAGATTCTTGCTGTTAAGAAGCAATTTAGTTTAATAGGATTTGCACAACGGATTAAAGAGAAACGCTAGAAGAGCCCCAAAGCATGTAAGCCCTACCCCAATCTCTCAAAGCAAATGTACTCGTATATAGACAGACATAGTCAAGGGACATTGTAGCCACTGTAGAGGCATCTCATAGGCACAGAGTTTCCAAGAATCATTTCAGTCTCTTCATGAACTTGACCCTCCAATTGCCTACTGAACGAGAGGTGGCATTCCCACCAGAGAGCACCCCAATCCCAGTATTGGGTATATTGCAAATTAAACACTTAAAATAAATGTTCCCAATTTCCTTCTCAGAAGACAGTGGTCTTTGGTCTGGTTATTTCTTTTTCTATGTTTAGAAAGAAGACCTGAACTTAGGCTTTAATCCCATTTTGAAAGGTGAGTGGCAGCATCACTCACATTTCTCTGTTCTGCTCTTCTCCATTGTTTCCTCCTTCCCTCCACAACTTGACCACTGGTTCTCCAACATTACAAATCTGTTTGCTCTCCCCCAGACGTGGTCCCCTCTTGGGTCCTCTAGAAAATTCCATTTCTTTTCTGCCTCCTTTAGTCTTACTGGGTGAAGTTCTGTGTTTCACCCTCGCTTTTCTTTTGCATCATCAAATTCCCGTGCTTTGCCGTTTCTCACTGTTCTGATATCCTCTGCCTTTTGTACTCGTCTCTATATGTAAACCAACACTTCTAACTCACTTTCTGTCCTTTCTTTCCTTACCCTTACAAAGGCTTATTTTCCCTCATAACTTTCCTCTAAGAACAGTCCCAGGGCACTTTTGGGGGGTTGCTTTTGGTCCTAGTTCTTTCCCTCTGTCCTTTCTTCCCCGTTTGCAGAATTCCATTCACCTCCTTCTTGCTGCATTTTACTCTCGACCCATTTCAGTTCCCGATGTTCTAGTTTTCTTTCCTTGATCCTCCCCATAAAAGGATGTGAACACATTTCACTCTTTATGGTATTAACATAATTTTTTTCCTGGTGAACACAAGTGACAACCTTCTTAAACAAGGAACTTTAACGTCTTTAATGTTGGAATTAACAGATCGGGTGAAAGTACCGTTAAGCAATTTGTGACTGAATGCCTTCCTGGTACCTTGAAGAGACTCACCTGCCTACTCACCTCACCTAAAAAATAAAGTTTTACTCTTATTTTCTCTTCCAAAATTGAGTTGATCCTGCTCTGAGCCTAACCTTTTCCCATATTTCATGCTTCTGATTAAAGAAAATTCTCCTCCCTCCTTGAATGAAGAAGTTCTGGAAATTCAAGCGTGCACTATACTCTCTAAAAAGAGCTCCTTGCACACTCTCTAAGTATTCATTTGACTCAGATGGTGCAAACCCCAAGCTGTCTCCCCACTTTTGATGACCTCAAGCAGTACGTGTTGCCAGCCACAAGCTCGTCCCTCCCCTGCCTCGGGCACTTGTGGTGAGAGCTGATGTTTAGCCAAATACTTTACACCTGGTCAGAGGTGCAAGCAACTGGCAGTCTCTTAAGGTTCACCTTCCTTCTGTACTGAAGCAGCTGTAACACAGTTAAGAGAGACATCTGAGAAGAAACAGAAGTTGGAGGAGTACCAGATAAGGGGGATAAGGAGATGGCAGAGGGATGATGGGTTGACATCAGAGCAGGGGAACCCGGAGGCTCTGGGAATTCACAAATCTGTCTGGGAGAAGGGAATTTGCAAAGTGTGGTGAAGAGGACCCGAGTTCCATACCGATCCATCTGGAACCTTACAGGGTAGAATGAACATCAGAAGCACAGTGGAGGTGGGGCAGGGCTGTGCTTAGAGTTTCGTCAAATTCAGGGAGGCAAAGATTAGGTTAAAAATACAACACTCCAATAAAAATTGAAATCCTTGGGACTTCCCTGGTGGCGCAGTGGTTAAGAATCCACCTGCCGATGCAGGGAACATGGGTTCTATCCCTGGTCTGGGAAGATCCCACGTGTCGCAGAGCAACTAAGCCTGTGCGCCACAGCTACTGAGCCTGCGCTCTAGAGCCCACGAGCCACAACTACTGAGCTCGTGAGCCACAGCTACTGAAGCTCGCGCGCCTAGAGCCCATGCTCTGCAACGAGAGAAGCCACCGCAATGAGAAGCCCGCGCACCACAACAAAGAGTAGCCCCCGCTCACCGCAACTAGAGAAAGCCCACGCGTAGCAACGAAGACCCAAGGCAGCCAAATAAATAAATAAATAAAAACTTTAAAAAATTGAAATCCTTGTGTGTTTTAGCATTTCTCACTAACTAAACACCAGCGAAAGTGACTTGACTTTCTCTGTGGCAGGGAGAGGAACAGGTGGCCAGTTTTTTTTTTTTCTAAAAACCAGTCAACCAGAGCCACAAGCGGCGTCAGACGACAACTTCTGGGCAGAACCCAAGATGGAAAAGCAAATGTTGTTTATATAAATAGAGGTGCAGAGCCCATAACTTCCTGTTGACAAAATGAGCTTCACTTCACCTCAAACCCTCAATGGTTTTAAAAATAGCTGATAGTCACTTAGTAACGAGCTTTGCAAACCCAGCCTCTCCAGCACGTTAAATTCAAAGCAGGGCTTTTTTGTGTGTGTGTGGTTTTTTTTTTTTTTTGGATAGAAACTGGTGCGGGTGAAGAGAGAAAGAAGGAACTGGGAAGAGAAGGAAGGGAAGAGGGAAGCTAGACCTCCCCTCCCTCCTTGTCTTTCTCGGAAAACCAAACATGGCATCTTCCATGAAGAGCTTGTTTTCTGACCATAGCAGATATGTTGAATCTTTCCGGAGGTTTCTCAACAATTCCACGGGGCATCAGCAATGCTGATATTGCATGGTGCTATTGCATGCAGCAATTCATGGACGAGAAGCTGCCGGGCATAATAGCAAGGATTGGAGACACAAAATCTGAAATTAAGACTCTAAGCATTGGTGGAGGTGCAGGTGAAACTGATCTTCATATCCTCTCCAAAGTGCAGGCTCAATACCCTGGAGTTAGTATCAACAATGAAGTTGTTGAACCAAGTGCTGAACAAATCACCAAGTACAAAGAGCTTGTAGCCAAGACATCAAACCTCGAGAACATAAAGTTTACTTGGCATAAGGAGGCATCACCTGAATATCAAAATAGAATGATGGAGAAAAAAGAACTTCAGAAGTGGGACTTTATTCATATGATTCAGATGCTGTATTATGTAAAAGACATCCCAGCCACCCTGAAATTCTTCCATAGTCTCTTAGCTACCAGTGCTAAGATTCTCATTACTCTTGTGTCCAGAACCAGTGGCTGGGACAAGCTATGGAAAAAGTACAGATCTCACTTACCCCGGGATGACCTCTGCCAGTATGTCACGTCATCTGACCTCGTGCAGATGCTGGACAAGTTGGGGATTAAGTATGAGTGTTATGACCTTCTGTCCACCATGGACATATCTGACTGTTTTAATGACAGCAATGAAAATGAAGACCTGCTTTGGGATTTTTTGACAGAAACCTGCAACTTTAGTACAACAGCACCACCTGATCTCAAAGCAGAAATTATGAAAGATCTGCAAGACCCTGAATTCAGTGTAAAGAAAGAGGGAAAGGTTCTTTTCAGTAACAGTCTGAGTTTCATAGTGGTTGAGGCATATATATCCACCATGAGAATGTATTCAAATACTATAGCTTGAACAATTTTGATCATTCACTTATTTGTGTATTAAAATTATAAATATATCTCATAACATAAACAGAGCATTTTTTCTGATATGTAAACTCTAGAAAATCCCAAGATATTCTTGGACTTCCATGTGGAATCATATATGACACTGCTGGTCTTATCCCATCCCTTCTATCTGTCTACATACCATATAATCTGGAAAAATGAAACAACTAAGTTTCACGGGCTTATTGACAATAAAATCCTTTCCATTCATTGATTACAATGGAATACTAATAAAATATATGCTATGGATTTTTAAAATAAAAAAAAATAGCTGATAACTTTTTTTTTTTCTTTCAATTTGTCCAATCACTTTCAGTAAGATTCTAGCTTTTCCTTAACTCAGGAGTCCTGAAATTCTTTTCTCTGTCTCTGGTGTTCTCCTCTTTCATTCCCTTTTCCTTTTTTCTGTGTGTTTACCCAGCCATAAATCTGTACTCTGTAGTTTGGGGGAGACATTATCGGAGTTCCATACCAATCAATAAGGGTTGAACTCGGAATGATCTCATACATTTGTGAGACTCACCTCCCCCCAACTCTTTTAAAAAGTAATAGATGCACTTTGAGAAAGTATAAGGAACTATTTTAATGGAAAATAACCTGAATTATACTTAAGGGGTTGATGGGCATTGAGGTGTCAACTGTGTCATTATATGTTTTCCTAATATGTTGTTCTGTCCCAAATGGTCAAACACAAGGAGTTACAAAGAAGGGTAGTGAGAACTGCATAGAAAAACCCTCATATATTCATTCATTCTTGAAAATGGGTGAGATTTAGGGGGGAAGGAGAATAAAGTAATATAAATACAAATCAGCCTATGAAAATGTGTAATATTAACATCAAAATCAATGTGAAAACAAAAAAGTACTTCAAAAATGTTCATGTAGGGTTTCCCTGGTGGCGCAGTGGTTGAGAGCCCGCCTGCCGATGCAGGGGACACGGGTTCGTGCCCCGGTCCGGGAAGATCCCATATGCTGTGGAGCGGCTGGGCCCGTGAGCCATGGCCGCTGAGCCTGCGCGTCCGGAGCCTGTGCTCCGCAACGGGAGAGGCCACAGCAGTGAGAGGCCCGCGTACCGCAAAAAAAAAAAAAAAAAAAAAATGTTCATATAAAATCATGCATGGCAGCTCCTTAATTGGCTATTAAGAGAAACCAGTTTGTTTGTTGGAAGGTGAGCTATAACTTAATTGTGTTAAACACCTATGCCCTTTTCTCTGCCATTAGCTACCCAGCATCGAAGGACCTGACAAGGTGTAATAAATTGATAAGTACAATAATTCATAATTAAATTTAATTATGAATAATTAAATTACAATTCAGAAGAATCACAGTATGTTCTAATGACATAAGACAAGAACAATTTCTCTTGCCATGTAAAAAAAAAAACTAAAAATTATATCATCTAAACACAGGGTATCTAGACCCTAAATCAGGTGCCTTTGTATCATCCTGTTTGTTTCAAGTAATATAAAAGAATTGATATTGGTTTCCGGGCCAGTCCTGATTAGCACCCACGTTGTGTGGTCCTAAGGTGATAACCTCTGTTATAACTGTAAATTGGTGGTGATACATCTGCCTTATGAGTCGTTCTGGGGATTAACAAGACCACGTCTTCAAAGGTTTGGCGCCTGTAAGACTATTATGTAGTAAAACTATGGGACTTTTTTCCTAGTTAAGCCGATTGGTTTCTCCCTAACTGTCCTTGAGTAGGTTGACTCTCCTTTCTTTCTCTTGTGACAAAGTGAGATCACCCTTGTGGATTAGCTTTTGCGTGGAGAGGTATGGAAGCCTGCTAAGGGTGTACAATGCCACTGATGCTAGTTTCTCAACAGTTTGAGCTTCCTAATTTAAATTTAATTTTTTAAGTATCCAGAAATCTTTTAGCAGGGCAGGTTCGTTTTTGTAGCAGCGGCTGGCAGGTCGGCCTCTGGTGCTTGGAGAGCAGACAGGATGGGTGGAGCTGTGCAGTGTTCCCTGGGCCTCGCCCAGACACCTGGACACTTTGCAACCCTTGAGAGGACCGGAGGGCAGGACGGTGCCGCAGCTCTTGGGGGAGTCCAGAGCCGGGTGATGGAAAGTAAGGATCTTGCCTCTGGCCTTGGGGATGCAACTCTGGGCGCGGCTGCTTCCCTGAAGCGCACACCTGAACTTTGGGCAGGTGTGCATCATCAGTTTGGGGGTTATACTGAGACACGTGCATCGTCAGGTATAACTCCCATAACCACAGCCATTCTGTCTTCCCAGTCAGGAAACTTCGTCTTCCCGACCATCCAGGAAAGGGACAGGGGCAGCTCGTTAGAGCAACTCATAAACAACTTCTTCAGCACAACTTGGCTGAAGGTGGAGTTAGTTGGCCAGAAACCTGTACAGCTTGACAAACAGCCTTCGGGAGACGTCCTGGCCTCGAGCTCCCGGCCCTGAACTCTTCGGTCCTTGTTGTGGCCAAAGTTCCCTCGCATGTTGGAGCCTACTGCTCTGCCGGGTGTTTTGTTTGTTCATTCATTTTAACAAACATCATTATTGCATTTTGAGAGTGACCCTGTGAGGAAGGCAGCAGAGGGATCATTGTTCCTATTTTTCAGACAGGGACCAAGGTTTAGAGAAATGAAGAGCCCCACTGACCAGATGAAATTTAGTGTGGCAGAACCATGCCTGAACTAAGTTCTAAAACTTAGGTTAATGCTCATTCAGTTGCAAAAGGAAAACTCAGTAACATCTTGTTTAGAAATCAGAGGTAGTCTACCAGCTTGCTAAAGGTTTGTAAGGGAATCTAGACTGCAGGCGACCGTTTTGCTTTCATACACCACACGCACTACCCAGCAACTGTGCTTCTCTGGAATTTTGTGGAGACAGCCACTAGTTGTGAGCCATGGATCTGGTTAGAAGAACGTGGGAGAACATGCGAAATGCCAAAGATGGTCATGTTTTTCCTCTTCTCAGAAGGATGGAGAATTAGTTTAGTCAATCTTTTCATCATGGTTTCTTTGATTTCTTCAGGAAATTGAGAAACTGTTTCAGAGCACAAACACTGTGCTAGGCCACATGGGTGCCAATCCTGACTCCATCATTGTGAGCTTAACCCTTCTGTGCCTCAGTTTCCTCATCTGTAAAAGGAGAGCACAATGTCTTTGAACCTGGGGACTATTTTAAGATCAAATGAATTAGATGTTTAGAATAGCACTTGGGGGAACTTCCATGCTGGTCCAGTGGTTAAGAATCTGCCTTCCAATGCAGGCGGATGCAGGTTTGATCCCTGGTCGGGGAACTAAGATCCCACATGCTGCGGGGCCACTAAGCCCGCACACTCTAGAGCTCGCAAAACGTAACTACTGAGCCCAAGCCCGCTACAATGAAAGATGCCCCAATGAAGAGCTCATGTTCCGCAACTAAGACCCGATGCAGCCAAATAAATTTTTTTTAAAAAAAGAAAGCATAGCACTTGGCACATAGGCCCCCACGTCAGTGTGAGTCATTATCTTTCGGTCAACGGCTTTTGAGCCTGGCACAGTGCTGGGGATACAAAGATGAGTAAGACATGGTCTCTTCCATCAATGAGATCAGAGTAGCGTCTTTATTACTCAACTTGTTTCTACTTTCACCTCTTACAATGGCACATGTTTTCTTTTCAGCTTTTATTTTTGATCAGAGATAACGCAATGCTTTAATGTATTCTGTGTTTCCTCTTGTTCAGGGTCAAAGAGATGCTTAAGTTTGTACAGTCCCACCCACAGCCTTCAGTTCCCTGTAAGCACCATGTAAGCAACTGAATTTCCCATTTCTGTCTGGGTTCTTTCTTCCCATTCCCGTTTCTATTCTTTCTTCTCCTCTGTTCCAGGGTATATATCACCTTTGCCTCTCTTATTAAGGACTTCCTCCTCTGCTTTCACATACCAACAGCTGAGAGAATACCCGTCATCACTCTCACCCTTTTTCCGGGTGTTCAGCCCCTTGAAGTCTCTGAATTAATCAGGACTCTTAAAATTTTTTATTTAGGTGAAATTCACACGACATAAAAATAACCATTTAAAGTATAAAATTCAGTGATATGTAACGCATACATTGTTGTTCAACTACCCCCTCTATCTACTTTGAAAACTTTTTTCATCACCCTGAAAAGAAAATCCCATATCCATTAAGCAGTCATAACTATTCCCTGCTCCCTCAAGCGCCTGCATAAGCACCAATCTGCTTTCTGCCTCTCTGGATCTATCTACTCTGGGTATTTCATATAAGTGGAATCATACACTGGGTGGCCTTTTGTGTCTGCCATAATCAGGATTTAAGGTTATCCATATAGGACTTAAGTTACTAATAAGAAGAACTTCTACTTTACTTTTTATGTTGTAGCCATACCTCCTTTAAGGAACCTCTGGGTGGATGTCTAAAGTAACCAGGACGTGTGACAGGTAGGGCCATGCTGAATAAAGGAACCAAGGTGCTGAGTGTACTGAGTTTCTAATTGCGCTGAGGAAATTGACTCTTCCTGTCCTCTGGTAACAAACTGAAGAGATCTTGGTGGTGCATTCAGCCAACGTGTGGATGGGTTGGTGGTGGTGAAAAACATGGGGGTCTTGTTGGGGGGAGGAAACCAGGTTCACACACTAAGGAATTTGATATCAAGTAGCTGTTTCTCAAATCTCAAAGATACTGAATTTAGTTAAATCAACAGTTGATGTGGGAACTTCCCTGGTGGCCCAGTGGTAAAGAATCCACCTTCCAATGCAGGGGATGCGGGTTTGATCCCCGGTCAGGGAACTAAGATCCCACATGCCACGGGGCAACTAAGCCCGCATGCCACACTACAGAGCCCGCGCACTCTGGAGCCCACGCCACAACTAGAGAGCCTGTGCACCACAGCTACTAAGCTCTGGAGCTCACCCACCACAACTAGAGAGGAGACTGTACACCGCAACGAAGGATCCCCCGTGCCGCAACTAAGACCTAACGCAGCCAAAAATAAATAAATAAAATAAATAATTTTTTTTTAAAAAAGAAAAGGTGATGTGATCTAATTAGTAGTGATGGAATGATTATTGCAGAATGCAGTGATCAACACAGATCTTCAAAAAAGGTGAGATCCAAGGAGGAAGAATTTGCCAATATGGTGCCAGGACTTCCTAGAGGGGATGATCTGATACCAATGAGTGTTGGTCACTAGACAGAGTAGAGAATAGCAGTTCTGCAGGTAACATTTAATCTGTTATCCTTACTTCAGAACCTGTCCCTTATTCATTTTAGAGCTGTTTTTATCAAGATTATCTCTACCAGAACTTCCCAGGTGGTGCAGTTTGTTGAAAAGGCAGAGTCCTGGGCTGCACTCCAGAATCACTGAGTCAAAAAAAATCTGCAGGGATTAAACACTGGAACATGCAATTTTATACACTTGCTCAAACCTCAAAGTATGAGAACCTCAAAATTATGCACTCATATTTTATTGCTAATCAGAAAATTTTGAACCATGGGAGGAGTTAACTTTGATGACAATAATTTATTTTTTCAAGTATCTGGCCTCCTTAATATTATCAGATATTAGAAGATACTACTTTTTTTAAATTTTTATTTTATTTATTTATTTGGCTGTGTTGGGTCTTTGTTGCTGTGTGCGGGCTTTCTCTAGTTGGGGCGAGCAGGGTCTACTCTTCGTTGCAGTGTGCGGGCTTCTCGTTACGGTGGCTTCGCGTTGCAGAGCCCAGGCTCTAGGCACACAGGCTTCAGTAGTTGTGGCACACGGGCTCAGTAGTTGTGGCTCGTGGGCTCTAGAGCACAGGCTCAGTAGTTGTGGCGCATGGGCTTAGTTGCTCCGCAGTATGTGGGATCCTCCTGGACCAGGGCTCAAATCCGTGTCCCCTGCATTGGCAGGTGGATTCTTAACTACTGCGCCACCAGGGAAGTCCCTAGAAGATACTGTTTTATAAAAGTAGTTGTTCTTACGGCATACCTTCCCTGCACTAGGCCACATGCAGAGCCACTGATTTTAAATTATTTTTAGCAATCATAAGATAATGATTTCAACTCTTTGGGCCTCAGTGTTCAAATCTGAAAATTGAGATAATAGTTCCTACCTCTTAGACTTAAGTGAGATAATATATGCAACATGCTTAGCACAGAACCTGGCATAAATTAAGTGCACAAAAATGGTTAGCTATTATTACTATTATTTATTCACATTTTATACATGGGGAAACTAAAAAACATATGGCATCAGGCAACACCCAAAGACAATCCACTAGGAAATGGTGGAGACAGAATTCAAGTTTTCATATGTTTGATTATAGAAACCTAACTTTTTATTCTTTCTTGTATGTGTGTGATCAATGAAGCTTTGGTTAATGTTCCCATCAAAAATAACTCTTTTAGACCTTTGACCAACCCCAGGCTTTTGATGAATATTTATTTGTTCTCTCAACCTCGATAAGTCCTGGGCAGCTGCACAGCAGAAGCCGAGTGAGTAATTCCTGTATATGTCCCTCAACTTCTTCATACCCCCAGAGAAATTCAGTAATGTGCCTGGCAGTAAAGTGAGAAAAACAAAAATTGGGAAATGCAGAAGTTGAAGCACTCCAAAAACCACACTTTAGCCCACGTGGAAACCTTTTTGGGCTCTTTTCAAAAACAACAAAGTATCATATTGAACAATCTACCTGGTGTCCAGAAATAGTGGTCTGGGGAGTCATTGTCTGAGCATCTCATCTCTCAGACACCGGAATGGATACCCTGAAGAATTCCCAGGGGGCCTTCTGGCCTCACACACTGGCCATAACGAAACCCCACCACCTTGTTTTGTTCTTCTCATGAAGGTTACCCATGGTGAAGTCCAGATGTCCAAGACTTAACTCAGACACCAGAGGCACAATTTCCAAGTCATGTTGTTTCTGTGGTTTTTAACTTTTCAAGAGAAGTTGGTGAGGGGAGAGGGTAGTTAGTAAGGAAAATAACTTTCAAAATAGCTGAAGGAAACCTCACAAAATTGTTTCTTTTAATCTCACTAACTCCAAATCTCCAGGAATGAAAAATGCTATTGTCATCATAAGAGATGTATTTTTCCTTCCTTTAACAGAAGAAAGGTGAGCAGGAACAACAGATTTCTGAGAAATAAAGTTATTTCCTTATGCTGGATGAATCATGCCTCTTTAATAATTTTTTTACAGCCATTATGCAAGTTATTTAAGTCTCCATTTTGTTAGAAAGCATTCCTTAAGCAGCTTATATGAACTGTGAATGTCATCTCATTTTTATCTGTCATTATTTTTTGTTATGAGCCATCACTCAAACCAGAATAAGCTACTTGTTACTAAAACGTAGGAAGCCCATTCCTACAGTCCTGCCTTTATGTTTTCTGCCCCTTGGAGAGAGGATGAGAAATTTTATCAAGCATATTCATGTATTCCAGATACCTTGCTTTCTCACTCACACAGTAAAGCTAAGTAGATTCTTGGAATGACTTTGCGAAGAATTCTTTCCCAACATCCTCTGTTTCACAGGTGAAAGGTCCAGTTGTAGGGCCCAAGTCTATCTTCAAGACTGTTCTCCAGAAACTCTCTGGTCTGTACACTTTATTTATTAAAATTTTATACATTCATCAGAGTCTCAATCAAGAACTAGGTCTAGGGCTTCCCTGGTGGTGCAGTGGTTAAGAATCCGCCTGCCAATGCAGGGGACACGGGTTCGAGCCCTGGTCCGGGAAGATCCTACATGCTGTGGAGCAACTAAGCCCGTGGGCCACAACTACTGAAGCCCACGTGCCACAACTACTGAAGCCTGCGAACCTAGAGCCTGTGCTCTGCAACAAGAGAGGCCACCGCAATGAGAAGCCCGTGCAGCGCAACCAAGAGTAGCCCCCGCTCGCCGCAACTAGAGAAAGCCCATACACAGCAACAAAGACCCAACTCAGACAAAAATAAATAAATAAATAAATTTATAAAAGAGAAAAAAAAACTAGGTCTATTATGAAGCTTTAGATTACGGAGTCTCTCCTTCCTCTGAGCTCATGGCACCGAGTGGGCAATGGTGTCCTGTTAATGGGATTAAACAAGAGGGTAGGAGACCACTGTTTGGGATGCTTTAGCGAAAATTCTCTACAAAGAATTGTGGAATCGTTGGTTCTCTATTTGTTTTTCCCATTGAACTGTCCTATAAAGAAGAGTAAAAATAAGAAATGCTGAGTATCTGAGGCTATAATCTCAAACCGCCCCCCATGTTGGGCTGAAATTTCCCTGGAATCTATGTTTTCTCTTTTACATGATCCTCTATTTACCTGTGCGTCTGCCAGATGTGGGCTTACTCTTCACACGGGGAGAATAAAAATTGTTGAAACCTTCCATGTCATGAGGAATTTTACTTTTTAAATGGGGGTGATAGAGGGTAATGGGGAAAGGCATAACTGTAAGGAAAACTAACATGCATATTATATTCTACTCTAAATAATTTTAAATACGAACACCATTTTCCCCATATCTTCGGAAAACTTTTATGCTCTAGGATAACATGACCTGTTTATCTTGTAGTTTTGACCTACTCCCTGATATATTGCCAGGTACTCGAATTTAGGTGTAAAGATATGTGTATCCCATTTTGAGAAGCACAGGGCTAGATGAACGCTAAGGTCCCTTCAACTTTGAGATGCTATGATTCTGTCATTTTTAGTCTTTTATTGACACTTAATTTTTTTATACTGTCATTTTAAGTATTGTCTATTTTATTTTTATTTATTTATGTATTTATTTGGCTGTATCGGGTCTCAGTTGCGGCATGCAGGATCTTTCGTTGCGGCACATGGGCTCAGTAGTTTCAGCACGCGGGCTCTAGAGCACGCAGGCTCAGTTGCCACATGGCATGGGGGATCTTAGTTCCCCAACCAGGGATAGAACCCGTGTCCTCTGCATTGGAAGGCAGATTCTTAACCACCGGACCACCAGGGAAGTTCCAGTATTGTCTATTTTAAAGTTTAAACAAAATTATAAATTCCTTTAACTATAATGTGCATAATTGTTCCCCTTCAAAGCTCAGCTTTCTCATAATAGGCCTTCAATAAATACTGAATGAATTTCAGTTTTCAAAGATGCTTTTTTTTTTTTGCGGTACACGGGCCTCTCACTTTTGCGGCCTCTCCCGTTGCGGAGCACAGGCTCCGGACGCGCAGGCTCAGCAGCCATGGCTCACGGGCCCAGCCGCTCCGCGGCATGTGGGATCTTCCCGGACCGGGGCACGAACCCGCGTCCCCTGCATCGGCGGGAGGACTCCCAACCACTGCGCCACCAGGGAAGCCCTGCTTTTTATAAATTACTTATAGAAGCACTTTTTGAGTTGCCCCCGAAGGGATAGAACATCAAAACAAACACAGTAGATATTTCTTCCTCCCACCTTCATTTTCAAGTACTGGATATCTAAAACATTTGTGTATGTTGGAGAGAATCTTCTTTATGTAGCCTATACACTGAAAAGTAAGATTTTCAAAACAGGAGATAGGATACAAAAACGTACATCGACTATTTTGTGTTTATTAGATTCTGCCAACCCTATCAAATCTATTTTATAAAATAGAATAAATATCTGCAGATAATTCTGCTCTGGAAACTAATTTGGAGGAACTGACTTGATGGCCACCTTTCTCTATTCTCTCCCATACTGCCTGGTCTTGTATGTTTCCCAATATGTAGTGTTTTATTTCTCTTTGCTGCCTGGCTAAGACTCACGTTCCATCATTGAACTGAGAGATGGGAAAACATTCTGGCTCAAAGTGGCCAACAGAGACTCTTTTGACAAAACAAAGAGCTCCAAAGTCCATGCTTCAATTAGATTTAGATTTAATTACTCACTAGGCCAACAGTCTACATTTTCTATGTGGGAGAGAAATTGTATCATTTTTAGATTGCATAAGCAATAAGCAATAGATTGCATAAGCAATCTGTTGAGTTTGCCTGACATATGCAGCCAAACCCAATTTTAAAGACACAGTAATATGGGGGAAAAACCCCTCTGTGCAGCTCTGATGAAGTTTTCTAAACTGCTATCGTCAACGGATAATATCTGCAGGGTTGATTTTACCAGCATGACAGCATTGCATGGGTTTTGAAGTAAGGCTGACCATAAAAAGGAAGGAAGGTCTGCTGCATGCTATAACACGGATCAATCTTGAAAACATTATGCAGAATGAAATAAGGCAGACACAAAAGGACGAAGATTGCATGTTTCCACTTATGAGTGTTTAGAATAGGCAAATTCATAGAGATGACCAGGGGTTGGATGGCAGAGGGAATGGTGAGTTTTGCCTGATTATGGGTTTTCTTTTTGGGGTCATGAAAAGTTTTGGAAACAGAGAGTGGTGATGGTTGCACGTTATGAATGCAATTAACACCACTGAATCGTGCATTTAAAAATGGTTGGACTTCCCTGGCAGCCCAGTAGTTAAAGACTCTGCACTTCCACTGCAGGGGGAATGGGTTGGATCCCTAGTCGAGGAACTAAGATCCCACATGCCTCGCACAGGGCAGCCAAGGTGGGGGGAGAGGTTAAAATCCAAGAAAGCACACCAAGCCAAAACTAAACAAAAGAGAAGCATGTGCATCATCAATGGGCCTATTTTCCTATTTCTGGCTGGAACAAAAAGTCATAATTTGAAAAGAGAGAATATACAAAAGGAGCTAATACAGTTTTGCCTAATCATGTGAAGTTACCACCTGCAGTATCAGTGAGGGGTCTTCCCACTGGGGCAGCTAGGAAATTTTTTTCTAGTTTTTGGATTTAAAGATGTTACCATCTCTGAGAATTAATATTTATTATTTGGAAGGGTGTGTGTGTGTGTGTGTGTGTGTGTGTGTGTGTGTTTCTCTGGACAATCGGTTGATAATAGGATAAAAGTGCAACTCATATCTGAGGAAACAAAGGATCACATTTTTCCATGCCCTTGTATGATCCCACCTTGTCTTCTGCTGAGGAACTTTAGTTTTGTTTTTTTTGGCTGTGCTGCAGGACTTGTGGGATCTCAGTTCCCCCCACCAAGGATGAAACCCGCACCCTTGGCAGTGAAAGTTCTGGCAGTGAAAGTCCTAACCACTGGACGGCCAGGGAATTCCTTTCAGAAGAATTTTGAAAACTCTCCGTCCCTATGTTCCTCACTCATCTGTTCATGCCAAAGGTGACCATCTCCTGTCTTTCTGGTGCCCTGAGGAATTATTCCACAGATAATTAGACTTGGAGAAAAGAATGTATAGAGAGGAAGCTTAGATCCTTGGGTGAGAATAACCCATGACAACACAGCGTAGGGTTTTATAACAGAGGAGTGAACGTGAAGACAGGGGAGCAAGGCTAGGAGTGGGGTTTGGTCATGAGCAGAGCTCCTGTGTAGAGTTTAATTCCTTGCAAATATTCAAACTATAGAAAGCCATAATTAATGTATTAATGTATATGTCAATGAATTAATGTACGTGACTTCTCTTTCTCTCACATGTATCATTCCCTTTGGCTCTCCAAACTTCGGTAAAACCTGCTGTACCTTGGGACTTCCCTGGTGGTCCAGTGGTTAAGAATCTACCTTCCAAAGCAGGGGACGAGGGTTCGATCCCTAGTCGGGGAACTAAGATCCCACATGCCGCGGGGCAACTAAGCCCGTGCGCCCCAGCTAGAGGGCCCGCATGCTGCAACTACTGCGCCCACGTGCTGCAACGAATGATCCCGCGTGCTACAACTAAGACCCCATGCAGCCAAATAAAGAAATAAATATTGAAACCTGCTGCACCTTTACAATTTAGTGTGGTTGTACTGGAGGAAAGTCATTGTAAAGGGAAGTGAGGCTTGCCCCACATTCAATCCACCCTCTCCCAGAGAGTCCTTTAGAGTGAACTAGCATCATGCCATCCCCCTCTGGGGACCCACACTGGAGCAAAGAATTCACAATCCAGAGAATCAGTGACCTTGATCACAACTCAGGACCTTACAAGAGAATTCCCCCACCACCAGTTTTCCTAAATTTGTCTAGCTTGTATTTAAAGACTTGGCACAAACCTAACCATAATAAGAATTCAAAGCATTAGCTGTTATTTGAATTAATGCTCACTTCAGAAATTCCCCTTAAAGTTCTGGTATTGATGGGTGAGGACAGGTGCAGGACAAATAGGGAAGGGTAGAGTTCTATGGTTTAACAAAGGATGTGATTAGAAAGTTTCTGAGTTGGGCATGAAATGTAGAGAGGAAACAGCATATACTTCCCTCCTTCCATAATCTAAAAAGGATCTTGACTGAGAGGAGAGCTATCACCACCTCCCAACCAGGAGTGCTCTCACCGGTCCCTCGGCCAGTTAGGTCTCTTGTTATGAGATGTGTACTTTTCTTTCATATTAAACATCACTGTTTTAATTATATATTTACATGTGAATGCAATTACTTACTTAATGTCTCTTCCCCACTTGAATTTAACTTCCATGAGATCCTTATTGGTTTCATTCAACACTTTTTTCAGTGTTTATTATACCAGGTACTATGTACTTTTTTTCCATGTGGGTAAAAAAGAAACAGACCAAAAAATCCTCTTGTCATGGACCTAAGGCTCAATGAACATAGACAATACTGTATTTTAAGTGACATGTGCTAAAGAGAAGTATACATTAGGAAAAGTGAAAAGGAAAGGTCAGGATGATGGGATATAGTTGAAATTTTAGATATGGGACAAGAAAAAGCCTCAACTACGAGGGAGTATTTGAGTAAAGATAAGGGATCAGGGCTTCCCTGGTGGCGCAGTGCTTGAGAGTCCGTCTGCCGATGCAGGGGACACGGGTTTGTGCCCCGGTCCGGGAAGATCCCACATGCCGCGGAGCGGCTGGGCCCATGAGGCATGGCCCCTGAGCCTGCGCGTCCGGAGCCTGTGCTCCGCGACAGGAGAGGCCACAACAGTGAGAGGCCCGCGTACCGCAAAAAAAAAAAAAAAGATAAGGGATCAAGCTGTAATAATATACAGGGGAGTAGCATTCCAGGCAGAAGGGCCAGCAAGTATTCTTTGCTCCTCTGTGTTCTTTGTGCAACGAGAGAGGCATGGCAGGGGCAGGTGGTAGAGGGTCTGGTGACCCACTGTAAGGATGTTGGCTATTATTGAGAAGATGAGGGACCATGGAGAGTTTTGAGAGCAGAGAGACATGAACTAAAATATTTCAGGGGACTTCCCTGGTGACACAGTAGTTAAGACTCCAGGCTCCCAATGCAGGGGGCCCGTGTTTGATCCCTGATCGGGGAACTAGATTCCACATGCACGCTGCAACTAAGAGTTCACATGCTACAACTAAGGAGCCCGCCTGCCACAACAAAGACCCAGTGCAACCAAAATAAAATAAATAAATAAATAAATAAAATTTTTAAATAGAATAAATAAATTAAATATTTCAGAAGGATTGCTGTGCAGAGAATAGTCTGTAATTGAAGAAAGGAAGACCAGTTGAGAGGCTGAATGTCACCATCCAGGTTGTTTAGACCTGGAGGTGGTGAAAGTGGTCAGTGAACAGGATTTGGGCATGGGATTTACTTATTTTTTAATTTTTTTTTATATTGGAGTATAGTTGATTAACAATGTTGTGTTCGTTTCAGGTGTACAGCAACGTGATTCAGTTGTACATATACATGCATCTGTTCTTTTTCAAATCCTTTTCCCATTGAGGTTATTACAGGATATTGAGCAGAGTTCCCTGTGCTATACAGCAGGTCCTTGTTGGTTATCTATTTTAAATATAGCAGTGTGTACATGTCAATCCCAAACTCCCAGTCTATCCCTCCCTGCCCCCACCCCCAGCCTTCCCCCTGGGCATGGGATTTAAAAGGAAGAGAGCAATCAAGAAGACGGCCAGGTTGGCCTGAGCAATGGGAAGAATGACGTTGCCATTGATGCCGTTGAGACAGGGAAGGCAGCAAAAGGAGCAGGTTATATGTTGGGAGAGAGAACAGGTGCTCAGTTTCAGCCGTGTCTGAAATGCCCATCAGACAATCAGATGGAGATGCTGAGGTGGAAGATGGACATACTTGCCTTGAGTTCAAGGGAGAGGTCCAGCCTAGACCTACAGATTGGGGGGATCAGCAATGTAGAGATGGTATTCAAAGCCTTGAGGCAGGAAGAGAGCAGGAACCCTTGCCGCTTTGCTCACTATTGTAACACCAGCACAGTTTCTATCATCTAGTGGGTATAAAGTTTCTACTGAATGAATAAATAGAATGCATACGGCCTCAGGTAGGAGGGAGAAGCAAAATCTTTAATAGACCAGCTTGTATGAGGGAAGGAATTTAAAGCCTCTTATTTGAAAAGCCCGACCTGTTTTCCAAGTTCAGTGCAGTCATTTAGATGCTGATTCTGATGAAACAAATCTTTTTTTTTTTTGTTCTTTGAGATGCTGCTGCTTCTGACTTTAAATTAGAATATGGCTTCCATGTTTGTGGAAAACATGGCTTATGCAAAAATCCTTTGGTGTAAACATCTAGTCTTCTAGCAATTCTTGTAAAGCAATCAAAGAAGCGGTTTGGGAAGCAAAATCTCTGTCCTAAGTCCTATATAACTGGGTTTACTTGCCCGGCCACAAAGCAGGAGCAGTTACTGCTGGTCTCTACTGAGACTCAGAGATATTGTGTAATTAAATGAGAGAATAGATGCTTTTGGCTGATGGAACACAAGATGCCTTTAAATAAATGTTACAGGCTTCCCTGGTGGCGCAGTGGTTAAGAATCCACCTGCCAATGCAGGAGACACGGGTTCGAGTCCTGGTCCGGGAAGATCCCACATGCCACAGAGCAACTAAGCCCGTGCGCCACAGCTACTGAGCCTGCGCTCTAGAGCCAGCAAGCCACAACTACTGAGCCCGTGTGCCACAATTACTGAAGCCCACGCGCCTAGAGCCCGTGCTCCACAACAAGAGAAGCCACGGCAATGAGAAGCCCGCGCACCGCACCGCTCGCTGCAACTAGAGAAAGCCCGTGCGCAGCAACGAAGACCCCACGCAGCCAAAAATAAATAAATTAAATAAATAAAAATTATAAATAAATAAAGTTACTACGATTATTATTATGCTTCTAAAATTAAAGATATCACTTTACCATGATTACAATTTACAAACTGACTACTCCTCCCGTCCCCTGATCTATATTACCTGTGGAGCATGGACTGGACTTTTAAAGAGGCAGCCCTAAAGGAACCTAGGCATTAGGCAGAGTGGCCCTCAATCATTTAAACTATGTGATTTGGCCTGTGAAAACCCCGCCCACCTTCACTGGACCCACGCAGGAGGAAGGCTGCCTGGTGGTGGTAATGTTGTTGTGGGGAGGGGCGTAAAGGACTGAGTTCAAATTTGAATGTGTAGGGCCCATGCACTGTCAGCCAGAGCAGCAGCAGCGCTGGAGCAAAGCTTCCCTTCCTAAGACTTTCAGGGAGCCAAGAAAGCCACGCTGGAGTCCACCATGGACAGGTAAAGCAGCCGGCTCGTGGGTGGTTGTGTTTGGCCTTCCTCTCAGAGCAAATCTGAGTAATAAGATGGGTAAGCTCTCCCCTTCTCCCCTGTCATTGTCTGACTCACAAGATCCGCTTGGTCAAGATGCACATTTATTTTTCTAGTTCTGTCTCATCTTCTGTTCAGATCTTAACATGCTTTCCACCCAACTGTCTCTTTCTCTTTTCTTCCCATAGTCAAAAGAACTTTTATGCACTATGTATTGACTTGTCCTTGCAGTTAGAACTAGTTTCTGGTAGTAATATGAACCAAGCAAATGTTAAGAGACTGAAATCATGAAAAGCTCATAGCAATACTATGTAATACTATGTAATCATTCTGTAAACATTCAACTATGAAACTCCTTGAAGAAAAGCTTTACTAGGGAGACTTTACTGAATAATTACACAGTCAAGAAATTATTTTTTAAATGCCAATATTCAAAATTAATTGCTTGCAGGTCACTATGACTCTGTCTACTATTATAAGGAGATAAATCAGTCAAGCAACTTATTTAATATTAAAGGCCCAACTGTTAGGCAGTCAAATGGTATTTATTATTTACCTAGTCTTTCCATTTCTTCAGACATGACTTAACTTACTTCTTCAGTGTGTCTTTTGTACGATTTTCACAATGTCTTCACATGAAGTTTATGACAAGTATGCTACTGTCATAGAACTTAATCTAGTCCTATTTTTGATGATTGCAAATGTAGGAAAATTTACACCTAATCCATACTTTATCTCAAATTAATCTTTTACAAAGAATTTCAACTACAGAGCTAAGAATCTTAAGGGTAGATTCAATGTCCTTCAGAAAATTGAGGGCAAAAATGTCAAATGTCAGCTCAGTTTACAGTGAGATTTTGAAAACTAATCTGAGGTAAAAGAGAGAGAAAAAAGTCTCGGTGGAGATACCTGTAAATAATGAAATGCAAAGCAATGGTAAAATCAGGGCTGCAATTCAGAGAAAGTCAGAGAAGGCAAAGGAGATGAAATTCAACAGGAGAAAAAGGGAAATACGTGATTTTCATTAAGGAAAATACTATCTGCAGAGCACAGTAGTAATGGCACACGGCGGGAGACGGTGACCTTGTCACGATTATTTTTAACCCATTTGTCTCCGGTTTGCATTGCTGGGGATGCAGCCAGTGTTCTGCCTCAGGGAACACAGCTGTCCTGTGCAGCTGTCAACCTGCAGGCCTTACAGACTGTCTCTGCTGAGTCCTCCGAACACTTAAGAGAAACCAGAGGAGCATAGGGTGCTGGACATAGGCCCCCAGCTATAGTAAAAGAAAGTGATGGATCAAGAGAGTTAATTAACAAGGCCATGGTCATGCAATTCACTTCACTGTGACTGGTAACTTCTGATGGAAACAGAGCTACTGTATTTTCATGTGGGGTAGGAGACAGAAGGCTATGTGAATCCCTTAGTCAATGTCCTGTCCTTTCTTATACTCCCAGGACACTTTTTTACTCCTCATGGGAACAGGGCTCCCACACCACCTGCAGTGCATCATATAGTCCCCCTTTCTCCACTTCACATCCACACACTCCAGGAAGACAGGTTAAATGTAAAAGGAATTTACTGGTATAGATTATGAATATGAATTATGAATGAATAAGATATGAAGAGATTATGCTTAATCTATTTAAAACTGGGCCCGAAAGACAGAATGTTTTTTCTTCCACTCCAGTATTTATTAAGCATGTATTAATTAAGCATGTATTATGTATTCGGTTTATGTTCTATGCTGAGGCCGATTATGTTAATTATTTAACAATCGTAATAGTAACAGAGGTAGTGCTGTGGTGATCACCGTGTAAATTATTATCAGTTTAAAATAAAGCCAATTGGGCTTCCCTGGTGGCGCAGTGGTTGAGAGTCCGCCTGCCGATGCAGGGGACACGGGTTCGTGCCCGGGTCCGGAAAGATCCCACATGCCACGGAGTGGCTGGGCGCGTGAGCCATGGCCGCTGAGCCTGCGCGTCCGGAGCCTGTGCTCCGCAACGGGAGAGGCCACAGCAGTGAGAGGCCCGCGTACCGCAAAATAATAATAATAATAATAATAAATTAATTAAATTAAGCCAATTATTATTAGATCTTTGTTAGCATCCATTTCGGATTCCTGTCAAATGTGCATTTTTAATTCTAAAAATCTGATTGACTAATTTTTATACGGTTTCACATACGTAATGTATATACTGGTGATTTAGATGTACCACCATCTCTGCCTCAGGATTTAAAGTGGATTCCAGGGACTTCCCTGGCAGCCCAGTGGTTAAGACATTGTGCTTCCACTGCAGGGAGGACAGGTTCGATCTCTGGTGGGGGAACTAAGATCCAACATACCCTGCAGCATGGCCCTCCCCAAAAAAAAAGTGGATTCCAATAACCTTCATGTGTGTGAGGAAGACATTCAAATTGCAAGAGCTTTAAGAATCTCCAGCACTTGCTTATCTACTTAATAAGAGTGACATTTGAGAACTTGACTTCAGGGTCTATCTCATGTATTTCATTATTAAAATATCAATAATCAACGTATGTCCATACAAAGACTAGTACCTCAATGTAGAAGCTTGATTCACAATAGCCCCAAATGGAAACAATCCAAACGTCCATCAACAGGTGAATGACTAAACGAAATGTGCTGTATCTAGGCCATGGAATATTGCTTTGCCGTAAAAAAGAACAAACTATACTGATAGATGCAACGCCAGGAATGAATGTCACAGTCATAACATGCGTAGTGAAAGAAGTCAGACACAAAGGAGGAAATGATGTGTGCTTTATATGGAATTCTAGAAAATAATTTATACTTGCAGAAAGCAGTTGAGTGGTTGCCTGGGAGGGAGGGGAAGAATTGACTGAAAAGTTGGGTGAGGAAACTTGTGGGGGAGGGGTGCCCTGAAAATGTTCTGTATCCTGATTGTGGTAGCAGTTTTGGGTGTTTACATCTGCCAATGTTCATAGAATTGTACATTTTAAATGGGCGAAGTATGTAAATTATACCTCAATGTAAAAAAAAAAAAAATTGAAAAAAGTTTCAATTCTCTTGCCAGCAAACCGTATTCAAATTACTGACTAGGTCATTACTTTGACAAGTCCTCTGCACTTCTGCTCATTGCCACTAGGTGGCAACATTATCTCCACAGATTAGATAAGTACATTTCTGGAAAAGTCCAAGGACAAAAACCAGGGACACTCACTCCTGATGCTTTGGTATCAACCGCACTGTATAGCTTGTGGTGTGTTCACAACCACAAAGAAACTTGTGTTAGAGAGTATTTCCACAAATTCAACTCAATTTAGTGCTTATGATATGCAAGACACTGTGCTGGGAAACAAAGTGCAATCCGCCCCTCCCCTAACCCGCCCTGCCCCCCCCCCCCCCCCCCCCACACACACACACACACACACACCCGTGTGTGAAGAACATTGCAAAATATTTAGGTTATATTACAAATTTACACAGGAAATCAGCCTAATCTAAATCCTGTAAATACATGCCTATAAAAAAGACTAGAACAAAAAACGTAAGTATATTAACAGTAATTATCATTAGATAGTATGTCTAATTATCACTAGATATGCTGGTTAAGCATTTAAAAAATTTTAACTTTCTACTTTTTAGTAGTATGCAAGTTGACATATTTTTAAAAAGCATGACTCAAAAAGTGACACTTCCTGACTCAAAACACAGAAATTCTAATTGAGGAGACAGATGTAGCAATCAATTGATAACAAAGGTTGAATGCTTTGATAAGGATAAGCGGAGAACAGTAGGAAACTACGGGAGGGTTTTTTGTTGCTGTTAATGTTCGATTTTGCCTAGAAATTTTGGCATAGTGGCAGTGAGAAAGGTCTGAAATTGTGATTAAGGCTTTGAAGGATGGGTAGGTTTTGCCCAGTGGAAAAAAAGGCAGGGAAGCTTGCAGTCAGGTGGCTGGAAAGAAAAGACTAGTGCCAGGGGTCCTGCCTGCTGCAGGCATGGCGGGGAGGCTGAAGTGATGCAGAAAAGAGAAAATAGTAGGAAACGAGGCTAGAAATGTAGATTGATGTCCAGATGTAAAAGCTTTACTGCATTAAAGAGTTTGGAGTTTATTCTACCAGCGGAAGTTAGGGGCTTTTTCGGTATCAGAATGACAGGCCCACACCTGGGCTTTTGTGAGATCTCTCAGGCACCTCGTGGAAAATGTTATTTTGAAGGGACTGCGGGCAGAGAGACCAGTTAAGAGGTCAGGACAATGGATAAAGGGAAAGATTAGAGCTTGGACTGAAGCAGAGAACAGAGGAAGTAGAGCAGGAACAAATCCAGAAATATTTGAAAGTTTGACTCAATAAATTTAGATGATTAATAAATTAATTCAATATGAGGAGTGAAGGAGAATCAAAAATGATTCCAAGCTTTTAGCCTGGTTACTTGGGACGGAAAGTCGGTAGGAGAGGAGAGGCAGCTCAGGAAAGGGCAATTTGGGAATACTGTGTTAACCCCGTGAGTTAGAGGTCCATGCTGGACATTTAGATAGAGATTGGAGGGGAAACCTGAAAAGATCACTATGGGACTGGGGAACAGGTTTGTAATTCCAAGTTATCAGCATCTAGAAGGCAGCCATGGGAGGAGCCCGTCCTGTGAGCGTTTGGCTTTGGGTTTCTTGCTGTCTCAACTGGTCTTAAATATAAGCATGATAAGGGGGTTGTAATGGATTCCAAGCTCAGTAAGTCTCAGGCATCCAACAAAGGGAAGCAAGAGCATCTCCTTTGGTTTGGCCCAAGTATTACAGATTTTTTTAAAAAAGCTGAAGGAAAGCCAGGAGTGACCAGAGGATCAACGATTCTCCCGCACTTCCTCCCTCCTCTCACCCACAGCCTCCTGATGAAGAGGAGGAAGTTTCTTTACCACTTCAAAAACGTGCGCTGGGCTAAGGGCCGCCATGAAACCTACTTGTGCTACGTGGTGAAGCGACGGGATAGCGCCACCTCCTTCTCACTGGACTTTGGGCACCTTCGAAACAAGGTATCAATTAATACCTGCTTCCCAAGCAGGGCATTTTTAGAGCCACCTGCTGATGGTACCACTTTCAGCCTGTTTCATTTGTCTCCACTAGATTCTTCAAATCTCTTTTTTACATGTCCCTGCAACCACAATAGAAATACCCCAAAGGGTGTCATTTAATGTCCTCCCCAATCATGCTGAGCACATCAAGGCCACACCTTGCTTCAATGCCAAGAATAACTGCCCCAAAACTTCCTCTCCTTTCCCCAGCATCCAAATTGCCTTTAAGATTAAAGAAGATATCCAAAGAAAGAGGCTTTTGATTTGGGGGAATATATACAGCTCATTCAAGCTGAATTTTAAATGTGGAAAAACAAACTGTGGCTTTAGAATTTTAAAAAATTAAGGAAGAAAAATTTAGGAAAAATTAATGACTCCATTCTGTCTTCCAAATGAGTTCTATTCCTTCCTGCTCACATAGATCAGAGGCCAGTAAGTACATACGTAATAGTGAGCCTCAGAAAACTCAGGGAAGCCTTTAATTAAAACTTGAAGATCAGAGAATTACATTTCCAAGAGACTTCTTCACCAAAACCCAGATGGGTTCACATACTCTTCTGCCAATGAATATTTCCTCTCATAACATGCAGTGACATCTAGTCTTAGTGGAATTCCAGGGAAGAATCCAGGGTGGAATGACACTGGCTAGTTTCTAGGGCTAGTTTTACTCTCCAATTTTTTTGGCCTCCATTTGTATTGTGTAAATTATCTCACTGCAATTGTTTTACATTCTAATCTCTTTCCTATTTGGTAATAAGACACATTCTAAACATAGAGAGCTTTTGTGTTAACAACCCTTTCCTTCCCTCTCATTTAATCCTCACAACCAAACTTCATTCCGCTGATGAAGAATCAGGAGATCCAAGAGTTGGGTGACTTGTTTAAGTCACAAGAGTGGCGATGCCAGGAAATGGAACCTGGGTCTTCAGATTCTGGGACTAATGACTTTTCTGCAGTATTAAGGGGACTTGCTGGGAATTCCCTGGCGGTCCAGTGGTTAGGGCTCTGCGCTTCCACTGCAGGGGGCACAGGTTCGATCCCTGGTCGGGGAACTAGGTCCCGCATGCCACATCGCAACTGAGTTCACATGCAGCTACCGATCCAGCATGCCACAAGTAAAGATCCCGTGCACCACAACTAAGACCCGGCACAGCCAAATAAAATTTTTTTTTAAAGAGTACATGCCTTAATTTTAAAAGCTTATTGCTAAAAACTGCTATCATCTAAGCTTTCAGAGAATCATAGTGGTAACAAAGATCACTGACCACAGATCACCATAACAAATAAAATAATGAAAAATTTGAAATTTGCAAGAATTACCAAAATGTGACACAGAGACACAAAGTGAGCAAATGCTGTTGGAAAAAATGATGCTGATAGACATACTCGAGACTGGGTTGCCACAAACCTTCAAAACGCAAAATATCTGCAAAGTCCAATACAGCCAAGCACAACAATATAGGTATCCCTGTATTTAATTGCTCTTAGCCCCAGTGGCGCCTATTACCTCTCTCAAAACAACACTCAGGGACTTTCCCTGGTGGTGCAGTGGTTAAGAATCTGCCTGCCAATGCAGGGGACATGGGTTCGATCCCTGGTCCAGGAAGATCCCACATGCCGTGGAGCCGCTAAGCCCATGTGCCCCACCTACTGAGCCTGCACTCTAGGGCCCACGAGCCACAACTACTGAGGCCGCGTGCCACAACTGCTGAAGCCTGCGCACCTAGAGCCCGTGCTGTGCAACAAGAAAAGCGCACTGCAACGAAGGCCCGATGCAGCCAAAAATAATAAATTAATTAATTAATAGATTAATTAATTTTAAAAAAACAACACTCACCTGTCAGTCTCATAATCTATCTCCTAACCCTAAATTTTCTGACCTCCACTTAGTGGTCCAGTGTATTTCCACAACGTTACATCAACAGCCCTTCCAAGCCATTTGCCTTCCCCTCCAAGGAAGAAAAAGGAACTTCACAAACAAAAATGAAATCTGAGATAGTGTGCTTCTCCTTTATCCACCCAACTCATTCCATCCTCCCCATTCCACAGAGAAGCTGTACGTTTTTCCCTTCCTAGGGCCAAAAGTGCAAAGTGTTTGGGCTCACCACTTACACTGTGTCCTTTCCGGCAGTTGCTTAACCTTCCTGTAACCTAGGACAAAACTGCAGACACCCCAAAAAAGATCACCCTGGGAGGGACACGAATTAATGACTGTAAAGCTACCGGCAGGGCAGTCAAGGTCAGTAACCCTCCACTGAGCCCTCTGCTCTCTCCCCAGGCGGGATGCCACGTGGAATTGCTCTTCCTCCGCTACATCTCCGACTGGGACCTGGACCCCGGGCGGTGCTACCGTGTCACCTGGTTCACGTCTTGGAGCCCCTGCTACGACTGCGCGCGGCACGTGGCCGACTTCCTGAGAGGGTACCCCAATCTGAGTCTGAGGATCTTCACAGCGCGCCTCTACTTCTGCGACAAGGAACGCAAGGCGGAGCCCGAGGGGCTGAGGCGGCTGCACCGTGCTGGGGTCCAAATCGCCATTATGACCTTCAAAGGTGCGCAGGGACCTTTCTGCCCGGCTCAGCAAAGCACGGTTTGCAATTCAGATTGCGGGGGGGGGGGGGACCAGGGGGGCAGAATTCTGGGAGTTCTGGTTCGCCTTTGGAGCCAAAAGTTATCAACTAGAATTGGAGGAAAAAAACCAATGGCTTGGGACTTCCCTGGTGGCACAGTGGTTAAGACTCACATGCCCAATGCAGGGGACCGGGGTTCGATCCCTGGTCAGGGAACTAGATCCCACACACATGCCGCAAGTAAGAGTTCACATGCAGCAACTAAGGAGCCTGCGAGCCACAACTAAGGAGCACACCTGCTGCAACTAAGAACCAGCAAGACCAAATAAATAAATAAAATATTAAAAAAAAAAAGAACCAATGGCTTGGACCCAAGGCTTTGGGCGGAGCCAGGGTTTTCTTTCTTTCCTCATGATTTGAGATCTGAGCTATCCCCTTCCCCCTCCTTTTTTTTATAGATTATTTTTATTGCTGGAATACTTTTGTGGAAAATCATGAAAGAACTTTCAAAGCCTGGGAGGGGCTGCATGAAAATTCGGTTCGTCTGTCCAGACAGCTTCGACGCATCCTTTTGGTAAGTTAAGGGCCTTCTTTGCTTCTCATTTTCTTTCTCTCTCCAAAGTCATCTATCCCTGAAGCTACTTATACTTCCTTTTCTTATATTTCCCACATTGTCGTGTGTGTTTGTGTGTGTGTGTGTGTGTGTGTGTGTGTATTTATCATTCTCTCCTTATTTTTCCTCTGATGAAAACTTTACAGAGCACAGGCTGTAGGCTTCTGTAGTTATGGCGCTCGGGCTTAGTTACTCCGTGGCATGTGGGATCTTCCCAGACCAGGGCTCGAGCCCGTGTCCCCTGCATCGGCAGGGGGATTCTTAACCACTGCGCCACCAGGGAAGCCCCTCTCCCCTTACTTTCTTCAAAAATGTTTACAAAGTCATCCACTCTCTCTTTTTCTCCACAGCCCCTATATGAGGTTGATGACTTACGAGATGCATTTCGTACTTTGGGACTTTGATACCAACCTTCAAGAATGTCACATACAAAGAAATACCTCTGAAGACAGTGGGTAAAAGAACTATCCTTCAAGAATTCTGTTTTTCTTCAACTCTCACTTTCTCTGAGTTTAGAAAAAAGTATTCATAGATGTTTTTAAAATGTCTTGAAAATAGAAGGAACCCAGACCCACCAGGGTTAATGCCGCAACTGGTGCAGTTTTTAAATGCAGCATCGCCCCCTACTGGGAAACGACAGAACTGCAGGGCCTGGGAGCCCCTAAGTGTCAATACTCTGCCATTTAAGCAGAGAGAAAGCAGAAGGTAAATACTGAGGAGCATGGTGAGAGGATCAAATGTTTTATAACCGGTATCCTTTATTATTTGATTCTTGTTCTGAGTTTTCAGTGGTATTAATGATAAATTTTTCTACTCTTTTCCATTGGGGCTCACTTTCAAGTGAACAAAATTCTGTCACCCTGTGATCCAAAGAACTTCCTAATGAGAGAACCTGGGTGATTGTAACCCCAAGCCATCTCTTCAAAGCATTAATATCCAAGCATGTGTTGTATGTTGTAATTGTCTGAAGTATGTTTTTATGTTTGTACGTACAGAGGATTTTTTCTTGGTATGGAAAATGCCTGGTCATCTTTAGGCTCTTGTATAATAAAGGATCTTAAAATGAATTTGAGGGCTGTGAAGAAGACACACTAAAAGTGAATGTATACCTCAAGTAACAAATCTGCAAAAAGATCCTTTTAAGGGCTTCCCTGGTGGTGCAGTGGTTAAGAATCTGCCTGCTGATGCAGGGGACACGGGTTCAAGCCCCGGTCCGGGAAGATCCCACATGCCGCGGAGCAACTAAGCCCGTGCACCACAACGACTGAGCCTGCGCTCTAGAGCCCACGAGCCACAACTACTGAAGCCCGCATTCCTGTGAGCCACAAGAGAAGCCACCGCAATGAGAATCCCGTGCACCACAACGAAAAGTAGGTCCCGCTCACCCCAATGAGAGAAAGTCCACACGCAGCAGCGAAGACCCAACCCAGCCAAATATAAAAACTAAATTAAAAAAAAATATATATATATATATATGATCCTTTTAAAATCATAGTTTTGCAACTATACATTTCCCATATAACTAGTGAATGCTTGGAAGGGACTTGCTTGAATGTTGAGAAAAGAAAAATCTATTCTCTCTGATGGGTCTTTGAACCTCAGCAATGCCAACCAGGTCAAGGTTTTCCCCTTTTTGTGTGTATGTGTCACCTCTCTCAAAGAAATGTGACGATATAACAGACTGTGACAGAAGAATAGTTGGGAGGGAAGGATGACAGAGCATTGCAAGGAAATGGTGTTTTATCCAGTAAAATGGTGTGAGCCAGCATGGCGGAGAACGGTCATTTGTCCCTAATAACTATCCTGGACTCTGAGAAAAATATTCAGAATAACCATAACACTGTACAATTATTACCCAGCAACCCTTGCAACGCAGATAAACAGATCCACAGGAAAGGCTGAACACATAACTGTATTATTTTATTTTTATTGTACATAATTTGTGAAAGAGTTAAATATTAAAAATCCTTATTCATGTATTCATTCATATTGTATGTTTATGCTATGTGGTGTCTCGTATTTTTATCATAATTTCCCTTTCTGATATGTTGAAATGGATTCCTAATGTCTCATAAGTTTATACCTTTAGAAATGCTTCTAGTAGCAAAGCATGTAATTCTAACATAATCTAACATTGTAATAACATTGCTATGAAACCCTCTTGATGCTTAGTCTAACACTGTAATAACTTTGCTATGAAACCCTCTTGATGTTTAGTCTAACATTGTAATAACTTTGCTATGAAACCCTCTTGATGTTTAGTCTAACATTGTAATAACTTTGCTATGAAACCCTCTTGATGTTTAGTAAACTTTTCCCACAGCAAATTTGATTCTGGCTCATTTCAATCAACTGAATAAATGATAAATAATTTTGGAAGTTTTGGAGATAAAAATGCCAAATTCAAGTAAATCCAAAAGTGATTTTTAAAAGGTTAAATTACAAAATTCGGATGATGGAATAGAATTCAGAGTCCAGGAATAAGCCCACACATCTATGTTCAACTGATTTCTGACAAGGGTGCCAGGACCATGCAGCGGGTGAAAGAACAGTCTTTTCAACAAAAGATGCTGAGACAACTGGATATCTATGCGCAAAAGAATGAATGTGGACCTCTACCACAATACACACAAAAATTAACTTAAAGTTTATCAAATACCTAAATCTAAGAATGTCCCTAATTAGTACATGCTTAAGTCTGCTCTTTGGAACTCAGGGAAGGCCTAAGATACTAAAGCCTTTTTCTACAAACAAGAAACAGGGGACACAGTGGGGCTTTTGTACCGGGAAGGGTCGTTTTCAATCCCCCCTTTTCTTTGATAGGACTCAATCCTGAGGGGAATGAAGTGGGACAAGAAAGGGGATAAATTTTGGATAGAGAGGTTAATCATAAACTCAGCAGGGGAACTCTTGTTTTAGGAGGATTCGGTTTCAGACTCACAGAATGGGGAAAAAAATATTTACAAATATTATCTGTATATACTCTGCATATTCAGTATCCAGAATACATAAAGGACTCCTAAAACAACCTAATTTAAAAACGGCTGAAAGACTTGAGTACATTTCTCCCAGGAAGATTTACAGACTGCTAGTCAGCATATGAAGAGATTCGCAACATCCTTAGTCATTAGGGAAATGCAAATCAAAACCACAGTGAGATCCACTTATACCTACTAGGATAGCTATAAACAAAAAACCAATAACAACAATTGTTGGTGAGAATGTGGAGAAATCAGAACTGTCATATGAGAAAGTGGAGAAATGAGAACCATATATTGGCTGGTGGAAATGTAAAATTGTGCAACCACTATGAAAAACAGTTTGGTGGTTCCTCAAAAATTAACATATAATTACTGTATGACACAGCAATTCCACTCCTTGGCGTATATCTGAGATTGACAACACATGTTCAAACAGAAACTTGTACATGACTATTCTAGCAGCATTATTTGTGGTGGCCCAAAAGTGGAAATTCCCAAACATCCATCGACTGATACATGGATAAACAAATGTGGTAC
Organism: Stenella coeruleoalba; assembly: GCF_951394435.1. Taxonomy (NCBI): domain Eukaryota; kingdom Metazoa; phylum Chordata; class Mammalia; order Artiodactyla; family Delphinidae; genus Stenella; species Stenella coeruleoalba. Next base: position 94,868,904 of record NC_137157.1, read on the forward strand.
ATCTGTACCATGGTATTTTACTTGTTTATAAATAGATGAAGTAATGACACTTCCTACAAAATGGATGGACTTTGAAAACATTGTGCTAAGAAGTCAGACACAAAACACCAGCTATTGTATGATTCCATTTATGTGAAATGTCCAAAATGGATAAATCCAGAGTTCTGATTCCATGCAACAGTGGGCAAGGTACTTAACCTTTCTAAAGTTTTAATTTTCCATCTGTAAAATGGGTATGATATGTTAACTTTTCATATTTTTTTTAATTAATTTTTGTTGGCGTATGGTTGATTTACAATGTCGTGTTAGTTTGTGCTATACAGCAAAGTGAATCAATTATACATATACATATATCTACTCTTTTTTAGATTCTTTTCCCATATAGGTCCTTACAGAGTACTGAGTAAAGTTCCCTGTGTCGTACAGTAGGTTCTTTATTTCTGGTCTCAAGTTGAAGGATTACACAAAGCTGGTGCTATCCTCGTGAATAGCATTGCCACCCTCTAGAAGACAGCAACCTAGAAATCACCGCTGACATTCCCTCTGACCCTATATCTGGTCCTGTAGACTTGTGGGCTAAATCTCTTGAATTTATTTACTTTTCTCTATTTACTATCACCTGGTGGGCAGGGGTGGGGGCGGCACGGTGGAGGGCAAGGAGCAACCCCTGACAGTCAAAAACTGGCCTGATACTCGTAACCAGGCCATATCATTTCCCTGTTGGACATAAGTCTCGTAGAATACCAACCTCAGACAAGATGACTCCAAGACCATGACAAAATGAGAGCAAGCAAAGCCACTTCATAATTTGTCTGAGACACCCACAAAACACCCAACACCCCCTCTCTTGGGTAAAAAGAATGTCTGCTACTTCTTTACCAATTACAGCCTTATCCTTGTTCCAGTCAGCCTTCCCCAAAGATTTATCAACAACCATAGAATCGACCCTACTCCCTCACAATGTCCAATCTAACCAATCAAACGCAAATCTCCCTTTTCTTACGCCCTCCCCCAAATGACCAAACCAAACCCCAGATTCTATAATTGAATGTATAGCTATGGAGAGTCCCAGTAAGAGAAACGCCCTCAGGCTGAGACATTTCATGGCTCATGGTTCCCAATGAGGTGCATTCTCCCTCACAGAGAGTCATAAATCTCACTTCTTCAACTGCAGGCATTTTCTTCATGGTCTTTAGCTGGAGCCATTGACACCTTAGTTGGAGCTATCAACATTGCTTGCTTACTCTATTGCCAAGAGTTATGGTATTTAGTAATTCTTAATATATTTTACTGACAGTTATTCTGTGGTGGTGATGATGATGGTTGTTTTATTAAGAAAATTTCATGAGAAATAAATGCTGAATCTGTTAATGGGAATTGGAGGACTTTGGTCACAGAATGTTATTTATAGCATGTTAGAATTTAAGTACATGTTCAATTTATTAAAGATACAAATTTCAATACCTAATTTTAAGCCTTCAAAATTGTGTAATATGATTTCCAAATCTAATTTTCTATTAAGGGACTTCCTTGGTAGCACAGTGGTTACGTATCTGCTTGCCAATGCAGGAGACATGGGTTTGAGCCCTGGTCCGGGAAGATCCCACATGCTAAGGAGCAACTAAGCCCGTGAGCCACAACTACTGAGCCTGTGCTCTAGAGCCCGCGAGGCACAACTACTGAGCCCGCGTGCCACAACTACCGAAGCCCGCGCACCTAGAGCCCGTGCTCCACAAGAGAAGCCACTGCAATGAGAAGCCCGCGCACCGCAACAAAGAGGAGCCTCCGCTCGCCACAACTGGAGAAAGCCGGCACGCAGCAACGGAAGACCCAGTGCAGCCAAAAAATAAATAAACAACATATAAATAAATAAATAAATAACTTTTTAAAAATTTTCATACATATTGGGACTTCCCTGGTGGTGCAGTGGTTAAGAATCCACCTGCCAATGCAGGGGACACAGGTTCGAGCCCTAGTCTAGGAAGATCCCACATGCCACAGAGCAACTAAGCCCATGCACCACAACTACTGAGCCTGCGCTCTAGAGCCCTCAAGCCACAACTACTGAGCCCGCAAGCCACAACTACTGAAGCCCGCAAGCCACAACTACTGAAGCCTGCGCTCTAGAGCCCGCATGCCACAACTACTGAAGCCTGTGAGCCTAGAGCCCGTGCTTCACAACAAGAGAACCCACCGCAATGAGAAGCCTACATACCTCAATGAAGAGTAGCTCCTGCTCGCCACGATTAGATAAAAGCCCTCAAGCAGCAATGAAGACCCATAGCAGCCAAAACTAAATTAATTAATTAAAAAAAAAGTTCATACATATTAAAAAAAAAGAATCCGCCTGCCAATGAAGGGGATACGGGTTCGAGCCGGGTTCGAGCCCTGGTCCGGGAAGATCCCACATGCCGCGGAGCAACTAAGCCCATGTGCCACAACTACTGAGCCTGTGCTGTAGAGCCCACGAGCCACAACTACCAAAGCCCGCACACATAGAGCCCGTGCTCCACAACCAGAGAAGCCACCGCAATGAGAAGCCCACACACTACAACGAAGAGTAGCCCCGGCTCGCCGCAACTAGAGAAAGCCCGCATGCAGCAACGAAGACCCAATGCAGTCAAAAAATAATTAACTAATTTTTTAAATAATAATTTTGTATTAAATACGAGGAATAACTTTCACTGGTTTTTAATATTAGAGCAACTCAAAACATATATTAAACCCTTTAAAACAATTTTTTTAAATTAAAAAACAATTTTATTTATTTATTTACTTACAATAAGTAAGTTGGGTCTTCTATTGCTGTCTGTGGGCTTTAGCTGCGGCGAGTAGGGGCAATTCTTCCTTGCAGTGTATGGGCTTCTCATTGCGGTGGTTTCTCTTGCTGTGGAGCATGGGCTCCAGACACGCAGCCTTCAGTAGCACACGGGCTCAGTAGTTGTGGCTCGGCGGTTCTAGAGCATAGGCTCAGTAGTTGTGGCGCACGGGCTTAGTTGCTCCGCGGCATGTGCGATCTTCCTGGACCAGGGCTCAGAACCCGTGTCCCATGCATTGGCAAGCGGATTCTTAACCACTGTGCCACCAGGGAAGTCTCACTACCTTGTTTCTCAGATTTCCAAGTAGCGCACCCTACTCTGTTCTGACAATTTGTCTGGGGCAACTCCAGCTTGGCTCTCCTCCTCCAGCTCATTACCTGCCATGTCCTGGACGACAACTCAGAGTGAGATGCATCACGGCCGCGAGGAGGCCAGGGACAGCACTTCAGAGCAGACAAAGAGTGCCGCCATGTTGGAGTCGGGCGGAACCGACCTCGCTGGCTTCCCATCTCCCTTTTAAAACAATTCTATTGGGCTTCCCTGGTGGCGCAGTGGTTGAGAGTCCGCCTGCCGACGCAGGGGACGCGCGTGCGTGCCCCGGCCTGGGAGGATCCCACATGCCGCAGAGCGGCTGGGCCCGTGAGCCGTGGCCGCTGGCCCTGCGCTTCCGGAGCCTGTGCTCCGCAACGGGGGAGGCCGCAACGGTGAGAGGCTTGCGTAACGCAAAAAAAAAAAAAAAAAACAAAAAAACCAATTCTATTCACAAATCTGATCACACTACTTTACATTAACATAGCTGCTTTTTAACCACCTTAAATGCTTGACACGGCAGACTGGAAAACAAAGCTAACAAATTAAACCTATAAAAGGGCAAAATAAATGTTAAATATTCCAAACATCTTAATATGGTTTACGGACTTAAATTCTCTTAAACCTTTCAGCCTGAAATGCCAATATCTAATGCAGAATTCTTTGCATTACATTTGAATGCATATTATCTTGAACTAAAATCAAAGGTATTATGTAACTGGCTTTGAGACAAGAAGGAAGGGGGCAGGGCACAACGATTAAGGGAATGCCACAACCATTTAAGAACATAAACTGGTTAGAACCGACTAGGTCCAAGATGGCACAAGATTCTACTTCCAGTAGACCTGGGCCTCATTATACGCTCATTAGCATCTAAATGACACACCCGCAGGGGCCGTGACACAATTTCCCAAAAAGGCCATAAAGTGGGTGGTGGCCCAATTCCTGGAAATCCCCAGCCCTTCCGCAAGATACTTAGAAGATTCCTCCCACTCACTAGCCTATGAAATTATCCAGACCATAAAAACTAAACACTCCATATTTTGTGGCCGCCTCTCATCTTCTAAGAAGACCCACACTCTATGGTGTGTGTAGCTCTCTAAGTAAACTTGCTTTCACTTTACTCTGGCTTGCTCTGAATTCTTTCCTGTGCAAAGCCAAGGAACCTCACTTGGTGGCCTGTCCCAGGGACTCACTCAAGGTTACATATATAAGGATATTCATTCCAACACTGTAGTAGGGAGAAACTAAAAGTAACTGAAAGTCCATAGTAGAATGGTAAATATATTATACAACCGCCATTCTTAGTAAAAGTGTGCAACAATTTAAAAAGAATGATGGGGACTTCCCTGGGGATGCAGTGGTTAAGAATCTGCCTGCCAATGCAGGGGACACGGGTTCGATCCCTGGTCCGGGAAGATCCCACATTCCACAAAGCAACTAGGCCTGTGTGCCACAACTACTGAGCCTGCGCTCTAGAGCCCGCGAGCCACAGCTACTGAAGCCCACGCACCTAGAGCCTGTGCTCCGCAACAAGAGAAGCCACCGCAATGAGAAGCCCGCGCACCGCAACGAAGAGTAACCCCTGCTCACTGCAACTACAGAAAGTCGCGCACAGCAACAAAGACCCAACACAGCCATAAATAAATAAATGAATAAATTTATTTTTTTTTAAAGTCTACAAACAATAAATGCTGGAGAGGGTGTGGAGGAAAGGGAAACCTCCTACACTGTTGATGGGAATGTAAATTAGTATAGTCACTATGGAAAACAGTATGGAGGTTTCTTAGAAAAGTAAAAATAGAGCTACCATATGATCCTGCAATCCCACACCTGGGCATATACCCGGAGAAAACCATAATTCGAAAAGATACGTGCACTCCAATGTTCTTTGCACCACTATTTACAATAGCCAAGACATGGAAGCAACCTGAATGTCCATCAACAGTAGAATGGATAAAGAAGATGTGATATATATATATAAAAGAATGAAATAATGCCATTTGCAGCAACATGGATGGACCTAGAGATTATCATACTAAGTAAGTCAGACAGAGAAAGACAAATATATGATATCGCTCATGTGGAATCCAGTTTTAAAAAAATAATACAAATGAACTTATTTACAAAACAAAAACAGACACATAGATTTTGGAAAAAAAATAAATAAATAAAGCCTATGCTTACCAAAGGGGAAACATGGAGGGGAGGGATTAGAAGTTTGGGATTAACATACACACACAACTATATATAAAATAAGTAACCAACATACACACACAACTATATATAAAATAAGTAACCAACAACTATATATAAAATAAGTAACCAACATACTGTATAGCAGCGGTCCCCAACCTTTTTTGCACCAGGGACCAGTTTTGTGGAACACAATTTTTCCAAGGATGGGGGCGGGGGGTGGGGAATGGTTCAGGCAGTAATGGGGAGCAATGGGGAGTGGTAAATGAAGCCTTGCTGGCTCACCTGCCACTCACCTCCTGCTGTGCAACCTGGTTCCTAACAGGCCACAGCCAGGGGGTTGGGGACTCCTGCTGTACAGCACAGGGAACTCTACTCAATACTCTGTAATAACCTAGATGGGTAAAGACTCTGAAAAGAATGAATATATTTATATGTATAAATGAATCACTTTGCTGTACACCTGAAACTAACACAACATTGTAAGTCAACTATACTACAATAAAAATTTTAAAAAAAAGAAATTGTTCATTTATGAAGGTTGTGTATGAGAGAGAACTGTATGATTTGTATTGTCTTGTTTTGCCCATTATTGTCTTAGAAGGTTGTCTGAAACATAATAGGCCTTTTATATACATATTGTTTTTTAATTTTATTTATTTGTTTATTTTTTGGCTGCATTGGGTCTTCGTTGCTGAGCGCGGCCTTTCTCTAGTTGCGGTGAACGGGGGCTACTCTTCATTGCGGTGCGTGGGCTTCTCGTTGCGGTGGCTTCTCTTGTTGGGAGCACAGGGTCTAGGTACGCGGGCTTCAGTAGTTGTGGTGCACGGGCTCAGTAGTTGTGGCTCACAGGCTCTAGAGGGCAGGCTCAGCAGTTGTGGCACATGGGCTTAGTTGCTCCGCGGCATGTGGGATCTTCCCAGACCAGGGCTCAAACCCGTGTCGCCTGCATTGGCAGGTGGATTCTTAACCACTGCGCCACCAGGAGAGCCTACATCTTGTTTTGATTGGCTGAGCATCTTAAACTGGGCTACAGGTCAAGCTCCTCAACAGATCTTTAATTCTAATGAGATTGCTTGCAACCAGGCCATACCTCCTCTTGCCTGGGAGGCCACAAATAGTAAATATCTGCTGGTCTGTGGAGTGCAGGGTACCTCTATCTGTTCTGTGGACGATCAGGTCTGTTGACATATGCCAAGTATCATAGCAGGCCAGGGGATCACACAGTCCATTAGTCAAGGACAAATTTGTCTGGTCTTACTGAGTGGAGGGGTGGTATGATATCCAACAAAATTGAGGATTACCATAACCCATCACTCCTGGTACATGTGAAGATAGATTAAGGACAACCTAGGTTTGTCCTAGTTTGATAAACTAGGTTATAACTGGAGTCTAAGCTACCCTACAGTTTATAAACTTTTCAAGGGTCTAAAAACTATTTGAGACCTAAAAGCAAAGAAATACCTCTAAAATACCCAGCTCCCCATTGCCAAATTCCTGCAAAAACAAAGTAAACATTTGAATGGCAAAAAAACATACCATGAAAAAAAAAAAAAACATACCATGCCAATTAGCCAATTGTTCCCCAACTCATGTATAAATTTAATGTCACACATAAATATAGGCAATTCATATGTAGTAGGGTCCCCTGTATTGTATACATTAAAAGAAATTTTTTTTTCTGTATACTATGACACCTTAAAAATACCTTTCTGGCTGGGGAGAGGCTGTCCTTTCTGGGGTGAGCCAATTCTTAGACATAGCAAAGATAGGCAAGCTAACCAATCCAGAGCCATGACTCCTCTGTTTGGCTCATATACCCCAAGAGGCAATATTCCTCTCCCTTAATCATCCTAGGGCCGGGTACCAGGCAACTAGGGACCATCCCTATAGGGTAGAACCCAGTGAAATTACTCAAACTAGCCAGTCCTAACTTGCTTACCCTGCACTGCCTTGCCTTTCCTCCCAGAAAGGCCAATAACATCTCTGGCCTAAACCTGCTCCCTCCTGTCTTGTGTCTCCTGACCGCTCTGTTCTTCTCTATGGCCCTGGGTGGCATACTGTGCCTCCTATCTCTAAGATCTGCAAGTATAATAAACTTTAGTCTGTATTCTCGTGGCTGCACTTGACTGATCATCTCATAAAGGAATGTAAAACAGAAGAAAAAGAATGTTAAACATCTCACCCTACCCAAGGAAGTACCTCCTCAGGTCTATAGGTCTTAAGATAGCACTCAGCCATCTCCTTGACACATCCCTCCTGATTTTATCTTATACACACCTCTTCCCCCAAGGCCATGAATGGGTCTCGTTGGTGAATGTAAGAATGCCTTTACCCTTCACCCAAGTCATACATAATACACTGGGTATTCCCTTCAACCCTTGATAGTGTTTCTAGTTTTCTGAAAGATAAAATGGTGAAACTGGTACAAGGACACTCTGACCCTCCTTTGTCTCCAAGTAAAAGGTACCCTCCCTGTGCCAGGAGGATATAAAGCATCCTTATCACCAGAGACAAGGAATTTAGGGCCAAGAAGGCTATGTAAACAAACCTTGTTACTTCTTCACCTATTTACTAAACCAAGCCCAAAACCCCTGATCTTGTCAATTCCTCACAAATTTATTGTTTCTTTGCCTAAACAGTATTGAAGCTTCCTGCTTTGGTTACTTCTTTGAGTCTCAGATTTCTATGGGGCTCCAGTACACACAGAATTAAAATTGGTTTTCTCCTGTTACTCTGTCTTGTGGCAGGTGTAATTTATTACACCAGCCAAAGAATCCAGAAGGGAAGGAAACATTTTTCCACCCCTAAATGGTTTTAGTATTTCCCTAGAAGACTGAATTGCTATGATATGCAATACCTTTTTTTTTTTTTTAATTTATTTTTGGCTGTGTTGGGTCGTCGTTGCTCTGCGTGGGCTTTCTCTAGTTGCGGCGAGCGGGGGCTACTCTTCCGTTGTGGTGCGCGGGCTTCTCATTGCGGTGGCTTCTCTTGTTGCGGAGCATGGGCTCTAGGCACGTGGGCTTCAGTAGTTGTGGCACTCAGGCTCAGTAGTTGTGGCTCGTGGGCTCTAGAGCACAGGCTTAGTAGTTGTGGAGCACGGGCTTAGTTGTTCCGCGGCATGTGGGATCTTCCCAGACCAGGGCTCGAACCTGTGTCCCCTGCATTGGCAGGAGGATTCTTTTTTGAATTTTATTTTATTTATTTTTTTATACAGCAGGTTCCTATTAGTTATCTATTTTATACATATTAGTGTATATATGTCAATGACAGGCAGATTTTTAACCACTCTGCCACTAGGGAAGCCCTGTAATACTTTTTATTTTGTTTGTGCATGATTTTCAAGGCTGGTATAAAGGAAGCTGACAACCAAGAATCTGTATTTCAACATGGCTTTATTATTTTTTATGCATCATATAGAGGGTAACTTGTTTCTTTGTGGGAAAACATTGCCTTGAGGTAATATATAAAACTTTACTGAAGGTTAAGAATTTATTACCTTGTGGTATAAGGACATTTGTAGGAAACATATGACCCTCCATGGAAATTTGATTTGGGATACAGCTGGGAAATTGTACAAACATTTCCATATTCAGGGATTTGGGGATTCAGGAAGATATGGAGTAATTTTCCTTATTATTTTAAGACTCTGGGAACTCCCTGGAGGTCCAGTGGTTAGGACTACGTGCTTCACCTGCAGGGGGCACAGGTTCGATCCTTTGTTGGGGAACTAAGATCCTGCAGGCCACACCGCACGGCCCAAAAAAAGACTCTGGATTATCTTACCTCCACTGCTTACCTGGCTATATAATCTCTCATTCAATTCAGCTCTTTTGATATCATCAGTCTAGAAAGCACTGTTTGAGTCCTCTCACTGATGACTAGTCAGAACCTGGGAGAATATCTCTGCCATTTGTCTGTCAGAGAATGTGATCGACCCACCAACATTGCCTTCACAGAAATCCCATAGAATAATTCCCTCCTCTACCAAGAGTATATTGCAGTACAGCAACTATGGTTTTATCCTAGCAACTTGCTCATACTACTGTGCACTAGAACAAGGCCAGGAAGAGCTGCAGACGACCAACCAGTTTCTAAGATCCTTCATAAGTTTTTGCATAAAGTGAAAGCATCAGTCACCAAGAGAAAATACAAGCTAGAGATATTGATTGGTTTGCTTCTTCGTGTGTCTCTCTCACATCTCCAGTCCAAACTGGAAGTATGCCCCTTTTCTTTCTTTTTTTTTTTCTTTTTCTTTTAAGCTACTGAAGGTGATAGAGTTAATAACACCTTTAGATTCTCATCTTCAACAACTCTTCTCTATTCAGATACACCCTTCCTGGATCTTCTAGCTCAGAAACCAGCATCCAGCACCAATAAAAGTGAAGAAAAATATACACAAAAGAGCAGATGCTTGGAGGAAGTACTTCGGAATCCTTTGCCATCTCCAATACTTGGTGCTATGGGAAGGGCATGTGACCTAAAGACAGGTCCTGGGTACTTGCACTCCAGAACTAGGTACAAAAAGTTGTCCCCGGGCTTCCTTGGTGGTGCAGTGGTTGAGAGTCTGCCTGCCGATGCAGGGGACGCAGGTTCGTGCCCCGGTCCGGGAAGATCCCACATGCCGCAGAGCGGCTGGGCCCGTGAGCCATGGCCGCTGAGCCTGCGCGTCCGGAGCCTGTGCTCTGCAACGGGAGAGGCCGCAGCAGTGAGAGGCCCGCGTACCACCAAAAAAAAAAAAAGAAAAAAAGTTGTCCCCAGTTTCCTTTCCATACAGGTGTCCAAGTTGAGAGGTGGTTTCTGCTTTATTCCTGGCTCTGTAAACCACAGCTCACTAATAAATGCTGGTCCACAAACACACCCATGAATATTGCCAACGCCTACAAAATCTGGGAAGAGCAGAGTGTATTTCCTGTTGATTTCATAAAAACAGTCAGAATCCTGGCAGGAACTGAGTGCACACTTTCACTACAAGTGAGAATAGAGTTTAAGGGAGCCAAAAAGAGATAGTGAAGTGTCCTGGGGCTAGTAACAGCACGGGAGCTGTCCCATCTCCTGGCTGAGAGCCAGAAAAGGTATATTACCAGGATCTGGAAGAATTAGCTGTAGGGAGAGAACCAGCTAAGAAAGAACTGGCTACCAGAAAACTGCTAGAGTTAATGAATTCAGTAAAGTAGCAGGATACAAAATGCATGCACAGAAATCTCTAGCATTCCTATACACTAATGATGAAAAATCTGAAAGTGAAATTAAGAAAACACTCCCATTTACCATTGCAACAAAAAGAATAAAATATCTAGGAATAAACCTACCTAAGGAAACAAAAGACCTGTATGCAGAAAATTATAAGACACTGATGAAAGAAATTAAAGATGATACAAATAGATGGAGAGATATACCATGTTCTTGGGTTGGAAGAATCAACATTGTGAAAATGACTGTACTACCCAAAGCAATCTACAGATTCAATGCAATCCCTATCAAACTACCACTGGCATTTTTCACAGAACTAGAACAAAAAATTTCACAATTTGTATGAAAACACAAAAGACCCCGAATAGCCAAAGCAATGTTGAGAAAGAAAAACGGACCTGGAGGAATCAGGCTTTCTGACTTCAGACTATATTACAAAGTTACAGTAATCAACAGAGTATGGTACTGGCACAAAAACAGAAATATAGATCAATGGAACAGGATAGAAAGCCCAGAGATAAATCCAGGCACATATGGTCACCTTATCTTTGATAAAGGAGGCAAGAATATACAGTGGAGAAAAGACATCCTCTTCAATAAGTGGTGCTGGGAAAACTGGACAGGTACATGTAAAAGAATGAAATTAGAACAGTCCCTAACACCATACACAAAAATAAACTCAAAATGGATTAAAGACCTAAATGTAAGGCCAGACACTATCAAACTCTTAGAGGAAAACATAGGCAGAACACTCTATGACATAAATCACAGCAAGATCCTTTTTGACCCACCTCCTAGAGAAATGGAAATAAAAACAAAAATAAACAAATGGGACCTAACGAAACTTAAAAGCTTTTGCACAGCAAAGGAAACCATAAACAAGACAAAAAGGCAACCCTCAAAATGGGAGAAAATATTTGCAAATGAAGCAACTGACAAAGGATTAATCTCCAAAATTTACAAGCAGCTCAATATCAGAAAAACAACAACCCAATCCAAAAATGGGCAGAAGACCTAAATAGACACTTCTCCAAAGAAGATATACAGATTGCCAACAAACACATGAAAGAATGCTCAACATCATTAATCATTAGAGAAATGCAAATCAAAACTACAATGAGATATCATCTCACACCAGTCAGAATGGCCATCATCAAAAAATCTACAAACAATAAATGCTGGAGAGGGTGTGGAGAAAAGGGAACCCTCCTGCACTGTTGGTGGGAATGTAAATTGATACAGTCACTATGGAGAACAGTATGGAGGGTCCTTAAAAAACTAAAAATAGGGCTTCCCTGGTGGCGCAGTGGTTGAGAGTCCCCCTGCCGATGCAGGGGACACGGGTTCGTGCCCTGGACCGGGAAGATCCCACATGCCGCGGAGCGGCTGGGCCCGTGAGCCGTGGCCACTGAGCCTGTGCGTCCGGAGCCTGTGCTCCGCAACGGGAGAGGCCACAACAGTGAGAGGCCCACGTACCGCAAAAAAAAAAAAAAAAAAAACTAAAAATAGAACTACCATAGGACCCAGCAATCCCACTACTGGCCATATACCCTGAGAAAACCATAATTCAAACAGAGTCATGTACCACAATGCTCATTGCAGCTCTATTTACAATAGCCAGGACATGGAAGCAACCTAAGTGTCCATCAACAGATGAGTGGATAAAGAAGATGTGGCACATATATACAGTGGAATATTATTCAGCCATAAAAAGAAATGAAACTGAGTTATTTGTGGTGAGGTGGATGGACCTAGAGTTTGTCATACAGAGTGAAGTAAGTCAGAAAGAGAAAGACAAATACCGTATGCTAACACATGTATATGGAATCTAAGAAAAAAAATGGTCATGAAGAACCTAGGGGCAAGATGGGAATAAAGACACTGACCTACTAGAGAATGGACTTGAGGATATGGGGAGGGGGAAGGGTAAGCTGTGACAAAGTGAGAGAGTGGCATGGACATATATACACTACCAAATGTAAAATAGATAGCTAGTGGGAAGCAGCCGCATAGCACAGGGAGATCAACTTGGTGCTTTGTGACCACCTAGAGGGGTGGGATAGGGAGGGTGGGAGGGAGGGAGACACAAGAGGGAAGAGATATGGGAATATATGTATATGTATAATTGATTCACTTTTTTATAAAGCAGAAACTAACACACCATTGTAAAGCAATTATACTCCAATAGAGATGTTAAAAAATAAAAAAATAAATTAAAAAAAAAGAAAGAACTGGAAAGAACTTGTCTTAAGTCAGGCCACCAGGGAAATAGGCACAAAGCCTAGCTAGCTTAATGCATAACAAGCTGTTCTAATCTTTGGACCATGAAACCTACACAGTACAAATAACCACCTCTGAGTGTTAATCAAATAAATTCTGCCCCTAGGGTTTTAAAGCTGTCATGGTCCATGAAATCTGGTTTCTTTTTCCTTCTAATTTTATATCCCATGGGGGCTTCATGTATCCTTTACCATAGATGAGATCTGAATCCAAAATTAAGCTAAGAGGGATAAAGTATATCAAAATCAGTGAGCGGTTCACGCAAAGATGAGATTTCATAAGTATTTACTACAAAATAAAAATGGCCAATAACTTACATAGGAATGAAACGGGCTCAGAATTCCATCTTGTGTCCCAGGATGAATCAGCTGTCCCCTAATTTTTTTTGTTGTTGTTATCTATTTTTTATAGTACTGTGTGTATGTTAATCCCAAACTCCTAATTTATCCCTCCCCACCCTTTGCACTTTGGTAACCATATGTTTGTTTTCTATGTCTGTGGGTCAGCTGTCAAGTTACCGCGAATTTTAATTTATTCAAGTTACTGCGAATCTTTCTTTGGCATACCTGGTGCTCTTTTTTTTTAATTAATTAATTTATTAATTTATTTATGGCTGCATTAGGCCTTCATTGTTGCGCGTGGGCTTTCTCTAGTTGTGGCGAGCAGGGGCTACTCTTCGTTGTGGTGCGCCAGCTTCTCATTGTGGTGGCTTCTCCTGTTGTGGAGCACGGGCTCTAGGCACACAGGCTTCAGTAGTTGTGGCATGCGGGCTTCAGTAGTTGTGGCACACGGACTCAGTAGTTGTGGCTCGTGGGCTCTAGAGCTCAGGATCAGTAGTTGTGGTGCACGAGCTTAGTTGCTCTGCAGCATGTGGGACCTTCCCAGACCAGGCCTTGAACCAGTGTCCCCTGCATTGGCAGGTGGATTCTTAACCACTGCGCCACCAGGGAAGTCCCCACGCTGCTCTTGACATTGACAATTATCAGTTATAAAATAGTTATTCCAGATAGTCTAGCCTATTCTTATATGAAAGTCTGTACTTTATCTCTGATCCTTTAAGAACCTCTTAGGGACTTCCCTGGTGGTTCGGTGGTTACAACCCTTGGGCTTCCACTGCAAGAGGCTCAGTCAGGTTCAATCCCTGGTTGGGGAACTGAGATCCCACACACCGCAGGGGGCAGCCAAAAAAAAAGGTAAAGAACCTCAGTTTGAGAAATACTGACTTGGCCAGTTTCAGAGGATACCTGTTCTCAGCAAGTATAGGGTCTCAGTGAAACTGTCAAGAACACTAGAAACATAGATAGCATTCTTATTATATTGTGTAAAAATTTGATACTTTTTGGTGTGCAGGTCAAAACTCATCATCCAGGTCTGTACAGATACACGTATCTGCGTTCACTCACTTTGAGTGCTGGGACAAGGAGGTAGGTGTACAGGAAGTGATTTGGGTTTGTTGGTTCTTTTGTCTCTGGCTCCTATGGAATTTGTTAGTTTTAGTAATGAGGCAATGAAGCAGGGCTGTCCAAGCCCATGGAAACTCTTCAGACTCAGAAAACTCATTTTATACTTTAAAGCAAGAAATAGATCTTTCATGAAGAAGGATCAGATGTTTAAAAATATTAGCTCAGGGGACTTCCCTGGTGGTCCAGGGGGTAAGACTCCGTGCTCCCAATGCAGGGGGCCCGGATTTGATCCCTGGTCAGGGAACTAGATCCTGCATGCATGCTACAACTAAGAAGACTGCATGCTGCAACTGAGAGTCCACATGCCGCAATGAGGATTCCGAGTGCCACAACTAAGACCCCTGCAGCCAAAATAAATAAATAATTTTTAAAATAAAAAATAAAAATATTAGCTCAGAAAACAAGTCTGCACTAGGGTGCTGATTCCAAGTATAATGAAAAAGACATGTACAAACTAGCAGAACAAGAACCCACAGCATGTTTCCTCCAAGGGATGTTTTTAAGTTGTAAAATCTGAAGGGAAATAGATCTGATCCGTAAAGAAAATTATAAGAAATGCTCTTTTTGTCACAAGATGGCTTCCTCTTTGGTGAGCAGTATAGTGGCGTGACAAGGAGCTTAAACTCTGGAGGAAGAGTGGGTTTAGACTTAGTAGCTATGTGACTTTTCTCAAGTCATTTGAACCTATGTGCCTCAGTTTTCCCATTTATAAAGTGGGGATAATGATAGTAGTTACTTAGTGGGGGCAGTCGTTAAGATTAAATGAGTTCACATGTATAAACCACTTACAACTGTATATATAGGTATGTATTTATGCATATATATATATAAATGTATATATATGTTATTTCTCCCCATTCTACCTAGTACTTATAAAATTTGATTGCCCTATTTGTCTACAAGGCTGCCTTGACTAACTATACTGAACCTTGTAGGTTTCCCAAGCACCTATGGTATATTTGGAAGAAAAACCACTTAATCTATAACTTTGGAGCTCAAGGGGGGAAAAGTCAGGATTAGAAACATAGTTGTAAAATAATTAGTAATAATAATTATCATTTATTGAGTGTTTATCAATATTCCAGGCTGTTCTAGGAACTTCCCTGGTGGTGCAGTCGTTAAGAATCTGCCTGCCAATGCAGGGGACACAGGTTCGAGCCCTGGTCCGGGAAGATCCCACATGCTGCGGAGCAACTAAGCCCATGCACCACAACTACTGAGGCTGCGCTCTAGAGCCCAGGAGCCACAACTACTGAAGCCCGCGTGCCTAGAGCCCATGCTCTGCAACAAAGAGAAGCCACCGCAGTGAGAAGCTCATGCACCTCAACGAAGAGTAGCCCCCGCTCACTGTAACTAGGGAAAGCCCATGCGCAGCAATGAAGACCCAACTCAGCCAAAAATAAATAAATAAAATATTAAATCACTTAAAAAAAAATCCAGGCTGTTCTAAATGCTTTACATGTATTATATTGTATGACTCTTGTAACAACCGTATGGTGTAGGTACTTTATTATACCTTTTTTTTTTTTTTTTTTCAGTAAGCGGGCCTCTCCCTGCTGTGGCCTCTCCCGTTGCGGAGCACAGGCTCCGGACGCGCAGGCTCAGCGGCCATGGCTCACGGGCCCAACCGCTCCGCGGCATGTGGGATCTTCCCGGACCGGGGCACGAACCCGTGTCCCCTGCATCGGCAGGCGGACTCTCAACCACTGCGCCACCAGGGAAGCCCTATTATGCCATTTTATAGAGGAGAGAACTGAAGCACAAACAGGTGAAGTAATTTGCCCCATGTCACGCAGCAGAAGTAACAGAGCTAGAATTTGAGCAGTTTGGAGGTTCTAGGCTCTAGACTGTCCTCTTACTACCAGACATCATATTATCATATTTATATATTATAGGTTGCGCTGATATTCAGCCAGTACAACAGAGTAGAGCCAGACCGGCTGTCTGATTGGTTGACGCCCTCTTCTGACTTAGTTGGTGCTAGGATGATTCCATTGTTAACATATTATATCACGCCTGATTACAGGTGTAGTTGAAGCCACGGAAATGAATGAGATGTCCTGGGAAGTGTTTAGGTAACAGGGAAGGGCCAAATCGGACTACAAGTTGGATCTGTTTCTTTCACTTTAACCTTTGCTCTCCGCTGCTTTTGTTCACTGTCTCTACATAATGGCTTGCCTAGGGGAATACTGCCCCTCTGCCTGAATGTTAAACCAACGTGCTTTTGTTCAGGGAAACATCCAGACCCGTTCCACCTGTGGATGGCTGCAAGGAAGAAGAAATTAACACATCCCCTCCCGGAGGCTGGCCATTCCAGGAGATATCTGCAAAAATTATGGCCTTTTTACTTTACTTCCTCATCTCCTCCCCCTCTCTGTGCTATAAAAGAAACGGGCATCCAAACCCCATAAGATGGTTTTTCAGAGACACCAGTCTGCCAGCTTTCCGAATAAACACCTTCTATTCATTGGCCTGTCGTGGGGCGAGCAGAGCGAGCTTGGACTCAGTAATATTTATACGATATGAGAAAACTAGTATTTGAGCTCCATGAAAGATAGGGTCTCTTTTATTTACTGCTGTTACCAGATTGGTTTTACTCAATCTATCGAATGAATGAATGAATGAATGAGAGGTGATAATCTTATAAAACACCAATATTTCAGTGGTGGACAAAGAAACGCCTAAGAAGAAAACTGAGAAGGAAACCAGGAGACAACAGGTCTTGGGTATCAAAGAGTTCTGAGAAGAATGTGATCAAACACAAGAAGACAAATAGACAAAAGAAGTCAAAATTGAAGACAGCCCATTGGTGTCCTTAGCAAAGGCTTACAAAGCAATTGAGGAGCAGAAGATAAAGAAATAGAATGATGATGGACTTCCCTCGTGGCGCAGTGGTTGAGAGTCTGCCTGCCAATGCAGGGGATGCGGGTTCGTGCCCCGGTCCGGGAAGATCCCACATGCCGCGGAGCAGCTGGGCCCGTGAGCCATGGCCGCTGAGCCTGCGCATCCGGAGCCTGTGCTCCGCAACGGGAGAGGCCACAACAGTGAGAGGCCTGCGTACCACAAAAAAAAAGAAATAGAATAATGAGTCTGCACTACTATTTCAAGAAACTTGGCTGGGAAGAAATGGTTGCACAAGAGTAACACATAATTGGAGACTAGAGGGAGGGTTACCTTTTTAATCTGGCATTTAGAGTTTCACTAGTGACATTTTGAAAACACTGCTGGCTCTTTAGGAACTCCCACAAAATTATTCTAAAGTTTATCTAGGGGCTTCCCTGGTGGCGCAGTGGGTGAGAGTCCGCCTGCAGTTGCAAGGGACATGGGTTCGTGCACCGGTCCGGGAAGACCGGTGCGGAGCGGCTGGGCCCGTGAGCCATGGCCGCTGAGCCTGCGCGTCCGGAGCCTGTGCTCCGCAACGGGAGAGGCCACAGCAGTGAGAGGCTCGCGTACCGCCAAAAAAAAAAAAAAATCATAAAGTTTATCTAGTAAAAGAAACGTGGGAAAACCAAGAAAACTCTGAAAAAGAAAAAGAATAATGGAGGCAGGATGGGCAGCAATTGGGAGATAGGGATTGATATATACACACTACTATATATAAAATAGATAACTAATAAGGACCTACCGTACAGCACAGGGAGCTCTACTCAATACTCTGTAATGATCTATATGGGAAAAGAACCTAAAAAAGAATGGACGTATGTATATGTATAACTGATTCATTTTGCTGTACAGCAGAAACACACCATCGTAAATCAACTATACTCCAATTACTAAAAAAACGAGAAAAAAGAAAAGAAAAAGAATGATGGCTCATACCTCCTTGATCTCCTTTCTACTTTTCTATTCTAACTTCACTTTAAAAATAGTTAATCCATCCTGTTTCTGACCATAATATACTATTCTTCAAGCTTGATTGTTTAAATACACCCACTATACCTATTTAATCTTATCAAGATTTCCACTTCAGTGACCTTTCTGACTTTTCCCAACCCACCAGCCCTCTTCTTTCTTCATTTTCTTTCTTATTCAGCTCAGAGATTGACTCATTTTTGCCCCTCTGCCTCTTTTTATTGCTCCCATCTACCCAAATCCTAAAACTGGCTATCAGCATCCTCCACGCCAGCACCTTAGCAGCTCAGTTCAACGGGAAAATTCCACACAATAGGGCAGATTTCTTTTTTTTTGGCCACGCCATGTGCCTTGTGGGAGCTTAGTTCCCCAACCAGGGATTGAGCCCAGGCTACAGCAGTGAGAACACAGAGTCCTAACCACTGGACCACCAGGGAATTCCAATAGGGCAGATTAAGCACTGTAAATATATCTCCAGTATCCCAAAGGGGCCCTTATAACCAAGGATAGCGAATCTACTCGATTCCCCTTGTCAACTCACTCTCACCACCTTGGGTGTAAGGGGGTAGAGGTGAGCGAATGTATTTATACTCTGGTAGAGGGAAAAGTCTAATCATTGTCAAATAACAAAAATAAAACAATTTAGTAACCAGTTTGATGTCCTTTACTCAAAGGAAAACAAACCATGAACTGGGGGAATACAGTACCTTCGAAGCAGTGGAGCCCTCATTTTTTTTTTTTTTTTTTGCCGTACGCGAGCCTCTCACTGCTGTGGCCTCTCCCGTTGCGGAGCACAGGCTCCAGACGCGCAGGCTCAGCGGCCATGGCTCACGGGCCTAGCCGCTCCGCGGCATGTGGGATCTTCCCGGACCGGGGCACAAACCCATGTCCCCTGCATCGGCAGGCGGACTCTCACCCACTGCGCCACCCGGGAAGCCCTGGAGCCCTCTTTTTTTTTTTTTTTTTTTTCCCTAGGGAGGTCTAGGCAAGAGTGAGTGTTAGAAGCAGCAGCTTGGAGACAGGGGATGTGAGATTGGCTGGGAGGTCAAGGGTTTCCTTGTAAGGCTGGAGGTCGTATTTTCTCGGGTAAGGTAAACTAAAGCTGAGTGGGAGGGTGGTGGCTGGTGTGTATTAGGTTTCTTGGACAGTGGGGCATTTCCTGTTTAAGTGTGGGCTGAAAACTGAAGTTTTGTGATGTGGACCATCCTCTATTTCTTGGGTCCCTAAATTAGGTCCTAGACCCATTCCACTGCTAGGGGAAGTTCTCCCCCGCCACACACACACACACACACACATACACACCACCGAACAATGCTTGGTACACCAGCTGGGTGTCCTAGAATTCAATTCAATTATGACACTATCTACCTGGAGACAGCATCAGATTCCACAGGTTAAGAGCTCAGTTCTCCAAGACTACTTCCCAACCCTGTCCTTCAGACACCAATTGCAAGCTCAAATGACCTGCGCTTTTGACTGACTACAAATTAGAGGTTCCAGAGATCCCCTCTAACCTAGGATGCTAATCTCAAGTCCAGGTTATCACTGATACTTCTCACTGACTGGCTATTATCAATCAGAAGTTTCTGGGAATTCCTTGGCGATCCAGTGGTTAGGGCTCCGCGCTTCCATTGCGGGGGGGGGGGGGGGCGAGGTCATGGCGGGGCACGGGTTCGCTCCCTGGTCGGGGAACTAAGATCTCACAAGCTGCACGGTACAGCCAAAAAAAAAGGTTCCACAACCCGCTTCTCAGGTTCGATTAATTTGCTAGAGCAGCTCACAGAACTCAGAGAAACGTTTTACTTACTAGATTGCCGTTTTATTATATGAACCAGGAAAAAACAGATAAAGGAAATGCATAACGCAAGGTCTGGAGAAAGCGTATGGGGTGCCCATGCCTTCTCCCAGCGCCACCCTCTCCCCACATCTCCACCAACCTGGAAGCTTTCCAAACACTGTCTTGGATTTTTCTTACAGGACTTCATTGACTAAATCTTTTGCCATTGGTCCCCCCTCCCCTCCTAGAAGGTGCAAGGGTGGAAGAGAAAGTTCCAACCCTACAAACACAGGGTTATCTCCCTTGGCAATCAGCCCTATCCTTAGGCAACATAAGGGCATTCCAAAAGTTGCCTGGTGAACATAGCAAAACACCATTCTCTCTCTCATCACTTAGGAAATCCCAAGGGTTTTAGAAGCTCAGTCGTAGAAAACAGGACAAAGCCCTAATACATATTCCTTATTATAATTCACATCATAATTCCTAACATCCCAGTCCCGATATACAAATTAGCCTTATCAGCATGCTGTAGAAACTACAAAGTATGTATTTGTCTATATAAAATTTTAAATTAAGAAAAAAAGTCATAACATTACCGCATCGAACTTGGATCTGCCGGCCTCCCTGCAAAGCCAATTTACTGACACGGGGACGTGGTGAGGGAAAGTACCGCATTTACTTCAGGGCACCTAGGAAGGAGAACAGGTAGCTCATCCTCAAAAGAACTGAACTCCCAGATGGCTTTCAGGGAATGGTTTTTAAAGGTGACATTTGGGGTGAGGGTTGCAGAGGGCATGACTTTTTTCTGATTGGTTGCTGGTGAGGTAACAGGGTGGTGTTTCAGAAACCTTAATCATCAACCTTCTGGTTCCAACCAGTCTGGGGTCTACATGTTTGTGGTTGGCATGTAGTCACCATCCTCCACCTGGGCTGGGGTGTTATTTTCTGCAGAGCAATTCAAAGATATGCAGCAGATTGTTATATATATCCCTTGAGAGGAACTCAGACTCTTTTATTGCTGCACTATTGCTTCTGGACTGCTTTTCCTGAGTTTCTGCATTCCCTCACCTCCCTAATTAGAAACTTAGATTCTGCACTTTGGAAGTCAGGGGAGGCCTAGGAGTCTGAAGCTTTTTTCCAACAAACAAGAAACCATGGGACACAGAGGGGCTTTTGTACCTAGGAGGGCCCCACAGAGTCCGGCTCTGTTTCAATAAAGTCAAAAGACTGGGAAAAATACATATGAGAGAAATGGACGTTTCCTCTAATGTACAAATCTCTCTCACAAATTAATAGAGGAGAGAAGACAAACCAATAGAAAAAAAGGGCAAAGGATTGAAGGGGAGCAAAATTTGCCACCCTAAAACATCTCTTTGGCATGTGGGTTATTTCAAGCTGAAAACAATCAAGGCCCAAAAGACTCAAGGAGAAAATTTGACCTTCCCCCTTAGCTGCCTAAAGAATTTAGATAAAGGGCCAGTTCCCAGAACAGAGCTGTCACCAGAGAGCTCTGCAAAGACTATGGGCTGAGTGTGGTGGGGAAACTCCACAGGGCCTGGAGATCAGAGTCCACTCTGGGTCCCATTGTCTCTGCACAGCCCAGCAAACATCTGTTTCCCATTCACTTTTCCATTTCCTTGTGAATTGCGTTCCTCCCCTTTGAGGTCTCAAATCACTACCCACAGCCTCTTTTTTGTCTTTAGCTGAAGATGGTATTTAAGGTCAGGGCTTCAGCCATTTGGGTGAGTTACTCAGTTTTTCTGGGTCTTTCCCATGTATACATGTTATCAAACTTTTGTTTGATTTTCTCCTGTTATCTATATCATGTCACATCAATTCTTAGACCATCCAGGAGAACTAGAAGGGTAGAGGGAAATTTCTTCCTCCGCAACAGGAAAACATAATTCCGAGTCAATGAATACCCACACACAAAATGCCAAATACGACAAATTGAAGAATTAGAAATGAAAGTACCATTGTTCATCCATCAGATTGTCAAAGATTTAAGAGATTGATCATACCCATGTGACATTGTGATTTATAATAAGAAATATATATTTGGTCTTCACCCTGTTCGCTGCACAAAGCTCCCTTGGAATTTCCTAAATGTTGAGCACAGTAAGTGTCTTTTGTTATGTTTATGAGGTGACTTTTGGAATCCCCCTAGGTAACGTAAAGGTGAAGTCTGGCTGCCAGGAATATCAACATGCGATTAGAAGGCTGGAACTTTCAGTTCAGCCCCTGACCTTGGGGGAGAGAAGATGGAGAAAACGGAGTTCAATCACCGATGGCCAATCATGCCTATGTAATGATGCCTTCATAAAAACTCAAAAGGTGGGGTTTCTGAGAGCTTTCATATTGGTGAGCCAGAGAGTAACCATATCCCTGGAGAGTAGTGCACCCCAAACTCCACCGGGACAGAAGCTTCTTTGTTCAGGACCCTTCCAGGTCTTCCCATATGTATCTCTTCAACTGGCTGTTCATCTGTGTCCCTTTTTTTGGGGGGGGGCCGCGCCACAGGGCATGCGAGATCTTAGTTCCAGGACCAGGGGTGAAACCTGTGCCCCCTGCAGTGGAAACGAGGATTCTTAACCACTGGACCACCAGGAAGTCCCAGCATCTGTATCCTTTAATATCCTTCATAATAAGCCAGATATCTAGTAAGTCAACTGACTTCCTGAATACTGTGAGTTGCTCTAGCAAATTAATCAAACCCCAGGAGTGGGTCAAGGGAACCTCCAATTTATACCCAGTTGGTCAGAAACATAGGTAAACAACCTGGACTTTCAACTGGCATCCGAGGTGGGGGCAGTCTCGCGGGACTGAGTCCTTAACCAGCGGGATCTGACACAAGATAGTAACAGAATTGAGAATCAAAAGAATTGCTTTATGTGTGGAAAACCCACACAGTTGGTGTCACAAGTGAAGTAGCAAAGCAGGGTGAGAGTAAAGGAAAGACACAGAGGACTGTGTTTTTTCATTATCCAGTGTTGGCAAGGATGTAGGAAAACTGGAATTTCACTTTTTTTTCTTGGATACATTCTTCTGGATCTCTTTATCCTCTTTCTCCAAACTCATTACTTTCTGTTACCCTGGGATCTCCCTTCACTATCATCCTGGGAATTTTTTTTCTCTTCTCTTCTGTGTTGAATTACTTGTGTTCTGAATTCCAAGCACTCTCTTTTTATGGTTTAGTCCCTCATTCTGATGTAGTGAATCCTCCAGTGGCTTCCTGAGAAAGCATGGGAAATGATTTTTTTGGATACATTGCACGTTGAAAATGTCTTTATTCACAACTTCCTCTAGATAGCTTGGCCGACTGTAGAAGTCAGCTGAGAAACATTTTATCTTCAGAATTTTAAAAGTATGGGTCAAGCTTCTTCTAGATTTCAAGGCTGATCTTGAGAAGACTGACAATACTCTTCTTATCTTTTGCATGTAACACCCCCTGCCTCACCCCCAAGCTGTTAGGATTCTCTTTTTAAACATATGTTGAAATTCCACGAGGCTGATGTGCACCAGTGTGGGTCTTTTTTCATGTAGAAGGCTGGACACCTTCAGTCTATAAAATCACATTTTTTGGTTCTAAATTCTATGGAATTCAAACCAAGCAAATAAAGCAGAAAATCTACAAGGTACTGAAAAATCTAAAAGAGGTAAGTAGGGCCATTTGGAAGTTAGATTTTGAGAATGGAGTTAGATTTTTGATTGTGGCAGGTAATGAAACCGAGTGGGGCCCTGTGAGGCTCCCAGGCATGCAGCCTCTTTTTTGGCCCCCCGATTTCTTGTAGGCAAGACTCCAGCCTCCACGACCTACGCTGAGCTCCAAAGGGTGGATTCAAACAGTTGCTAATCAAGGGAGAACGGGGCAAGAAACCACCTGAGGCGAGATTAAAGGGACCAGAGAAGCTCATCAAGATTAGGAGACCCGACCACCTGAAACCCTGCACACACCCTCATCTTGTCAGCAACCCAGCCTTGGGTAATATTGTTATAAAACTTCTCACTGAGCTTCCCTGGTGGCGCAATGGTTGAGAGTCCGCCTGCCGATGCAGGGGACATGGGTTCGTGCACCGGTCCGGGAAGATCCCACATGCCGCGGAGCGGCTGGGCCCGTGAACCATGGCCGCTGAGCCTGCGCGTCCAGAGCCCGTGCTCCACAACGGGAGAGGCCACAACAGTGAGAGGCCCACGTACCACACAAAAAAAGCAAAAAAAAACCCCAAAACACTTCTCACTACCCTCTCCAAGTTGGGACACATAGTCTTTCGAGGCAGGAGCCAACTGTGTCCCCCTTTGCCTGGTAGAGTATTGAATAATAAAGCTATCCTTTTCTACTTCACCCCAAATGCTCTCTCCAAGATTTAATTTGGCCCTGGTGTACAGAGAAGCTGAGTTTTCAGCATCAGTAACAAATTACTTTTTTTTTTTTTACTGTAGGACAGTTGTAATACCAATTTTCCCATTACCTCAAGTGGCTATGTATCCCGTTGCATTCAGTGGGACTTTACTTTTCTGGATGCTGCAATTATCTTAAAGTTTCCCTCATCTGTTGATGGCAGAGGGATAACTGTCATAACTAGAGAGAGCATAATTAGAATATTTGTCTATTAAAGAAAGAAACTTTATGCCAGCCACTCTGATGGTTGGCTAATTTCCTGACTTCCACAAAGCATGGACAACGAGTAAGGATTTCTTTTTTTTTTGCAGTACACGGGCCTCTCACTGTTGTGGTCTCTCCTGCTGCGGAGCAAAGGCTCCGGACGCGCAGGCTCAGCGGCCATGGCTCATGGGCGCAGCCGCTCCACGGCATGTGGGATCTTCCCGGACTGGGGCATGAACCCACCTCCCCTGCATCAGCAGGTGGACTCTCAACCACTGTGCCACCAGGGAAGCCCGAGTAAGGATTTCTTGATTCAGCCTAGTCCAGCTTCACCTGATTTTTGAAAGTTTGCTTGGGCAGAACTTTCAAACCTATAATAGACCTGCCATCGGTCAAACATTTGCAGTTTTGTTAATGCTTTAAATCTGTATCACTTCTGCAGGAAGTGGGTTTCCTTCCTAGGTTTTCCAGTTTCCTTACAGATGTTCTCCATTTCTCAAAGTGTGTTTCATGGAACTCTATTTTTACATGAGTTTCAAATATGCATCTTTTAAAAGTAGCTTTAGTTCTTAAGAAGTTGGGAAATTCTGCACAGAATCTCTTAAAGTTTCCTAATATGTATTTAAAAAATAATTGCCCATAAAAAATCTTTAAGAGAGTCTAGTCACCACAGAATGCAATTTAGCAATTGCAGGTTTAGAAAGTACTTTTGGGGAATTCCCTGGTGGTCCAGTGGTTTGGACCCTGCACTTCCCCTGCAGGGGGCACGAACGCAATTCTTGGTTGGGGAATTAAAATCCCGCACACCCTGTGCCAAAAATAAAAGCATTTATTTGATGAAACATCAAACAAACATTCACCATGTGCTTTATGTCAGTGAATAACACTGTGATTGCACTAATATTTCAGTTGCAAAATAGAAGGACACCTCCATCTTCTGCAACCTCCGTGTTCAATCAGTCACCCTTCTTGGGGACTTCCCTGGTGGCGCAGTGGTTAAGAATCCACCTGCCAATGCAGGGGACACAGGTTCGAGCCCTGGTCTGGGAAGATCCTACATGCCATGGAACAACTAAGCCCGTGCGCCACAACTACTGAGCCTGCGCTCTAGAGCCCACATGCCATAACTACTGAAGCCCACGTGCTGCAACTACTGAAGCCCGGGCGCTTAGAGCCTGTACTCTGCGATATGAGAAGCCACCGCAATGAGAAGCCCATGCGCTGCAACGAAGCGTGGCTCCTGCTCGCTGCAACTAGAGAAAGCCCGCACGCAGCAATGAAGACTCAATGCAGCCAAAAAAATAAAAATAATTTTAAAATTAAAGAAAAAACAAAAAGGCTTCCCTGATGGCGCAGTGATTAAGAATCCGCCTGCCAATGCAGCAGACACGGGTTTGAGCCCTGTTCCGGGAAGATCCCACATGCCGCGGAGCAACTAAGCTCGTGCGCCACAACTACTGAACCCACGTGCCACAACTACTGAAGCCCACACGCCTAGAGCCCATGCTCTGCAACAAGAGAAGCCACCGCAATGAGAAGGCTGTTCACCTCAACAAAGAGTAGCCCCCGCTCACAGCAACTAGAGAAAGCCCATGCGCAGCAACGAAGACCCAGCACAGCCAAAAATAAATAATTTAAAAAACAAAAGAATTCCAACCCAGACCATTTGCATCTGGAGTTTGCACTCTTTATCACTTCACCATAGTTTCTCTTTTGAGACCCTTTCACCTGGAAGGGCCATCCTTGTCCCTCTGATTTATCTAAAGATGACCTGTGGGTAACATGTGCCATGCTTTTGGCCACTCTGTCTATATTTGGGGGATTTCCCACCTCAAGTGTGGAAGGCAGGGACTTCCCTGGTGGCACAGTGGTTAAGACTCCCCACTCCCAGTGCAGGGGGTGTGGGGTTCAATCCCTCGATCCCTGGTCAGGGAACTAGATCCCACATGCATGCCACAACTAAGGAGGCGGCGAGCCGCAACTAAGGAGCCCACCTGCCGCAACTAAGGAGCCTGCCTGACACAACTAAGAGCCGGTGCAACCAAATAAATAAATAAATATTAAAGAACCACTCTGCTAAGTCACTCCCAAATTCCTGATGCAGAAACTGTGAGCTAATAAATGTGTCTTGAGTAAGCCACTAGGTTTTGGGGTGATTTGTTATACACCAATAGATAACTAATTCAATAGAGAGAAATAGAAGTTTCTGGCTTCAATCTTCCTTTTCCTTAAGCCATAATCATCCAGATTTTAGAGATGTGTAAATTTTTTAAAATTAATTAATTAATTTATTTATTTTTGGCTGCTTTGGGTCTTTGTTGCCGCGCACAGGCTTGTCTCTGGTTGCTGCGAGCGGGGGCTATTCTTCGTTGCTGTGCGCGGACTTCTCACTGTGGTGGCTTCTCTCATTGCGGAGCACGGGCTCTAGGCGTGCAGGCTTCAGTAGTTGTGGCACACGGGCTCAGTAGTTGTGGCTTACAGGCTCTAGAGCACAGGCTCAGTAATTGTGGCGCACAGGCTTAGTTGCTCTGCAGCATGTGGGACCTTCCTGGACCAGGGCTCGAACCAGCGTCCCTTGCATTGGCAGGCGGATTCTTAACCACTGCACCACAGGGAAGCCCTAGATGTGTAAATTTAAGGCTCAGACAAGTTAATGTACTCATTCAAGTTTACACCGTTTAAATGACAGTGCTATGAACATTTGGGGGTTTTCTGACATGCAGACAGTGTTCTTTGTACTCTCTCATGTTACCTTTAATACCTACAAATAATTTATTTTTTGATAATTGACTGCTATAGATGACAGGTCCTCTATTAGCCACTAACCTAGGCACTGTTGATATAAAGGTGGATGAGGCAAATTAAGTGGATTCAGTATGAAGCAGAACTGGGAGATGATGGAATAGTACAGGGATCACTTTGATGAGAGTTGTGGATGTGAGAAGGCTCAGAAGAACAGAAAGGAAAAGCATCAGAAGTATTTTGGCAAGAGAGAAGTTTCAATATTGAGAAAATTTATATCTACCTCAGAGATTAGTCAAGGGTCAAACCAGATTTATCTTTCTTCCAGAAATATAGTGATCACAGGCATATAGTTATTTAATGTTATCTATTTATTTCAAATTTTAGGTCCTTCCTATATTGTCCCATAATTTTATCGTGTAGTTCTTACGTTGCTTATCATTCACATTTTTAAGACTGAACTATACCACCTTCCCAAATCATAAATTTAATAGTCAAATTAGTAAAAATTTTTTTCGCAGGCCTCTCACTGTTGCGGCCTCTCCCGTTGCGGAGCACAGGCTCCGGACGCGCAGGCTCCGGACGCGCAGGCTCAGCGGCCATGGCTCACGGGCCCAGCCGCTCCGCGGCATGAGGGATTTTCCCGGACCAGGGCACGAACCCGTGTCCCCTGCATCGGCAGGCGGACTCTCAACCACTGCGCCACCAGGGAAGCCCAGTAAAAGCTTTTAAAGCAAGACTAAAATGACAAAAGGTAAGGGATTGGGGTGCCGAGCTTGGAGGAATATGTTCCACATGAGACAAAGCAACAGGTGTAGTATATGAAACTTGGCTCGCAGCCTCCTGAGAACTAAAACAAATGAGTCTTCACATAGCACAGGGAGATCAGCTAGATGCTGTGACCACCTAGAGGGGTGGGATAGGGAGGGTGGGGGGGGGAGGGAGACGCAGGAGGGAGGAGATATGGGGACATATGTATATGTATAGCTGATTCACTTTGTTATACAGCAGAGACTAACACACCATTGTAAAGCAATTATACTCCAATAAAGATGTAAAAAAAAAAAAATTAATGGTTTGTGGGACTTCCCTGGTGGTCCAGTGGTTAAGACTCCACGCTTCCAATGCAGGGGTTGTGGGTCAGGGAACAACCCCGGTTGAGGAACAAAGACTTCACATGCCACATGGCAAAAAAAAAAAAAAAAAAGAAAGTAATGGTTTGCACTATTCTTCCTGTATAATAAAAGAAAATACATGTGAGAAACTGCATCCTGTCTTTGAAGGGTTTTTTCCCTAATATCCATTTTTTATAAGAACAGGTAAAGGGTAGCTTTCACAAAAGTTGTTTTTATTTCTTTTTTTGGCCTTGCAGCAAGGCCCCCAGCAGAAAGAAGCACAGAATCCGTAGGGTCCTAACCACTGGACCACCAGGGAATTCCCATCACTGCAGTTTTTTTTGTTTGTTTGTTTGTTTTTACTTTTTCTCCTACTTTTATTACAGTTTCAATTTCACAACAGCTTACCATTTCCCCATACATGCATGACTAGTATTCTTTAAATTCCAATGACAGTTACTATATCATGCCCAAATCACGGGTTAAGAACTGAACTATCATGTCAACATATTTTTAAACATTAAAAAGAGAACCCAGAAAGATCCCAAGTGTATAAATATTGGGGATTTAAAATTTTCAAAGTGAAATTCAATGGGAAGAGGGACGAGATAAAAAAGCCACTGGTATTACTTTATCACAAAGGATTCGGATCTTTCCCTGAACTTTCACAAACACACCATAATCTAGTAATAAAGCACCTCCCCATCCCCAGTTTTGCTTATTTCCCAAACTGAGTTTGGCTGATAGTTTCCCCTCTAATACGGTTATCACTTAAAAAACACAAACATTCAAACTAAAGATGCAGTGGATTACTGACTGTAACCTTAGCAAGCCTACATGGATTGCTTGCTACCAAATATGACAGTAATTTTACAGTGATCACAAAGTCATTAGGTTCTCCTTGTTACAATGACGACGAAAAGTAAAAACTCTTGCTGTTTCTAGTTAATACTCATCACAAAGAAAAGATGTGCTTATAAGGCAGGAAGTAACACAAAATTGCTTTAGAATTCATTGCATTTTCACTTTGCTCAAGTTTTCAACTGCAAAACCTCAGTGAAAAACAATGTTGCAAACCCGGAAGAGTACATCTCACCATCTTAAGTGCACTCCAAAATCTCAAGCTTGCTTTAAAAGCCCACAATATGGGTATTTAAAGTCTTTTCCAAGACCTCTCCCAAATACCACACATCTCCAGATGAACCACGTAAGAAGCTTGAAAGCAGTGAAGGATGCTAACCTGCTGATGCAAGTTTCTGACACCAATCTTTCAAGCCACCAGTAACCAGGTCTTCAGTTACCTTTTCAGTCTTCCCCATCTTGCAGCAAAGCAGTTTTGCTTTTTCCCCTGCACTTAGCAGAGATTTAAGCATTTTAGAAAGTTTCCAAGCAACTGTTTTCTGTGCTTACAAGTGATAATTTAACTAGCATTAACAATTTACTATTAACTAGTAATTTCTTTGCGCATGAGCTCTATATAATTCCCCAGAGCTCTGTCTACTGATCTTTTCTCCAGAGAATTCCCTTCAACCCACATTCCCTACCACTCCCACCCTCTACAACCCACACCTAACCACAACCCTCCCCCCTTCTCCCTTTCTTCACGCCCACCCCCCCCACCCCTCCCAGCACCTGCGGCAGGCTTTTCCCTCCCCACCACCCCTCACCTCAGGGTCCTCCCATTTGAACACTAAGATTACTCTCAAATCTGATCAAGTAAAACTGAAGTTAAAAAACACAAAGAGCAAGATGAATCAAAGATCACTACCGGTATCCTGACCGCTCCCTTCTTAGTAGGAATGCCCAAACTAGACCTGCCATTTCTATCACAATTGGGGCGTGACCAACCTGTACCTCCAGCACAGTACAATGACCCCCTCAATTTGCCAGTTGGCTCATTTAAGTATTTGCCTAAGGCATTCAATCTTGAACACTTTCCCAACACACAGATTATATCATCACACTAAGAATTCCTCCGACCAATGCGCAGGAAGGCGGGCGGGTAGATGAGAGGGGCACGGGGATGCATCTGCGAGCTCCGTCTACAAGGCAGCGCTCTGTGTTGTGGCATCGCGTTAAAATGTTCTACAGCTTACGAGTCCTCTGGGAGCAAGGTGCGCGGCACAGAACTAGTACAACAGGAGGCTGAATTGAGAAGATGCGCATCTGAAAACCTCCACCCCGGAACAGGAAAGGCGCCTGCTGGCATTCACGTGCCCAGAGATCGCTGCTCCCGGATTACACACTCAAAGCAACGCATCTGCTGAAGGCCCCGGATGCATGTGCTTTGGACTTTTAAAGATTGCCCCCTCGTAAGCTCATCTGAAAACCTTACAGGGTGGTCTCCTGAATGAATACAGGGCTTCCTGAGCAAGGCCTGGAAACAGGACATTGGAGAACTCCTCCTCCTAAGCCTCTGGAAATTCAATCTGTAGACATCAATTTAGGCGGGCTCTCTCCTCCTCCAGGGTCTCCCCTCCTGCACGGCTACGACTCACACTGGCCAGGGGCTCCATTTCTCCTGGTGCCACCGGCTTGCCATGATGAACACTACAGTAACAGACCACGGTCTATGAAGCATTTCTGTAGCTTTCAGCTGGTACCATCGCTGTGGGCCCACCCAAGGGTGCACCTTCCATCCCCACCCTCTCCACTGGCAAGCAAGACCAACCCGCCCACCCAGAGTCTCCGCTGGGGACGCCTCTCCTCCTTCGGGGTTACCGACAATACCGACTCCGGCAGGGACTCCAGCAACTTTCCCCGCTTACCAGATTACCAGAAGCAACGTTTTAAGTGAAGGGGTAACCTCGAGAGAGTTAAGAGGGAGGAGGAAGGGCAGAGTGAGGTCACAGAAGAGGTAAGCATGGAACCTAGAGGAAAAGTCCAAAGGGGTGCACTGCCACCGCCCTGGGCCAGAACTGTCAGCCCCGCGAAGCTAAGTTCAGTTTCCACAACACCAGGCCTCATCCCCAGGTGGGTTCACAACCCTCTGTACAGGAGCGGCGCCCTCCTAGAGGTCAGGCCCCCCTTCTCCAGCAGGCAGCTGCGACAGCCAGGCCTGGGGTGTTCTCCTCCCCCACGGGTTACTGTGGACACTTCCGACGCAGCTCTTCCCAGCACAGTTCCCCCAACATCTAGTCTCCCCTTCAACCTTCCTTCTCCTGGCACCCCCCAGCCCCCCAGCCCCATCTAACTCTGCCATCTCCCCCACCTGTCCCCTGAGACCCTAAACTGGCCACCTCCTCCCCCAAAACTAAGCCCAGGGCCCCCGCCCTCCCTGTCGCTAACTCCTCCACAGCAGGTTTTAAATATGCATAGACAGTCTTCACACAGACATCTAATAAGGTGGCAGCCCCTCCTTATGCCTCCCAGAGAAGACGCCTTATCCCCACGCCACCCCAGGAAGGCAAGCCAGGCGAACGACTGAGCAGCCTGAGCCCATTCTGAAAAGCGGTCATGTTTTGGTTACCAGCATGTCCTGAATGCCAAGGAAAGGAAACAAAAACCACAGCACACTGCCTTTTAGTTTCATTTCTGCCGTGGTACTGCCTATCTGACCCTGGCCACAAAGTTTCTGTTTCCTAGTTTCCTCCTTGTACAGACACGTCATGTGTTCAACCAAACCCCATTTCCTCTCCTTCCAGGGCACGTGGCTGGACTGTGTTTTGTTGCCTCCCTTAAAGCTGGGTGGGGTCACGGGTCTGATTTTGGCTTAGAGGAATCAGGTCAGAAGTGACGTTTGCCATTTCCAGTCCTTGATTCTAAAAAAAAACCCTTTCACACTGCTTTAATGCTTTCCTTCTCTGTGCGCCTCTGTCTCTCTCTCTCTCCTGTGGGCCAGCTGAGTGTAGAGAATTCAGCAGAGGACTTCAAGGCCATAGGAGATGGTGGAGTCACCAGACGGTAGAAAATGAGGTCCCTGAGTAACCACAGAGAGCAAAAACGTTCCACCCAAATGACATTAGCCTTGCAACGGGAGCGAGAAATAACCCTTTTCTGTATTTAGATGCTACTTTGTCCTTTGTTTCCCTTTAGCATCTTCTGAGAAATTGGCTCCATGGAATTATTTGTCCTGAAGTCACAGCAAATGTCCCTACAGGTCAAACCCAAAGATGGCCTCCAGTGATTCTCATCTCCTGGGATTCAAGTCCTTGTGTGGTTCCCCCCACTCAACATTGAATTGTAGCTGGCCAGTGTGACCCAAGAACACTGCAGAAGAAATAGTGTATGATTCCAAGACATGGCAAATTGTGCCCTGGTCTGTCTTAGGCCACTTGCTCTGTAGGAAGCCAGCCACAAAGTCATGAGGACTTTTAAGCATCCCTGTGCAGAGGCCTACATGATGAAAAACTGAGACTTCCCACCATCCACGGGTGGCCGCTTGCAGCCACGTGTGTATGCCACCTGGGAAGCACATTCTGTAGCCTCTGTCAAGGCTGGAGATGACTGCAATCCTGGCTGACAGCTTGGCAGCAACCTCCTGAGATATCCTGAGACACGAACACACTAAGGGACTCCTGAATTCCTGAGCCAGAGAAACTGTGACATAGTAAAGATTTATTGTTGTTTTCAGCCTGCAAAGTAGCGGGGTAATTTGTGATACAGCAGTAGATAATGCTATCCGTGATACTGTTATTTGTGAAAATTTCTATATTCTTTTGTTTTAATCTCTTTTCCCCCCAGTATTATTGAATATAATTGAGACATAACATTGTGTAAGTCTTTTTTTAATTAATTAATTAATTTATTTGTTATTATTTTGGGCTGTGTTGGGTCTTCGCTGTGATGCATGGGCTTCTCATCGTCGTGGCTTCTCTTGTTGCAGAGCACGGGCTCTAGGTGCGCGGGCTTCAGTAGTTGTGACCCATGGGCTTAGTTGCTCCACAGCATGTGGAATCTTCCCGGACCAGGGATCAAAACTGTGTCCCCTGCATTGGCAGGTGGATTCTTAACCACTGTGCCACCAGGGAAGCCCCACTAAGTTAAGGTGTACAACGTAATGATTTGATATATGTATATATTGCAAAATGATTACTACAATAAGGTAAGTTAACACATTCATCACCGCACAGACTTACACCTCTTTGTGTATGGCAAGAACATTTAAGATCTACTCTTAGAAAATTTCAATTGCACAATACAGTATAAACTATAATCACCATGCTGTACCTTATATCCCCAGAATTTGTTCATCTTAAAACTGAAAGTTTGTCCAGGAATTCCCTGCTGGTCCAGTGGTTTGGACCCTGCACTTCCCCTGCAGGGGGCACGAACGCAGTTCTTGGTTGGGGAATTAAAATCCCGCACACCCTGTGCCAAAAATAAAAGCATTTATTTGATGAAACATCAAACAAACATTCACCATGTGCTTTATGTCAGTGAATAACACTGTGATTGCACTAATATTTCAGTTGCAAAATAGAAGGACACCTCCATCTTCTGCAACCTCCGTGTTCAATCAGTCACCCTTCTTGGGGACTTCCCTGGTGGCGCAGTGGTTAAGAATCCACCTGCCAATGCAGGGGACACAGGTTCGAGCCCTGGTCTGGGAAGATCCTACATGCCATGGAACAACTAAACCCGTGCGCCACAACTACTGAGCCTGCGCTCTAGAGCCCACATGCCATAACTACTGAAGCCCACGTGCTGCAACTACTGAAGCCCGGGCGCTTAGAGCCTGTACTCTGCGATATGAGAAGCCACCGCAATGAGAAGCCCATGCGCTGCAACGAAGCGTAGCTCCTGCTCGCTGCAACTAGAGAAAGCCCGCACGCAGCAATGAAGACTCAATGCAGCCAAAAAAATAAAAATAATTTTAAAATTAAAGAAAAAACAAAAAGGCTTCCCTGATGGCGCAGTGATTAAGAATCCGCCTGCCAATGCAGCAGACACGGGTTTGAGCCCTGTTCCGGGAAGATCCCACATGCCGCGGAGCAACTAAGCTCGTGCACCACAACTACTGAACCCACGTGCCACAACTACTGAAGCCCACACGCCTAGAGCCCATGCTCTGCAACAAGAGAAGCCACCGCAATGAGAAGGCTGTTCACCTCAACAAAGAGTAGCCCCCGCTCACAGCAACTAGAGAAAGCCCATGCGCAGCAACGAAAACCCAACACAGCCAAAAATAAATAATTTAAAAAAAAAAGAATTCCAACCCAGACCATTTGCATCTGGAGTTTGCACTCTTTATCACTTCACCATAGTTTCTCTTTTGAGACCCTTTCACCTGGAAGGGCCATCCTTGTCCCTCTGATTTATCTAAAGATGACCTGTGGGTAACATGTGCCATGCTTTTGGCCACTCTGTCTATATTTGGGGGATTTCCCACCTCAAGTGTGGAAGGCAGGGACTTCCCTGGTGGCACAGTGGTTAAGACTCCCCACTCCCAGTGCAGGGGGTGTGGGGTTCAATCCCTCGATCCCTGGTCAGGGAACTAGATCCCACATGCATGCCACAACTAAGGAGGCGGCGAGCCGCAACTAAGGAGCCCACCTGCCGCAACTAAGGAGCCTGCCTGACACAACTAAGAGCCGGTGCAACCAAATAAATAAATAAATATTAAAGAACCACTCTGCTAAGTCACTCCCAAATTCCTGATGCAGAAACTGTGAGCTAATAAATGTGTCTTGAGTAAGCCACTAGGTTTTGGGGTGATTTGTTATACACCAATAGATAACTAATTCAATAGAGAGAAATAGAAGTTTCTGGCTTCAATCTTCCTTTTCCTTAAGCCATAATCATCCAGATTTTAGAGATGTGTAAATTTTTTAAAATTAATTAATTTATTTATTTATTTTTGGCTGCTTTGGGTCTTTGTTGCCGCGCACAGGCTTGTCTCTGGTTGCTGCGAGCGGGGGCTATTCTTCGTTGCTGTGCGCGGACTTCTCACTGTGGTGGCTTCTCTCATTGCGGAGCACGGGCTCTAGGCGTGCAGGCTTCAGTAGTTGTGGCACACGGGCTCAGTAGTTGTGGCTTACAGGCTCTAGAGCACAGGCTCAGTAATTGTGGCGCACAGGCTTAGTTGCTCTGCAGCATGTGGGACCTTCCTGGACCAGGGCTCGAACCAGCGTCCCTTGCATTGGCAGGCGGATTCTTAACCACTGCACCACAGGGAAGCCCTAGATGTGTAAATTTAAGGCTCAGACAAGTTAATGTACTCATTCAAGTTTACACCGTTTAAATGACAGTGCTATGAACATTTGGGGGTTTTCTGACATGCAGACAGTGTTCTTTGTACTCTCTCATGTTACCTTTAATACCTACAAATAATTTATTTTTTGATAATTGACTGCTATAGATGACAGGTCCTCTATTAGCCACTAACCTAGGCACTGTTGATATAAAGGTGGATGAGGCAAATTAAGTGGATTCAGTATGAAGCAGAACTGGGAGATGATGGAATAGTACAGGGATCACTTTGATGAGAGTTGTGGATGTGAGAAGGCTCAGAAGAACAGAAAGGAAAAGCATCAGAAGTATTTTGGCAAGAGAGAAGTTTCAATATTGAGAAAATTTATATCTACCTCAGAGATTAGTCAAGGGTCAAACCAGATTTATCTTTCTTCCAGAAATATAGTGATCACAGGCATATAGTTATTTAATGTTATCTATTTATTTCAAATTTTAGGTCCTTCCTATATTGTCCCATAATTTTATCGTGTAGTTCTTACGTTGCTTATCATTCACATTTTTAAGACTGAACTATACCACCTTCCCAAATCATAAATTTAATAGTCAAATTAGTAAAAATTTTTTTCGCAGGCCTCTCACTGTTGCGGCCTCTCCCGTTGCGGAGCACAGGCTCCGGACGCGCAGGCTCCGGACGCGCAGGCTCAGCG
Source organism: Stenella coeruleoalba (assembly GCF_951394435.1). Classification (NCBI taxonomy): domain Eukaryota; kingdom Metazoa; phylum Chordata; class Mammalia; order Artiodactyla; family Delphinidae; genus Stenella; species Stenella coeruleoalba. Next base: position 94,905,094 of record NC_137157.1, read on the forward strand.
GCCATGGCTCACGGGCCCAGCCGCTCCGCGGCATGAGGGATTTTCCCGGACCAGGGCACGAACCCGTGTCCCCTGCATCGGCAGGCGGACTCTCAACCACTGCGCCACCAGGGAAGCCCAGTAAAAGCTTTTAAAGCAAGACTAAAATGACAAAAGGTAAGGGATTGGGGTGCCGAGCTTGGAGGAATATGTTCCACATGAGACAAAGCAACAGGTGTAGTATATGAAACTTGGCTCGCAGCCTCCTGAGAACTAAAACAAATGAGTCTTCACATAGCACAGGGAGATCAGCTAGATGCTGTGACCACCTAGAGGGGTGGGATAGGGAGGGTGGGGGGGGAGGGAGACGCAGGAGGGAGGAGATATGGGGACATATGTATATGTATAGCTGATTCACTTTGTTATACAGCAGAGACTAACACACCATTGTAAAGCAATTATACTCCAATAAAGATGTAAAAAAAAAAAAAATTAATGGTTTGTGGGACTTCCCTGGTGGTCCAGTGGTTAAGACTCCACGCTTCCAATGCAGGGGTTGTGGGTCAGGGAACAACCCCGGTTGAGGAACAAAGACTTCACATGCCACATGGCAAAAAAAAAAAAAAAAAAGAAAGTAATGGTTTGCACTATTCTTCCTGTATAATAAAAGAAAATACATGTGAGAAACTGCATCCTGTCTTTGAAGGGTTTTTTCCCTAATATCCATTTTTTATAAGAACAGGTAAAGGGTAGCTTTCACAAAAGTTGTTTTTATTTCTTTTTTTGGCCTTGCAGCAAGGCCCCCAGCAGAAAGAAGCACAGAATCCGTAGGGTCCTAACCACTGGACCACCAGGGAATTCCCATCACTGCAGTTTTTTTTGTTTGTTTGTTTGTTTTTACTTTTTCTCCTACTTTTATTACAGTTTCAATTTCACAACAGCTTACCATTTCCCCATACATGCATGACTAGTATTCTTTAAATTCCAATGACAGTTACTATATCATGCCCAAATCACGGGTTAAGAACTGAACTATCATGTCAACATATTTTTAAACATTAAAAAGAGAACCCAGAAAGATCCCAAGTGTATAAATATTGGGGATTTAAAATTTTCAAAGTGAAATTCAATGGGAAGAGGGACGAGATAAAAAAGCCACTGGTATTACTTTATCACAAAGGATTCGGATCTTTCCCTGAACTTTCACAAACACACCATAATCTAGTAATAAAGCACCTCCCCATCCCCAGTTTTGCTTATTTCCCAAACTGAGTTTGGCTGATAGTTTCCCCTCTAATACGGTTATCACTTAAAAAACACAAACATTCAAACTAAAGATGCAGTGGATTACTGACTGTAACCTTAGCAAGCCTACATGGATTGCCTGCTACCAAATATGACAATAATTTTACAGTGATCACAGAGTCATTAGGTTCTCCTTGTTACAATGACGACGAAAAGTAAAAACTCTTGCTGTTTCTAATTAATACTCATCACAAAGAAAAGATGTGCTTATAAGGCAGGAAGTAACACAAAATTGCTTTAGAATTCATTGCATTTTCACTTTACTCAAGTTTTCAACTGCAAAACCTCAGTGAAAAACAATGTTGCAAACCCGGAAGAGTACATCTCACCATCTTAAGTGCACTCCAAAATCTCAAGCTTGCTTTAAAAGCCCACAATATGGGTATTTAAAGTCTTTTCCAAGACCTCTCCCAAATACCACACATCTCCAGATGAACCACGTAAGAAGCTTGAAAGCAGTGAAGGATGCTAACCTGCTGATGCAAGTTTCTGACACCAATCTTTCAAGCCACCAATAACCAGGTCTTCAGTTACCTTTTCAGTCTTCCCCATCTTGCAGCAAAGCAGTTTTGCTTTTTCCCCTGCACTTAGCAGAGATTTAAGCATTTTAGAAAGTTTCCAAGCAACTGTTTTCTGTGCTTACAAGTGATAATTTAACTAGCATTAACAATTTACTATTAACTAGTAATTTCTTTGCGCATGAGCTCTATATAATTCCCCAGAGCTCTGTCTACTGATCTTTTCTCCAGAGAATTCCCTTCAACGCACATTCCCTACCACTCCCACCCTCTACAACCCACACCTAACCACAACCCTCCCCCCTTCTCCCTTTCTTCACGCCCACCCCTCCCAGCACCTGCGGCAGGCTTTTCCCTCCCCACCACCCCTCACCTCAGGGTCCTCCCATTTGAACACTAAGATTACTCTCAAATCTGATCAAGTAAAACTGAAGTTAAAAAACACAAAGAGCAAGATGAATCAAAGATCACTACCGGTATCCTGACCGCTCCCTTCTTAGTAGGAATGCCCAAACTAGACCTGCCATTTCTATCACAATTGGGGCGTGACCAACCCGCACCTCCAGCACAGTACAATGACCCCCTCAGTTTGCCAGTTGGCTCATTTAAGTATTTGCCTAAGGCATTCAATCTTGAACACTTTCCCAACACACAGATTATATCATCACACTAAGAATTCCTCCGACCAATGCGCAGGAAGGCGGGCGGGTAGATGAGAGGGGCACGGGGATGCATCTGCGAGCTCCGTCTACAAGGCAGCGCTCTGTGTTGTGGCATCGCGTTAAAATGTTCTACAGCTGACGAGTCCTCCGGGAGCAAGGTGCGTGGCACAGAACTAGTACAACAGGAGGCTGAATTGAGAAGATGCAGCATCTGAAAACCTCCACCCCGGAACAGGAAAGGCGCCTGCTGGCATTCACGTGCCCAGAGATCGCTGCTCCCGGATTACACACTCAAAGCAACGCATCTGCTGAAGGCCCCGGATGCATGTGCTTTGGACTTTTAAAGATTGCCCCCTCGTAAGCTCGTCTGAAAACCTTACAGGGTGGTCTCCTGAATGAATACAGGGCTTCCTGAGCAAGGCCTGGAAACAGGACATTGGAGAACTCCTCCTCCTAAGCCTCTGGAAATTCAATCTGTAGACATCAATTTAGGCGGGCTCTCTCCTCCTCCAGGGTCTCCCCTCCTGCACGGCTACGACTCACACTGGCCAGGGGCTCCATTTCTCTTGGTGCCACCGGCTTGCCATGATGAACACTACAGTAACAGACCACGGTCTATGAAGCATTTCTGTAGCTTTCAGCTGGTACCATCGCTGTGGGCCCACCCAAGGGTGCACCTTCCATCCCCACCCTCTCCACCGGCAAGCAAGACCAACCCGCCCACCCAGAGTCTCCGCTGGGGACGCCTCTCCTCCTTCGGGGTTACCGACAATACCGACTCCGGCAGGGACTCCAGCAACTTTCCCGGCTTACCAGATTACCAGAAGCAACGTTTTAAGTGAAGGGGTAACCTCGAGAGAGTTAAGAGGGAGGAGGAAGGGCAGAGTGAGGTCACAGAAGAGGTAAGCATGGAACCTAGAGGAAAAGTCCAAAGGGGTGCACTGCCACCGCCCTGGGCCAGAACTGTCAGCCCCGCGAAGCTAAGTTCAGTTTCCACAACACCAGGCCTCATCCCCAGGCGGGTTCACAACCCTCTGTACAGGAGCGGCGCCCTCCTAGAGGTCAGGCCCCCCTTCTCCAGCAGGCAGCTGCGACAGCCAGGCCTGGGGTGTTCTCCTCCCCCACGGGTTACTGTGGACACTTCCGACGCAGCTCTTCCCAGCACAGTTCCCCCAACATCTAGTCTCCCCTTCAACCTTCCTTCTCCTGGCACCCCCCAGCCCCCCAGCCCCATCTAACTCTGCCATCTCCCCCACCTGTCCCCTGAGACCCTAAACTGGCCACCTCCTCCCCCAAAACTAAGCCCAGGGCCCCCGCCCTCCCTGCCGCTAACTCCTCCACAGCAGGTTTTAAATATGCATAGACAGTCTTCACACAGACATCTAATAAGGTGGCAGCCCCTCCTTATGCCTCCCAGAGAAGACGCCTTATCCCCACGCCACCCCAGGAAGGCAAGCCAGGCGAACGACTGAGCAGCCTGAGCCCATTCTGAAAAGCGGTCATGTTTTGGTTACCAGCATGTCCTGAATGCCAAGGAAAGGAAACAAAAACCACAGCACACTGCCTTTTAGTTTCATTTCTGCCGTGGTACTGCCTATCTGACCCTGGCCACAAAGTTTCTGTTTCCTAGTTTCCTCCTTGTACAGACACGTCATGTGTTCAACCAAACCCCATTTCCTCTCCTTCCAGGGCACGTGGCTGGACTGTGTTTTGTTGCCTCCCTTAAAGCTGGGTGGGGTCACGGGTCTGATTTTGGCTTAGAGGAATCAGGTCAGAAGTGACGTTTGCCATTTCCAGTCCTTGATTCTAAAAAAAACCCTTTCACACTGCTTTAATGCTTTCCTTCTCTGTGCGCCTCTGTCTCTCTCTCTCTCCTGTGGGCCAGCTGAGTGTAGAGAATTCAGCAGAGGACTTCAAGGCCATAGGAGATGGCGGAGTCACCAGACGGTAGAAAATGAGGTCCCTGAGTAACCACAGAGAGCAAAAACGTTCCACCCAAATGACAATAGCCTTGCAACGGGAGCGAGAAATAACCCTTTTCTGTATTTAGATGCTACTTTGTCCTTTGTTTCCCTTTAGCATCTTCTGAGAAATTGGCTCCATGGAATTATTTGTCCTGAAGTCACAGCAAATGTCCCTACAGGTCAAACCCAAAGATGGCCTCCAGTGATTCTCATCTCCTGGGATTCAAGTCCTTGTGTGGTTCCCCCCACTAAACATTGAATTGTAGCTGGCCAGTGTGACCCAAGAACACTGCAGAAGAAATAGTGTATGATTCCAAGACATGGCAAATTGTGCCCTGGTCTGTCTTAGGCCACTTGCTCTGTAGGAAGCCAGCCACAAAGTCATGAGGACTTTTAAGCATCCCTGTGCAGAGGCCTACATGATGAAAAACTGAGACTTCCCACCATCCACGGGTGGCCGCTTGCAGCCACGTGTGTATGCCACCTGGGAAGCACATTCTGTAGCCTCTGTCAAGGCTGGAGATGACTGCAATCCTGGCTGACAGCTTGGCAGCAACCTCCTGAGGTATCCTGAGACACGAACACACTAAGGGACTCCTGAATTCCTGAGCCAGAGAAACTGTGACATAGTAAATATTTATTGTTGTTTTCAGCCTGCAAAGTAGCGGGGTAATTTGTGATACAGCAGTAGATAATGCTATCCGTGATACTGTTATTTGTGAAAATTTCTATATTCTTTTTGTTTTAATCTCTTTTCCCCCCAGTATTATTGAATATAATTGAGACATAACATTGTGTAAGTCTTTTTTTAATTAATTAATTTATTTATTTGTTATTATTTTGGGCTGTGTTGGGTCTTCGCTGTGATGCATGGGCTTCTCATCGTCGTGGCTTCTCTTGTTGCAGAGCACGGGCTCTAGGTGCGCGGGCTTCAGTAGTTGTGACCCATGGGCTTAGTTGCTCCACAGCATGTGGAATCTTCCCGGACCAGGGATCAAAACTGTGTCCCCTGCATTGGCAGGTGGATTCTTAACCACTGTGCCACCAGGGAAGCCCCACTAAGTTAAGGTGTACAACGTAATGATTTGATATATGTATATATTGCAAAATGATTACTACAATAAGGTAAGTTAACACATTCATCACCGCACAGACTTACACCGCTTTGTGTATGGCAAGAACATTTAAGATCTACTCTTAGAAAATTTCAATTGCACAGTACAGTATAAACTATAATCACCATGCTGTACCTTATATCCCCAGAATTTGTTCATCTTAAAACTGAAAGTTTGTCCAGGAATTCCCTGGCGGTCCAGTGGTTAGGACTCTGCGCTCTCACTGCCGAGTGCTGGGTTTAATCCTTAGTTGGAGAACTAAGATCCCACAAGCCGCATGGTGTAGTCAAAAAAACCCAAAAAACAACACTGAAAGTTTCTACCCTCTGACCACTTTCACTCCTGTCCCTGGCAACCACTAATTTTGTCTCTTTCCATGAGGTCAGATTTTTTTTTTTTTTTGAGGTCAAATTTTTTTAAGAGTCCACATATTAGTGAGATCATATAGTATTTGTCTGTCTCTGACTTATTTCAAAGAGCAAAATGCCTTCAAGTTTCTTCTATGTTGTTGCAAAGGGCAGGATTTTCTTCCTTTTTATGGCTATATAATATTCCATTGTGTGTGTATATATGTATATATACCACATCTTCTTTATCCATTCATCTGTTGGTGGATACTTAGATTATTTTCAGGTCTTGGCTATTGTAAATAATGCTACGATGAACACAGAAGTGCAGATATTTCTTTGAGAAAATGATTTCTTTTCCTTCAGATACATAAGGATTGCTTTGGCTATTCAGGGTCTTCTGTTGCTCCATATGAAATTTAGGATTTTTCTTTCATTTCTGTAAAAAATACCATTGGAATCTTGATAGGGACTGCATTGAATTTATAGATGGCTTTGTATAGTAGGGACATTTTAACAATATTATTTCTTCCATCCACGACCATCGGATGTCTTTCCATTTATTTGTGTCTTCTTCAATCTCTCTTGTAGATTTCAGTGTACAGATCTTTCACCTCCTCGGTCAAATTAATTCCGAAGTATTTTATCATTTTTCATTGCTACTATAAATGGGATTTTTTTTTTAAATTTCTTTTCCAGATAACATGTTGTTAGTGTCTAGAAATGCAAACGTAAAATTTCTCGATTCTAATGGTACTCTTTAGTGGGCCATCAGTTCCTGTTCATGAAACAGTATATACTCTATTCATCTCCAAGTCAAAGGAAGTTGTATCAACCCTGTATGTAAAAGGATATGGGGTGGAATCACTTGGTAATGGCAATTTTGAGGAATAAGTCTGAAGAAGGTCAGCTGATTCTGATATCTTGAAATATTTAAACAGGGAGGGAGACCCTGAAATAAAAAAGAAGTTAGGGTGATATTTCACAAACATTTCAAAACATCATCTGAAAGACCACTGAACTACTTGCAAGAGAATACAAGTGGGACACATACATTCCTTCAGTAAGATGACACACACCAATAAGGGAAGGAAGAATTGTGCAATCTGGTGTGACAAGTATGTGCTGTAACAACAACAGTAATGATGATGATGAAATCTAACTCCTATGGAGTCCACATATATCTTAGACCAGTTTATCCGTTCCTTTCTCCCACTTATTTCCCACAAAGAGATTGTTTTGTTCTCACATTTTTAAAGATGTCAGGTAAATAACTAAATGTCAATATAAATGGCAAAGTGATGGTGAGAAGAGTATGTGTCAACGTAATCAGGAGAGAAGTTTGAAGACGGATGCCTCTTTTTGCATCAGAATCATTTTCCCTTATAGTAACTTACTAGAATTATGCAGTGGAGTTCCAGTGCATACAGCTTCATCAACGGAGGGGGGTATCTTGGCCAGTGAGCTTCTTTCCCAGGTGCGTAGTTGACAAAATGCCTCCAGCAGTAATCATACTCTAAGGAAACACAAATCTTGGTTCAGTCAACACATACAACAGAAAGTTAAAGAGAGCCCAATTTAAAAATAATAATAATTATAATAATAATTATTATTGTTATTAAATAATAATACTATGGGGCTTCCCTGGTGGCGCCGTGGTTAAGAATCCTCCTGCCAATGCAGGAGACACGGGTTCAAGCCCTGGTCCGGGAAGATCCCACATGTCGCGGAGCAACTAAGCCCATGCGCCACAACTACTGAGCCTGCGCTCTAGAGCTCGTGCTCTGCAACAAGAGAAGCCACCGCAATGAGAAGCCCACGCACCACAATGAAGAGTAGCCCCCGTTCGCCGCAGCTAGAGTAAGCCCGCACACAGCAACGAGGACCCACTACAGCCAAAAATAAATAAATAAATTTATTTTTTAAAAAATACAATAGATATAAAAATCTCTCTGGCCTATTTATTGCTGGAGAAGGCTAGACTCTTCCAGAATCCCTTAAAGGAACTCAGCAATTCATTTGAAGATGGCACAGAGGCCATAGCGACAGGAGTGGGGAAAGGAGTCATATCTTTGGTGCTTTCCTTGCTATGAATTTCAGACCTGGTCCTTTCTCCTGTTATTTTGGACTTTTAACTTCTGAGACTTCCGGTCTGGGGTAATCAGTCTCCTGGCCTAGAAACATATCACCACCACCACAGTCTCTAAGAAACACTTAAGATTCCTGGTTTATTGTTTTCACCTGTGGGTCCCATAATCTGGATAGTCACACCACTGTGAGTCAGGTCTCTGAGTCCTTGCCGGTTTCGCGGATCCATGTGGTGGAAAAGCCGTGCTACGTAAATAAGCAGGGTCACTCTAGGATGCTGATTCAAAAATTCCCGAATAGCCTCGGAGCATTCCCAGCAGGGACTCCAGGACAAGAACCAGATGATGCAGCAACTGACGGATCGGTGAAAACGTCTTTCTGAAGTAATTTGTTCTATAAAATTGCGTTCAACGTGCTTGGTGGTGTTTTTGCCCGAGTGTCGCCAGATGCGCTGGCTCTTGCCCCACTTGATTTCATAGAGCAGACGGGTCTCTTTAGAGAGTTCTCCGGGGTCAAAGGAGACTTCAAATTCCCGGGGTTCAATTCTTCTCCTGAAATATAAAAAATCACTCGTGTTGTTATGTCATCATTTGAGGGACCCTAGAAATAATTTCATCTTCTCCTTCTGGATCAGGCAGATCTAAAACATGACATCTCATGGACTTCCCTGGTGGTCCAGTAGGTAAGACTCCGTGCTCCCAATGTAGGGGGCCGGGGTTCGATCCCTGGTCAGGGAACTAGATCCCGCATGCATGCCGAAACTAAGAGCCCACATGCCCCCACTAAAGATCCCGCGGGCCGCAACTAAGACCCTTCACGGCCTAAATAAATAAATATTTAAAACATGACATCTCAGGAAACTTTTTTTTTTCTATTCTGTATCTCAAAGTTATCTGGGGAGGTCCGTTTGGATTATTAAATTTTCTCTCACAAACATAGTGAAGAGATTTTTCCCACCTCATGTTATTTGGTTACCACTCTCTATACCATTGCTTGGTGGTCTTGAATTCAGGTATAAGTGTGTCCTTGTTCCTCTTTTAAACGTTTCTCATTATATTCTAATCTTATTTTATCTTTTTCTTTATTTATTTTTGGCCATGCTGTGCGGATTGCAGGATCTTATTTCCCCACCCAGGGATTGAACCCATGCTCTCTCTCGGCAGTGAAACTGCCCAGTCCAAACCCCTGGACCACCAGGGAATTCCCTCTAATCTCTCTATCTCACACTTAGAGGTGACCTGTCCCACTCATTAATCTTCACTATTCCTCAGGGGACTCTAGCTAGAGTTTTTTCAGGTGTGGAAGTCTCAAATTGCCAAGAGGATTCTATTCCCAACTCTGAGAAGAGACTAATTTAACCTCAGGCTTCATCCACATTCAATTCTGTACACTATTTCCTCAAAAGAAATAAATTCAAATTTCTCTCAAGGGCATCTTTGGATAACCACCCTCATTGTGGGTCAAAGCTGTGACTCAGAATTATTCTGAGGACTCTTCCTTGCAATATGGTTGAGTCATAAGTTTATTACATCATCATATTTTCCACTCATTCCTAAAGAATCACTTCATTTATTATGTAAATCAATCCTTCCACCCACCCATCACGAGATAATATGCTCCCTGACAAAAGTCTCCCTGTTATAAAAATAGGTCTAGGTGCCAGGGAGGCAAGACCCAGCCTCCCCAGATGCCTTTACTTGTTTTTGTTTTTTTTTGAAAACTGTGCAAAATGTTCATTTATTATGTCCATCATTCTACAAACATTTATTGAGAATCTAGTATGTGCTCTGCTATGTGTTCTAAAACCTGGGGATACAGCCATGAACAAAATAAAACCAATCTCTGCTCTCCTGGAACTTCAAAAAAAGAAAAAAAATAGGTGTAGGGAATTCCCTGGTGGTCCAGTAGTTAGGACTCCACGCTTCCACTACTAGGGAGCTGGGTTCAATCTCTGGTCGGGGGACTTAGATCCCCACAAGCCAGGTGATGTGGCCAAAAAAAAAAAAAGTCTAGAAAATGGGCATAGAGTATGGAATAAGAGGATGAAATCAAAGTGACAAATGAGTTCCCTGGACTTTTCACTAATGACTATGAAAACCTGTGATTTAAAGAGAGAAGAACAATAGTAAGACGATAACAGAACAAAGCTGGAAGGTAATTTTTTTCAACAGAAACCAAAAGCCATAGGAGCAAAGATACAGAAAGCAATAATAATCATAGAGGATAGAGAGAGAAAAAGCAAAAGAAAAAATGGGAGCGTGGAATAAGTAAGGAACAATAAGGAAAGCTATAGTCCTCCATCTCTTAAATATCCATCTATTCTTGGTTGAATTAAATGTGCACTATGATAGTATAATTCTTACCTCAAGGTGGCATCTCCAGCTGAAGGACCTGTTGACCAACAGATGATCATGTCAGATAACACCCATATACAGATTGAATTACTAAGAAAAAACGCTCTATTCTTCAAACCCACAAACCATATCAGAAAATGCAGTTAGGGCTTCCCTGGTGGCGCAGTGGTTGAGAGTCCGCCTGCCAATGCAGGGGACACGGGTTCGTGCCCCGGTCTGGGAAGATCCCACGTGCCGCGGAGCGGCTGGGCCCGTGAGCCATGGCCGCTGGGCCTGCGCGTCCGGAGCCTGTGCTCCGCAACGGGAGAGGCCACAGCAGTGAGGGGCCCGCGTACCGAGGAAAAAAAAAAAAAAAGATGATATATAAGCCATCTTAATTCTAACCAAAGTCCTTGAGTCACATTTTGGTGAATTGCTCTGTGTAATTTTGTCTTTTTTTTTTGCTAATCTGTCTTTTGTCGGTTTAATTTTTTTTTTTTTGTCGGTTTAATTTGCAGTGCCCCCTCCCAGAACAAAATCTAAGAGGGTAGAGGAAAAGATTTTCTTCCTAAACAATGTGTGCGCATGTGTGCGCGCGTGTGTGTGCGTGTGTGCGTGCGCGCGTGTGCGTGCGCGCGTGTGTGCGTGTGTGTCTGTTTGTGCATTTGTACTAAATGGAGAGACACTGTGTATGGCACACTTTCCTGTAGGTGGAAAATGGTTCTAGCTCGTGTGTGAGACCGAAAAGATAAATCAGCAAGATATATAGGAAAGAGGACAGAGTCGGTAAATACTATTCTAAGTGTAACATGAAGAATAAACTTCTCATCCTTAGAAGAATATGCAGGGAATCTGACATGAGATGGAGGAGAAAGCGGATGGCTAACACCTTGGAATGGGCACTTCTCAGACCTTACTTCAGATTGGGGCCTTTGGGACTTCCCTGGCGGTCCAGTGGTTAAGACTTTGCCTTCCAATGCAGGGGGTGAGAGTTCTATCCCTGGTCAGGGAGCTAAGATCCCACATGCCTTGCGGCCAAAAAAAAACAAAACATAAAACAGAAGCAATATTGTAACAAATTCAATAAAGACTTTAGAAATGGTCCCCATCAAGGTACTTCCCTGGTGGCGCAGTGGTCAAGAATCCACCTGCCAAGGCAGGGGACACGGGTTCGAGCCCTGGTCCAGGAAGATCCCACATGCCGCGGAGCAACTAAGCCCGTGCGCCACAACTACTGAAGCCCGCGCGCCTAGAGCCCGTGAGCCACAACTACTGAGCCCGCGTGCCACAACTACTGAAGCCTGCGTACCTAGAGCCCGTGCTCCGCAACAAGAGAAGCCACTGCAATGAGAAGCCCGCACACCGCAACGAAGAGTAGCCCCTGCTCGCAGCAACTAGAGAAAGCCTGCGCACAGCAACAAAAACCCAACGCAGTCAAAAATAAATAAGTAAATAAACAAAACAAAACAAAACAAAAAACCAAATTGGGGCCTTTGAACCAGCTGGTCTACTCAGCGAGGGCCTTGTAGAAACAGAGGCCATACCTCTATGAGGAGGTGAACCAGCAGTGAGAACTTCAGAAAGAGAGATTGAGATACATTCTCAGCATCTACACATGTGGTGCCAGGCAAGAACACTAGGTACATGACTAGGGGTGGTTTGAGGGATAAAACATACCACCTTCAAGGGAAATTACCCAGATATTTCAATTAAATAAAGACTTTACACTTTTTCCCAAAATACCAGTCACAAGAGAATTTTAATAGAGGGAAAATATAATGGAGAAAAAATATTGTTTCTTGAAACCTAAGACTGACACCTGCATTTTGTCTTATCACATGATGCCCACACTCTTGCAATAGTCTTTTCACTGGCCTCCTTTCTTCCTGTCTTTTCTGCTTTCAGTCAAGGAGGCATCAGAATGAGAAGCCTGTGCACTGTAACGAAGACCCAATGCAGCCAAAAATAAATAAATTTATTAAAAACAAACAAACAAATTTGCTTTCTAATCTCACTGCAGATTGTTTCCAAAAACTCTTCTCTATCTTAACCAACTTATTCTTTATATTCCACACACAATCTTTGTAAATTCTCTTAAACTCTCAGTGTCAATCAACCTGGAATCTCCTCCTCTTTGTCAATTCAAATTCTGCCCTTTCAGGATCCAGTTCAAATCCCACCTCATCTGAAAATCATCACCTTCCACAACCTGAGTGTTTTTCCTCTCCCACGAATTTTTCTAACATTAAGTAATGGAACCTTAAATTATCCATTAACTTGCCCTTGTGCTATCACTTCTGCTGTTATTTTAAACTTTTATTTAACAGTTGTATTTCTTTTACTTCATTTTTTATTATGGTGAAACAAGCATTGCTTTAGTGCCATCTGATCAAAATCATTTTTGGATGTGAACAGTTGGTATTAATAATAATGACAACAACAATAATAATAAATCCTGTTTAAGAATATTAACAAATAGGAAAGTTGGAAAATGTCCAAGGATACAAACAGAAGCAGGACACATATACACACACACACACGCAAGCACACACACAGAGTTTTCGCATTTTTCAAGAACATGTAGCTTTCAGGCCCCCGTCCATTTTACCTCTGTCAGAAGCCATGCTGCTCTGTCACTGGACTTTTTCCCCTGGAGCTATATATTGTGCCGCCAGCAACCTGCCTCACACTGTTTCTGCGGGTGTGACCACTGCCACCTGTTTGGGCAGAGGATGACTCATTCCTGTGTCTCAGGCCGATACTGGGTATCTAGACTGCACAGACAGGTAGCAGGTGAAGAAGGAAGTTGCTGGAGGTTGACGAAAGCCTACGACGCAGATAGTTAATTCTGTAGCATAATTCATTGAGAACATCCAAATTTCAAAGTTCTTGCGTGATAACTCAGAATGTAGGAACATTTCCCTTAAAAGTTAAAGCAAGACTGACGCATCATTCTTTACTGGAAAAAAAAGAGGAAGAAGAAAGGGAAGGGAGAACTGGCCTGTTTCCGTGACGTGAATGTTTTCATTGTTGCCTGGTGAAGACAGTGAGGCCTCGCCCTTTAGCTGTTATTTATTTCTAACTTCCCCTTATTTTGCTCTTCACCCTAGATTCTGTTGGAAAGGGGAGGGGCGCTATTAGAAGCGAAAGCAAAAGGACTTTGGTCTCTGAGTCACATAATTAGAGTACAAGTTTCAGGTGATTTCTCTTGCTTCTTGAAGCTAAGGTTAACGTTAAGCCCAGTCCACTTCCGCTTTTTTTCTTCCTTGAGAAAATGAATACTATACTCCCTATTGCCATTGTCTCCTGTTGCCTGAACCCTGAGTCAATCTCCTCTGGGTTTGAGCACAAACACTCCCAGAACTGAGGTCACTCTCAAGACCTAAGTCTCCCTCTAGGGTCTCAAATCTAGAGCCCCTGAACTTTGAGTCTCAAATTCAACGAACCCTACACCTGATCCCTAAATATAAGACTTTCCTTAATCATGAAATGAAGCTGGAGCCTGGACAAGATGAAGCAGTTGTTTGGAGTGGCAGGTGATACTTTTGAAGAAGGGACAGAAGTGCCTCATCATAAGTAAAGGTCCTTCAGGGACTTCCCTGGTGGCATAGTGGTTAAGAATCCGCCTACCAATTCAGGGGACATGGATTCGAGCCCTGGTCCAGGAAGATCCCACATGCCGCGGAGCAACTAAGCCTGTGCGCCACAACTGCTGCGCCACAGCTACTGAAGCCCGTGGGCCTAGAGCCCGTGCTCTGCAACAAGAGAAGCCACCGCAATGAGAAGCCCGCGCACCGCAACGAAGAGTAGCCCCTGCTCGCAGCAACTAGAGAAAGCCCGCGCACAGCAACAAAGACCCAACGCAGCCAAAAATAAATAGATAGACAAATTTATTTTTTTAAAAAAAAAGGTCCTTCAGAAGACAAGTGTTTCAGTGAGGCATGTGTGGTGGGTAGAATAATGGCCCCCCCAAAGGTGTCCACCTTCTAATCCCTGGAACCTATAAATATGTTACCTTACAATAGCATAATGGACTGTGCAGATGTGATAGATGTGATTAAGTTAAGAATCTTGAGGTGAGAAGCTTATCCTGGATCATCTGGCTGGTCTCAATCTAGTCTCAAAGACCCTTATAAAAGGGAGACAGAGGCAGAGTCAGAAAAGGACATGTGAAAAAGATGTGTCGGGGTGGGGGGGAGAAAAAAAAAAAAGAGAAGATGTATGATGTGGTTATTGGCTGAGGAGGGCCGTGAGTCGAGGAATGAGGACAGCCTCTAAAAGCCGGACAACGCAAGGAAATGATTCTTCCCTAGAGTCTCCTAGAAGAATGGTGCCCTTTTGACACCTTGATTTTAGCCCAGTGATACCCTATTTTGTGCTTCTGATTTCCAGAGCTGTGAGATAGATAAGTAACATTGTTTTACACCGCTAAGTTTGTGGTCATTTGTTACAGCAGCAATAGGAAACTAATACAGCAAGACAGACTCGGGAGAGGCACATATGTAACAGGTAAGGCGGTATATAATTTGAGTTCGTTTCTACTAGAACTCCTACTGAATGCTTGATCCATCTTCTGTATTATTTTAGGAAATTCAGAACTAACACATGTGATGGACTGTCATGCATTCATCATGTGTAAGAGAGGTCAAAGATAATCAACTATAAAATGTTACTATTCAGTTTAGATCTCTGTCCTGTTCCTGTTATGCATTTTTTTAAATGCATACATATACCTTTGTATCCGCTCCAAAATCAAGATATTTAAGCTTCTCATCACCCAGAAAATTCCCCTGTGTCTGTTTGCAGTCATTCCTCCAACTCCCAGTCCTATAGGCAACCACTGATATCTCTGTCACTAAAGATTAGTTTAGACTGTTCTACATATCATACAAATGGAATCATATAATGTGTAAGCTTTTATGTTTGCTTTTGTGAAATAAAATTCATATTTATGACGAGACAAGAAAAATTTAAACATAAAATTTCTTCTCTGCCCTTTGGCCTTCCCTCTTGCCCCACTGTGCATTGTGTATCCACATTATGCATTGACCAAACCTCCGCCATCAGCAGCTCAACCATAGACAGCAACATTCTCCTAGCAACAACAAGACATCTCCTTAAAAGTAAACATTCCTTCTTGATGTGTAAAGGATCACAAGACCCACGACAATGGTGCTTAAATCTGGATTAGGTAAACTGTCAATACCTCATTTAATGTACAGTCTTCTGTCTCAAAAAGGTTACATAAACTGGATTTTGACTTCTTCTTTTTTTTTTTTTTCTAGTGTGGAGTAGCCAGTGAGATCTTAATTCCTCGGCCTGGGATAGAACCCATGCCCCTCAAACCCATGCCCCACCCCTCTCAGTGGAAGCACGGAGGGTTAACCACTGAACTGCCAGGGAAATCCCACACTGTGTCTTGACTTCTAAGGGGTGGAAGTTCTCAGAGCTTTCTGAGATGCTCTTCTGGGTTAAAATCCTCGAATTTACCTCAAATAAAATTTTGCAATTCTTAGATTGACTGATAAATTTTTCATTGACACTTTTTTTGCTCAGCTATCCTGTGAAATTAATCTACATGATTAGGTGTATCAGTGGTTCATTTCTTTCTGTTGCTGAGTGGAAGTCCATCATATGGGTATGCTACAATTTGTTTATTCATTTATCCTTTGGTGGACTTAGGGTTATTTTCCAATTTTAGGCTATTGTGAATAAAGATGATACGAACATTTGTGTACAACTCTTTGTGTAGGAGTTTCTTTTTTCTTCTCTTGATCAAAGAACCTGGGAGTAGAATTGCTAGATCAAATAGGTAAGTGTGTATTTAACTTTTAAGAAAATGCTGGACAGTTATAACAGTTTACATTCCGACCAGGAGGAAATGGGTGTTCCAGTTGCTTGATATCCTTACCAACACTTGGTAATGTCAGCCCTTCTAGTTGCAGTAATTTCTGTGGGTATGTGGATTTTAGTTTGCATTTTCCTGATGATTAATGATGTTGAGCATCTTTTCATGTGCTTGTTAGTTATTTATATATCTTCTTTTCTCAAGCCTGTTTGAGTATCCTGTCCATTTTTTAATTTTATTTTTGTCTCCTTACTGAGTTGTAAGAATTCATTATATATTGTGGATACCATTCCTTTGTCATATCTTTATATATATTTTACTAAGTTTCTGGCTTGACTCTTCATTAGGTCTGCAATCCATTTTTTTTTTTTAAGGAACATTTATTTATTTATTTATTTTGGCTGCATTGGGTCTTCGTTGCTGCGCACAGGCTTTCTCTAGTTGCAACGAGCGGGGGCTACTCTTCGTTGCTGTGCACGGGCTTCTCATTGTGGTGGCTTCTCTTGTTGCGGAGCATGGGCTCTAGGCGTGCAGCCTTCAGTAGTTGTGGCACGCGGGCTCAGTAGTTGTGGTTTGCGGGCTCTAGAGCACAGGCTCAGTAGTTGCGGCACTGGGCTTAGTTGCTCCGCAACATGCGGGATCATCCCGGACCAGGAATCGAACCCTTGTCCCCTGTGTTGGCAGCTGGATTCTTAACCACTGCACCACCAGAGAAGTCCTGCAATCCATTTTTTGAGCTTGTGGTGTGATGTAAGAGTCAGGGTTGGTTTTTGTCCACGTGGATATTATATTAATCAGCCAGGGCTGCCATAATCAAATTCCACAAACTGGGGGCTTAAACAATAAAAATTTACTTTCTCAGAGTTCTGGAGGCTAGAAGTTCAAGATCAAAGTTCCAACCAATTGGGGGTTTTGTGAGAACTTCCTGACTTGTAAACACTGCCTTTTTGCTGTGCGCTCACCTGACCTTACCGTGTGTGTGCACCCTGCAGGGGTGGGGAGCTCTCTTCTGATGAGGACACTAATCCTATCAGATCAGGGGTCCACCCTCATGAGCTCATTTAAGTTTAATTATTTTCTCAGAGGCTCCCATTTCCAAATATAGCCACACTGGCTGTTAGGGCTTCAACATAAGAATCAAGGGGTACCAAACATTCAGCCCGTAACAGATATCTATATCATTTTCCCCATACGGATAACTGGTTTTGGTAGCACCATTTGTTGAAAAGACTGTACTTTTCCCATTGAATTGCCTTGGCACCTTTATTGAAATCAGTTGATCACATATGTGTAAATTCATTTTTGAAATCTCTCTTTCATTCCATTGATCTCTATGTCATAATTATGCTTATATCACAGTTATAATTATTATAGATTAATAATGTCTTTTTATGTTGGGTTAAATAAAATATTATTATTATTGGGGTATAGTTGCTTTACAATGTTGTGTTACTTTCTGCTGTACAATGAAGTGAACCAGCTATGTGTATACATAAATCCCCTCCCTCTTGGACCTCCCTCCCACACACACCCCCATCCCACCCACCTAGGTAGGTCACCATGGAACACGGAGCTGAGCTCCCTGTGCTACACAGCAGGTTCCCACTAGCAATCTGTTTTACACACGGCAGTGCACATATGTCAATCCCAATAACCCAGTTCATCCCAATCCCCCCCACCCCACCCCACCCCGGTGTCCACACATCCGTTCTCTACGTCTACATCTCTCTTCCTGCCCTGCAAAATCAGGTAGTGTACATTCTGATTTCCCCAGAGTGCTTTGGCTATGTAAATTCTAGTTTGTCATTGTCTACAAACATGCCTGCTGCGGTTTTGATTGGTATTGTGTTGAATTTATAGATCAACTTGAATAGAATTGAAACATTAAGACATTGTGTGTTCTAAATCTCAAACATGCTATATTCTTTCAGTTATTTAAGGATTGATTTCACTTAGCAATGTTTTGTGATATTCAGTGTGTGTATTGTATAGTTTATTAAATGTATCCCTTAATATTGCATGGTTTTACTTTGATTGTGTTATTGGTGTTTTGTTTTTTTGTTTTTGTTTTCTTTTCCTATCCCTTCATTGACAGCATATAGAAATAGAATTCATTTGTATATTGACCGTGTAACTTTGGGGAAGAAATTTTCCTTTACTGTTTTTAGGTTCTTCTGGCTGTTCTAAGAATTACATTGACATGAGACAGATAACAGGAGAAAATCAAAGTTTGATAACATGTATACATGGGAGAGACCCAGGAAAACTGAGTAACCCGTCAAAATGGCTGAAGCCCTGACCTTAAATACCATCTTCAGCTAAAGACAAAAGAAGATGTTGGGGGTAGTGGTTTGGGACCTCAAAGGAGAGGAAGGCAATTCACATGGAAATGAAAAAGCCAATGATAAACAAATATTTGCTGGGCTGCCCCTAGACAATGGGACCCAGAGTGGACTCTGATCTCCAGGCCCTGCCGAGTTTCCCCATCACACTCAGCCCATAGTCTTTGCAGAGCTCTCTGGTGACAGCTCTGTTCTGGGAACTGGCCCTTTATCTAAATTCTTTAGGCAGCGAAGGGGGAAGGTCAAAGTTTCTCCTTGAGTCTTTTGGGCCTTGATTGTTTTCAGCCTGAAATAATCCACATGCCAGAGACATTTTAGGGTGGCAAATTTTGCTCCCCTACATAACTAACCTGTGAACTTGCTAACTTCACTTATTTCTAATTCTTTTTTGTAGATTTCTTAGGCTTTTCCAAGGATTATGTTGTCTGTTAATAAAGACAATCTTACTTCTTTTCCAACATGTGTGTCTTTTTATTTCTTCTTTTTGCCTTCTCGGAATGGCTAAGGACACCAATAAAATGTTCAATAGAGAAGGTAAGGGACTTCCCTGGTGGTCCAGTGGTTAGGACTCCGCACTTCCACTGCAGGGGGCTCACGTTCAATCCCTGGCTGGCGACCTAGGATCCCACAAGCCGTGCACTGCACGGCCAGAAAAAGAGAGAGAAGGTACGAGTGAATATCCTTGCCTTGTTCCTGATCAATTTGAAGAGCTCATTGGCTTTATTAAAAGATTCAAAATTGGACAGCATCCCGTCTGGCCAGTCAATAAAAAGGAGCTCCAAAGAGCTACAGCAAAGGAAAGATTTTTAAAAGCAGGGAGGGGGTGGGACAAAGAAATCATAAACAAACAAAAAGGGTTATTTCTGGCAAGGTTACCTTCCTTTGGGGGACAAAAGTGTCTATTAGGCAGATTACTTCACTGGCTCTGACAAGGAACTTCCAGACTGACCTGTTACGTTTACATTCCTGGGCAAAGCTGAAACTGCATTTAGATTAGATAGCTCTCAAGTCTTGGTCTGATGATATGGGCTTAGCACACATGACTACATTTGGGACTTACAGTTTCTTTTTTTAACAGGGGAAAGCATTCAGCTATTCTTTTTATTTTATTTTTTTTTCCGGCTGTGCCATGTGGCTTGTGGGATCTTAGTTCCCTGACCAGGGATTGAACCCAGGTCATGGCAGTGAAAGCACTAACCACTGGATAGTCAGGGAATTCCCTTCTCTTTTTATACTTTGAAGCAGGTGCAAGACCTCTACACAGAAATAAACCCATACATCTACAGTCAATTGATTGTATTTATTTTTTTTTAATTTTTAATTGAGGCAAAAAAGTACATAACGTACAATTTACTATCTGAAGAGGAGAAATGGTCGCTGAAGGAAAAGGAATGAATACCTGGGTTATATAATAAGGAAAATGCAATATTAATAAACACCTCAGAAAAGGCTCAGAGCAAGAGCTAATAGTGTCTCTTAGCTCAATTATGCCAGATATCTGAAAGGGTGAAGCTGCAAGTTTCCTGAGATCACTCCTGCTTTGGGGATCCTGACAAGATCTCCAGTGGAGGCCTGCAAACCTAAGCGGCCTCTGCCTGAGAGACATTTTCATATGATACGATAATGGACTGGACTAATTATTAATGACAAAATGGAACTTTGATAATGTGCCCGTAGTTTTTTTTAATTTTATTTTAATTAATTAATTAATTTTTGGCTGCGTTGGGTCTTCGTTGCTGCGCGCAGGCTTTTCTCTAGTTGCAGTGAGAGGGGGCTACTCTTCGTTGCGGTGCGCGAGCTTCTCGTTGCAGTGGCTTCTCTTGTTGCGGAGCACGGGCTCAAGGCGCACGGGCTTCAGTAGTTGTGGCACGTGGCTCAGTAGCTGTGGCTCGAAGGCTCTAGAGCGCAGGCTCAGTAGTTGTGGTGCACGGGCTTAGTTGCTCCGCAGCATGTGGGATCTTCCCGGACCAGGGCTCGAACCCGTGTCCCCTGCATTGGCAGGCGGATTCTTAACCACTGCGCCACCAGGGAAGTCCCTGACCATAGTTTTTGATTTGTATGATTGTTTTGCTGTAAGGAACCCAAGTTCTAAGGGGGTAGGTATTGTAATATTTTGATTTATGATAAGAAATATACGTGTGGTCTTTCTCCCTGTTCCTGGCACAGAGATTCTAAAACCCTTGGAATGATCCAAGAGGTGAGAGCCATAAAGCTGTTCTTTATTACGTTGATAAGGGGGCTTTGGGAAGGCCACTAGGTAATCTAATATCGTGGGCTGGATGCCAGGGGAAGAAAGCACGTGATCAGAAGTTTGGAACTTTCAGCCCTACCCCATCACTCCCTCTCCAGGGAGGGGAGAGGAGCTGGAGATTGAACCTGTAACCAGTGGCCAGTGACTTAATCAATTATGCCTATGTGATGAAGCCTCCATAGAAACCCAAAAGGATTGGGTTCAGAGAGCTTCTGGGTTTATGGACAAGAACGCGTCCACGTGCCGGGAGGGTGGCACACACGAAACTCCATCCGGACAGAAGCTGCTGTGCTCAGGACCCTTGCAGGCTTCACCCTATGTACCTCTTCATCTGCCTATTCATTTGCATCCTTTAATATCCTTTGTAATAAACTGATAATCTCTCCGGTTTCCTCAGTTCTGTGAGCCACTCTAGCAAATTAATCAAACACAAGGGGCAGGTGCTCAGAACCTTGGATTTATAGCCAGTTGGTGAGAACCTGAGGTAACAGCCTGGACTTGCTATTGGCATCTGAGGTGGGGGAAAGGGGCAGTCTTGTAGGACCATTATGATGTGATTTCTTTCATGTTATGATTCCTGCTTATCAAGTGTGAAACGTAGGAATTACGCTACATTAAACTATGTTAAGTTGTTCCAAATCGACTCACCGTGGCCAATGTAATCTTAGTTGTTTTGAAACGTCCACTATAGGACTGTCTTAGAGTGATGAACTGTTACTTTACATAAGAAATTTGTCGGGTAATTTATGTCACTGGAACAGAAGGAGAAACTGATGGAGACAAGACCCCTCCCCTGGGCATAATTGTTGTTCCTTAAAAAGAGACCACTGAGGGCTTCCCTGGTGGCGCAGTGGTTGAGAGTCCGCCTGCCGATGCAGGGGACGCGGGTTCGTGCCCCAGTCCGGGAGGATCCCACATGCCGCGGAGTGGCTGGGCCCCGTGAGCCATGGCCGCTGAGCCTGCGCATCCGGAGCCTGTGCTCCGCAACGGGAGAGACCACAACAGTGAGAGGCCCGCGTACCGCAAAAAAAACCCAAACAAAAACAAAACAAAACAAAAAAATAATAATAAATTAAAATTTTTTTTAAAAAACCAACAATTGAAAATTAAAAGTATTGGTGGGGGGAATTCCCTGGCGGTCCAGTAGTTAGAACTCCGAGCTTTCACTGCCTAGGCTGTGGGTCCCATCCCTGATGGGGGAACTAAGATCCCACAAGCAGCATGGCACGGCCAAAAAAGAAAAAAAAATGTATTGGTGGGGATATGGAAAAATTGGAATTCTCATGCATTGCTGTTAGTAATATAAAATGTTGCAGCCACTATGGAAAACAGTTTGATAGCTCCTCAAAACATTAAACATAGAGCAACCATATGATTTGGCAATTCTAAGAGAATTGAAAACATATATTCCCACAAAAGCTTGTACGTGAATGTTCATAGTAGCATTATTCATAATAGACAAAAGTGGAAACAACTCAAATGTCCATCAACTGATAAACAGATAAATAAGTTGTCGGATGTCCACACAATGGGATGGTATTCAGCTATAAAAAGGATGAAGTACTGATACACGCTAAAACACAGATGAAATTTGAAGGCATTATCCTCAGTGAAAGAACTCAGTCATAAAAGGCCACAGAGTGTATGATTCCATTTTTATGAAATTTCCAGCATAGGCAAATCCATAGAGATAGAAAGTAAATTAGCATTGCCAGAGAATGGGGAGTGGGCTGGGGGAGAAGACTTGGAGGGTGTCTGATAATGGATATGGGGTTTATTTGGGGGGCAATAAAAACGTTTTGGAGCTAGATAGTGGTGATGATTGTACATCTTGTGAATATAATTTTTAAAACCACTGAATTTTATGTTTTAAAATGGTGAATTGTATGGTATGTGAATTATAGCTCCCTTTTTTTTTAAGACATAATAAAAAAGTTAACTGAAGTAAAGCAAACCAAACCAAAGCAAAAGTGTTCCAAGGAAAGTCAGGGGATTGTCTTGCCTGGGGCTAGAGAGAATTCATTAGCACAAGGAATTGACATGAACAAAATTGGGTCTCAGTAGTTGAAGGGGCATTTATAATAATAAACCCACCATAGAGATATGAGGATGGAAAGAAATTGACAATGTGAGAAATAGGTCCCTTACAAGGAACTGAATGTTACAAAAGAGTTCATGTGTACTCATACACACAGGATCCTAAACAGAGACCAACAAAGGGGAAAAATACCTGGCTCAAGAGAAAAGTGTTCTTCACAATCCCACAGTTTGATGGCAAGGATTCTATGAAGCAACTGAAGTTATATGCAAAATATTGTGTGTTCACGCGTATTATTTTCTGGGGGAGAATCTATATGTTTTACCAGGTTCTCAATAAGACCCTTGATCCTCTAGATATAAGGAACCATACATGGTTTAATAAATTTGCTCTTCCCTGTTTTTATCAACAGAGGGCAGAAAAGCAATACAATTAGCAGAGCCAACCTCCAGTACATAATTTTCTAAGACTCTTCAAGTCCTTCTCAATCTCTGCCATCTATTTCTTCCTTTGCTCTACCTTCTCCTCTAAACTAAAATTCCCTAACTGCAAGCCCCCTCTTCATCCATAAATGTCCTACTATCTCTGACTACCGATATCAATGCAGCCCCACTTCCATAATTTAGAGGGATTCAATCCTCCTCTCATATTCCATTTGCATTGTTTATACCTGTGGTAGCTATAGTCTTCCTTTCAAAATAGCTATTGATTTTATTATTATTGTTGAAGGACAGGGTTTAAGGACAAAAATAATAGATTGTGGCTAAAACAATCATTCTTAAAAACTTTTTTTTTTTGCGGTACGCGGGCCTCTCACTGCTGTGGCCTCTCCCGTTGCGGAGCACAGGCTCCGGACGCACAGGCTCAGCGGCCATGGCTCACGGGCCCAGCCGCTCCGCGGCATGTGGGATCTTCCCGGACCGGGAGCACGAACCCGTGTCCCCTGCATCGGCAGGCGGACTCTCAACCACTGCGCCACCAGGGGAGTCCTTAAATAGTTTTCTCTAAGATCTGTGTGCATCTTTCTCAATAAGATAAATTTACATTATTGGGACACAGCAAAGGTTATGGTTACAAATTTTGTGATACATTTTTGTCCAAAATAGTCATACCAGCTTGCTGTTTAACGTTGTCAAGCAACGGTTAAACAAACAAACAAGAGTGAGAGCGGACTATCTGCTTTTAAAGCCCACTTAAAATTAGGGAATGTATTTATGATTGCATGTAATCATTGCCAATCAATTCTGCCCAGAAAAGGTGATAAAAGCAACAGATCCTAGCTCTTTTTTTTCCCTAGCTTTTTAAATGGAAGCAAATACCTATTTTCAGTCAAACACTCCTCAAAAATTAACAGATTCAGATCTCAGACATGCACTCTGACTGCTCCACTCACAAGCAGAGTACAGAAACCTTTGTGAAAAAAGAATATGTATATGTATAACTCAGTCACTTTGCTGTACAGCCGAAATTAACACAACATTGTAAATCAACTGTACTTCAATAAAAATCTTTTAAAAGGGGACTTCCCTCGTGGTCCGCTAGTTAAGACTCCATGCTTCTAATGCAGGGAGCACGGGTTCAATTCCTGGTCAAGGAACTAAGATCCCACATTCCACATGCCGCATGGTGTGGTCAAAAAAAAGAAAGAAACTTTGTGATAATAGTTGAAGTGCTTGATATTGTCTTGAGTAGAAAATAAAGTGCTAAAGAAATAACCCATGAACAACACTTGATGTCCTGATATTTATGCCGTATTTTCTTATTTTAAAAGAAAATTTAGGCCTGACCTGATTTGGGGATGTGTCATTGTTGCCGAAACCTGGCCTCTGTACACCGGCACTGAATTGAATCTCAGAGACAGAGTTCTGGGTGAAGCAGAAAACAACAGCTTTATTGCTTCGCCACGCAAAGGGGGCCACAGCGGGCTAATGCCCTCGAGACTGTGTGTCCCCATTGGAGGGGGCAGTGAGGAGTCTTATAGTAATGGTTCAAGGAGCAGAGTGGTAGATAAGGAAAGAGTACATGCAGGCCCTACGTATTTTTCCATCCAGAGATCATCTGAAGACCATCAAAGCGGCATCAGGTGGTCTCGTGATGGGCTTCTGTGGTTTTCGAGGTTATCAAGCTGTGACCTTCTCTAGGGATGAAGAATGCTTACAGAGAGGGGAATGTAAAGGGGAATGTTCAAAAGAGAAAAATACCAGGTGCAATGATACAACGAAGCAGAAACAACAACAAAAACTGTCATCTGAAAAGCAAGTCGAAGTGAGGTTAAAACAGATCAGAGCTTGATGGAAGCTATTTTAACTAGTTCTTATCAATTTAGCTGGAATAAAAACCCCACTGTTAATTTATTCCTTCCATTTCAATGGAAAAAGGCAAGTGGGCATCAATCTCATCTGGCCGTTTCTTGCTGAAGCTGGGCGGGGGAGGGGCGGCGGCGGCGGTGGGGGGGAGGGCGGGGACGGCAAGAAGGGGTTTTTCTTATGGAAGGAATGAACATTCTCATGCCAACTGGCAGGCGGTTTGACAAGAGGCCTGGTGGTAGTTTTGCAGAAATACGACAGGCAACAAGTCATGATTCTAGCTAGAACATATATTCCCATTGCAACCAAAAAAACAAAGTAAGAACTGGAAAACTCCTGAGAAGATAGATTGGATGGCCCTGTGGGATCCAGGAAAACAAGTTTGAAAACCAATTGGAGACTCGGGAAGCAACTTCACAGGCATAAGCATCTGAATTATCTACTGTCTGGATGGGAGATTTCATGTCATTAAGAAGCGTTGTTATGTTTCCTGACTCATCGGGTATAAAAGTATTATACAACATTCAGTATGAATTAAGGCACAAGTTTCCCGCTGTGAGACAGTCAAGATATCCAGGGCCATCTGGTTCTGAAGCACAGCTTTTCCCATTAATGAGTCCTCAGTGTTTAACAAAGTCAAGCTCTGTTGGCTGTCATTAAGGGCTTGCTTTGTAATTTTGGCTAGTACCTCTAGGTGGAGAGCCACACTTTCAAGACCAATGTTTAGGACAAAGAAATTGAGTAAATAATCACACCAAAAAAAACTGATCTAGTCTATCTACATACTCTTTTTTTTTTTTTTTTTTTTGCGGTATGCGCGCCTCTCACTGTCGTGGCCTCTCCCGCCGCAGAGCACAGGCTCCGGACACGCAGGCTCAGTGGCCATGGCTCACGGGCCCAGCCGCTCCGCGGCACGTGGGATCTTCCCGGACCGGGGCACGAAGATCCCACGTGTCCCCTGCATCGGCAGGCAGACTCTCAACCACTGCGCCACCAGGGAAGCCCTTGTGAGGCTTTTTAAACTGGCAAAATAGGAGTGTTATAAGGAGATCTGCAAGGTCTAATTAGTCCGTACTTCAAAAACCAGTCTAGAACTGGCTGGATTCCTTATATAGTTTCCCTTTTTTTTTTTTTTGTCCATACCATGGGGGATCTTTGTTCCCCAATCAGGGATTGAACCCGTATCCCCTGCATTGCGAGCGTGGAGTCTTAACCACTAGACCACCGGGAAAGTCCCTGTATAGTTTCCTTTTTAAGAGGATATTGTTTTTTCCTTGGACAAGTCATTCCTGTCTTTACAATGATAGGAATCGGGGCAGTGAATCCGGCCCGTCAGGGTGCCCCGTTAGCCCAGACAGCCTTACTCACTTCTTCCTGGATCCCTTCTGGAATAGGCTCAGCTGCTTTCTCTCCTGGCTGTTCGAGCGACTCTTGTAGCCTTAGGGCATTTTCCAGCGGCACTTCTAAAGGCAGAAGTTGTTTCTCAGGTGAAAATGTTATTTGCACATTTACTCTGCCCAAGTCTCTTCCTAAAAGAGGGATTAGACAGTCCCATACGTACAGGAAATTATGTTTCAATTTCTCTTGTCCTATTTTGCACTCCAGGGGCTGGAGCAGAGGACGTTGCTGAGTTTGTCCTGAAACGTCCCACTACTGACACTGTGGACTTGCTCAAAGAGGCCAGTTTACAATTTAGAACCGAGTAGTTTGCTCCAGTATCTGCCCAAAAATCTGTTAGTTGATTCTCCCCTGTTAATTGTACCCGGGGCTCCTGTGGGGCTATAGCCACTGAAGCCACCAGCATGGCGAGAAGCCCCGGGTCCCATCAGTCACTATATTCTTCTTCAGAACTTTCCTTCCTGGTGACCATAACCTCCACCGGAGGGTCCCTCTGTTTTTTGGTGCATTCCGTCTTTAATTTAGGACATTGCTTTTTCCAAGGTCCTTCCAGAATACGTGGCATCCATATCTATTAGAAAGTCAATCAACTTGTTCCCCACTGTCAACGTTACCCAGGGCTCTTGTGGGGATTTTAGAATTGGACCCCTCAAGTCCAAGGGAGTCTTCGGGCCTCTTCATTCAATGTCAGTGTTCCTCTCTTTCTACCATATGAGCAGCTCCTGTCTCCTTTTTTATTATTTTCTTTCTTTTTCTTTAGCCTAGGTCAATCTCTTTTCCAATGCTCTTCCTCCTTGTAATAAGCACATTGTTCCTTCTTCAATGGTGGTTTCCCTTCCTTTAGGTTGCTCGCCTTCCGGGAATTCAGTGCTGCTGCCAGAGAAGCTGCCTTCAATTTTTCATCTTCTTGCTTCTGTCGTTGTTCCCTGTTGTTGAATAATTTAAAAGCAACATCTACTAATTGAGAAGGGTTCATTCCAAATGCACCATCTAACTTCGGTAATTTTTTCTTTATATCTGGGGCACTTTGCCCAATGAAAGTCATATTTATCATCCTTACATTCTCAGGGGCCTCAGGGTCTGCATCCGTGTAGCACATATAAGCTTGATAAATCCTTTCTAGGAGCTCTGCTGCATCCTCATTTGGTTTTTGTTTTATCTCCGGAATCTTGCTTAACCTCTTTTGTCTAGGCACCCCCTTTTGAAGACCCACTAAGACACACCTCCTATAATGTTCTAGAAGTGGCATGCCCCCACTATTAGGATCCCAGTTAGGCTTAGCGATAGGGACTGACAGATTTGCTTCTGGAGTTCCATTTGGATCCACTAGGTGGAGCTGGTGTGCTTCCTCTCTAGCCTTGTCAATGACCATCCTCCTTTCATCCTCAGTAAGCATTATACTCATAAGAGTGTGAATGTCCGCCCAAGTGGGATGGTGAGTGGCAAATATGGAGGGGAAAAGTTCAGTCACACGGAGGGGGTCCTCTTGGTAAGCAGGGTTGTGGTTTTTCCAGTTAAGCAAATCCAAAGTAGAGAATGGATTGCACATCCACAGGAACCCAGCGGGCTGGCCATTTGCATTAAGGCCTCCTCGGCACAAGGGAAATTGCACTGTTGCGGAAGTGGCTCCCGGTTCAAATTCGGTGCCCTGTTGGGTCTTAGATGGTGATACTAAACCAGATCCCTGTGCCCCAGGGGTTAACAGAGAAAATTCTATTCTCTCCCCATGGGTAGGGGAAACAGGAAGCCGTGAAAGGAGTGAATATGTTGACGGCATGGTGGGGGCAGTTGGAACAACTGCCAATGCAGCCTGTTCAGCCAGTGGGGGAGCCGGATAGGCCAGAGGCGGGTTTAAGTTGTTATTTATTTATTTATTTATTTATGGCTGTGTTGGGTCTTTGTTGCTGTGCGCGGCTTTCTCTAGTTGTGGCAAGCGGGGGTTACTCTTCATTGCAGTGAGCGGGCTTCTCATTGCGGTGGCTTCTCTTGTTGCGGAGCACGGGCTCTAGGTACGCAGGCTTCAGTAGCTGTGGCTCGCGGGCTCTCGAGTGCAGGCTCAGTAGTTGTGGCGCACAGGCTTCGATGCTCTGCGGCATGTGGGATCTTCCTGGACCAGGGTTCAAACCCGTGTCCCCTGCATTGGCAGGTGGATTCTTAACCACTGCGCCACCAGGGAAGCCCTGTTGGAAGAATTTTAATCACCGTTTCAATTTCATTACTTGTGATTGGTCTGTTCATATTTTCTATTTCTTCCTGGTTCAGTCTTGGAAGGTTATACCTTTCTAAGAATTTGTCCATTTCTTCCAGGTTGTCCATTTTATTGGCATAGAGTTGCTTGTAGTAGTCGCTTAGGATGCTTTGTATTTCTGCGGTGTCTGTTGTAACTTCTCCTTTTTCATTTCTAACTTTATTGATTTGAGTCCGCTCCCTCTTTTTCTTGATGAGTCTGGCTAAAGGTTTATCAATTTTGTTTATCTTCTCAAAGAACCAGCTTTTAGTTTTATTGATCTTTGCTATTGTTTTCTTTGTTTCTATTTCATTTATTTCTGCTCTGATCTTTATGAGTTCTTTCCTTCTACTAACTTTGGGTTTTCTTTGTTCTTCTTTCTCTAATTCCTTTAGGTGTAAGCTTAGATTGTTTATTTGAGATTTTTCTTGTTTCTTGAAGTAGGCTTGTATTGCTATAAACTCTCTTAGAACTGCTTTTGCTGCATCCCATAGGTTTTGGATCGTTGTGCTTTCATTGTAATTTGTCTCTAGGTATTTTCTGATTTCCTCTTTGATTTCTTCAGTGATCTCTTGGTTATTTAATAACGTATTATTTAGCCTCCATGTGTTTGTGTTTTTTACGTTTTTTCTCTGTAACTGATTTCTAATCTCATAATGTTGTGGTTGGAAAAGATTCTTGATATGATTTCAATTTTCTTAAATTTACTGAGGCTTGATTTGTGACCCAAGATGTGATCTATCTTGGAGAATGTTCCATGTGCACTTGAGAAGAAAGTGTAATCTGCTGTTTTTGGATGGAATGTCCTACAATATCAATTAAATCTATCTGGTCTATTGTGTCATTTAAAGCTTGTGTTTCCTTATTTATTTTCATTTTGGATGATCTGTCCACTGGTGTAAGTGAGGTGTCAAAGTCCCCCACTATCATTGTGTTACTGTCAATTTCCTCTTTTATAGCTATTAGCAGTTGCCTTATGTATTGAGATGCTCCTATGTTGGGTACATATATATTTATAATTGTTATGTATTCTTGGATTGATCCCTTGATCATTATGTAGTGTCCTTCCTTGTCTCTTGTAACATTCTTTATTTTAAACTCTATTTTATCTGATATGAGTATTGCTACTCCAGCTTTCTTTTCATTTCCATTTGCATGGAATATCTTTTTCCATCCCCTCACTTTCAGTCTATATGTGTCCCTAGGTCTGAAGTGGGTCTCTTGTAGACAGCATATATATGAGTATTGTTTTCGTATCCATTTAGCGAGCCTGTGTCTTTTGGTTGGGGCATTTAATCCATTCACGTTTAAGGTAATTATCAATATATATGTTCCTATTACCATTATCTTAATTGTTTTGGGTTTGTTTTTATAGGTCCTTTTCTTGTCTTGTGTTTCCCACTTAGAGAAGTTCCTTTAGCATTTGTTGTAGAGCTGGTTTAGTGGTGCTGAATTCTCTTAGCTTTTGCTTGTCTGTAAAGCTTTTGATTTCTCTTTCGAATTGGAATGAGATCCTTGCCAGGTAGGATAATCTTGGTTGTAGGTTCTTCCCTTTCATCACTTTAAATATACCGTGCCACTCACTTCTGGCTTTTAGAGTGCTGCTGAGAAATCAGCTGTTAACCTTATGGGAGTTCCTTTGTTTGTTATTTGTCATTTTTCCCTTTTGCTTTCAATAATTTGTCTTTAATTTTTGTCAGTTTGATTACTATGTGTCTCAGCGTGTTTCTCCTTGGGTTTATCCTGCCTGGGACTCTGTGCTTCCTGGACTTGGGTGGCTATTTCCTTTCCCATGTTAGGGAACTTTTTGACTATAATCTCTTCAAGTATTTTCTTGGGTCCTTTCTCTCTCTCTTCTTCTGGGACCCCTATAATGCGAATGTTGTTGTGTTTAATGTTGTCCCAGAGGTCTCTTAGGCTGTCTTCATTTCTTTTCATTCTTTTTTCTTTATTTTGTTCCACAGCAGTGAATTCCACCATTCTGTCTTCCAGGTCACTTATCTATTCTCTGCCTCAGTTATTCTATTGATTCCTTCTAGTGTATTTTTCATTTCAGTTATTGTATTGCTCATCTCTGTTTGTTTGTTCTTTAATTCTTCTAGGTCTTTGCTAAACATTTCTTGCATCTTCTCAATCTTTGCCTCCATTCTTTTTCTGAGGTCCTGGATCATCTTCACTATCATTATTCTGAATGCTTTCTCTGGAAGGTTGCCTATCTCCATTTCATTTAGTTGTTTTTCTGGGGTTTTATCTTGTTCCTTCATCTTGTACAAAGTCCTCTGCCTTTTCATTTTGTCTATCTGTAAATGCGGTTTTCCTTACACAGGCTGCAGAATTATAGTTCTTCTTGCTTCTTCTGTCTGCCCTCTGGTGGATGAAGCTATCTAAGAGGCTTGTGCAATCTTCCTGATGGGAGGGACTGGTGGTGGGTAGAGCTGGGTGTTGTTGCTCTGTTGGGCAGAGCTCAGTAAAACTTTAATCCCCTTGTCTGCTGATGGGTGGGGATGGGTTCCCTCCCTGTTGGTTGTTTGGCCTGAGGCGACCCAGTGCTGGAGCCTACCAGGCTCTTTGGTGGGGCTAATAGCGGACTCTGGGAGGGCTCACACCAAGGAGTACTTCCCAGAACTTCTGCTGCCAGTGTCCTTGTCACCATGGTGACCCACAGCCACCACCCATCTCTGCAGGAGACCCTCAAGCATTACCAGGTAGGTCTGGTTCAGTCGCCTATGGGGTCACTGCTCCTTCCCCTGGGTCCCAATGCGCACACTACTCTGTGTGTGCCCTCCAAGGGTGGAGTCTCTGTTTCCCCCAGTCCTGTCAAAGTCCTGCAATCAAATCCCGCTAGCCTTCAAAGTCTGATTCTCTAGGAATTCCTCCTCCCGTTGCCAGACCCCCAGGTTGGGAAGCCTGACGTGGGACTCAGAACCTTCACTCCAGTGGATGGACTTCTGTGGTGTAAGTGTCCTCCAGTCTGTGAGTCACCCACCCAACCCTTATGGGATTTGATTTTATTGTGATTGTGCTCCTCCTACCATCTCATTGCGGCTTCTCCTTTGTCTTTGGATGTGGGGTATCTTTTTTGGTGAGTTCCAGTGTCTTCCTGTCGATGATTGTTCAGCAGTTAGTTGTGATTCCGGTGCTCTCGCAAGAGGGGATGAGCGCAGGTCCTTCTACTCTGCCATCTTGAACCAATCTCCAAGGCACTTTAGTTTATTTAACATTCAGGCAGAGGGGCAGGGTTCCCTGTGGCAGGCTATTATGTATGTTACAGCTATAGACAGCATCCTTTTAGTGATTATAATAACAAAAGCAACAAAAAGCAAAGGTAAAAGAAATAGATTTTGCTCTTCCCCGTTACAGATGGGCACAGATAGGTTACTAAGTGGTGCTTGCAGTGATGGAGGTGGTGGTGGAGGTGCCCCGGGAGGCCTCCATCAACAAGAGAGGAGCAGGTGGTGCTGGGCAAAATTAGGGCTACAATGGATTCATAACAGCCAGCGTTGTAAAATTGTCATCCAATTTTCATTTGGAATCCTGGAATCCTCCACCATTGGAGGAAGAGAACTTTTCTTTTCTGTTTGTACCATCAGTCTACTACCTGGCTGCTCACTTTTTTTTTTTTTTCTTTTTGTTAGTACGGGCCTCTCACTGTTGTGGCCTCTCCCATTGCGGAGCACGGGCTCCGGACACGCAGGCTCAGCGGCCATAGCTCACGGGCCCAGCCGCTCCGCAGCACGTGGGATCTTCCCGGACCGGGACACGAACCCGCGTCCCCTGCATCAGCAGGCGGACTCTCAACCACTGCGCCACCAGGGAAGCCCATGGCTACTCACTTTTTGTTTGTTTGTATTTCTTTTTTCCGTGCCTCGTGGCATGTGGAATCTTATTTCCCCAACCAGGAATAGAACCTGTGCCCCCTGCAGTGGAAGTGCAGAATCCTAATCACTGGACTGCCAGGGAATTCCCTCACTTTCTTTATTATGTAATTGCATAAATGCTTCAACATACGGGATCTCGCTTGCCTTCCATTCCTGTGACGAAACAATTCTAGCTGGAGAATGATACAAAAATTTAGGCTACTATACAAAGGCCACCTCTACTCCCTTTCAAGAATGTACATTGGCCAAACAGCACAACAATCAAATATGATTCTTTTTTTAGTCATAGGTTTATAACTATAGGTCCACCAGCCTGCCAGAATTTTCCCCAGGGGGCTGTTGGATGGAATCAAAGAAGTGCTTCCCATATTCGATCAGAAAAACATTCATGCGGGCACAGACCAAAAGCAAATCAGAATCCTCACCAGCAAACGGGAGCCTCAAACCAGAACAACAAAACCAAACAGCACAAAGCTCAAGTTGGCTTCCAAGTCCCACTAAGCCCGTGACTTTAGTCCCAGAGGCACCTTCCAAATGGGAATTCCTAAAATGGGGAATCCCCCCAGTGGGAACCAGGAGTTCCCCAAACAGACAAGGCCAAAGGGGCCTCGGCGTGCAAGCTGGGGGACTTACCCTAATGCTGGCCAAGGTGTGACAGCGTTCCAAATGCTGTTTTCCTCCTTCCCCCAAATAATTCCTCGGAGTAGGAGGTTCAGGTTGGCGTGGGGAGGAGGAAGAAAGGAGTGTCCTTGAGGCGAAGGTGGCCTTGGCGGTTGCTAGGGCGACCCCATTTCTCCCTCCACTCCGCTTTGGAGTTCTGACTGCCAGCATGGTGGGCTGGGTGTAACCCGGGCTCGACCTTTCCAAACAACAGGTCCCAGGCGATCTGGCCTTTTAAGGAGTCCTCCAACCCTCTGCTCTGTATAAGAGGCCGGCACGAACCTCAGAGCTTCCGATCGAGCCAAGGGACCCCAGTGGGGCCATCCCTGAGTTTTTCCCCCATACGAGCCGCCGAATTTGTTGCCTAAACCCGGACCCTGTATACTGGGATCAAATTGAATCCCAGAGACAGAGTTTTGGGTGAAGCAGAAAAAAATAGCTTTATTGCTTTGCCAGGCAAAGGGAGCCACTGTGGGCTTAATGCCCTCAAGACTGTGTGTTTCCTCAGAGAGGGCAGTGAGGAGTAACGGTTCAAGGCGCAGAGTGGTTGATAAAGATCAGGGTATGTGCAGGGTCTGCATTCTTTTCCATCCAGAGATCATCTGAAGACCGTCAAGGCTGGCATCAGGTGGTCTCGTGATGGGCTTCTGTGATTCTCGAGGTTATTACCTTCTCTTTGGGATGAGGAATGCTTACAAAGAGGGGAGTGTAAAGGGGAGTGTTCAAAAGAGAAAAATACTAGGTGCAATGATAAAACTAAGCAGAAACCAAACAGGTCATCTGAAAAGCAAGTCAAAGTGAGTTAGTTAAAACAGGTCAGAGCAAGATGGAGGCTATTCTAATTAGGTTTTAGCAATCTAGCTGGAACATCATATGATGACAAACTACCCTAAGGCAGAATCTGTGCCCTTCTTTCCACCTTTCAAGGCATTCAATAAATGTCAAGTTGAAATGAATTAAATTGATGGTGAAATTTCAAACCAAACCGGCCTGTGGCACATGGACGGGCCTGCCATTAAAGATCATGAGTCTTGAAATGTCCTGAAATACACGTGCTATACATGTTGTGTATAATTTATTTCTATTTTGCGCCGTTCTGCCCAAATCACAGCGTACAGCTTGACTCACTGGCACATGCCTATTTACAGACTGATCTAACTGGACCTTTAAGATTCTAAAACGAAGTAGGGTAATGTGGCAACAAAGCCAGGAGGCCAGGAATGCATGTTTCTCTCTAGGTTCCTGTGTGACCTCAGGAGATGACTTGATTAACTCAGGAGTGAATAAACCTGCCAGCAGCAGAACTACTAGCAGAAGGAAGTAGCCACTATCTTTTTAACAATTTAAAAAAATAACATGAAGGTATTAAACACAGATACCACCCGCCCCCCCAAATCAAAATCTATTTCTTCAACTCAGGAAATCCGTAACAGTTCAGTTCAATTCAGAAGTAAATTTAGCAAAGCAGCCTCAGGAATTGTGGTCAGTCAGGTTGGTGATACATTCTTGCAATTTCAGTAATTAACCCAAAGAACTCAAGTTTTAAGGTAAGAAAGGTCATGAAAGAAAGGTTGATCATCATCAGGCTAATGTCAGAACAGGATTATCATAGTCAATGTCGTACTCAGTCAAAAAAAAAACCAAAAAGTAGAGAGTTCCCTGGTGGCCTAGTGGTTAGGAGTCAGGCTTTCATTGCTGTGACCCGGGTTCAATCCCTGGCTGGGGAACTGAGATCCTGAAAGCCGAGGCACGGTCCAAAAAAAAGTAGTATCGAAGGTGAGGTGCATGCAGCCTGGGGGACATACACCTTGAAACATCTGGGTGGGGGAAAGAAAATATTAGAACTTCTATCCCTGAGACACTGAGATGAGGGAAGAAAGCATTAGAACTTCTGTTTAAAACTTTTAAAGTACCATATACTAATATAGTAGTTAATTAATATAATTTGAATAATCATGTATTCATATATTGCGGTGTATGCTAATTTTCACTTAATATTCAATATAGTGACATAGCCATTAATCATTATGATTTGAATAATTAAATATTCACATATTGGGGTATATGCTAATTTTCACTTATAGATATTTGAATAATTTATAGCCAAATAAGCTAGATTTTAAGCACTGTGGTGAAAGTGACCATCTATCTTTATTTCCCAAGACCTAGTACAGTAATTGGCATATAATAGACACTCAATAAATAATAAAAGTAAAACTAGAGATAATTTACTTCAGAAATAATCTGCCCAACAGGATGATTTGTAATGGGATCACCCCAATCAATATGATCAGCTTACATACTCAAGAAAATAGGCCTGGCATGTGGAGTATTACAAATAAAAGAGCCAGAATTCAACCAAGCATGTTGTTGG
The DNA here is from genome assembly GCF_951394435.1 of Stenella coeruleoalba. Classification (NCBI taxonomy): domain Eukaryota; kingdom Metazoa; phylum Chordata; class Mammalia; order Artiodactyla; family Delphinidae; genus Stenella; species Stenella coeruleoalba. Next base: position 94,940,727 of record NC_137157.1, read on the forward strand.
AGTCCTTCCTGAAGAATATTCATAGGAGCGGCATGGTCTGAGATGACTAGAATTCCTCTAGTGTCTGGATCTGGACGTTCATGAACCTTGCTTGCCATTTAGACTTCAACTAACTCCCTTCCTCTGATTTCCTAATACACATTCGGATGACTACTTGTGCCCTTTTACTTTTAAGGAAACCCAGTACGCTGGCTGGCCCTCTTCCCTTGGCATCTTATCGTACACTCACACACTGATAACAGGTTCACATGTGAAATTTTTATGACTTTTGCTTATGCTAATCAGACGTCCTTGTTCAAGTCTGAGGGTGCATCCAAAAATCCTGGCCCCTCAAAACAGAGGATACGGCTGGACCGCAGTGGCAAAGCAAAACAACCATCGATTGATCTTTCTTCTGTTCCATCAATTTCTTAGCTCTTAAACAAATATAATCTGAAAGTGCTTTGTAACCATGTTGGTTCCTACTGTTGGCTTTGTCTCGGTTGTTCTACTAACTCGTTCTGAATGATGGTTTGTCCAAAGTCATCTTCTCACTGATACCATCAGAACAGTGTTTCTCATTCCAATGACACGCTTGACAAGCTGAGTGCGTTTTTTTGGGGGGCAGCGCTGCGCTTATGCAGGATCTTAATTCCTTGACTAGGGATCGAACCCATGCCCCCTGCAGGGGGAGCACCGAGTCTTAACCACTGGAGTGCCAGGGAAGTCCCTGAGTGCATTTATTTTTTTTATTTTTTATTTATTTATTTTTTTGCGGTACACGGACCTCTCACTCTTGTGGCCTCTCCTGTTGTGGACCACAGGCTCCAGACGCGCAGGCTCAGCAGCCATAGCTCACGGGCCCAGCCGCTCCACGGCATGTGGGATCTTCCCAGACCGGGGCATGAACCCATGTCCCCTGCATCGGCAGGCGGACTCCCAACCACTGCGCCACCAGGGAAGCATGCTGAGTGCGTTTTAAAGATCACTTTTTATGGCTGAGTAATATTCCATTGTATATATGTGCCACATCTTCTTTATGCATTCATCTGTTGATAGACACTTAGGTTGCTTCCATGTCCTGGCTATTGTAAATAGAGCTGCAATGAACATTTTGGTACATGACTCTTTTTGAATTATGCTTTTCTCAGGGTATATGCCCAGTAGTGGGATTGCTGGGTCGTATGGTAGTTCTATTTGCAGTTTTTTAAGGGAACTCCATAGTGTTCTCCACAGTGACTGTATCAATTTACATTCCCACCAACAGTGCAGAGGATTCCCTTTTCTCCACACCCTCTCCAGCACTTATTGTTTCTAGATTTTTTGATGATGGCCATTCTGACCGGTGTGAGATGATATCTCATTGTAGTTTTGATTTGCATTTCTCTAATGATTAATGATGTTGAGCATTCTTTCATGTGTTTGTTGGCAATCTGTATATCTTCTTTGGAGAAATGTCTATTTATGTCTTCTGTCCATTTTTGGTTATTTGTGGTGAGGTGGATGGACCTAGAGTCTGTCATACAGAGTGAAGTAAGTCAGAAAGAGGAAAACAAATACCGTATGCTAACACATATATATGGAATCTAAGAAAAAAAAAAAAGGTAAGATGGGAATAAAGACACAGACCTACTAGAGCATGGACTTGAGGATATGGGGAGGGGGAGGGGTAGGATGTGACAAGGTGAGAGAGTGGCATGGACATACATACACTACCAAACGTAAAGTGGATAGCTAGTAGGAAGCCTCCGCGTAGCACAGGGAGATCAGCTAGGTGGTTTGTGACCAGCTAGAGGGGTGGGATAGGAAGGGTGGGAGGGAGGGAGACGCAGGAGGGAAGAGAAATGGGAACATGTGTATATGTATAGCTGATTCACTTTGTTATAAAGCAGAAACTAACACACCATTGTAAAGCAATTATATTCCAATAAAGTTTTTTTAAAATAAATAAAGATCACTTTTGTTTGTGTTCAAGAGGTGCATTTAGAGTTGTTACAATCTCTGTAGCTTCTTCTCCGTTGTCCTTACAAATTGTGTATATTCACGGCTGCCCTACACCGAAGTCCTAGACAAATAGATTGCCAAGAGATTTTGTATTCACTCTACACAAATGATTGTTAACAGTCTGTGTGAATGTCCTTAGTGTCCAATAACAGCATAATGGGTAAACCAGTTGTGTAATATGCAGGTAATGGATTACTATCCAGCTATGGAAAAAATCAGTTATATTCATACCTGTATCAACCTATAAGAATTTCTGAAATAATAAATTAAGAGAAATAAAGGGTTAGAGGGCTTCCCTGGTGGCACAGTGGTTGAGAGTCCGCCAGCCGATGCAGGGGACATGGGCTCGTGCCCTGGTCTGGGAGGATCCCACATGCCGCGGAGCGGCTGGGCCCGTGAGCCATGGCCGCTGAGCCTGCGAGTCCGGAGCCTGTGCTCCGCAACGGGAGAGGCCGTGACAGTGAGAGGCCCACGTACCGCAAAAAAAAAAAAAAAAAAAAAAGGCTTAGAAAAATACACTGCAATATCGTCTCTATAAAGTTTACATATTTGTGAAGCAACACTTTATAATGTCTACGGATCCAAATATATGTAGTAAAATTATAAAGAAATGAATGGGAAAGGTGGACACCAAACTCAGGATGGTGGTTTCATTAGGAGGATGGGAAAAGGGACTGGGAGGGTTATGCAGGCGTTTTTGCATATATACATAATATAGTTAAATTATAATAATCTACATTTTAAAATTTTTAAATGAAAACAAAAGATCAGGTTAAAAATGATAGCAATAATACAGATGAGAATGGTGAGGATGATTTAAGGTAGTGACAATTGGAATTAAAGAAACGACTAGGGCTTCCCTGTTGGCGCAGTGGTTGAGAATCTGTGCCTGCTAATGCAGGGGACAGGGTTCAAGCCCTGGTCTGGGAAGATCCCACATGCCACGGAGCAAATAGGCCCGTGAGCCACAACTACTGAGCCTGCGCGTCTGGAGCCTGTGCTCCGCAACAAGACAGGCCGAGATAGCGAGAGGCCCGCGCACCGCGATGAAGAGTGGCCCCCACTTGCCCCAACTAGAGAAAGCCCTCGCACAGAAACGAAAACCCAACGCAGCCAAAATAAATAGATTAATTAATAATTTTAAAAAGCCGAGTAGCTATTATCATCATTGAAGGGAAGTAAAAACTTTAAAAAAAAAAAAAAAGAAAAGAAACGACTAAATAAACCAGTGATTCACAGACTTTTCCTCTTTAATTCTCCAAACAAGAGAAGTGACTTCATACTTCCTGATATAACCCGAAGTATCCTACCAACTCTAGAGTTTTACATTTGAAGTCCATGTGAATTTTGCATTTTACCCCATAATATATGCATATTTGTTTTAAGATCAATATATTTTATTTAATATATATCTTCTATTAATTATAGAAGAGTCAACTTATACTTTTAACCCTGTAATTTCACATCTGAAATTTTTCTATGGAGATGGGGACAAAATGTGGAGAATGATTTGTGAACAGTCATAACACTATTCCACCATGAAAACTGCAAATAACACAATGTCCAATGATAAACATTCTTTTACGTAAAATATGTATCTAAATAATTGTATATAATACAGTCATTAAATTAACTATGTAGATGTTGGTGATTTGAAAAAAATTTCTATAAGTAAATACAAGATACAAAATTATATGTATGCTCTGATCTTAGCTATAGGATATATAATATTCATAAAAGACCAGAAGGAAATATAGATATCAATATAGATTTCAAGTACTCTTTTGATATATTTTTCTGCATTATTATATATATATATTTTTTAATTTTATTTATTTATTTATTTGGGTGCACGGGATCTTTAGTTGCAGCATGCTGGATCTAGTTCCCTGACCAGGGATCGAACCCAGGCCCCCTGCATTGGGAGTGCGGAGACTTACCACCAGGGAAGTCCCTATATATATATACATACATATATATATATGTATATATATATATTTTAAGTAACACTGTTAGCATAGCATATGAGGTCTGGCAGAGAAAGTTGATTTTATTTTATTTTTTTAAATTTTATTCTATTCTATTTATTTTTCTGGGGTTGTGCCGCGCTGCTTGTGGGATCTTAGTTCCCCAACTAAGGACTGAACCCGGGCCTCGGTGGTGAAAGTGCTGAGTCCTAACCACTGGACCACCAGGGAATTCACAAAGTAGATGACTTTAGAAGAATTGGATATTTAGCTGCTCTAAATCTCACCTTCTTTATCTATGAAACATAAATAATAATGATTACCTCAAAGACCAGTGGAATATATTTATAAGGAGCACGTAGAATAATGCCTGCCTATAATAGAAGATCAATAAATGACTGTTTCCTTCTATCTAGAATCTAATATACTCCCATGAGCGTAAGGCAGAAAATTAACTAAGATCATTAAGGCTGTGTGTGTGTGTGTGTGTGTGTGTGTGTGTGTGTGTGTGTGTGTAAGTGTAACTCGGGACATCATTAATCAGGATGGATTTTCCAAGAAGACAAACTGTAAACATAAATATACTGACAATTCAATCCAAAGGTCATAAGCCAGATAGTTTTATTAGAACATTTACCCCAAGAACACCCCTTCTGTTCTATTGCTGAGAGTCTAGCCACACCCGCACTCATCAACTACCATGTTTTCATAATGCCGTAGAATGACGTTGTCATCGTTGTCCTGATAGAGCATGGAGATGGGGGACAGCTTGGTGGGAATGCAGACAGCCTGGGGAACTGCTGGGTCAATGGCGTGCATCAGCGCTTGCATGAAAGCATAATTGGAGCTGTTGAGGGAGGTGGTCAGTGAGAAAGGACAATCTCCGTGGCAGTAATTTGCCATGAAACCCTTGGGGGCAATGATCCACTTGTGCCAACCCAGGTCCCGGAAGTTGATGAACAGCTGGTGACGATGGCAGAGGTTCTTGCAAGAAGCCTTAGAGGCAGGGATGGCTGCTCTCCTTTTGCGGGTAGGAGGGTGGCACTGCTCAGGGTTGAGGGTGACCACCAACAGGGAAGCGTGAAGAGAACGTCTCAGTCTGGCGCAGGTGTCCTCAAGCTGAAAATTCACCCCAGAGGCTCTGCCTCCTTTGACCAGTATCTCTAGGAACAAGCCTAAATTCTTCCGGGGGTAACTATTCCTCTTAGCCACATCCAACAGATTGAAGTGAAGGACACCTTGAGGCCATGGTACTGACTGCAGTGCAAACATTTTACCTGTCTTTGGCGTGGCCCGGCCCCGCCCGTGTGGCCCCTGAACCAGGGACAGAGCCAATTCCAGTTCTGGCCCCAGGTTATAGTAAGTGTTGGGCCCCAAGTCCAGGCCCAGCTGGGCCATTGTTAACTGTTCCCCATCTTTAATCGCAGACAGGTTAAAGGAGAGGAGCTTCTGTAGGTGGGAGGAAGCTTGGGAAAGGCCCTCGGAGTAAAGAAAGAAACCTAGATGGGGACAGAGAGATGTGAGTCACCTCCACCTGTGTGATGTAAATGTCAAATGTTATATGTATATCCACATATACAAAACAAGGGCAGGAAATTCTCAGCTATACTTAAACTCAGCCATTTGGGAGGATTTGTTTCTCTCACTCATTTATGGCCAGAGGTTCTTATCTTCATATTGCAGGTCCCCAAGGGACCCTGAATAAAATTTAGAAGGTCTATAATCTTGGATGGGAAAAAGAATCACATCTTTATCTTCACAAAACTCTAAGTGACATTTAGCATTTCTTTAAATTATGAATATAGGCGACAAATCCCAATAATATTGTAAGCATCTATGACACTGTTACCAATAAAAATCATAGGTATGTTCATATATTAAGTTGTTGCAAATAGCTTAAAATAACATTTATGCTCGAACTACTCTGAATTGATGGTATAGTCCCTTCTTTAGATCTTGTTATTTGTTGCATGAATAAAATATCATATGCATTACTATACACACATTCATTTTTTAAATATTTCTATAAATGTATTTCAGTATTTAATTGGTTTCTTTTAAAATTCTTTTTTTTTTTTTTTTTTTTTTTTGCGGTACGCGGGCCTCTCACTGTTGTGGCCCCTCCCGTTGCAGAGCACAGGCTCCGGACGCGCAGGCCCAGCAGCCATGGCTCACGGGCCCAGCCTCTCTGCGGCATGTGGGATCTTCCCGGACGGGGGCACGAACCCGTGTCCCCTGCATCTCAATTTCCAGTGAAGTGGGAGAAGTATTCAAAAGTATAAGACTAGAGGGCTTCCCTGGTGGCAGGCGGACTCTCAACCACTGTGCCACCAGGGAAGCCCTCTAGTCTTATACTTTTGAATACTTCTCCCACTTCACTGGAAATTGAGATGCAATGTGATTCTTCAATTTCTCCACATGGACCCCCTTCTCTGTATCTTTTGAAATTGTGCTGAACTCTGCCTGTTTGCAAAGCTAACTTCTCTGCTTAGATTTTCATACATCACCTACTCCTCTAGGAAAAGGCCCAATAGAGGATACATTTACTCTTTTTTTGTTTGTTTGCTTTGCATCTTCAATTTCTCTCCACAAATAACTTCTTTGACCTGATGCCACCATCTTGTTTGGTAGGGTGGCTCTACCCTAAGAGATCTTCTAAGCTCATTCAGCTTGTGGAGAAATTACAGTGGAAACCCAGGTATTCTAACCATTCCACCACAATGCCTCTTCAAGCTCATTTAAAAAACAACAAAATTAAAAAGCCTTTAAAATGACCCAGGTTCCTGTTCAAGTCTACTATATCATCTCTCCGTTTCTTTTCATTGACCATCTTCTTAAAAAGATTAGTCTATGTTTGCTGTCTCTACTGCTTACCATATATTCTTGTTATTGTCCAACTCTCTTACCCTTACTGGTCCACTGAAATAAACATCTTTAAGTGTTGACTAACTAGCAAATGCAGGGATGTTTTCACAGGGCTTATCCTTCTCAACCTCAGTGAACAGTTGATCTCTCCTGTTCACAGCTTTAATTCTAACGTATTAGTCTCACTTTTTACTCATATCACTAAATCACATTCCTTAGGCGTGAAAAAAACCCCAAAAGACAGAGAGGAAAAGATGAACAGATTTGAAAACATGAAAATTAAAAAGCTTCTATATTCAAAAGACATCATGTACAAAATTAAAAGCTGAAAGAACAACCAAGAATACTTGTAATATGTATATAAAGAGTTTTACAAATGATTAAGAGACTCACAAATCATTAAGGAAAAGAATCCTCAACAGGAAAAGGGTCATCATGTGTAAATAATGTATACATTATTTAATGTATAAATTTAATGTATAAATTTGAAAATTTAATGTATAAATTTTCAAATAATAATACAATTATTTGAAAAATAAAAATGAATGATTCATATGTTAAGATAATAAACATGATAAATATAGTCAATACTGCTGTATGTCGTGTATAAAAGAGTAAGTAAATTCTAAGTTTCTAGCACAAGGAAAGAAATTTTTTTCTGTTTCTGTGACTTTGTATCTATCTGAGACAGTGGATGTTCGCTATACTTATTGGATTTGTTGTTGTTGTTGTTTTGGCTGCACAGCGCGGCTTCTGGGATTTTAGTTCCCCAATCAGGGATCGAACTTAAGCCATGGCAGTGAAAGCGCCAAGTCCTAACCACTGGGCCACCAGGGACTTCCCTCACTATACTTATTGAGATAATTGTTTTGTGGTATACGTAAATCAAATCATTGTGCTGTACACCTTAGACTTATACAGTGCTGTATGTCAATTATATCTCAATAAAGCTGGAAGAAAATAAAAGACTATATTCTAAGTCTTAAACAAATAAGCAAATAAATAAATGATTCATTATCCATTTGAAAGGGCATCGTTCCACCTTATTAAAGAAACATATTAAAACAACGAGGTCATGTTTTGCTACCAGATTCACAAAAATTAAAAGCTAAAAGAGTGTTGTTACCTAATGGCCACCCAGTGCAGCACGGATAAGTACACTGTCATATACTAACAGAATGAAATCCTAGACAGCAATGAAAATGAACTACAAATACACACAACATGGATAAATCTCACAAGTGTAATGTTGAATGAAAGAAGCCAGACACGAAAATGGATACATTCCACAGTTCCACTTACATGAAGTTCAAAAACAGGCAAAACTAATACGTAATGTTCGATGTCAGGATAGCAGTTACCCTTGTAGAGAAGTAGTGATTAACAGAAGGGGGCATGAAGGATCCTCTAGGGTGCTGGTCACGTACTGTTTCTTGATCTGGGTGCTAGTTATTCTGCAAAACTTCACTGAGCTGTTCTGTACAATTTATGCACTTTTCTGAATGTACATTTTCCTTCAATAAGTTTCTATTTTAAAGAGACTACCATCAAAGTAAGTGAGAATTCTCATACACTCAACGTGGAGTATAAATTTTAAAGGATATTTGCTGTACATCAAAAGTATAAATGTAAAAAAAAAACAAAACAGTATAAATGTGCCTACCCTTTGACACAACAATCCCCTTCTAAGAACTTATCCAGGGAAATAATAGAAAAAGTGCGCGCACGCACACACACGCAAATAGATATAAAGCTGCACTATTATAATATGTTTATGTTCATCAACAGGACATCAGTTACTTAAATTGTAGCATGTCTATACAATGGAATATCATATAACCATTAAAACAGGGATAAGTTGACTATATGTTCTGACTTGAACAGAATGTTCATAATACTGGAGGAATGTATAGTATGATCCCGTTTATAAAAAAATTACAAGTTTATATTATATATATGCAAAGAAGAAAAGTCTGGAAGAATATACATCAACTATTAATGGTGGTTTTCTCTAGGGGGAGCATTAGGGAAGAGTGATAATGAGATCGTGTCCTTTTCCTGTACCATTAGATAGAATTTTGATCATCACAAAAATTAAAAGTTTTTTTTCCATGGTGAAGGGAAGGAAGTAGCCTCAGCTATTTCCTACTCTCTCCTTGGAAAACCCTTCACACCAGCTCCCCTCACCTCTTAACCTTCCTCCAGGAATTGTCCCTGAAGCCCCACCCCCAAGGCATCTAATGTGACACTTAGCACAATGTATGGAAGTCATCTGTTTGTTGATGTGTCTTCTATAAACTCTTAAAAAGCTGACTTTATCATTCATCTCTGTACTCTCATGGTCTTACACAGTTGCTGGCACTTAGTAGGCATCCAATAAATGCTTCTTGGACTCAAATCTTATTTCCAGTTGCTGTAAAACTAACCAGCCAGGGCTCTCAATTCCTCCCACCTCAACCACCTGGGAGGCTATATAGAAATGCAGATTACAACACCCATCTCTGACTTTGAATAAGAATCGGGTGGGGGGGACTTCCCTGGTGGCACAGTGGATGAAAATCCGCCTGCCAATGCAGGGGACACGGGTTCGAGCCCTGGTCCAGAAAGACCCCACATGACACCGAGCAACTAAGCCCGTGCGCCACAACTACTGAGACTGTGCCCTAGAGCCCGCGAGCCGCAACTTCTGAAGCCCATGCGCCTAGAGCCCCTGCTCTGCAACAAGAGAAGCCACCGCAATGAGAAGCCTGTGCGCTACAATGAAGAGTAGCCCCCGCTCGCCATAACTAGAGAAAGCCCGCGCACAGCAACGAAGACCCAATGCAGCCAAAAGTAAATAAATAAATAAATAATTTTTTAAAAGACATTAAAAAGAAAAGAATCGGGTCGGGGCGTGAGGGGCAGGAACTAGGCTGAAGAATCAACTTGTAACAGTTGATCTGCATAATTTTTGGTGGGTGGTCAGTTTGGCAAATTACTGATTTAACTGAAGGGTATGACGATGGCATGTATTATCGCCTTGTATTTACAAATCAAGAATAGCCTTTTCTACCCATCAAAAGTAATGGGAAGGTACGGAGCAAGAAGCAAAAGTCCCGGGCAAACTGAGCCCAGAGGACCAGGATGAGTAAATTTGGGGCTCAGGAGTGGGAGACTGAGCCCTAATTCCACCCTCACACCTCCACCTAAATTGTAGCTCAAAGCTGTTGATTCAGAAAAAACCATTTCGAATCCTGGCTTTGTTCACATACTAGCTGTATGATCTCGAATAGGTTACAGGTTATCTACTGTCTGAGCCTCAATTTCCTTATTGTTAAAAACTTGATAAGAATACCTGCCTTCCTCTCGGGACAGTGGTTGGGATTAAATAAGATAAAATGTGTAAATTACCAGTACGTGGCCGCCCATGAACCCCTCGGTAATTGTTACTTCCCCTTTATTCCTTTCTTCACACCAGATTCATCTCTAGGAAAGACTCCAATGTCCTCACCTTGATCTGGGAGAAGTCGGAGTATGTTCCCACTGACACCCAGCTCCTTCACGTAGCACAAGTCTTGAGAGACGCCAGTGGTTGCTGCTGCCTCTTGATCCTGGAAAATTCTCTTCAAGATGGAAGGCACAGGTTGGAACTTCTTGGGTGAAGGCTCTTTGTCTAAGCCCAGAGACTGGAGAAAGACACGTTCTTGGAATTGGAATGTCTGGCCCAAGGCCAGGATTAACAGGAGGCCTAGAGCCAAGCCAGGCAGCGAAGGAAGCATGGCCCCTGAGCTGAGGTGAAGCTGGCTAGTGGGGCTGCAGAGAGCTCTAGCGCCTGACTGCCCAGCAATTCAGGTGCTGCTAATTTATCTGAGTAAGATAATCAGGTGTGAATTGCTCTCTTCCCAGCTCCTCAAAGGCAATTGGATACAAAAGCACAGATTTTTTTTTTCTCTTCCCCAGTTCTGCTCTCCCAGAAAAAAATTCACAAAAGAAAGATTACCCACGCGGGGACCTAACTCTACAACAACCTGAGATTTGTCAGCAGTAGACTGAGTGGAAAGCAGACACACATTTATTTTTTTAACAAACACTCATTAAGCATCTCTTATGTGCAACGCGCTGAGATGGGTGCTAGGAACATACTATTAGTAATTGAAAGTCTTGTCATTCATAGTCTGATTAGACAAATACACAGGTAGATTTCTACTAAACTATATCCACAGCCAGGTGGAAAACCAAACCGGGGAGGGAAAACCCCTCCTGGGGAGGTTGATCTACACTCCCCATCTGTTTTCAGCTCTAGGACTGAATTTTGTTCCACTAACTTTGACCTTCCTGATTCAAAGTCAGAAATCAGACTGACTGGGTAATTTCTGTTCCCGTACTTATTAGCTCTGTGACATTGGACGTGTCACTTAGCCTTCCTAAATTTTGTTTCCTCAACTGAAAAGAAAAACCTGCCTTCTAATTTGCCATAGAAATCTGATAAGATGATGTGTTAAAAGTGCTCGGCACAGAGCCTGCCGGAAGGTAAGCACGCACAAAGTGTTCACAGTGGAGAAAACTTCAAAGCTTAGCAGACATTTTTCAGTAAGACATTCAGGGCTGAAGGAACTACACATGTAAAGGCAAGTAGGTTATTGAGCAGTCTAAACAAGGCAGCATACATCAATTTCTGTTTTGGTTCTGTTTTGTTTTGGCCAAACCATTACGAGATTTTTCAAATGCTATAGAAGAATTAGCTTGTTGGTCACCCAAATAATTTTCAAGCTTTTTGAGAACAGACAGTTTATCATTTTACATTATTTTATACCACCTATTTTTTTATCTTGATAAATTTTATTACTGCAGTATTTGTAGATGGAAAGAGTATATATAGATATATATTTGATTGCCTTTCATTTTTATAAACAGTAAGCAACTGTTTTATGAAAATTTATCATTTGAACCTTTTAAATTGAGAGTGGTGGGAAGGGGGATGGTTTCTAGTGTCATGAATGATTTGGGGTCACAAATCATTGCCCTGAAATTATAACCATTCATAAACTCAAACCCTTTACATCAGGCTCTCTGAATCTTGTTCAGTTTCTCTCCCACCTATTTTTTTTTTTTTTTTTTTTGGCTGCATTGGGTCTTTGTTGCTGTGAGCGGGCTTTTCTCTAGTTGCAGTGAGCGAGGGCTACTCTTTTTTTTTGGGGGGGGGGCTACTCAGTTGCAGTACGCAGGCTTATTGCGGTGGCTTCTCTTGCTGTGGACTGTGGGCTCTAGGCACATGGACTTCAGTAGTTGTGGCACGTGGGCTCTGGAGCGCAGGCTCAGTAGTTGTGGCTCACGGGCTTAGTTGCTCTGCAGCACGTGGGATCTTCCTGGACCAGGGCTCGAACCCGTGTCCCCTGCATTGGCAGGCGGATTTTTAAGCACTGCGCCACCAGGGAAACCCAAAAGATTATTGTTAATTAAAGAAAAACAGGGACTTCCCTGGCAGTCCAGTGGTTAAGACTCCAGGCTTCCACTGCAGGGGGGTGTGGGTTCGATCTGTGGTTGGGGAACTAAGATCCCGCATGCCATGTGGCATGGCCAAAAAAAAAAAAAAGAAAGAAAAAAAGAAAAAAAAACCCACAGACATCTCAAGTTAATGAAGTTAGCACTCTCCTCTGTATGGGAAGATGCAAGAGTCTGAGTTCATTTAAATCATTCCTTGAATACAAGCATGGCCATTTATTAAATAGAAGATGAATGGCCTGAGATATCATGAAGGGTCTCACTTTCTTTCCCTATAAAATTACAGCATTAAATTTGACCTTCTTTAAGGGTTCTACAAACAAAACACTATAATTCTAGGGGAGTGGGGAGGGTCAATACAGGGGTGGGAGAGTGGGAGGTATAAACTACTGGGTATAAGGCTGGCTCAAGGATGTATTGTACAACACGGGGAATATAGCCAATATTTTGTAATAACTGTAAATGGAAAGTAACCTTTCAAAATTGTATAATATAAAAATATTTTTAATTAAAAAATAAAACACACACAAAACAAACAAAAAAAAAACATTGTAATTCTGGACTTTCAGCCCTAATTAGAAAATCAAAAGCAAGACAGTATGGCTAAATATTATAGAACCAGTTCTGAAGTCATGGACTTGGATTAAAATCTCAGCTCTATCACTTACTGGCAGGGAGGTCCTAGAAAAATTGTTTCTCTGGCCTTTGGTTTTCTAATCAATAAAATGAGAAATATATCAGTTCAACAGAATTACTGTGATCATAAGCATAAAAAATATTCAACTTCAATCGTAAAAAGAAGCAAATTAAGCAATTTGGATGGACCTAGAGATTATCATACTAAGTGAAGTAAACCACACAAAGACAAATATCATACGATATCACTTACATGTGGAATCTAAAATATGGTACAAATGAACTTATTTACAAAACGGAAACATGGGATTCCCTCTCAGTCCAGTGGTTAGGACTCTACCCGTCCAACGCAGGGGCACGGGTTCAATACTGGGCTGGGCAACACCAGCCATGCAGTGTGGCCAAAAACAAAACAAAAAACAAACAAACAAAAAACAAAAACAGACTCAGACACAGAAAATAGAAAAGAAACTTATGGTTACCAAAGAGGGGAAGGGGAGTTTGGGATTAGCAGATACAAACTACTATATATAAAACAGATAAACAACAAAGTCCTACTGTATAGCACAGGGAACTATAGTCAATATCTTGTAATAACCTATAATGGAAAAGAATATTAAAAAGAATATACAAATGTATATATATATATATATATATACAACTGAATCATTTGCTGTACACCAGAAACTAATGCAACTATACTTCAATATAAAAAAAAAAAAAAAGAGACTTTATAAACAAAAGAAGCAAACTAAAATTGGGATTGACGTATATACACTAATATGTATAAAATAGACAACTAATAAGAACCTGCTGTATAAAAAAATTAATTAAATAAAATTCAAAAAAAAGAAGCAAATTAAAGCAATACATTGTCTGTCTATCCAATTAGAAAAGTGAAAAAACATGAGGAAGCAAGGAAACAAGTATTACACTCAGCTCTGATACATTAATATATATATTATATATATATAATATATATTAATGTATATATATACATTAATATAACATACCTAGAATAAAAGTTTGCAAATATATTAAAAGTTTTAAAACTATTGTGTCCTTCTCATATGAGGTACCTAGAGTAGTCAAATTCATAGTGACAAAAGCAGAATGGTGGTTACAGGGATTGGGGGAGGAGAGAATGGGGAATGGAGAGTTACGGTTTAATGATATAGAGTTTTTGTTTTGCAAGATGAAAACAGTTCTGGAAATGGCTGGTGGTTATGGTAGCACCATGTGGATGTACCTACTGCCACTGGACCATACACTTAAGAATGATTAAACAATAAATTTTATATTATGTGCATTTTACCAAAATTTTTAAAAATAAATTTTAAAAAATGCTCATGTACTTTGCTCAGAAATTCCACTTTTAGAATATTCTTCTTTTTTTTTTTGGCTGTGCCATGCAGCATTTTAGTTCCTCGATCAGGGATCAAACCTGGGCCCACAGCACTGAACACACCACATCCTAACCGCTGGACCGCCAGGGAACTGCCCTAGAATATTATTCTTAACCACTAGAATATAAACTACAAAAGGGCAGGGACAGATGATGGGTACTTGATAAATATTTGTTGAGTGAATTAAGTAATGAGAGTGGACAAAAAATTACAAATGTATTCATTTTAGTGTTATTTACTATAGAGAAAACTTACAAACAACCTAACTGTACAACAGTAAACGCGTTGTGGAACATTCATAAGTTTTATTATTACTCAGCCATACATAATGTTGTAAAAGTATACATAATAACGTGAAAACTAATCCATGAAAAACTCATCCTTAGGAATTCCCTGACGGTCCAGTGGTTAGGACTCCACACTCTTACTACTGAGGGCCCGAGTTCAATCCCTGGCTGGGGAACTAAGATCCCACAAGCCATGTGGCGTGGCCAAAAAAGACATAAAAAAGAAAAACTTATCCTTAGTAATGTAAGCAAAAAAAAAAAAAAAAAGAAATAAAGAAATATATAGAAAATAATCCAATTTTATAAAAGTGTGTACAGAAAAATATTTGGAAAGATGGATATCAATACATTAACAATTGCTATTTCTTAGTAATTTTTTTTGGTAAATTTCTGTATTTTTCAAATTTTTGTAACAAATGTTTTTTGAATTTTATTATCAGCAAAAAGTTACTTAAACAACATAGTCTTGACCACCAAAGCACAAAGTGAATTGGATGCTGCTGGCAGTCACTGAACAAATATCTACTGAGTGTCTAAAAAAACTGTTGTAAGTATTAGGGACATAGAAGTGGCAAAACAAAGTCCCATAGGTAAAGAACTGGGGAAACAGTTTAAGAACTAAGGAGAACTTCAAAGAAATAATGAAGTTTCTCCAACCGTGATGCTCTACCTCACTCACAGCCTCCTACTGATATTTGTACATATATGAGCTCCTTTTCTTGTAATAAAAAGACCTGGGGTTTTTTGTTTTGTCTTGTTTTTTGTCTTTTAACCTTTTCTAACTCAGCTGAATTGTGGACACATCCTCCATCCTCTCTAAACATGATAGCAAGCCATAGCGTTAGTGTGGACATAGAAAAGTTGAGAAGACTCTTCAAGAATTAAGGAAACTTCATTGAGATTTCTCATACTAATTATAACCCACACCCTGGTGACCACGCACAACTCTCTTCGTAGTCTTTAGAGAAGAGAGGAATGGCGCAGCAATGAGGGATTTTACCCAAATAAATAGAGTATAAATTTGCTGAGGGCACCTGCAAAGCCAGCACACTAAAAATAAATTTTCAGAAAGAAAAGTTTTTGGTTTTTTTTTTTATTTGCGGTACGCGGGCCTCTCACTGTTGTGGCGTCTCCCGCTGCGGAGCACAGGCTCCGGACGCACAGGCTCAGCGGCCATGGCTCACGGGCCCAGCCACTCCGCAGCATGTGGGATCTTCCCGGAACAGGGCTCGAACGTGCATCCCCTGGCAGACTCTTAACCACTGTGCCACCAGGGAAGCCGTGGAAAGAAAATTTTTTAAATTGAGGTAGACATCAAGAAAAAAATTAGAGATTTTTCACTTCCTTAGATGTATTTTACTATTAAGTATATTATTTATTTATTTATTTATAATTATTTTTGGTGGGTGGGCAATTAGCAAGAACTATATAGTCTGAGTAGGAGTAGTTAGGGGACATCAGGAGAAAAATTCGAAAGGTCCACAGAGTTAATATTTGTAGCATGCTTTGTGTGTTTGTTTGTTTTGGCCGCGCAGACTGTGGGGTCCTAGTTCCCAGACCAGGGACGGAAACTGTGACTCCTGCAGTGGAAGCTCAGAGTCCCAACCACTGGACTGCTAGGGGAGTCCCTGTAGCATATCTTACATCCTATTAACACCTCATTCTTGGCATTTAACAGCTTGAGAATTTTCTCTCATTACCAAAAGAAAACAAAAATGAATAAAATCCCTGAGAATCACCCTAATGAGTATGCAATAATATCACTTTGTATTAATATACCATTTTTCACTCATTTAGGAATGTTTCTTTTAATCTTTAGACACTAACTAATTATGCCTTTAACTGCATTTCATGACATGACAAATGAAATTCTATCTGCGTTTCATATTATGTTCTTACTAAGTTATGTCTAATTATCAATTCAATGTACATAAAAACTGTTAAGGGCCTTAATTCTTTGGGATAAACTGTTTTAGATAATTTATCAATTTATACTCCCAGAACTAGTGAACGAGAGTTTAGTTTTCTTTTTTTTCTTTCTTTTTTTTTTTTGCAGTACGTGGGCCTCTCACTGTCACGGCCTCTTCCATTGCGGAGCACAGGCTCCGGACGCACAGGCTCAGCGGCCATGGCTCACGGGCCCAGCCGCTCCGCGGCACGTGGGATCTTCCCGGACCGGGGCACGAACCTGTGTCCCCTGGATCGGCAGGCGGACTCCCAACCACTGCGCCACCAGGGAAGCCCGAGAGTTTAGTTTTAATAACTCTGGCTGGGCTTGGATATTCTCTTTCCTTCTTTAACTTATGAGATGTAACTGATATATCCTTTATAACTTCATTTGGACTTTTTTTTTTCTTTATTCTTTTTTTTTTTTTTGGCTGTGCTGCATGGCATGTGGCATCTTAGTTCACTGACCAGGGATCGAACACTTGCCCCCTGCAGTGGAAGCGTGGAGCCCTTACCACCGGACCACCAGGGAATTCCCTGGACTTCTTTAATTACTAAGGTTGATATTTTTTTAAGCCATTTGTATCTTTTCTTAGAAATGTACGTTTCTGTTGTTCACATTATTTTGGACTATAGCAAATACATTTTTTCTTTAAAAAAGAAAAAGGAAGGCCTTCCCTGGCAGTCCAGTGGTTAAGACTCTGCACTCCCAATGCAGGGGGCATTGGTTCGATCCCTGGTCAGGGAACTGACATCTTGCATGCCACCTGGCGTGGTCAAATAATTAATAAGTAAATAAAAGAAAAAGAAACATTTTCAGTAATGGTCAGAATCAGGTAATCAGAAACTCCTAGTGCAGGGTTTCGCACCTCCTGTGTGACGATCACAAATTGAGGTCTAGATGTTCTGCTGCGATCTCTAGGCAGTGTCACCTCAAATGCACACTACTCAATATTAAAGCCTCCTGATCCAACATCTACTCCAGGTGTGGGCTGTAAACCTACGCCTATCTGCAGATTGTTACTTGAGGACACCAGTGCAGAAAACAAGAGTAAATATTAAGGAATGTTTAGAGCAATTTGACAAAGTAATGTTATGCCAGATGAATCCATTATTTTTCAGTGGGGCTTGATTTTGTATGTTTTTAAATTTTAATTTCTAGTAATCTTTCAATTTTATCTTGTAAGTATTTTGGTCCATGATTGGAGATTAAAACAACGAGCTAAACCCTCACCATAGACAGGTTGAGAAGCACTATTCTAAATTGTTTTCTTTTGACTCAGGGTATTAGTTTCTTATTGCTGCTATAAAAAATTACCACAAGGGCTTCCCTGGTGGCACAGTGGTTGAGAGTCCCCCTACCAATGCAGGGGACACGGGTGCGTGCCCCGGTCTGGGAAGATCCCACATGCCGTGGAGCGGCTGGGCCTGTGAGCCATGGCCGCTGAGCTTGCGCGTCCGGAGCCTGTGCTCCGCAACGGGAGAGGCCACAACAGTGAGAGGCCCGCGTACCGCAAAACGAGAAAAAAAAAATTACCACAGATTTAGCGTCTTAAAGCAACACAAATTATTATCTTACAGTTCTGGAGGTTAGAAGTCTGAAACAGGTTTTAACGGGTTAAAATCAAGGTATAGCTTAGAGCTGTGTTCTTTCTGGAGGCTCTAGGGGAGAATCTGTTTCCTTGCCTTTTCTAGCGTCTAGTGTCTGTCTACATTCCTTGGCTAGTGACCTCTTTTTCCATTTTCAAAGCCAGCAGAGTAACATCCTCATAGCTCTGACTCTGATCTCCTTTATCACTTGTAATTACTTTTGTGATTACATCACCTCAATAGAGGATAATCTTCCCATCTCAAGATCCTTAACTTAATTGAATTGATAAGGTCCCTTTGGCATACAAGGTAACATATTCACAGGTTTGGGGGTTTAGGATATGGACATCTATGGGGGGGGTAGCTATTCAGCCTACTAGTTTTAGCCTCCAAAGCCACATTCTTAAATCCACCTTCAGAGAGTAATAGGGGTTCTTGGTTACACCAGACAGACTTGCTTTCCACAAACACACACGTCAGACCATATGGTCCAAGTGGTAAGTAATTAAGTGCTTTGGTTCTGGATGTAAACAAACAAATAAAATCTCTGTTGATTTTCATGAATTTTACTGTCTTAGGTGCTACCCATCAAATCGTCTAAAATCACTTTATCTATTTGCCCGTCTGGGAAAAGTTGACAAGTAATACCACAGAAAGATATCATGTTACGACAACGTAACCCAAAGTCAAACAGTTGTGAAACTCTATCAGAATTTACCAAATTTTATCACCAGTTTCAAGGGGTTTTGTGTGTGTATGTGTGTCAATTATTAAAGACAACTTTTTGTGTTTTATCAGCTACCACCATTTGTTATCAGCAGCAAGACCTCTCTGCAGCACAGTCGGTATCCACACCACCCAAGTTCTTTCCGACAGAGCTACAGTCAGCTCTGTCCTTAGCATTGTTCTCTCCATTCATTGCGATTCCTTTAGTTTGAAGTTTTTTCTTTTTCCAGGACCAGCAGCCCTAAATAAGGTAGTAATTATCAGCTGACGTTTAGATTTTGGGGTTTTTTTTTTTAAGCAATTTTCACAATTATGAACAATGCTGGAGTAAACCACCTTTTACACATCATTTCATGTTTGACTTTAGTGTAAATGCCTAGAAGTAGGATTTTCATGGGAATACTTGAAGTTGTTTTATAAATCCTGTATAAGGCTAATATTTTGACATATAATCTAAAAGGTTCTTCGAGGGAATTCCTTGGCAGTCCACTGGTTAGGACTCTGTGCTTTCACTGCTGAGGGCTAAGGTTCAATCCCTGGTTGGGGAACTAAGATACCGCAAGCCACGTGGCTTGGTCAAAAAAATAATCGATAATTAATTAATTAATTAATTAAAAAATTAAAAGATGTTCTTCTAAAAGGTTGTACAACTTACATCCTGTGGTGGGGGGTATTAACTAGATGCAATGGTAGCCTCCGAATACACTACCAGTCATGCCATCCAAGAGGCTGTAGAAATGAAAGGCTCACAAGCCAAATGAAGATGCTCAAACGGCATTTCTCAAATCAATGTGAAACACAGTGAGAGTCAAGGGAAAAGAGATGGAGTGGGTTAACATACTTAAAATGAGGTGTAAAGTAGAGTGGAAGGACCATGCTACCTGATGCCTGGGTTATTCAACGTTCGTGTCTCGTCTCTCACTGCCCCTCTCGGCCACATCAGCATTTTCCACTGGTGTATATTCATGAGGACCAGAGTTGAGTTTTGAACAAGGGGGCACAGCAGATGCCTGGAACGTCATATACCTGCTCTGTCAGAGAGATACAGGAGCAAGTACAGCTGCCCACACCTATGATTGCCACCTAGCCTGCTAGGGCAGAGCACAAGTGGGAACAGGATGGAAACATAATGAGTGTCATCAATGGGTTACCAATTGGGGGATGACATAGCTGTCAGCCTAGAGTTGCCATGACTTCTATTCATACTTGGTCTTTCCATCCCCTTCAACTATAAGTACCACTTTTGGTTTTTCTTTTTCTTTTTTTTTCTTTTTGGCCACACCGTGAGGCATGGGATCTTAGTTCCCTGACCAGGGATCAAACCCATGCCCCCTGCAGTGGAAGCGTGGAGTCCTAACCACTGGACCACCAGGGAATTCCCTATAAGGACCACTTTTGTTTCTTCCATCATATATTCCATTTTTCCATCATCTTTAATATGTCTTATAGGTTACTAACTTACTCATATTTAGTGTATCTAATGAATTCTGTGTCTCAGGAGCCTCTTACTTATTCATTAGGTATATTAACACTTCCAATGAGTGTGGTCCACATCTCATCAGTTTCTATAAGTCATATACATATACTTAAGTTATATACTATATACTATTTATAAGTTGCTATCTGGTGATGAGTTTCATGACACATTATCCCAAAATATGTCACCTTGGCCATATTGAATGTTGTAAGCTAAAGAAATTTGAGAAAAGAGCAGGGAATTTCCTGGCGGTCCAGTGGTTAGGACGCCACACTCTCACTGCCGAGGGCCTGGGTTGAATCCCTGGCTGGGGAACTAAGATTCCACTAGCCGTATGCCACGGCCAAAAAAAAAAGAGCAAAAGGCAGAAGCAGGAAGGTCACTCTGACCTTTCCCCACCCTTCTTCCCTGAAATAGGTCATAAGACCCTCATGTTAGAAATGCCCTCTCTAGACCCAGAGGAGAGGGGCATCCTTATCTCTGATGACAAAGGAACACCCAGAAGAATCCTAACAGGTCTTGTTAAATTCCCCCAGTTTCCTACGCTGACCTCATACTCCTTAAATTATCTTATTTCTACAAGACTGCCCTCAAACTTAGCATAAAAATACTCAGGTCTAACTGTTTCTTTGGGTCTTCATTTCCTTTTGAAGACTCCCGTGTCACATGAAACTTTTTTTTTTTTGGTCTCCTTGTGAGGCATGCAGGGATCCCCCATCCAGGGATCCAACCCGTGTTCCCTGCAGCAGAAGTGCAGAGCTCTAACTACTGGACCGCCAGGGAGTTCCCTCACATGAAACATTGATTTATAAATTTGTATGCTTTTCTCCTGTTAATCTGTCTTTGTCAATATAATTTTAAGACACAGCCAGAGACCATAAGAGTTTCAAGGAAAACTTTTCCTCCCCTATACTGTACTTAAGACTCTTATCAGTTCCGTTTGTCTTTATTTTGTAATATGACACGTCAATATTCTCAAATAATACAGCACTCATTGCAGAGCTCTCTAACACTACACTAAGTACCATTTTTCCCCACCACACAAAATGATGTTTCACCAGTATCATTTTTGTTTTTCCTAATCCATTAGGGAGAAATGCATAATTGTTTTTACTTAATATACTGTACTTTTAACATAATTCACAATTTTTCATATGCTTCATGGCTATTTAAACTTCTTTTAGAAATATTTTTGCCCATTTTTCACTTGGATTATTCATCTGTTAAAATTTAAATTGAAGAGCTTTCCTGGTGGCGCAGTGGTTGAGAGTCCGCCTGCCGATGCAGGGGACACGGGTTTGTGCCCCGGTCCGGGAAGATCCCACGTGCCGCGGAGCGGCTGTGCCCGTGAGCCATGGCCGCTGAGCCTGTGCTCCGCAGCGGGAGGGGCCACAACAGTGAGGGGCCTGCGTATCGCAAAAAAAAAAATTTAAATTGAGGGGACTTCCCTGGTGGCGCAGTGGTTCCGAATCTGCCTGCCAATGCAGGGCACACGGGTTCGAGCCCTAGTCCGGTAGGATCCCACATGCCGCGGAGCAGCTAAGCCCGTGCACCACAACTACTGAGCCTGCGCTCTGGAGCCCGTGAGCCACAACTACTGAGCCCACGTGCCACAACTACTGAAGCCCACGTGCCTAGAGGCCATGCTCCAAATGCAGCCAAAAATAAATAAATAAATTTATTTTAAAAAATAAAAGTTTATATTGTCCAAAATAGAATTTCTCATCTACATACCTTATCCTGCATCACAACCTGCAGGCTTGTCTACCTCAGCTAATGCCAACCCTGTTCTTCCAGTTCTTCAGGCTGAAGCCTTGGAATTATCCTTGACTCCTGTCTTTCCCTTCTACCTCATATTCAAGTCATCAGGAAATTCTGTTGGTTCTATCTATAAAATATATTCAGAATCTGTCCTTCACTGCTACCACCCTAATCTGAGACACTATTATTTCTCACCTGAATTATGCCATAACCTTTAAAATGATCTCTGCTTCCAGCCTTGGCCCATCCTTATCCCCACCCATCTGTTCTCAACACATCAGTCCAACTCCTTTTTTTTTTTTTTAAGCTGTGTAGCATGTGGGAACTTCCCCCATCAGGGATCAAGCCCGCACACCCCCTGCAGTGAAAGTGCGGAGTCTTTCCACCGGACCACCAGGGAAGTCCCAACAATGCTTTAAGAAGATCAGTTAACTCATTCACTCATTTGCTCAAAACCCTTCCCTGGCTCTCTGTCTCACTCAGAGGAAAAGTCATTGTCAAGGAGATCATATCAGTTACATCAGCTACTAATTTTGCCACTTGTTCACTCTGCTCCAACCAGACTGGTTTTGCTGCTACTCCAATCCTTCACGTGCTTACTGTTCCCTCTGCTGGGGAAATTCTCGCTAGATATCCTCACCTCCTTCAAGTTTTTACACCTTCCTCACCCTCTCCTTAGAGCTTCTCCCTAACATTCTATCATTCTATTTTAATTTCTAACTTGTTCCTGTCTCCCACAACTTGCAGTCTCCTTTACCCTGTTCTATTTTGTCCAAAGCATATATCTTCCAACATGCTAATAATTTCATTCATCTGTTGAACAAATATTTGTGCAGGCATTGTCTTAAGCATTTGAAATATATAAGTGAACATATAAAAACCCCTGACCTTGGGACTTCCCTGGTAGCACAGTGGTTGGGAGTCTGCCTGCCGATGCAGGGGACACGGGTTCGAGCCCTGATCCAGGAGGATCACACATGCTGTGGAGCAACTAAGCCCATGCGCCACAACTACTGAGCCTGTGCTCTAGAGCTCACAAGCCACAACGACTGAGGCCCCACCTGCCACAACTATTGAAGCCCACATGCCTAGAGCCTGTGCTCTGCAACAAAGACAAGCCATTGTTATGAGAGGCCCGCGCACCACAAGGAGGAGTGGCCCCCGCTCGCCGCAACTAGAGAAACCCGCGCGCAGCAACGAAGACCCAACGCAGCCAAAATAAATAAATACATAAATAAATAAATGTATAAATAAATACATAAATAAATAATAATACTTAAAAAAAAAAACCATCCTGACCTCAAACTTACATTCTATTGGTGTAAGACAGTCAGTACGCAATAAATATAATAAATAAGTAAATATTATTTGTTGAATAAAGAAACGGATATATCTTTGGGCACTTATCTGAGTACTTCTATAGAAAAATTGTTAGGAACGGAACTGTTGGGTCAAAGATTATGCACATTTTAAGGTTTTTTACAATATGGCCAAATTTTTAATCAATAGTCAACAGGAAAAGATTGGTCTAGTACACTTATGTATATAAACACATATGCATATGTTCATATGTAAATATTTGTCATATGACTACCGACTGTCTTTTCTGATCTGACCTATAACTTAATTTGAGAACATCTTTATTTTTTTTAAATAAATTTATTTATTTATTTTGGCTGCGTTGGGTCTTTGTTGTTGCGCGTGGGCTTTCTCTAGTTGCGGCGAGTGGGGGCTACTCTTCATTGCGGTGTGCGGGCTTCTCAATGCGGTGGTCTCTCTTGTTTGTGGAGAACAGCGGGCTCTAGGCGCGCGGGATTCAGTAGCCCATGTGGCTCATGGGCTCTAGAGCACAGGCTCAATGGTTGTGGTGCACGGGCTTAGTTGCTCCGCGGCATGTGGGATCTTCCCAGACCAGGGCTCGAACCCATGTCCCCCGCATTGGCAGGCAGATTCTCAACCACTGCGCCACAAGGAAAGTCTCCATGTCTTTCTTTCTTTCTTTTTTTTTTTTTTGAGGTACGCGGGGCTCTCACTGTGTGGCCTCTCCCGTTGCGGAGCACAGGCTCCGGACGCACAGGCTCAGCGGCCATGGCTCACGGGCCCAGCCGCTCCGCGGCATGTGGGATCTTCCCGGACCGGGGCACGAACCCGTGTCCCCTGCATCAGCAGGCGGACTCTCAACCACTGCGCCACCAGGGAAGCCCCCCATGTCTTTCTTTTATACTTTATAAAATGATAGTGAGCATAAGTGGTGGTATTTTTTCGTTAATGTTTTTACTGGGAAAAAATATTTGGAATTTTTTGGGGGGAGGGAAATGGGAGATGAAGTTTTTTTTAATTCAAAGAATCTGACAGCCACTGACTTAGAATACTTGGTGTTATCAATGTTTCTCTTTCATAATTAAAATGGATTTGAAGAATTAAGACTTCTTAATCTTATCAAGAAAATTGACCTTTAATCTATAAATTATATACTCAGATTTCCATACTCAGAATAGCTTACCTCAAAGTATTAGGCATTCGTAAAAACTAATCTAGGGGGACTTCCCTGGCAGTCCAGTGGTTAAGACTCCGCGCTTCCACTGCAAGGGGGCACGGTTTCAATCTCTGGTCAGGGAACTAAGATCCCACATGCTGCCTGGCACGGCCAATAAATAAATTAATTAAATTAAATAAGAAAAAAAAAACTAATCTAGGAATAAATATAAGTACATAGCAATAGTCAATTATATATTTAGAAAGGGTAAATCTAATTATAAAAAATTTTAAAACAGAGTTGAATAACTTTGTAAATTAAAATTAGGTGAAAGAAAATAATATTACTTATAAAAACTTATACTTAATATTTTGTAAATTATGATTAAGAAACATGTTCTTGTTTAAAATTTAAGTAAATGTTCATGAACAATTTCTTTTCTGGATAATAGATTTATGAATCTTTTTGTTTTCTCCAAAGGCAACGAAAATAAAATATTAATGCTTAAATGTCTAAATCGTCTATCTTATCTAAAAGACTGCCCTTAATATCTGGGCTTCAGGAAAGAAAACAAGCACTAGTTCTCCATCCCTCCAAGGCTATAAATTTGCAGTTGAAAAGGATTGGCAGTGTCATTTTTATCACCTTGGATAACAGTGTTTCTTAAGCCTTGCATTCTTAGATAACAAATTCTTAAAAGTGTTCTTGCCTAGAGGGTCAGAAGACAATAGAAAAGATGTTGCTCATGACCTTTACTTTTAGGATTAACTTCTTTGACCTCTTTTGGGATTTAGGAACACCAAGTTTATCTTTGCTGTTTCAAAATTAGAGGGAGAATTTACAAGTTTTAGGGGAGAGGAAAAAAGAACAAAAATCAAAAAAACTTGAAAACTAATGTACTCATTATTTTTGAATACTCTGACTTTTTATATATGAGTATGAAATATACATGCCCATGTGACTTAAGAATGAATGAATGATTAGGCAGATATTATGATGCACCAACTTTGCTCCAGGCAATGCACTTGGTTGGTGCTTTTCAAGCTTTGTCTTGACTCATTAATGAAGCGTGAAGTAAATTGTGTGTCTCCAGGAGCATTTAAAAAAACAAAAAAAAAAAAACCCCAACTGTGTTGAAAATACCAGAATGCATTGTGCAATAGCTAATAATTGCTTCCTGAAACTTTTTAGCTATTAATATTTATCTGGACATGTTACTAGGTGTATTTCCTAATGTGGGTCCCAGGCAAGACAAAGTAAATGCTACCACACTAATGACACTCTTGAACAACAGAGGTTCCCCTTTCTTTCACGGAGTTTACATTCTGGTCAGGTGACTGATAAGAAAACCAACAATGACAATGTGATAGGGTAAGCCCAAATCCTGAGGCAGCAATGTGAAAGACATTTCACCTAGAACTAAGGGATCAGGGCTGCTCCCTGGAAAAATGACATTTCAGTGAAGGCCACAGGAGTGACTAAAAGGTGGACTTTGAAGACAGACTCCCTGGCTCCTACCAGGGCTCCACCACAGTTGCCCATGTGGCTCTGTGCAAGTTACTTTTAAGCTCTGTGCCTTAATTTCCCTACCTGTAAAAGAAAAAAATGAAGGTACCTACCCCATAGGGTTGTTCGGATTAACTGGCATAATGAAGGTAAAATGCTCGGTCTGACACATCCTTAATATTTGCTGTTACCATCATAGGAGTTGGGGGAGGGTTGGGCCTAGAGGGAGAGGGGGGCACATGCTCCCTCTCGTGGGGCCTCTAGAGACACAGGAATTAGGATGAGGTTGAGAATAGAGCAAAGCATAAGCAAAACCCTGAGAGAATGATAAGGTGGAAAAGTAAAATATAGGCTAGAACATGAAAGGCCTTGTAAATTGTATGGAAATTTAGATTTTAATCTGTGGACAACTGGGGGGCTTTGAAGAGTTTTAAGTGGACTGACCTTATGTGGCCAGGATCTGTGTAATAGCACACAGTAGTTTTTGTACATATTTTTTCAAGGTGTCCTCTCTGGACTGTTGAATTTTTTCTTTTCTTTTTTTTTTTTTTTTGGCCACACCACATGGCAGGCATGCGGGATCTTAGTTCCCCAACCAGGGATCAAACCTGCGCCCCCTGCATCGGAAGGCAGAGTCTTAACCACTGGACTGTCGGGGAAGTCCCAGTTGTCTATATTATATATAGTAGTGTGTGTATGTTCAGCTCAAGCTCCTGAGTTATTCCTCCTAAACTAAATAAACTCTTACAATTTTTAATATTTAGTTTACTTTTTTTCACAATAAATGTGAAAGGGCCAAACTCATTTATTATGAGACAGAGACTATTAAAATCTGACAAAAGCAAATACTTGTTTTCAAAAATTTTTGTACAATTTTTAAAAGTTACTTTCCATTTACAGTTATTACAAAATATTGGCTATATTCCTCATGTTGTATAATACACCCTTGAGCCTATCTTATACCCAATAGTTTGTACCTCCCACTAGTTTATCTTTTAACAGAACAAAATACAAGGAAAAACTGACTTTCCTTTGGGTAAAAGAGAAACCTGAAAAATGTGGTGTTGTGGAAGCCAATGTCTTAAGAAAGGCTTTTTGAACAGGGTCAAATATTCCTGAGACAGACACACACACAATTATGAGGACTACAAGGCTAAGAGGCTAAGAGGGAAAAGCACTCGAAATCTATTTGACTCCACACAACACTAACAATTCTAATACAAACATACTAGTACTATTAGAAAAATACATAAAATTCCTAACAAAGGTAAAAGCAGCTTGATGAGAGGGCTGAAGCTGCTGACTTTATATACAGGATAAAATGCAAAAGTCAAACTACCAAGAGCTGGAACCTGGAGGGAATAGGCATTACATACTTTGCTATTGGATGCTTTTACTCAGTGGTGCAAAACATTATGTTAATAGCCCGGAGATGGAAACAACCTAAGTGTTCATCATCAGATGACTGGATAAAGAAGATGTGGCACATTTATACAATGGAATATTACTCAGCCATAAAAAGAAACGAAATTGAGCTATTTGTAATGAGGTGGATAGACCCAGAGTCTGTCATACAGAGTGAAGTAAGTCAGAAAGAGAAAGACAAATACTGTATGCTAACACATATATATGGAATTTAAGAAAAAAAATGTCATGAAGAACCTAGGGGTAAGACAGGAATAAAGACACAGACCTACTAGAGAATGGACTTGAGGATATGGGGAGGGGGAAGGGTAAGCTGTGACAAAGTGAGAGAGTGGCATGGACATATAGACACTACCAAATGTAAAATAGATAGCTAGTGGGAAGCAGCCGCATAGCACAGGGAGATCAGCTCGGTGCTTTGTGACTGCCTGGAGGGGTGGGATAGGTAGGGTGGGAGGGAGGGAGACGCAAGAGGGAAGAGATATGGGAACATATGTATATATATAACTGATTCACTTTGTTATAAAGCAGAAACTAACACACCATTGTAAAGCAATTATACTCCAATAAAGATGTAAAAAAACAAAAAAAAACATTATGTTAGGAAAAAACTGTATATGAAGCAACACTGATTTATATTTTAGTCTGACACCGCTCCTTATCTGTTATTTACATATGAGCTTATCTTCCTTTATTTAATTTTTTTGTGGCTTTTATTCCAACCTTTTCTTTTTTTTTTGATGGTACGGGGGCCTCTCACTGTTGTGGCCTCTCCCGTTGCGGAGCACAGGCTCCGGACACGCAGGCTCAGTGGCCATGGCTCACGGGCCCAGTCGCTCCGCGGCATGCGGGATCTTCCCGAACTGGGGCACAAACCCGTGTCCCCTGCATCGGCAGGCGGACTCTCAACCACTGCGCCACCAGGGAAGCCCTATTCCAACCTTTTAAATAGACTTTATTTATTTATTTATTTTATTTTATTTTGGCCACACCACGCGGCATGTGGGATGTTAGTTCTCCAACCAGGGATCGAACCTACGCCCCCTGCAGTGGAAGTGTGGAGTCTTAACCACTGGACTGCCAGTGAAGTCTTTAGACTTTATTTTTTAGAACTGCTTTAGAGTTACAGAAAAATTGAGAGGATAATACAGAATTTGCATATGCCCCACATCAAATTTCCCCTACTATTATCTTAACTTAGCCTGATACATTCATTAATATTAATAGACCAATATCAGTACATTATTATTAAATAAAGTCACAGTTTATTTAGATTCCCTTAGTTTTTAACCTATGTCTTTTTTTTCTGTTGCAGGATCCCATGAAGGACATCATGTTACACAGAGTTGTCATGTTTCCTTTGGCTTCTCTTGGCCATGGCAACTTCTCAGACTTTTCTTCTTTTTAACGACCTTGACAATTTTGAGGAGTCCTGTGGAGGTATTTTGTTGGATACTGCATTATTGGAATTTGTCTTCGTTTTTCTCGTAATGAGACAAGGGTTACAGGTTATTGAAAGGAAGCCAACAGAAGTAAAGTGTCATTTTCATCATATCATATCAAAGGTACATACCACTGGGACTTCCCTGGTGGTCCAGTGGTTAAGAATCTGCCTTCCAGGACAGGGGATGCAGGTTCAATCCCTGGTCAGGGAACTAAGATCCCACATGCTGCTGAACAACTAAGCCCGTGCACCACAACTACTGAGCCTGTGCTCTAGAGCTCCCAAGCCACAACTACTGAAGCCTGCGTGCCACAACTACTGAAGCCCATGTGCCTAGAGCCTGTGCTCCACAGCAAGAGAAGCCACCACAATGAGAAGCCCGCGCACTGCAACAAAGAGTAGCCCCTGCTTGCCACAACTAGAGAAAGCCTGCATGCAGCAACGAAGACCCAACTCAGCCAAAATAAATAAATAAATAAAATTTTAAAATATATAAAATTTAAAAAAGGGTACATACCATCAAGATTGATCACTGCTGATGCTCGCCTTGATCACCTGGCTGAGGTAGTGTTTGTTAAGTTTCTCACTAGAAAGTTACTCCCTTTTTCCTGCTTCCCATACTATGCACTTTGAAATGCTGTCACTATGTGCAGCCCAAACATAAGGAGTATGGACTTAAGTTTCCTCCTCCTTGATGGAGAAGAAGCTACATAAATTATTTGGAAATCTTCTGCATGGGAGGTTTGTCTCTTCTCCTCCGTTTATGAATTTACTCAATCATTGATTTATATCTTTATAGACTCATGGATATTTATTTTATACTTTGATATTTATTCTACTTTTTTAACCACTTTTTTTAATTTTTAAAATTATTTATTTGTGTATGTATTTATTTATTTATTTGGCCTTGCCACATGGCATGCAGGACCTTAGTTCCCCAGCCAGGGATTGAACCCGCACCCTCAGCAGTGAAAGCACAGAGTCCTAACCACTGAACCACCAAGGAATTCCCTTTGATATTTATTTTGCAATCCAATACTACTTATTTATTGGTGCTCAGATTGTTGCACCTCTTTCAGTTGGGTCCTGTACTCCTTTTACATACCTCTAGTGATGTGTGTGTTACGGATTTTTTTTTTTAACACTTCCTTACTTTCTGGCCCTACAAAGTGCTCTGAATTTATCCTGTACATTCCCTGCCCCAGTCCTAGAATCAGGCATTTCCCAGAGGAGCTCTGCTTCCTTTTACTGGAAAAGGGCACTATAAACAAAGATCCAGGTGCAAAGCATGATCATTTGTACTGGCGGAGGGGAGTAATGTTTTTTAGGCCCTCTCATCTGTCAGAGCAAACAAAATATGTGTTTATACTAATATATGTATATAACCTCGCAGGACGTTTGGTCCTTTCCAAAACATCCATTGAGACATTTGGTCCATGATTTGTTAAATAATACAAATATTTAACTTTGTTAAAATTTTACTTACATTATTTTTATTATAATTCATGATGCATTTTGGATTTCACATTTATTCTTGTTCCTCCTTGTCATTAAATTTGGTATGATTTCTCTTAAGTGGAAGAGCAATTGCTCTCAAGTATATATTGACCTGTTTATTGGCTTTATATTCATTATACCTGTTAACAATTTTAGTTACACAAATTTGATTTTGTCAGTATTATTGTGAAGTTGGTAGCAGTATTGGAGTGTGACCACCAATAACCTGGGTGATAACTGTTCATTGCTTTGCTGTTCATCTTTTAACGTGTCAATAAATCTCCAAATTGAAGTATGATGTATTACCATCAGCTCCCGAAATTTGCTATGCCAACCTTCCACCATGTTGTTTGTCCTGTGATCACTATTAAGTACTGATGTATAAACATTCCGCGTTTCTGGTGGAAATCTTGGAGCTTCTGGTCTTCTGCCTCTGCCCACCTTCCACAGACAAACACTCTCTCAACATAATCTATTAGGTCATTTACATTTTCTTCCGCAGGTCACAATGTACTCAAAAGTTTAATTTATAACTTCCAGAGGCACAGATTGAAGTCCCAACAACATGGTGTATACTTATGGGTGTTACTTTCCATTGTCATATATCAATACTTGAGTGTCAGACCCAAAGAAGATATTTCTTTTGGCCACAGTGATTGTGAAAGTGAAACAAGCATCTTTTTACTTGTTCATTTGTTAGAAGTAATTGAATCTCGAATTCACATTTGCAATCTCGAAGTCCATCATGCACAATGAAGGGTTAATGTCAAGATTTCTTTTTCATGCAGATGCAAGTACTTTCTCACTTATATCTGTGTCTTCTTACCTTTTCTTTTTGTTTTTTTTCACTCTCCTTCTTTTCATCTTTTCATTGTTAGTGCATGAATCAATGGCACAGGATAACCCGATACTACACTGGGCACAGTGAGTTACTGAGTGAACCATTTTGGTGTCATCTTGAAGGTACCATCACTGAACAATGCGGTATTAGCACTGGAACATCAAATACCGTCACACATCGTGTAAGTAAGAGTACTCTCATCACTTTGACAGACTCTCCTTCACAGCACCAGTTCATTCTACTCCTATCTCTGTTAAAGGAAGGGAAATGGTAACAAAAACTATTACAATGTAGCATTGGCTTTTCTTTTTTGTGAGTATACTATTTCTGCCATGTTCAGCTGAGAATTTTCAAATAAAGATGTCATGCCGCCAAGCAACAGAAGAAGTGTTACTTTTTTCTTTTGTAGCTCTCTGACTAATGGTTGCTGGTTTACTGGTAGGGAAAACCTTACTAATGTCTCATGGACATGAGTTTGGCTGGGCTGGATCAGCAAACAAGTAGGTTCCAGACAAGAGCATGGTAGTCCATGCCTAATGGCAGGTAAGTATAGGAACCACACCCACTAAAACCTTTACAAATAGTGGCAGACAGTTCTTGCACTCTACGGCCATCATACCTCCATAGGACATCCACTCAAGGGAAACACTGCCCATTAACCCTGAGCAATGAGATAATTGTAGGGGGGTTAATTAGATGCCCAGTATTCCTCTCATGGTAGCTATTACACCTTACTTCTTTGTGGTAGAAGAGCCACACCCATTCTTACTCCTCCCAAACTAATGAGATGCACGTAAAATGTCTACATCAATGCCTTTGCCGCTATGTTACATAGTGGCTGGACCAAACTGCTCCTTTCAGATTCTGCCCTTATTGAATAACCCAGACACATCCAACCAAATGCCCAGTGACATATTAATGCACCACACACTGAGAGATCCCATCCTCAACTTGCCATTCGCTGTGCGTTTCTCTATCCGTAAGACTCTTCCTTGGCACTCATAGCTAATAAAATATAAATTCCACTCTTCTGCAAGATTTGAAACCCCACTCTTCTACCTAACCCCATGTGCCAGCTGGGCTACCAAGGCAAAAAGGGTTATTATTGGCAATACAGTTACACAGAATTATTGGACTAATAAAACATGATAATATATATGTATTTTTTAATCCTATAAACCAAAAGTATAAATAAAACTTACGGGCTATTTGAACCCAGGTACATGTTTGAAGCATGGACGCTTTTGACAGGACCAAATGTCAAGGACCATTTGGCATGGACCACATGTCTCAAGGGACGTTTTGCACAGGACCAAATATCTGCTAATCATATATATACATAAATGTTGAAATTAGGTTATTTTATGTCTTTCCAGTCTTTAGGGGTAGAAGATCAGAGGAAAAACAATGCATGGTCCCTGGATTTCCTTCCTAAAAATCAGACACCGAGGCAGAAAGTCATTTGAACAATTTGTACAGGGGCATATGGCACTGCTCTGATCTCTGGCCAGGTTTTCGGAGTCCTCATTGGTTAATAGCCCCAATTATTATGCAACGCAATACCTCCTAGCTCTATTTTCACTTCCCTTTTCCAAACGATCTTCTATTTCAAATTCCTAATATTTTATTTCAATTTATTGACAGTAGGTGAATTCCCTGGCAGTCCAGTCGTTAGGAGGCAGCATTTTCACTGCCGTGGGCCTGGGTTCAATCCCTGGTCAGGGAAATAGGGAAATAAGATCCCATAAGCCTCGTGGCGTGGCCAAAAACAAAACAAACAAAAACAAAACTCTGTGCAATTTATTGACACTAGAATTCTACAACAGTTGCATTCCATGAGACCTAGTGCTTCTTTCTGGGGCCAATAAATAAAATGGAATAAAAGCTAATTGAAATCAGAAAGGCATTCAAACTATATAGCTGGCTTATAAAATGGGGATAATGATGGAGGAAAGATAGAGAGCTGCAGGGAAAAAGACAACTGGCATCATGGAAACTGTGTTATGGAGGAGTTAAAAAGCACTGGTGTTTAATCTACCCACCCTGTTCTCCTTCTGGTGGAGGGGATGGTTGGTGGGTACCAGCCCTGAGGCCCTCTGTCAGCATTTGCAAGAAGCATAAGAGGCTGGTGGAAGAAGACAAAGTAAATAAGAACTATTAGGGCTTCCCTGGTGGCGCAGTGGTTGAGAGTCCGCCTGCTGATGCAGGGGACACGGGTTCATGCCCCGGTCCGGGAAGATCCCACGTGCCGCAGAGCGGCTGGGCCCGTGAGCCATGGCCGCTGAGCCTGCGCGTCCGCAACGGGAGAGGCCACAACAGTGAGAGGCCCGCGTACCACCAAAAAAAAAAAAAAAGAACTATCAGGATGAACTGCATGGTCTAGAAGCCCCCGCCCGTCTCTCAAATCAGAAACCTTCTTTAATAAGTGAACAAAGGGCTGAACTGGAGGTCCTTCAGGGGCAGACAAAAGAAAGACCACAATCCTGTCTCTGGATTCCCTTTCTCCTAAGGAGAAGCCAAGGCACGTCAGTGAAACAACAGGGACAAAGGCAAAGGCACTCCTTCGTTCTCTGGACTGAATTTCCAGAGCTGATGTGCAAAGTGGAAACTTAAGACAGTGCCCCACCAGCATTACCTACTGCACGTTCCGTGGAAACCTATAAAGAAAGAAAACATGTCCTCTGGAAATCTCATACTTAAGCAAACCTGGGAATGCCGACAGTATTTGCTACTCTCTTCTGATAGGCCTAATTGACTTCATGTTTCCAGATACCTCCATTCAAACTGCGAAGTTTGGGAAATTGATCACCCATACTTCTCTCTTCCCCTCTGAACCCCAGCTGGTTGTCATATTGTAAAGTCAATAAATGTTTCCCACTAAACTGTTAAAAAATTGATAACAGAGGCAGGATTCTATCCCTGGGAGTATTTTTTTCTTTTTCTTTAAAAAAAATTTTTTTTCAAATATAGTTGAGGGACGTCCCTGGTGACGCAGTGGTTGGGAGTCTGCCTGCCAGTGCGGGGGACACGGGTTCGAGCCCTGGTCCTAGGGGAAGCCACGTGCCGCGAAGCAACTAAGCCCGTGCGCCACAACTACTGAGCCTGCTCTCTAGAGCCGGCGAACCACACAACTACTGAGGCCTGCGCGCCTAGAGGCCGTGCTCCACAACGAGGGAGGTCACCTCACTGGGAGGCCCTTGCACTGCAGTGAAGGGTGGCCCCCGCTCACTGCAACTAGAGAAAGCCTGCTCCCAGCAACGAAGACCCAAGGCAGCCAAAACTAACTAAATAAATAAATTTATTTTAAAAATATATAGTTGATTTACAACGTTGTGTTACTTTCAGGTGTACAGCAAAGTGATTCAGTTATAGGTATATTCTTTTTTTACATTCTCTTCCATTATAGGTTATTACAGATATTGAGTAGAGTTCCCTGTGCTATACAATAGGTCCTTGTTGCGTATCTACTTTATAGATAGTAGTGTGTATATTTTAATCCCAAACCCCTAATTTATACCCCCCTGGGAGTACTGATTCTTCATTGCATAATTTCAAGAAATAAATTGGATCCAGGGAAAGGTAGGCACCGGTGGGCGGTAGGGGCCAAGCAGAGGTAAAGCGAGGGGCAGTTCTGGGCCACAGTGTGTCGGGCTGCGGCCAATGGGGGCCCCATAGCGGCGCCGGTACCGGGGTGCCCACTGCAAGCCCGCACCCCGCCCTGGGCCTCAGCGGCTGGGATCCAGGGCGGATGCCTTGGAAAACTGGTGGAAACAGTCTTCCCTACACAAGGGGGGGTGGAGAGCGAGCGCAAAGAGAGCCCAGGGACAGGGTGGGCCTGAGGTTGGAGGGACGCAGGCCACAGGGGGCGGGGCGGCGTGGGGAACCCAACAGGGCCCGAGAGAGCGCAGTAATTCATCAACTGTGTGTCTGGGAGAGTTTTCCCAAACCGCAGCCCTGGACTCTCCCTTAACTAGGCCACACCTCTCTTTGGAATACATTTCACTACCCCACCCTATATTTTGGATTCATGATTTATTGTCTGCTCCCTGAGGGCAAAAAGTTTATTTTGCCTGGGCTCTCTGGCCCGCCTGAAACCAGCCGGGCACAGTTGCCTGGGAGGAAAAAAAAAAATCATTCAACTGGAGAGAAAAGGTGGGCTCAACAGATAAGAGAGAAAGTGGAGCCGAGATTATCATCTGTATCCATCCTAGAGGCAGATTCGAATTTTAAAAGTATTCAATACTGTCTCGGGTCTGAAAGACTTTGCCCCTTCTCCAGCCTCTGGCAGATGAAGCCATTTCACTGTTTAACATTCCTAAAGGGTAAATTTGGTTATAAAGTCAATCTCACAGAGGTGAGTGAGACGTTAAGACACTTCTAAATTCAGTTGAAGTTTTTTGGGGGTTTTGTTTGTTTTCGTTTTGGCCACAGCTGAGTGGCATGTGGGACCTTACTTTCCTGGACCAGGGATGGAACCCACACCCCCTGCATTGGAAGCGAGGACTCTTAACCACTGGACCGCCAGGGAAGTCCCTCAGCTGGTTTTAAACTTGCATTTTGTTCCTTTCTCCCAACCTTGACATTTTTTGATGCAAAAAAGTTGATGCAAAACTGGTGCAGTCTCCCAGGCCATCCTAGGTGGATTCTGAATGCCCCTTCCCAGAAATGAATGAGTCTGGAGACTCCAGGATTCCGTGCTAGTAAAGGATAAACTGAGGCATGTTAAAATGTTTGAGTTTATCTGAGCAAAAATCGATCTGAATAGGGCTGCATCCAATCTAGCAGGTAGGAAGAAATTTCACGGAGCTGTTTGGTTACAGCCAAAACAGAATGGGAACAAGGAACTTATACTAGGCAAGAAAGTGGGCTGGTTAGTAGAAAGTTACATGCCTGTAGGGGGTGGCAGATCACCTAACTAGTGCTGATAAGGCGACTCCTGATTGACTGGCTCAAGATTTTATTTCCAGGAGAGCCAAAATTAATAGTCGCAGTTTGGTGACGTGGGGATTAGCCCAACCAATTCCATTTTGGACCTGTTGTCTTGTTTTTAACACTCTAAATCTGTTACTTTGCATTCCTTTTGCCTTGTTTTTTGCTGTGCATTTTAAATTTACTTTAAAAACTGAGTGAGATGAGCTTTTAAATATGGTCTGTTGGCGTTTCCCGTTTCTGAAACTTTGGAATAGCTTACCTGGTCATGTTCTTGTAATCAAGTTAATTTCCCACAAGACAAAGGAATCTATGTGCGTGGCGATGTTTTTGACAAATTGAAAATGTTCTACACTTGCTCAATAATTTGGTTGAATACAGGATTCTAGGTTGGAAATCATTTTCCTTCAGAATTTGGAAGCTCCCTTGTCTTCCAGCATCCGGTATTGTTGAAGAATCTGAAGCCATCATATTTCCTGATCTTAGATTCTCATTATCTTATATTTTCTCTTCTATTTTATATCTGCTTCTGGTTTTGCCTTACCTACTAAGGGAATAGCTTTGATTTTATCTCCAGACCCTTCTTTTCTTGTTTCTGATCTCAAACTTCTGAATTCCAGGTAGTCTTGTTTTTTTGCTCTCTTGAGTTTTCCTTTTATTAAAAGAGCATCCTGTTTGTT
Source organism: Stenella coeruleoalba (assembly GCF_951394435.1). NCBI lineage: Eukaryota > Metazoa > Chordata > Mammalia > Artiodactyla > Delphinidae > Stenella > Stenella coeruleoalba. Next base: position 94,977,651 of record NC_137157.1, read on the forward strand.
TCAAAAATATTATATCTTCCCAGAAAAAAAAAGGTATTATATGATTAGTTTATGTCTGGAGAAATCAGTGATAGTTTTAATTATGAGTTCTTTTATAGTCTTTTTTCTAATTGCTTCATTCCACTTGGCTTTTTATCTCATATATCATACTATAAAGATGTTAACTAAAATGGTGTTATAATTTTAAAACACGGATTGTGTTTTCTGAATGCTCAGCTTCCGTCAAGTTTAAGCAAAGAGAAGCTCCACCATCATCTACGTCCCATACCTCCCTTGAGCTCTGGTTCTCTCACCTTTTTTCTTTTTTCTAAACTTTTTATTTTATATTGGAGTATAGCCAATTAACAATGTTGTGATAGTTTCAGGTGCACAGCAAAGTGACCCAGCCATACATATACATGTATCCATTCTAACCCCAAACTCCTCTCCCATCCAGGCTGCCACATAACATTGAGCAGAGTTCCCTGTGCTATACAGTAGATCCTTGTTGGTTATCCATTTTAAATATAGCAGTGTCTCACCTTTTTCTTAAACCTGGATTTCTTGAGCGAGAGTCTATGTGGGCCCTTTTCACAATCTCACCTCTTAATCTGATTTTTGCCCTCACTTCTCCAAGGGCTCTCTGAGACTGCTGTAGGAGAGGTCACCTGCCCCAAAGGGCATACAGCTGAGAGCAGAACCAAAGGAGTAGAACTTGCAGTCAGGAGTGCCAGAAAGAGTTGCTGCTACCCTTCTGAGCACAGGTGGAATCACTGGGGGGTGGCGACGACTTGTTAAGACAAGGACTGCTGGGCCCCAGTCTTTAATTCACTAGGTCTGGGTTGGAGTTCAACCATTTCTAATCATATCTAACAAGTTACCAGGTGCCGCTGATGCTGCCCGTCTTCAGGGCACACCTTTGACAACCCCTTAAATAAAGTGTTGTGACCTGACACGCATCTACAGCTACCCCTCATGCCCTACAAAAGTAGTTATTGATCCACACTTCAACTTTTGCTCTTCACTACAAACAAACAAGATTGCTTTTGGTATTTCTTCATAGTTTCCAGCTACGGGGGAGATGGGGAGGTTGCACATTGAATAGGAGACAGTAAAAAAGAAGAGTGGGGCTGCTGAGGACCTTCTCTCCCACCCTCAGCAGTTAATGTTAGGGCTCTTTGCCAGAATTCAATACAAGTTTATTTTGGGGGGTGGAGGAGGGGTGGGGGGGTAGCAATTTATAGATGTAGTTAATGTCAGTTGCTCACCAATCTTAAAGGCAATGAAATTGATAGTCTAGAAAACAAACTAAAATTAGATCCAAAATACACATTCATAAAATACCAAGTTTTAAACAGTTTATAACGGATCCTTTACTTCTCCTCTCCTTTGCCTTACTAGCATCCAAAGGTTTAAGATGAGTCAGGCAAAGAAAACTAAGGAAACCTGCCATTAACTTAATTGGGAGTTAATTTGCAGTTGGAGGGAAACTGCCCTCTCCTCCCTGTACTAGAACACTTAAAGCCCAGTTCACAAACCAGTAGCCATCTCCAGAAGTAGAGCTGGGGGGAAAAGAAGGATTTTTAAGGCAACCTCGGGAAGACACAACCACAGAGGCTCTCTATAAAATTTCCAGCCTACTTGACAGAGGGCATGATTATTTTAATACAGAGCAGATGAAGAATTATCCTATTAGTCCACTAATTGGACGACGCCCACCAACTTGCCTTATCCTTTTACTCGTTAGTCATTTACATTAAAACAGGCTGGCTGATTGGCTTATCTGTAGTTTTTAAGAGGAAACACGACCTAGACTTTTACGTTGGATTCTTCTCTCACCACGGTGTTAGCTTGGATTTTTCTCCCTCTTTCTTAGCCCTATAGTTCTCCCAGGCTACTTTGTAGCAATTTGAGTCTAAGGCATCACCTTCCACTGGAACCCAAACGTCTAGGAGAAGCTTCAAGCTGTGACAAGACTCCCAATGGATTCATCTGAGGTTAACCCAACCTGGACCCTGGAGTCTCCTCAAATGTCCATCGATGAAAATTCCCAGGCAATTCCAGGTAAGCCAGACTTACCTGGGGTTCAGAAAGGTAAGAGGCTGCCTTCCTTTCTGTTATACTGACTTCAGTCTTTTACAGAGAAATGCAGTTAAGTAAACCTCTTCAGAGCGAGGAGAGCCAGGGAGTGTAGGGCCCTCCTCTAAAGAAAGAGAGGAGAAAGAAAGAGAGAAAGAGAAAGAAAAAAGAAAGGCAGGAAAAGAGGAGAAAAGTAGGAGGGGTGTGGAGCTGCATTGTTTGCTTACTATGCTCAGGAGTCTGTCAACCTTTTAAGGACATTTTCTGGGGAAGAGCAATCAGTTCTAGACGGTGGCTCACAGCGTCTTGTGCGATCAGTATTTCCATCAGCAATAGATTCCAATCAGGAATTGTAAAGGGAAAAGAATACAGGCAACCTAAACTTCGATTTGACCTAAAGGTTTTCTTAATTTCATCAACATTTCTGGGATTGGCTTTCCAGCTGAATTTACACTTTGGAAATGTTAATAAAGAGGGAAATGGCTTTTCAGAGGAAACTGAAGGAAGGGGCGGGTTTGTAAAAGCCAGTGAGCGTGCTCTGTAATGTAAATAAGTAGTAGTAAGACTTACACGATGGAGAGCTTAGAAACCGTGCTCCAGGAATACTGCTAATTAGGTTCCCTGCCTTCCAGGGTTCTTCCCAAATCATCTCTCCTTGGAGCCGCACACGATCCCAGGCGTGGCCTCCCAGGCTTGGCCTCCCATGAAATCTTATTACCCTAACCTCGGGCGGGGAATGGGTGGTGTAGGGTGGCCGCAGACGACCTGGAGCCAACCAACACCCTCTGGGCAGCTAGGAAGTTGGGTGGGTCCTCGCTGGCTTTATATTCTGCCCTCTGCCTCCGAGATCTAAACTGCCTCCCCTGCATCTTGAGGATAAGAACCCTGGTCAAAGGGAAAAACACTAATGAAGAGTATATGATACCGCCAGTTTCTCCCATTCCTTGAATCTGTCTTAGTGGAATCTTTATTTCCATGTGCACAAGTCCCTAGAAGTTGAATGGATCTTGACTCAATATCTAATACTCTCACGTACAGGGAAAATTAATGCTAACTGCCTTGTTGTATGAGATGTTTATGAAATTTACATGATTGTTCAGATGGGAAGAGGCAAGAGTGGGTGGGTGTTTTTGTTTTTGTTTTGTTGGTTGCTCTGTGCAGGGGAAGGATCTTAGTTCCCCGACAGGGATGGAACTAGTGTCCCCTGCACTGGGAGCGCAGCGCTTTCATCACTGAACCCCCCCCCACCCCACCCTGGGGAAGCCCCAAGAGTGAATGATTTCTCAAAATACTGCGTTTGAGTGGAAAGATCTAGCAGCATGAAAAAGCTGGGTAGAACTGGTGAGGGTAACAGCCACTTTGACATACTAGTTAAGGATAGGGGATTTGGGGAGAGGCTGTTATATTTGGGGTTTCTTTGTCTATTTCATAGATGTAGTTCATTTTCCAGAAAAAAAACAGGTTTTTTTATAATTTATAAAGGTGAACTGCTGGAACTTGTTACACTGAAACACTTTGACTTGCATTAGTGCTTTATGTCCCTGCATTTATATTAAAAATCACACAAATGAAAATGGAAAAACTGTCAATACCTGGTTTCTGTTCCATGTTTTTCCACTTGGAATCATACTTAAGTACCTTTTGACCCCATGGGAAAACATCTACCATTCAGAACTACCCATAACGGGAAGAAACCACTTTTTTTTTTCCCTTTTGCCACACCCCAGGGCATGTGGGATTTTAGTTCCCTGACCAGGGCTCTAACTGCGCCCCCTGCATTGGAAGCCCGGAGTCTTAACCACTGGACCACCGGGGAAGTCCCATAAAGAAAACAACTTTTTATTGTGAGAAGTGTTTCCCATTACAGTGGATTTTTAGGCTGCCCTCAGGGCATGTGGCATGCTAGTTAAAGCCCGAGGTATCTGGGATCTTCACCCTGAGGAAACTTCCAGTGTCCGTTGTTGAGCTGCTTAAGAGCAGACCTAGTTTGAGCAAGAGATAAGTGGCTTCTGGATACTGCACTTCGCACTAATGGATCTTAAACTTTCCTTTTTTCTTTCAGTTGCCTCTGAACCTATGTCTGAAGTGTTAATAAAGGACCTCAGTAGATTGACGCTCAACCCTAGCATCCAATTGCCATTCATTCTACCAGAATGTCTACCTCAACCAACTGGGCGGTTACTTGGTGAAAACATACCCTATAGGAGAGGGGTGAGGACCGTGTTAACCGATCGGAGAGATAAGATGGAACGGCTGATTCAATCCATTAAAAAACGCTACGGCAAAGGAGTTCCTCGGGTGAGTTTCTGTGGTCTGGGTAGGCAGCACTGCCCCACTCTAGGGGTTGGGGGGCACTCACGTAAGTCAAGATGTAAATAGTGATGGGGTGGCAGGGAGGATTCCCCAGTGGTCCAGTGGTTAAGACTCCAAGCGCCCGCTTCCACTGCAGGGGGCAAGGGTTCGATCCCCGGTGGGGGACCGTGGGCCCTCCAAAAAATTAAATAATATAAATAGCAACGAGCAGCAGTGGTCACTCATCCACTGTACTCATGAGTGTGGGGTGTGAATAATACTTAGGGTTTTAAGACTCACCAACTCTTCTTATGTTAGATGGGTAGCATTAGTAATCCAAATTTTCCTTGATCGTTTGTAATATATGTATTTTTTTCTTCCCACGAAGTCTGACTCTGAAAGAGAACCATGGCAGAATGATGTTGAGGTAACTAGAAGTTCCCTTACTATACAAGTGGGTGGGTATGTGGTTTGGGGAGGGAGGAGGAAAGGCAAATTGGCTTGGACTTTCTCAATCCTCAGAAACTCTGGAGCAATCAGTTCATATTTGTGCTTTTTTAAAAAAATATATAAAGTCATATTTTTCAAGCAGTTTTAGGTTTCCAGCAAAATTAAGCAGAAAGGACATATACTTCCTGAACCCACCCATTCATAGCCTACTCTGCTGTCAACATCTTCCAGTTATGTGGTGTTACAGTGATGAACCTGACACATTATTATCACCTAAAGTCTGTAGTTTCCATGAAGGTTCACTCTTGATGTTGTGCTGGTACTTTTTCACCTGCTGTCACAAACATGATATTCAATACCATGTAGTAAGAGGGCAAACACCTGAGCACAGAGTGTCCAGCAGCTGGTTGAGTGTCTCACGTTTAAGGCATTCAGAGAACTGACACTAGGTATATATTGATATATATGCATGTGTGTGTGTGTGTGTGTGTGTAATTTTCCTTTTAAATTGAAGTATAGTTGATATATAGTATTATAAATTACAGGTGTATGACAGAGTGATTCCGTTTTTAAAGGTTATACTCCATTTATAGTTGTACAGGAATATATTATTGACTGACAGTCAGTAGCTGTTAGCATTACAAAATGGCAGTCTGGTATTTTTGGCAGCCATACATTTCGATTCCCAAAGTTTTTTGGTTTTGACCTTTTTTTTAGTGTTCCATATTCCAAAGTCTCTTCTAATAACCAACATTAGATTTGAGGGTTGTTAACGTCTCTTTGGTGTACAAGTACTTTATTATTTTAAATTATTAACCAATTAATCCAATTCATTCTTTTTTCCAGACTCAATCAAGAGGGCAAAGATTTAGATGTAGCTGTCGTTTTTGCCGGTTTCATAGAGATCCTTCTGAGGATAATTACGAGAATCATTACAACAATAAGTATTACAGTAATTATGACACGGAGTCGAAGGAACCATAAACCTTATTCTTGTACTATTTTTTCGTCCTGGTAATTTTAGGATCATTATGAAGCTTGGGAAAGATTGTGTACCAATATTTTGATAATCTATAAGTTCTGTGTTGTCTTTTTTTCTTGCATCTCTTTTCTACCTTAATACAGTAACTTATAAGGAATCTATGTAGCTTGCATTTGAATGACTTGAATATATTTTAGTTCCACTTTGTGAAACAAATTAACTTGTGTGGAAGGAAAGTGAAGAATATAACGTTGGGTGGCTTGGCCACAGCATTGTTAGAACAGCACGTTGAATTGCAATAAAAATGTTTGATGTGCTGTTTCAATTTTCAGTAGCAAATAAATGTGTTTATAGAGGATCTTATTAAAATTTGAGACTTATTTGAGTACCTTTTAAAAAATTCTTATTTTAGACTTGTTTTTGCTGGCTATGTATTAAATGAGTAATACTTTTTCCCCAACACATTCCCAGGGTGTAAATATCTGGCATTCTAATATTTTGTGATATTGTCCTGTTGGGAAGGAAGTTTATACATTTGGGTAAGGTTAGAAAACAAGGGCACAGATATTTGCACATATTAACCTCCTGGAAGAAGTTATCAGTTGGTCTTGGTTGGAGGGAATTGAAAGAATGATAGTGGTATATAATACTAAGGGAAGATGCAGCCCCAATGGTGTTTTAGTTCAGTTATTTTCTTTCATAACCTAAGTGTACACAGACCTGGATTTATTTGTGGGATAAAAGAGATACATAAAACTCATCTTCTGCCCTCCAGCTATCTTTTGTTCACTTTAGAAGGATATTAAAGAATTGGGTACATGGGACTTCCCTGGCGGTCCAGCGGTTAGGACTCCTGCGCTTTCACTGCCCAGGGCCTGGGTTCGATCTCTGATTGGGGAACTAAGATCCCACAATCTGCGTGGTGTGGCCAAAAAAAAGAGAATCCAATTGCAAAGCAACTAGAGATCTGGTGGTATTCAGAATGATGTAGAAGCAGAAAGAGCCCAAACCTGGAGGACTGTGCAAACAAATGGCAAAGAAGTTCAACAGTGATGTTAAAAAGGAATATTAAATATTAATAGCCACCAAAGTAGGTCTTCACAGGTTGTCCTACTTAGAACTACTCAAATCTTCATGGTCTACAGCATGGGTGAATGTGGGTGGTCTTGAGGTTTTGTTAAACTTGCAAGATGTTCCTAGAGGCAAGGCCCTCTTGAGTACTGTATGCATTTGAAAATCATTGACTCGTGAAAAAACTTATTTGTTGCAATCGTGTTAGGTTTATACGCTTGTGAGATCTAATAATGCGAAAACATGGGTGAACAAAATACATTCTACTTTAGTGTCCTTTTAAAGTTTTCATACTTTAAATCCTATGCAATGTTCTAAGTTTGTTTTATATGTATTAACCCTAATCCTCAAACAAATGAGGCATGTTACTTTTAATACCTTCACTTTTTTTTTTAACTTTTTAAAAATTATTTTTTGGCTGTGTTGTGTCTTCATTGCTGCACGCGGGCCTTCTCTAGTTGTGAGCAGGGGCTACTCTTCATTGTGGTGCGTGGGCTTCTCGTTGCAATGGCTTCTTGTTGTGGAGCACGGGCTCTAGGCGAGAGGGCTCAGTAATTGTGGCGTGAGGGCTCAGTAGTTGTGGTGCACGGGCTTAGTTGCTCTGCGGCATGTGGGATCTTCCTGGACCAGGGCTCGAACCCGTGTCCCCTGCATTGGCAGGGAGATTCTTAACCACTGCACCACCAGGGAAGCCCTGAAGGCCTCATTTTAACTTAGTCACCTCTTTAAAGGCCCTATTCCCAATACAGTTACATTGTGAGGTACTGGGGGTCAGGGCTTCAACATATGAGTTTTGGGGGACACAAGTCCGCCCATAACAAGTACCTAACTCCTTCATAGAAATTAAGCATTGGAGGCCTATGACCCTTCCATCTGTCTGCAGAAGGACCTCTCCAGGACAGTTCCTGGCACATGGAAATAAACTTCCATTTTATGAATGAAACAATGAATGAGTGTGTGAACTGATTCTATCATCAGTGGAATAGGTGACAGCCTCCTGAGAACATTCTGCTGGCATCTCTTATGCAAGATTTACCCATAATGCAAAGAGCAAGTTAGCTCTCTCCATAATGGTGGCTGCCAATGCAAACTAATTTCTGTGGAGACTTCCATTCAGAAGTAGATCTTCATCACCTTGCAAACTGATTTGTGAGGAACATGACAAAAAGTACCGTTCCAGCCCCAGTTTCCTGGTGCAGGACGAAAACCTAGTGAAACACACCCACATTACTGGGTTCACCTGAGTGCCAAAATCTGTGAGGGAGAAAAATGATGAGGGAGTTTTTCCGGTGTTTTGGGAAGGGTTAGAGGCTGTGAAGGGGTTAGGGTTGGACAGTGTAAAAGTCAAAGTCACATGGACCCAAATTATCCCATCCCCACTTCACCGAATGCAGGGGGTGCTGGTTCGATCCCTGGTCAGGGACCTAATATCCCACATGCTGTGGCACAGCCAAAAAATTTAAAAACAAACAAAACCTGTGGATCTGCTGCTTACTCCCTGTTGTTTCGGGCAAGTAATTTAATCTCCCTGGTTCTCAGTTTTCCTATCAAAAAAAAAAAAAAAGGGACTTCCCTGGAGGTCCAGTGGTTAAGACTCTGTGTTTCCAATGCAAGGGGTGCTGGTCGGGGAACTAGATCCCGTGCAGTGCACCCAAAAAAACAAAAATGGGGATCAATTTCCCCATATAGTTTACAGTTATATGTAAGTCAAAGGTGGTAATGCATATGAAAATGATTTAAGGTTTTTAAGTAACCACATAAGTAATAGTTATAAGACCATCAGAATTTAGCATTTTTGTTTTATGAAAAATATTGTTTTATTGGTTGATTATGGTCTTAATTGATGTGATTCCTTGTTTTGTTTTGAGATATAAATGTGCTTAAAAGCACAGACTCTGGCGTCAAAAAAAATTTTTTAAGCGCTGTGGGGTGTTTTTGGTTTAATAGCTGGTAACTGGAACATCCTGCAGGATCCAGGACCCAGGGTTCCCTAGTCTAATTCTATACTCACGTGGCACTTCCGCTGTATGGTGTCTGGTCAACCTATTGCCAATGTCTTTTCCCCTGTGGGTCTGACAGCCCCACATAATATACAGTATCTTTTTTTTTTTTTGGCCGCACCATGTGGCATGTGGGATCTTAGTACCCCAACCAGGAATTGAACCCATGTCCCCTGCAGTGGCAGCAAGGAGTAACGTAACCACTGGACTGCCAGGGAAGTCCCAAGTCCAGAATATTTTACTCCTTCATGTTCCCTGGAGAAATGAAGTCTAACTCTCCCAGTACTCTTATTTTTACACATGTAATACTATGATTAGAATGTGAACAGATAATCGCCGAGGAGTAGATTTAGGAGAGATAAGGAAAAAAAGAAAGCATGTTTTTATTAGGAAAGGGTTGGAGAGACTCAGGGATATTGACACACTGTTAAGCTCATATACGCTCCAGAATTGCTTTCAGGTATTTGTCGTGAGTTTATGGTAGCAGAGAAATTAAAATCTCCTCGAGAGCAGAGGAATAGGAATTATCACATATTTATATCCTGGTTTATTCACTGATTTGGGGGAAACAGACATAATTTCAGAATCCTTAAAGCAAACAAACAAACAAAAATCCCAAGAGAATGGAATCCAGAATTCGAGCACTGGAAGTGGCTGGGCAAGAAGTGGACACTCCCTCCAAAGTCACAGAGGGAAGATGAGGTGATTTGCCTGCTTTCATTTTCCATCAATGGCGCATTTCCATAATATGGTTTTTGAGTACTGTAGCTGGGTTATCTGATAGGATGATCTGAAACTACCCTGTGATAGGTGACAACAAATATACCAGGACTCTGCCAGCCACTCTCTGTCACACTGATGCCAAATCAGGCCCAGCACCAAATTTAATCTTGGAGACAAGAGTTCTGGGGGAAGTTGAAAAAAATAGTTTTATTGCTTTGCCAGGCAAGGAGGGCCACAGCGGGCTGATGCCCTCAAAACTGAGTGTCCCAACCAGGGGGAGCCTGTGAGGAGTCTTACAGTCCAGGGGCGGGGTGCTGATAAGGATCAGTGTGTGTGCAAGGCCTGCATTCTTTCAATCCAGAGATCATTTGGCATCAGGTGGTGATGGGCAAACTGTGACCTTCTCCCTGGAATGAAGAGTGTGCTTCATCAAGCAGTTAACATCTCCCGTTTGGTGGGAGTTTTAGTTCTGCAGAAGAGCTCAAAGATATTATTATGTATATCCCTTGAGGAGGAATCAGGACCCTGCCCCAAGGCTGCACCATTGTTCCTTGACTCTTCCTCCCTTGTCTCTGCATCCCCTCCTTTCCCTAATTAGCAACTGTTTGAACCTGCCCTTTGGAACTCAGGGAAGGTCATGGAGGCTGAATGAAGCCTATTGCTTACACACAAGAAGTGGGGGACACAGAATGGCTGTTGTGCCCAGGAGCCCCACAGGGTCCTGCTCAGTTTCAATATCAAGAGTTCTGGGGCTTCCCTGATGGCGCAGTGGTTGAGAGTCCGCCTGCCGATGCAGGGGACACGGGTTCGTGCCCCGGTCCGGGAAGACCCCACATGCCGCGGAGCGGCTGGGCCCGTGAGCCATGGCTGCTGAGCCCGCGCGTCCGGAGCCTGTGCTCCGCAGCGGGAGAGGCCACAACAGTGAGAGGCCCGCATACCGCAAAAAAAAAAAAAAGAGTTCTGCATCTGGCTTCTGTAAATCCGGAACACTATCTGACACTTCGGGAAAATCTAGCTTTATCTTCCTGTTCAATGCGTTTGGAGAGACCTCCCTGGAGCCATAGCAGAGTTCTGATCCGACTTTGATTTGGGAGTTTCTCTGGGTTCCGATTTGAAAACATTCACAGCAAGATTTAGTAAAGCCTAATGCCCACCTTGAAAGCTCTACCCCAGCGCTCCTCAAATTTTAACCTGCACACAAATCACCTGGGGATATTGTTAAAATGTCGATTCCAATTCAATAGGTTTGACAGTGGGTCTGCTTCCACATGATGCTAAATGCTGCTGGTCAGTGGACCACATTTGGGCTGACCTAGAGAAAAAATGTTAGGGCTGGAAAGAAGGGAATCCTGCTGAGTCACTGTTTTGACAATAATTCAAAAAAAAAAAAAATCTGGAGGACTCATTAAAAGATTACCTCTGAGACCATTCTGCACTAGAGTGTAGGGTCTTCCAGTGGGAACACGCTGAGGGACAAAGGGAAAGAAACCGAGGTGAGGATGCGCCACCTGCTGGGGCGAAGACTCCATTACTCCTAGAACATCTCTGGGAAGAGCAATCTCTATCCCCTACGTTGGTGTTGAGGCAAATCCTCGGTCTGCTGAAACTTCCCTTATCATCAATAAACTCTAGGATGGTGGAAATGTTCAAATTTCAAGGTACGCAAAATTCTAACTAGCCTCGAAGTCCTATTTAAGGTTTTAGCCAACATTTTATTTCCTGTCCCAAACTGTCCTTAGCTGACTCAGGTGCTGAAGAATAGTGAAATGGCTTAAATCACCCAAGGAAAGACAGGAGGGAACGATCTGGAAAACAGGATCCTGGTAAAGTGCTTTGAAAATGTCACTTCCTTCAGGAATGTAAACTGTAAATGTAAATCAAATAATTATAGGTGGTATTACTATATCTAACACCTGCCAAATTGCCTCTTTGGGTACTTGTGCTAACTTCTGATGCTCAGTTCCATTGTTCTCAATGTCTGCTACTGGGGATCCTATTGTCTTAAGAACTTTACCAAGTATTATGCTGTTAATATTGAACAATGGTATCTTTCAGTTTCAAAGCAAATTATGATATTGAAATTTTTTCCTGTTTTGAATTTCTTTTTTTTTTTTGGCGGTACGCGGGCCTCTCACTGTTGTGGCCTCTCCCGTTGCGGAGCACAGGCTCCGGACGCACAGGCTCAGCGGCCATGGCTCACGGGCACAGCCACCCCGCGGCATGTGGGATCTTCCCGGACCAGGGCACGAACCCGTGTCCCCTGCATCGATAGGCGGACTCTCAACCACTGAGCCACCAGGGAAGCCCGGAATCGCAGAGTCTTAATTAACCACTGGACCACCAGGGAAGTCCCTCTATCAGTTCTAACTAAACAAGAGTAGTATAACTGAGCAGGACCCAATGGGGTCTTCCTGGGGACAGGTCTTCCCCCCATATCCTCTGCTTTAGCTCCTCTCTGAAGTACCTAGATAACAGTATTTGATGCACATTTTCTGAGTTGTTTTATAGATGTGAAAATCCCCCACCAAATGGAAGATGTTAACTACTGGATGATCTGAGCACCTCCCCCCAGGGTTCCTGGAGCCTAAGGAGGTCATGTGAACCCCTGTGACACCGCCCTGTTACCTCACCATCAGCCAATCAGAGAACTACACATGAGCTCATCACACACGCTGCAACCCCCCTCCCTCACCTGGCTTTTTTTTTTTTTTTTTTGGCCTCGCCTCGAGGCTTGCAGGATCTTAGTTCCCTGACCAGAGATTGAACCCAGGCCCTCAGCAGTGAAAGTCCTAACCACTGGACCGCCAGGGCACTCCCTCACCTGGCTTTTAAAAATGCTTGCCGATTCATCTGTACCAATTTTCCTAGATTCCACATATATGCGTTAATATACGATATTTGTTTTTGCACCTATTTGCAATGCAGAAATAGAGACATGGATATAGAGGACAAACGTATGGACACCAAGGGGGAAAAGCAGGGGCTTGGGGCGGGGTGGGATGAACTGGGAGATCGGGATTGACATGTATACACTAATATATATAAAATAGATAACTAATAAGAACCTGCTGTATAGCACAGGGAACTCCACTTTGCTGTACAGTAGAGACTAACGGACAACATTGTAAAACAACTATATCCCAATTAAAAAAAAAAAAGAAAATGGTGAAAAAAAAAACGCTTTGCCGAAACCCTTCAGAGAGCTTGGGGGGTTTTTAGAGCGTAAGCCACCTGTCTCCTTGCACGGCCCTGCAATAAACCTTTCTCTGCGTCAAACTCCAATGTTTTGGCTTGTTTGGTCTCACTGGGTGTTGGGCACACAAACTTGTGCTAACGGGGGGGGGGGGGGGGTGGGGGTGGGGGTGGGGGTGGGGGGGGTGGGATATACTTTGGATTCTAGCAGTCAGTCATTCGTCCAGGGTGCAAGGTTTGCTAGGCAGATGGAATGGAAAGAACGGAATGCAAAATCTTTTTAAGCACTGATGAAAAATACAAAGAAGGGGTGTCTCTGGACCTCTTTAGCATCAAAGGAAAATCTTGCCAAAATGCTAATACCCAATTTTCTGAATTTTCTCTGAAACACATTGGTTCAGGGAACTAATCTGCTCAATACCTATCTAGAAAGTGTGTCAGGTGAGTGAGCAGACATAGAAGTTTTTGAGTATGTTTTCCTTCCTTTGTCTTTCTTTTATTAGAGAAGACAGTGTAATATGGGAAGAGCCTAATAACATGCCCTCTGGTAATGCACATGCTCTTCCAGACCACTTTACATGCCTGATAGGAGTTATATAAACGGATAGGCTGATTGTTTAGGGAGAGTGAGTCATGCTTTATTCAGAAGGTTCTACTTAGGCAAGCTGACTTCAGCTCCCAATAAGGCGCCATGGAGAGCTTGTCTGTGGCTTGAAAGCCATAGAATTATAACCTCTAGGGAACACAGAGGTTTTTCTGCATATGAACGTTCTAAAAAAGACACGGCACTTTGCTACAATTAGACAAATCTAATGAAAGATTTTAAAGGTCTGCACGTTAGGGACCTCTGAAACATCCTGGTAAGCTCCTTAAATTCTGGTAAAAGTTGTTTGGTTCCAATCCTCCCTGGCCCCCATCCCCACCCTCAAGCTGCCTCCTTCTCCCAGTAACAAGCAGAAATACCAGGTGATGTATTTTCACAGGGTGGTGAAAAGTGCCTAGTGAGATCTTACGACAAAACACAAACAAGCTTTGGCGCCAACTCAATATTACCGATGCTGTTAGCTTCTGTTTGAGGAAGTACTACAACATAATCCTCCCTGAGATCACTTTATAGAGAGATGACGCCATGAGCTCTTTGATGACAGTGAGCTATTTCCAATGGAAAAGGAAAACTTTGTAATAGCTTCAATCTCAGGTCTGAACGAGAAAAGGAGAAATTCTTTTAAAAACTTCATTCACTACAAAAAGCTCTTCATCTAGTTTCCTGACAAAGTGTCCTGCTTTAGTAACGGAAAGGCACTGGGTTACCAGGCTGAGGGCAAACTATGTACAAAACCCTGAGTACAACTGCATAATCTTACTTGACTCTGGAACGCACCCTTTTCGGTTAGAGGTGGATGGTGCAGCTCTATGGGTCAGCAGTGGCCCCTAGACCAGCAGCATCGCTCAACTTGGGAACTTGTCAGATGTGCAGATTCTCCTACTAAATCAGAACTCTGGGGAGGGTGGTGGAGGGAGGGTGGAGTCCAGCAATCTGTATTTTAACAAGCCTTCCAGGTGACTCTGATGCCCCCTGAAGTTTGGGAACTGCTGGTACAAAGCTGATGCTTTGGATGCACCTGGCAGCGTCTCTGCAATTTCTCTAAAGTTCCCACAATGTCTCTAAAGGGCATGTGGTCACGCAAGCATCGTTTACATATATTGAGAGGAAATGGTTTTTTTTTTTCCTTTTTTTAATACATTTATTTATTTGTTTGTTTATTTATGGCTGCGTTGGATCTTCGTTGCTACGCGCGGGCTTTCTGTAGTTGTTGCAAGCAGGGGCTACTCTTTGTTGCGGTGCGTGGGCTTCTCATTGCGGTGGCTTCTCTTGTTGCACAGCATGGGCTCTAGGCACATGGGCTTCAGTAGTTGTGGCTTGCAGACTCTAGAGCGCAGGCTCAGTAGTTGTGGTGCATGGGCTTAGTTGCTCTGTGGCATGTGGGATCTTCCCAGACCAGGGCTTGAACCCATGTCCCTTACATTGGCAGGTGGATTCTTAACCACTGTGCCACCAGGGAAGGCATTGTTTTCTTTTTTATAAGAAATTTTTTTTTGCTTGTTCCAGTCCAAGAATTTCACCTCTGGAGATGCAAGACAGATGCCCCCCTAGGGACATTTAGAGGGATGCCACTTAATCATGGCCTCAGTTCCCAAAACCAACAAAATAGATCCCTGGTCCTATTGCATTATTCCCAGAGGTCGTACCCAGGTGGCTCAGGCCTGCTTTGAACAGTCTTTTTTATTTTCTCCAAAGTAAATGCTTTGGGACATTCAGCTAAGAGTATGGAGGCAGGATGGAGAGGCAAGGGGTGGGACAGGTGGCCCCTCTGCCTCACTGCCCTACTCCCCACCCCGCCACTCCCAAGATCCAACTGCAGCAACTTTAATATATGCTGTTGGAGCTGGAATTACCTCGGCTGCAGTCACCAGACTTGCCCTCCAAAGGATTCTCGTTAAAGGATTTAACATGGGCTCATTTCAATTACAAGGTCTCTAAAAGAGTCCTATATTGTTATTTTTTGTCACTACCTCCCTTCTACGAGGAGTGGGTAATTTGCCCACTGGCTCCTTCCTTGGATGTGGCATCATTTCTCAGTTCTCCTTTCCCCAAACAAACCCTGATTTCCTATCACCTATGGTCTCCAGCGTAGGAGAGAACATTTTAAAAGGCTGGAGGGAAAGAAAACCTTCATGGCAACTCATTTCGTGTGGTTGGATATTTGTTTGTTTGCTTAGTTATTTATTTATTTTCTTCATTCTTTTTATATTTTTCAAACTTTCTACAAGGAAATAAAATACATTTACTTAAAAGGGAATGCAGGGCTTCCCTGGTGGCACAGTGGTTAAGAATCTGCCTGCCAATGCAGGGGACACAGGTTCGAGCCCTGGTCCGGGAAGGTCCCTCATGCCGCAGAGCAACTAAGCCCATGTGCCACAACTACTGAGCCCGCATACCACAACTACTGAAGCCCACGTGCCTAGAGCCTGTGCTCCACAATAAGAGAGGCCACTGCAATGAAAAGCCCGTGAATCACAATGAAGAGTAGCCCCTGCTTGTGGCAACTAGAGAAAGCCAGCATGCAGCAATGAAGACCCAACGCAGCCAAAAATAAACAAATAAATTGGGGGGGGGGAAAGAAACGGAGTAGAACAGTGCTGCCAGGGGCTGAGGGGGTGGGGAATATGAGGAGATGTTGGTCAAGGGTGCAAACTATAAGTTATAAGTTAAGTCCTGGGGATCTAATGTGCAGCATGGTGACTATAGGTAACAATACTCTATTGTATACCTAAAGGCTGCTACAAGGATAGAGCTTAATGTTCTCACCATAACAACAACAAGGGAATCCCTGGTGGTTCAGTGGCTAGGACTCTGCGGTCTCACTGCCAAGGGCCCAGGGAAACTAAGATCTCACAAGCCATGTGGCGAGGCCAAAAAGTTAAAAATAAATAAATAAGTTCTCTGAAAAAAAAAACAAAAAACCGGTAATTATGTGAGGTGAAAGATGTAACTAACCTTATTGTGGTAAACATTTTGCAATATGTACATGTATTGACTCATCACACTTTAAACTTACACAATGTTACACGTCAATTATACCTCAAAAAAAGCTGGGAAAAAAAGAATTGAAAGCCCATATAAAAATGAAAAAATTCCTAGGAAATCACAACATACCAATAGTGTCTGAAGCAAAATATCTGAAGAGTTATATATGTATATTTTCAGAACAATTTATTCCTTTATTCCTTTAATAACAAATTCATTCATTAATGCATTCATTCAATAAATTCAGTGAATATGAACCGAGGATCTATTATATGTCAGGCACTGTGCGTTGTAATGGGGACCCACAAATGAACAAAACACCATCACTGATTGCCATAGACTGAATGGGTTCTCCCCAAGTTCATAGGCTGAAATCTAATTCCCCATGTGATGGTATTTGGAGGTGGGGCCTTTGGGAGGTGATTAGGTCATGAGGATGGAGCCTCATCAATGAGATTAGTGCACTTATAAAAGAGACCCCAGCGAGCTCCCTTGCCCCTTCTGCTATGTGAGGATGCAGTGAGAGGATAGCTGTCTATGAACCAGGAAGCAGACTCTCATGAGACACTGAATCTGCTGGCATCTTGATCTTGAATTTCTCAGCCTCCATAGCTGCTGGTCTCAGAGAGTCTCCTGGGGGGGAGGGTGGTGGTGGCTGACTTCGGCTCAACCTGGGGACATAGACACTGGTGGCAGACACACTTAGGAACAGTCAACCGTGCAAACACTGCTGCCGGCTGCTGCCATCCTGGCCCATTAGCCTACATATGGTATTTTTCTGTGTCTGGCGGCGGGGGGCACACCCCGCGGCATGCGGAATCTTAGTTCCCCGACCAGGGATGGAACCCGTGCCCCCTGCAGTGGAAGTGCAGACTCCTAACCACTGGACCACCAGGGAATTCCTACATATGTATTTCTAATTGACTCTAAGTAAAACCTTGTCATGAGGGAAAAAGAAAATAGGTTGGAGTACCATTGATATAACAGCAGCTGCAGACTCAAAGTATAAACAAACAAACACTGAGCCACAAATGCTACTCACTCAGTCCTCAATCCAGGAGGATTCTGATTAAACAGCAGCAGAAGGAGGCAGGTAGCTCTTAATCATCACTGACTTTGCCCCACCCCTCTGTCTAAAATGTGAAGGAAGAAGTGCTGTTCCTCTTCCTGGCAGCAGATGGAGCCATTGGGACATGTACAACTTGCTAGAGGTAAAACGCTAAATGCATCTCAGAGATTCTTCTATGATCGATTTAAAAGAGGAAGGCAAGGGGTCCTTCCTGATCGAAGCTGGCAATCCTGACTCTAAGGCATCAAACCTGGTAGGAATTGTAAATCCTGGTATGTCCAGATCCCAGGCACACGAAAGCTTGGCTCAGTTGTGCGTACTGCGGAGAAGCAGGGATTTTATTTAGGTTTCAGGATTTGCACCCCAACAGAACTTAAAAGTGAAGCCTTCTTCATGCCTGAGACATCTGTGACTAGAGATCATCTTTTACTCCTATCTAAGAGAAACACAAAGATGTTTACCAGGAAGCCTGTCCACAGGCAGGAAATGAGTTAGCCAAGAGGTTCAAACAACCTAGTGAAAATATGATTTTTAGGACGTCCTGGTGGCGCAGTGGTTAAGAATCCGCCTGCCAATGCAGGTGACATGGGTTCGATCCCTGGTCCGGGAAGATCCCACATGCCACAGAGCAACTAAGCCCGTGTGCCACAACTACTGAGCCTGCGCTCTAGAGCCCACGAGCCACAACTACTGAGGCCGTGTGCCACAACTACTGAAGCCTGCGTGCCTAGAGCCCGTGCTCTGCAACGAGAAGCCACTGCAACGAGAAGGCTGTGCACCTCAACAAAGAGTAGCCCCCGCTCGCCGCAACTAGAGAAAGCCCATACACAGAAGCGAAGACCCTATGCAGCCAAAAATAAATAAATATTTTTTTAAATATGATTTTTAATTAAGGAGAAATGTTTCCACCACTGCTTCCACCAGTGCTGTAAACCATCCTTGGGATGAGGGCTAATCTGTGCAGAAGAGAATGAAAATATCTGCTTTAAGAGAAGGAAAATCATCCTCTGATCAAAATACCTGTGTTTGAATTGGGTAAGAATGCAAGACATGGGTAACTAAAGGTGTCATTCAGGTTTCGTTTTATGTTGTTGTTTCCCTTTTTATGAACCATCTTGTCACTTCACTCATTATTAACAAAATATGTGATCTGATTATAGGAACACCCTTACCCAACACACACACACTACTGACAAAGCAAAGTACAAAGTGATGGCCATGGGGGGTAATCATGATTCTCTGGTACTAACTGTCAGGAAACAAAACATCCATAGCTTATTTATTTTTTTAAAGTATAAGAGTCATTTGATAATGAACACATTCTAGTGGAGTGGAGTCTAGAAAAGGTTTTAAAAAAAATTAAATGGCTTTTTCACATGTAACATTTTGTGCAGTAAATATTATGTTGCTTGTTACACAGAGGTAGAAATGAAGTCTTAGAAAAACTACAGGTTTGACTAAGTCACATGAGAGACTGCAGAAACCGAAACCAGATCTGACTGTGAAAAATTATGCTGTATAGACTCATTCTCTGGGCCATTCTCTGGGCCAACTCCTAAAGTACATGTTTGGAAGTCAGGAGATGGGGTGTGCAGGCAGGCACTCTCTTATCTAGCGTGGGGACCTGCTGACACCACCAGAGCTCTCATCTCATCCGTTCCTGCAATTAGGAGGCTCTGCCAACAATCCTCTTTCTCAGAAATTAAAAGGCTTTGTCCATTATTCAACCTCCACCAGCTGAGAAATACACTCACTTTTTCTACTCCTGGGACCAAATAGAGAAGCAATTTATGATGCTAAAAACCTGGTTGATCTGGATGAAAGGGAGTAGAGGGGATGGTTGAGGGAATCAGAATTCCAGACAGAGATTCAGTTGTGGTGTGAACCAAGAAAGCAACATTTAATACCATTAGAGCAGTGGTTCTCAACTAGGGGCAATTTTCCCCCAGGGCATATTCAGCACTGTCTGGAGACATTTTTGGTAGTTATTGGGGGAGGGGTTGCTGCTACTGGTTATCTAGAGGGTAGAGGAAGGACACGGGCTAGCATGGGGCAAGTAAGACCAGGGCAAATGGAGGAAGAAATTTAACTTTCAAAAAAGATTTTTTTGGATAAATTTATTTATTTATTTAGGCTGCATTGGGTCTTTGTTGCTGCGTGCGGGCTTTCTCTAGTTGTGGCGAGTGGGGGCTATTCTTTGTTGTAGGTTGCAGAGCATGGGCTCCAGTAGTTGTGGCTCACCGGCTCTAGAGCGCAGGCTCAGTAGTTGTGGCTCATGGGCTTCGCTGCTCTGCAGCATGTGGGGTCTTCCCGGACCAGGGCTCGAACCCCTGTCCCCTCCATTGGCAGGCGGATTCTCAACCACTGCGCCACCAGAGAAGTCCCAAGGAAGAACTTTAAAACCTCAGTATTCAAGATAAATGTTTTCAAACGTTATTTTTCTTCCACATTGATATAATCCACTAGCTTTATTCAGATTTCACCAGTGTTCCATGTATTCAACTTGTGTTTATGTCTTTGCATGTGTGTTTAGTTATATGCAATTTTTCCATGTGTGTAGATTCAGATTCAATCACAGTCAAGATTCAGAGTGATTCCATCACAAGCTTCCATTTTATTTTATTTAAATTTTTTTTAAATTTTATTTTATTTGGCTGCACGGATCTTAGTTGCCTGACCAGCCATCAAACCCATGCCCCCTGCATTGGGAGTGCGAAGTCTTAACCACTGGACCACCAGGGAAGTCCTTAATCTTTATTTTATATTGGAGTATAGTTGATTAACACAAGCATTATTATTATTATTATTTTATTTGGCTGCACCAGGTCTTAGTTGCAGCACACGAGCTTCTCTCTAGTTGTGGTGAGCAGGCTCTAGAATGCACAGGCTTAGTTGCTCCGCAGCATGCGGGATCTTAGTTCCCTGACCAGGGATCGAACCCATGTCCACTGCATTGGACGGCAGATTCTTAACCACTGGACCACCAGGGAAGTCCCACAAGCATTATTTTTAAAAATCTAAATTAATGCAAAAAAATCCACGATGGACAAAATATCAAGATTTTAAATAAAGGCAGGATCAGTAAAAATGTTGAGCATTGGGTTAAATGGAGAGCACGTGTTGAAGAGGGGTGGAGGTGTTGTGAGTAGATCAGTTAGGAGATTTTAGAGCATTCCTTGCAGGAAGTAATGGTAGACTGTACCAGGGGCAGGGTGGACATGGAGCAATGTGGACAAATTCAACAGATGTTTACGAGGTTAAGTCCACATGACCTGGTGATAGACTGGAAATGGAAGATTGGGGAAAGTGAGGTTTCTAGGACAACTTCCAGGTTTCTGAATGCATGACCAGATGGCAGGGGTTGCCTTTTATAACAGAGAACACAAAATTGGGTAAAATGATATATACAGTGGACACTAGAGTGTACAGTGAGAAGAAGAAAAAGTTCAATGCTTTTATGTTGTTTTTTGGTTTTGGCCATGCCATGCAGCTTGCGGGCTCTTAGTTCCCTGACCGGCGATTGAGCCCGGGCCCTGGCAGTGAAAGGTCCTAACCACTGGACCATCAGGGAATTCCCAAAAAAGTTCAATGTTTAATTTTTAAAATTCCGACCTTAAATATATTGTTGTAGGAGGATCAGAGGAGACAAAACTTTCTGAGCTACATTGCAGAGGATAAGGCTACAAAGGAGACAAACAATAAATGTTGAGAGAAGTAGGAGGAAAACCAAGCTTCAAGGAATCCAAGAGCAAAACTAAGGTCTCACATCAATAAAAATGTTTCCATATTTGTATGAACAGCCACGTTCAAATACAGTAATATTTTTCAGCTAGTAAATTTTTTCTTCACTTATGTGGTTGCCTTAAGTAAACCTGTATGCTGTGTTTCACAAAGAGCACCAAGACTTACAGATCTCTGCCACCCAAAACTAGGCACATATAGTTTTTGTCTTAATGAAAATGAAATTTTATAATAAAGCATCATTAGTCTAATATACATATGCCGGTGGATATAATTACAGCATCTATTATTTTATACCTTAGAGAGGATTAATTAATGATGTCTTTTGGTGTTCCTGGACCCGATTCCAATGTCGGGGTGGGCAGGATGCATTTCCTCACACCCACAACAAGCACGTCTCGGGACATCCACTGGGTGTCTGGCAATTCACCTCAGTTCTGACGCTATCCACCCCAATTCCACGGTTTAAGAGCTCAGTCCTACAAGATCGCTCCCATGCCCCCGACTCTCCAATTTCAGAAGCCAGTTGCTACCTGGGCTTCTGATGGACCTGCTGTAGATTGCAGGTTCCCACAACCCCCTCCTTCGGTTTGATTAATTTGCTAGAGCAGCTCACAGAGCTCAGAGAGACATTTTACTTACTAGATTGCTGCTTTATTACAAAGGATATACCTCAGGACCAACCAGATGGAAGAGAGGCACAGGGCAAGGTCTGTGGGAAGAGGCTCCAAGCTTCTGCACCCTCTTCATGTGGCGATGCTCCCTGTACTTCCACTTATTTACCAACCTGGAAGCTCTCAGAACCCCTTTCTTTGGGACTTTTGGCGGGGCTTCATAGCAGACATGATTAAATCCTTGGCCATTGGTGAGTAATTCATCCTCCAGCCCCTCTCCCCTCCCCAGAGTGTATGCATGTTGTGTGTGTGTGTGTGTGTGTGTGTGTGTGTGTGTGTGTGTAAATCGTAATACACACACAGCCCATATCATAAATACAGGCTATTATTATAGGAGAAGTTTTAGTAAATATTTTCCTCCTTTTAAGTGATGAGCAAGCACGAGGAATATGATTTCCATAGGAAAGAAGTAATACAATTCATATAATATGGAAGAAATATATTTCGATGTTTTTTTCCTAATAAATTTATTTATTTTATTTTTGACTGTGTGGGGTCTTTGTTGCTGCAAGTGGGCTTTCTCTAGTTGTGGCGAGTGGTCTTCTCATTGTGCTGGCTTCTCTTGTTGTGGAGCACAGGCTCAGTAGTTGTGGTGCACGGGCTTAGTTGCTCCATGGCATGTGGGATCTTCCTGGACCAGGGCTCAAACCCCTTGTCCCCTGAATTGGCAGGCGGATTCTTAACCACTGAGCCACCAGGGAAGCCTATTTTGATGTTTTTGTTTTACATTTCTTTGTATGTCTCTAAAATGGGAAAAGAAGAAAGAAGGAACATATTTCCAGGATTTTTATAACTAGTTGACCCCAGAGAAGAACTCTGCAGAAAGAATGTTTTTCTTTACACTTTTCCAAGTATTTGAACCCAATATCTTCCTAATTGCTCCGCATGTTAGAGGGAGCAGATACTACTAATCTTGTTTGAACACATGGGGTTAACAAAGAAAAAGTAATTGACTTCTTTTGGACCAGTTTGACTAAGTGAAAGGGATAGACAATACGCTCAGAGAACCTTTTCTCTGATATCTATTTTACCGCTATTTTGACTATAAGACACCAATCTGTCCCTTCTTAATTTAGTATAAAAATGAGAGAAGGGCTTCCCTGGTGGCGCAGTGGTTGAGAGTCCGCCTGCCGATGCAGGGGACATGGGTTCGTGCCCCGGTCCGGGAAGATCCCACATGCCGCGGAGCGGCTGGGCCCGTGAGCCATGGCCTCTGAGCCTGCGCATCCAGAGCCTGTGCTCCGCAACGGGAGAGGCCACAACAGTGAGAGGCCCGCGTACTGCAAAAAAAAAAAAAAAAAAATGAGAGAAGATTACACAAAAAAGTTCTGAGAATAGTGCCAGACCCATAATAAACAATAAATGTTAGCTAATACTATATAATTTAATCATATCTTATATGTTATTATCATTTAATGGACCACTAAGAAAATAAAGATGAAAATAAACTATGATGCTTAGACTGTAAGACATATCCATCCAATTTCTGAGTTACTAAAACGTGAAATATAGAACTATTTTTAATATTATTACTCACCAACTAAGTTACTTTGTTTAAAATATTGCTTTAAAGTTGTCTTATATTGGACTTCCCTGGTGGTCAAGTGGTTAAGACTCCACGTTGCCACTGCAGGGGTCACAGGTTCGATCCCTGGTCAGGGAATGAAGATCCCATTTGCCGCGCGGTGCGGCCAAAAAAAAAAAAAAGTGGTCTTATTTTCCTCCTTTTTTTCCCTTGCCATATATTTCCTGTCTAAAGGAAACCCACCCAATGGCAGTTGGTTCCAAAATTGTCATAACCAAATTGAAATGTAATAAACAAATTAATCCACATGTCTCTTTTCCAGAATGGATCAATAAATAAAGGAGTAAAATGTGAAAACATATGTTGCCAATATAAGATGAATAATCCTGAAAGCAATGAAGAGGGAAACACTAAAAACTATGACTGATGGAATTAGAGAAAGTAAACACATCTGTGTCAGTTCTCATTTTAGTACTTTGTTTTCCTGCTCATACAGTTAGGATCATTATGGGATATGCCGAAAGGAATTTACTCTATCAGAATAAGTAGACTAGATACCAGTGCTTTTTCCTTTCCCGTAATGTGAAAAATTTTGGTCATGTCATTTGTCTTTTTGGTCGTAATTTTGGTCATGTCGTAATTTTGGTCATGTCATTTGTCTTTTTCCCATTTGGCTCTCTAACTGCTCCCTAACTAGTTCTTTATCATTTTTAACATCTATCTTTATCATTTTTAGCATCTGGCCCTAAGGAGAAGCCCTGGGACTCGTGGAAAGCATGAGTATTTCAGAATTTTGAAATCAATGAGGAATGGAAGGCAAATTCAAAAATGAGAAGCAGAAGCTTCAGGCTAAGATGAAGATGAGTCGCTGTGTCAGGCCAATCATCTGCTGAGAACAACTAGGAAAGCTGGATAAAACATAAAAACAACTATTTGAAAGCATCAGAGAGCTTTCATTGGAGCAAGGAATGTAAGGGACCGAGACCTCAGAGACAAGGGAAGTCTGAACATGGCATTTGCTGATTCTTAAACAATGCCTGAGAGTCTGGATATCTGCAAAGAGAGTGGCAACCAGGTGACTGATAAACTGAACAGAGTCTTCAGAAGTCTCACAGGGCAAGAGGGAAAAACTGGAGTTTAGGACCCAACAAACAGCACCCTAGGAATAAAAGAGAATTGAAAATAGACTCTTACTTCCTAAGGACTGACAGAAGCAAAAGTAAGTCTTTCTCTGGAAAAAGGTAAGACCATCTAGCACCTCATTTCTGCAATTTTTAAAAAGAAACTTAATTTTTTAGAATGGTTTTAGATTTACAGAAAAATTGAGAAGGTAGCACAGAGGATCCCCTGTATATATTATACATGCAGTTTCCCTTGTTATTAAGATCATATATTAGTGTGGTACATTTGCCACAATGAATGAACCAATAGGGATACATTTTTATCAACTAAGGCCAAATTGTATTCAAATTTCTTCAGTTTTGCCTAACGTTCTTTTTCTGTTCCAGGATTTAAGCAGGTTACGTCTAGTCCCCTTAGACTTCTCCAGATGATGACAGTTGATCAGACTTTCCTTGTTTCTGATGACCTTGACGGAGAAACATTGGGCATGTATTCCATAGAATGTCCCTCTGTTGGAATTTGTTTGATGTTTTTCTCATGATAAATTGGGCTGTAGATTTTGGAAAGGGAAACCAGAGGTAACATGACATTTTCATCGCAACACATGAAGGGTACATATTATCCACTTGCTCATTGCTGTTAATGGTGACCTTGATCACCTGGCTGAGGAAGTGATGGTCAGGTTTCTCCACCATAAAGTTACTCTTTTCCTCATTTTTACTGCACCCTTGGAAGTAAGTCCCTATGCACAACCCACATTATTTTTTTTAAGATATACAATTTTGGGGGGGCTTCCCTGGTGGCGCAGTGGTTGAGAATCTGCCTGCCAATGCAGGGGACACGGGTTCGAGCCCTGGTCTGGGAGGATCCCACATGCCATGGAGCAACTGGGCCCGTGAGCCACAACTACTGAGCCTGCACGTCTGGAGCCTGTGCTCCACAACAAGAGAGGCCGCGATAGTGAGAGGCCCGCGCACCGCGATGAAGAGTGGCCCCCGCTCGCCGCAAATAGAGAAAGACCTTGCACAGAAACGAAGACCCAACACAGCCAAAAATAAATAAAATTTAAAAAAAGAATAAAAGATAAACAAATTTTTTTCTTTTTTTTGGCTGTGCCACGCACGGCATGTGGGATCTTAGTTCCCCGACCAGGGATCGAACCCATGCCCCCTGCAGTGGAAATGCGGAGTCCTAACCACTGGAGCGCCAGGGAAGGCCCGGATTTGGAGCTCTTGATGTTCCTTTGACAGATTTCTGTGGCCCTCCCACCCCTCCCCAACCACCACCTGTTGCTCCTGGGCAGAGACTATAAAAACCTGCATATGAATAAAGAGAAAAAGACACATACAGGTAATATCAATGAATCATTCCATGAACAAAACAGTTATTACTTCTGCCAGTGTACTGACTAGACTGCATTTACTCGGAGAATACACAGATTTTTCCCTTGTATAGGGCATTTCGAATTTTGATTCCCATCCTTAAAGAGACATGTCAAGAATGGAAGTAGTTGAACAGGATTATGATTTGAACCCCTCGGGGAAAGCTATTGATGCGCAGGGAAATAGACAACAACATGGGAGAGGCTTGAAACATGGTCCAGGAGTGTTATACTCAAATTATTAAGTATGTGTTTATTACCCAGAACCACTGTTTCTATGTGGGATAATAAGTATTCTGAGATATTTGTCCTCAACAATCTTTCATTATCATGCAAAAGCTTTTAGCATTATGTTGAGACTAGCTCTGTCTTGATAGATTATGAATATTTCCCAGAAGTGGAAAAGGGGAAAAGTGTGTATGGTTGAGCCTTGAAGATCATTAACTGAGAGGCAATAATATTTTACTCAGGAAAAGTATGAGAATTTTTGGATATGTTGGAAATACCCCTATTGATCTTCCTTGATGATGAATTTGATGATGAAGTAAATAACTACTAGGCCTGAGGTGAAAGCTTTGCTGGTGGTATTTAGGATTGACTAGTTACAGAGGAATAAACCCTTTCAGACACCTAACCTTGACACCTAACATAACCCCAACCCAATCCCATCAAAGCCAAATACCTGGGCAACTGTGGTTCACACAGCGAGTGTTAGTTACTCTTCAAACAAAACTATTTTGGAGGACAGCTATACCTATCAAAATGTAAAACATGCCTGTCATTTGAGGAAATTATGCTCCTTCCATAAAACTATCTTAAACATGTGCAAAAAGGACTCATTTCAAGTATTTTCGTTTCAGCGTACTTTGTAATAGGAGTATTATAAAGTGAATGTTTTAACAAGGTAAAGTATTTTTATATTGTGGAGTTACCTTCTGAACTTGTAGAAATGAGTTAGACTTTCCAGAACGAATTGGGCAGCGTACCCGTAACATTTGTATTTCTATTTTTTAAAAGTTATATATAAAAATGCTTTTAAGAAGTAAATCAAGCTGATTTACTTCTCTCTTTTTTATTTATTTATTTATTTATTTTTGGCTGTGCCATGTGGCATGTGAGATCTTGATTCCCCTGCATTGGGAGCACAAAGTCTTAACCACTGGACTTCCAGGGCAGTCCCTCACATCTATCTATTGAATGGAGAAGACTCTTACAACCTAACTTATCAGCACTTGTACTGTACTTGTACTCTGACTTTTCTCCTGTTACAACAGACAACCTCTCTGTACTCCTAATGCTAAATTCAGCATTTGTGCATTGGATCCCATCGCCTCCTGCGTAGTCAAGTACGTTGCTCTAACAATCCTCCCCTATCTTCTTCTTTATCAGTTTTTTCCTCTCTGTGGATTATAATCTATGAACATCAATTTTGTTCTCATTTCTTCCATTCTAAATAGGCCTCCTCTTAAAACTCTTTCACCATCAGCTACTGCCCTGTGTCCTTGCTCCTCTTCACAGTAAATTCCTCAAAGACTTCAGTAGTCCTTGCCGCTATCACAGTCCAACATGAGCACCCTTGGAGAGGTGGCTTTCCACATGACCAAGACCTAGGCTTCTTCTAGCATGTGTGCTGCTATTTTCTAGGTTGTAAGAGTCTTCTCCATTCAATGGATTGATGCAGAAAGAGAGAAAGGATCATGCATGGGAAGGTTTTTAGAGCCCAAAATGGAAGTGGTGTCCATCACTTCCGTTCACATTTCATTGGCCAGAATCAATCACATGATCATCTTTAACTTCAGGGAAGGCTAGGAAATGTACCGCAGCGATGTACCCCCAAAGAAGAAAACACAGATATTGGTGAAATTAGCAACAGGTGTCTTATCCCCATTATCCAGGCTGCTTTAAAAAGGGCAAGACCCTTGTGTTAGCAACAATTTTCCATACCTTTCCACAACCTCTAATCCTCTAATCCCTCAACATTCTCTCTCTCCTTTAGGGCCATCTTGCTGCATTCCCCTCCTTAACCATGGCCTATAATTACAACCACTCTTGCAGATAGTTTAGCATCCTGGCCTTCCTCTTTCAGTCATTTCTACTACATAAAAATCCATCCCTGGGACTTCTCTGGTTAAGACTGGTTAAGACTCCATGTTCCCAATGCAGGGGGCCTGGGTTTGATCCCTGGTCAGGGAACTAGATCCCACATGTGGCCACAAAGATCCTGCCACAACTAGGACCTGGCACAGCCAAATAAATAAATAAATATTTTAAAAAATCCATCCCTCCAGATCAGTCTGTAATCCCACCAACCCAGGGGTCAACCTTAACCATATTTATTGCGGGATGACTAGAAATTCCAC
Source organism: Stenella coeruleoalba (assembly GCF_951394435.1). Taxonomy (NCBI): domain Eukaryota; kingdom Metazoa; phylum Chordata; class Mammalia; order Artiodactyla; family Delphinidae; genus Stenella; species Stenella coeruleoalba. Next base: position 95,005,880 of record NC_137157.1, read on the forward strand.
TTGTCCTGATATGAAGCTATATAACACAGGCATTCATGATTTTATACTGTTGTCAATAAGGTTATATTATTACCAAGCTTATTTAACTTCCAGTTTATAGAAAACATAGGGAATATAAGAATAAGCTATATGATATCAGGAGGAAATGACCAGAAAAAATCCAAACTATGAGACATTAAAGAGTATCCAGTCTCTTCAGCATGCAAACACACTGTCCTAGATGACAAGAGACTTGAAGGATGTTACAGACAAATGTAATGCCTGGTTTTAGATGGGATACTGGATTGGATGGTGGAGCTGCTGGACCAGGGATTCTGAACATGATCAAGCTCCAAGAAATGGATGGAGATAACAACCTTCGTCAAGATTGAGGAGAAGTGGTCTGATTTCCATTGTTTCCTGACTCACTGAAACCAAATATTTCAGATGAGATAGAAGCAGTAACTAGAATGATTGTTGAAAAACCACTGGACTCCTGCAGCTCCCATGAAGCACTTCATTTCTTGGTCAACTGAAACAGACATGGGCAGAATTGTCAACTACTAACCATTAAAAACGACCCTAGGAGATAGGTAGGTACTCATTTCCCTCTGCCAACCCCCTAGCCACCATCTACCCCAAGGTCTTTTTTTTTTCTTCCTCATCTGGTCATTTGTATCCCTGAATATTTCTTCCTTATTGTTGTTGTATACTTAGGTGTTATGACTGCATATAGCAGTTAGTGTGGTTTGGTTTTTCAGCTTCTCATTCTTGAAATGAAGTCTCATTGGCCCTCCTCTGGGCCAATCTTAAGAAATATGTCTTGAAAGTCAGGACAGATCTTTTTTGTTTTTTTAATATTATTTATTAATTTTGCTGCACTGGTTCTTAGTTGTGGCACGTGGGATCTTCATTGCCACGTGCAGGATCTTTAGTTGCGGCACGCAGGATCTAGTTCCCTGACCAGGAATCGAACGCAGGCCCCCTGCATTGGGAGCATGAAGTCTTAACCACTGGACCACCAGGGAAGTCCCGGAAGTCAGGACAGACCTTGTCTAGCCAATGCTGATACCATGTAAGATACCAGCAAGTGTCTCTATCTTTTCCTGGGGTCAACATGACTTCAATCTTCTTTCTCTAGAGAGATTGCACCAATAGTCAGTCAGTGACACAGGAAAAGAAGGTCTGTCTAGTCCAGTGGTTCTCAAATTTGGCTACACATTGGTGTCATCAGAAGGAGCTTTAAAAAACACAGACCCCTGGGATCTACACCCCCCCCCAAATTCTGATTTAATTGGTCTCTGGACATCAGGATTCCTTAAAGTTACTCAAGTGATTCTGGTGTTGAGAACCACTGATCTAGTCTAGTGCTTTTCAAACTTTTATGAATCACCCAGGGATCTTGTTAAAATGCAGACGCTGATTCACTAGGCATGGGGTGGGACCCAATTTTGAGATTGTCTCATATGAACACAATTACATCAAGAATTTCAATTCTCTCATTTTCTAGAGCAACTGGGGAAAAAATTAACAGCGTAAGGAATTTTAATGCCTACTATCAGATATCCCCAGAGGGCTCAAGAATTCTGTGTTAATAGCTTGTTTGTATGCTGACGGGAAAGATCAAGTTCTGAGGGAAATAGTGATGATGCAACCGAGGGCAATGAGAATTCCCAGAGTTATGACCTTGAGCAGTTAGGGAGGATGAGATTAAGTGCAAAACAGAGGTTCTGGCCTTCCAAAGAAGTGTGGACATGTCATGCAAGGACCGTTTTATGATGCAGAATTGTACCGGCTTTTTAAAAATGTTTTATCAATAGATCAATCTATCAATTGGTCGGATAAATAGGTATATCAGAGAGTTTTTTTAACAGTTGGACTGGAGAAAGAAAATTTTTGATTCTCCAACTGAGAAATGAGCAAATGGTGGTTCTGCATTTTGTACTGAATGCTGAGATTCATAGATAATTGCTTGAGAAAAAAGATGATCCTGCACCTCTGTGTACAGAACTCTCCTTGACGCCGTTGGTGCCTCTCTGCTAAAACAAGAACCCGGGCAGGGGGCTGCTTAGAACTGATCAGCAGCCACAGATCTATTTGCTTACAGTTTGCTTCTCAGATACACTCATTATTTCTGTTAATGGTATTTCTGGCAAGATAGCTCCAAAGCTTTGTATCTTAAATTTAATTCATGTCAGTTAATAAAAACATGACCTTGGGCTTCCCTGGTGGCACAGTGGTTGAGAGTCCGCCTGCTGATGCAGGTGACACGGGTTCGTGCCCCGGTCCGGGAGGATCCCACATGCCGCAGAGCGGCTGGGCCTGTGAGCCATGGCTGCTGAGCCTGCGCGTCTGGAGCCTGTGCTCCGCAACAGGAGAGGCCACAACAGTGAGAGGCCCACGTACCGCAAAAAAAAAAAAAAAAAAAAAAATGGTACCAGTTTCCAGAAAAAAAATCCTGCCTATGAATTTAAAAAGTATTTAGAAAATTCTCACCCATTCTAAAGGTTAACTGTGATTCCTATGCTTCTTGTTTTCTGGAGAAAGTTCACCAGTCTTGCAAGTATCTCTCTTTTCTCACTACAGTGTAAGCTCTACCAGTTCTGATCCCTGTCTTCCTTGTTCACTAATGTATCCCAAAGACCTAGAAGATTGCCAAGCACATAATGGGCCTTTAGCAAGGACTTGAATGAATTAATCAATAATGACTTCTAATGCAGTCCTGTCCTCTTGCCAGATTTAGGAATTTGCAATAGTGACAGTATCGACCAATAGGTTTTCCCTGGAAGTTTCCTTCATTTTTTAGTGTCAATATCATGTACATAAAAGCTCTCTTTTTCCTTTTACTTCTCTTTTTGATCTCTGGCTCCCCAAGGCTGAAATGAGCTTGGACTACTCCCCTCTCTCTTATGAACAATTATACTGCATCGAAAAACGCAAAGCTTCCAAGCTTTGCTTCCAAGCAAAGTCCTGCACGTGTGTTGCTCACAGGCCCGATGGTCCTTCCACACACGTGTTCATTTCCCTGCCTCACTGTTTCCTGTGTCCGTCTCCTATCCTGTCATTTCTTTTTCTTTTTTAAAATTAAATTAAATTAAATTTATAATTTAATTTAATTTTCCACTCTTTTTTAGATTCTTTTTCCATACAGGTCATTACAGAGTATTGAGTAGAGTTCCCTGTGCTGTACAGTAGGTCCTTATTAGTTATCTATTTTATATATAGTAGTGTGTGTATGTCAATCCCAATCTCCCAATTTATCCCTCCCCACTATCCTGCGGTTTCTTAGGAGAGTGACCCCTACCTGTCAGAGAGACATCCCCAACCTGTTCCCAAAGGTACTCTGAGCAGAAAATCTTCCCCCAAACTATCAGAAAGGTACCTTGAATTGCTGGAATCTGTCCAGTAAATTCACAGCTGAAGGAAATGTCTCCAAGTTGAAGCCAAAGAACTGAGTTAGACTAAGAAGTTTTTTTTTTTTTTTTTTGGTGGTAAGCAGGCCTCTCACTGCTGTGGCCTCTCCCGTTGCGGAGCACAGGCTCCGGACACGCAGGCTCAGCGGCCATGGCTCACGGGCCCAGCCGCTCCACAGCATGTGGGATCTTCCCGGACCGGGGCACGAACCTGTGTCCCCTGCATCGGCAGGTGGACTCTCAACCACTGCGCCACCAGGGAAGCCCGATTTTTTTTAAAATTTCAATTAAAATGCTTATTAGAACAACGTAGAACAGACATAATTACAAAATATACGATAGTATTTTAAATTGAAAAAGCATTAATGACTGCAATGGATTGAAAAATATCAAATATATATAATTCTTTTTTTCTTTTTGGTTGAAATGGTAAGTTTACTGTATATTTTACCACAAATTTTTTAAAAAGTTTTTAAAATAAGGCATTTGTTGAGTGTAAAGCCATCTCTAATTATCTTAGAAAGCACCTGGTATAGATTTGTTTCAAATACATAAAATTCTTGAGTTCATAATGATAATACTAATAACAAAGCCCATTGATTGTTACTAGGGCACCAATATACTTTTAGTGATTTGGATTAAATGAGGCAGACTTTCTACCACTTGCCACTGTGATACTCCTACTATGTGTTAGGGTCAGGCTAGGTCCAGGGGGTTCACAGTGAATAAACTATATCCATCTTCTTAAGTTAGCTCAGCTTGGCAGCCTGCATAATATCTAGCTTGGGGGACCGAGATTCCTTGAAATCTACACTTTTTGGCTGGTGACTTCACCTTTTTTGGCTCTTCATCTAGGATTGCTAGACAGTTACCTCTTCTAATCTAACTAAAGCCAGTGAAGTTTGTAATTCACTGGACGTGTGAAATGCCTCGTCACCTTTGAACACCCCACTGTAGATCCAATTTTAGGAATTCCTCAAGCCACTAATCACTGGCAGAGATGAAGGACTTCCATGGTAATTTGGTAACTTCCATGGTCAGTTAGCAGTGGGGCTGTCCATGGTGGCACAACTGATGCCCCTCACCCTTTAGCCTGTCCTTGTAACTCCTAGGAAGTGACATAAAGAAAGAAAGAGAAGAACAAGTTTTGAAGATGTGTGAAAAGTTCTTGAGATGATTCATGAGGGCATTATGCTAAGTGAACTAAAAGTCAGACAGAGAAAGACAAACACTGTATGATGTCACTTATATGTGGAATCTAAAAAATACAACAAACTAGTGAATACAACAAAAAAGAAACAGACTTACAGATATAGAGGACAAACTAGTGGTCACCAGTGGGGGGATGGGGGAGGGGCAAGATAGGGTTGGGGGAATGAGAGGTACAAATACTGGGTGTCAGATAGGCTCAAGGATGTATTGTACAACACGGGGAATATAGCAGATACTTTGTCATAACTATAAATGGAAAGTAACCTTTCAAAACTGTGTAAATGTTTTTAATTTTTTAAAAAAATAAAGGGGGGTTTGATAGGTCTAACCCCCCGACACACACAGTTCAGGTATTACTATACAATTTATACATAAGAAGACAAACAGATGGCATAAACTTATCCAAGTTCACAAAAGCAAGTCAATAATATTTGAATCCATGGCCTTACCTCTTGACTGGGTTCCGGGCCATTATATAAATGGTAGAGTTTTAAATGGTTAGAGGGTTGTTTGAAAGGACTAATAAAAATTAAGTAAGATTCTTCCTCTGAAGAACAAGTGAACAAAAAACCTAATCAAAAAATGGTCAGAAGATTTAAATAGACATTTCTCCAAAGAAGACATACAGATGGCCAAAATGCACATGAAAAGATGATCAACATGGCTAATTATTAGAGAAACGCAAATCAAAACTACAATGCAGTATCACCTCACACCAATCAGAATGGCCATCATCAAAAAGTCTACAGGGACTTCCCTGGTGGCACAGTGGTTAAGACTGCACTCCCACTGAAGGGACCCAGGTTCGATCTCTGGCCTGGGAACTAGATCCCACATGCATGTCACAACTAAGAGTTCACATGCCACAACTAAGGAGCCCGCCTGCTGCAACTAAGACCCTGTGCAACCAAATAAATAAATTAATTTTTTAAAAAAGTCTACAAACAATAAATGCTGGAGAGGGCATGGCGAAAAAGGAACCCTCCTACACTGTTGGTGGAAATGTAAATTGGTACAGCCACTATGGAAAACAGTATGGAGGTTCCTCAGAAAACTAAAAATAGGGCTACCATATGATCCTACAATCCACTCCTGGGCATATATCCAAAGAAAACCATAATTCGAAAAGAGACATGCACCCCAATGTTCATTGCAGCAGCATTTACAATAGCTAAGACATGGCAGCAACCTAAGTGTCCATATGTCCATTGACAGAGGAATGGATAAAGAAGATGTGATGTATACACACACACACACACACACAAATACACACACACAATGGAATATTACTCAGCCATAATAAAGAATGAAAAATGCCATTTGCAGCAACATGGATGTACCTAGAGATTATCATACTGAGTGAAGTAAGCCAAACAGAGAAAGAGAAATATCATATGATATTACTTATATTTGAAATCTAAAAAAAATGATACAAATGAAATTATTTATAAAACAAATAGAGTCAGACATAGAAAACAAACATATGGTTACCAAAGGGAAATGGAAGGGAGGGATAAATTGGGAGTATGAGATTAACAGATGAACACTACAACAAGGTCCTACTGTATAGCACAGGGAACTATATTCAATATCTTGTAATAATGCATAATGGAAAAGAATGTGTATATATATTGTGAATCACTTTACTGTTCACCTGAAACAAACATTCTAACCCTCCCCGCCACCCCAGCCTCTGATTAAATTGCTCTAAGATGTAGCCCAGGTGCCCACAGGCGATTCTAATGTGCATCAATGGTTGAGAACCACTGGTGTAAGGATGCTCTGCTGCTGTAGATGTGGGTGTCTGGGGGTGGGGAGGATATGAGGGAGTGTCTGCTGCTCACGTTACCTAGGGAGTCATTAGATCCTCTGCACAATGCACACTAGATAATCTTACAGTAGCTGCATGTCCAATCACTAGATAATCTGTACAGTAGCTGCATGTCCAATCAATACACTCTCATAATCATCTGAGACAGAGATCAAATCATAAAGAGTATTTTCATACCACATTACAAAATCGATTTATATCCTTTGTTTGCTGGGAAATTTTCTACTTAGCTGAGGAAAAATCTAACCCTTAATATTACCCTCATTTCTTCCTTTAAAATTCTCCCAGAATTGGGTAACTGGGTATGCTAGATGCACTATATGCATAGCCTATTTTTTGCTATTTATTTGTATTACACCAGTGGTCCTGTACATTATAAGCAAAACAATAAAAATTAAAAGAATCACTTCCAGGGCTTCCCTGGTGGCGCAGTGGTTGACAGTCTGCCTGCCGATGCAGAGTACACGGGTTCGTGCCCCAGTCCGGGAGGATCCCACATGCCGTGGAGTGGCTGGGCCCGTGAGCCATGGCCGCTGAGCCTGCGCGTCCGGAGCCTGTGCTCCGCAACGGGAGAGGCCACAACAGTGAGGGGCCCGCGTACCGCAAAAAAAAAAAAAAAATCACTTCCAGCAGAGACTTCTGGCTGTGTGTGTCTGAGGATCTGCTGCCGCCGGAGCTGCAGTCAGTTTGCCCGGGGGATAGTGTCCCTGCTGAGACTCATGCTGCAGCCGTGTCCCGGTACCTGGGCCCCTCTCCCTCTCCCTCTCCCCCGCAACAAGTCTCTCTTTGTAAGGAACATGGCCGATGATACCAGGTCTGAAGATTTACAACATGAATTCGGTCATTATGGTCCTGTAGTTGCTGTGTACGTTCCACTTGATTTCTACACTCACCCCCAAGAGGATTTGCATGTGTTCAATTTGAGGATGTTCGTGATGCCGAAGATGCTTTACATAATTTGGACAGAAAATGGATTTGTGGACACCAAACTGAAATACAGTTTGCACAGGGGGATGGGAAGACTCCAAATCGGATGAAAGCCCGGGAAGGGAGGAAATGTGTATAGTTCATCGCTCTATGATAATTATGACAGATATAGACGTTCTAGAAGCCAAAGTTAGAAAAGAAGGCGGTCAAGAAGTCAGTCCTTTGATTACAACCACAGAAGATCTTACAGTCCTAGAAATGGACCGACTGGAAGACCACGGTGTAGCAGAATCCACTCCAACAATGATAGGCCAAACTGCAGCAGGAGTATCCAGTACAGTTCTGCTTACTATGCTTCAAGAAAGATCTGAGAAGGCAGAGACAGAACCAAAAAAGAGCAGATCAGGCGACCAAAGGGTGGGTGGAAAGTGTTCAGTATGAATACTGTGCGAATATTTGGACTCCGGTCTGGAAAGATAAAAGAATGTTATCGAAACTACATGGAATCATTGAAAGTAAGCATTTTAGGACAAATAAAAGGTAACTTGGGGTGGTGGTGGTGGGATGAATTGGGAGATTGGGATTGACATATATACACTAATATGTATAAAATAGATAACAAATAAGAACCTGCTGTATAAAAAAACAAATAAAAAATTAAAATTTAAAAAAAAGGTAATTCAACTTTGTACTTGTGGAAACTAATCCTAAATCTGATTCGGTTTATATTGATTCATGGGTAGCAGGTCTATGTTAAATTACTGGAAACTAGGACGTCTGGGACTTCCCTGGTGGTCTAGTGGTTAAGACTCCGTGTTCCCAATGCAAGGGGCACGGGTTGAATCCCATGTCGGGAAACTAAGATCCTGTGTGCTGCGTAGCACAGCCAAAGGAAAAAAAAAAGTCCCTGAGTCATCACTCTCATTTATTGATTCACTCAGCAATACTCCCATTAATTCAGTATTCATTGTTTTTTAAAAAAAAGTATTTCGGGACTTCCTTGGTGGCGCCGTGGTTAAGAATCCGCCTGTCAGTGCAGGGGACATGGGTTCGAGCCCTGGTCCGGGAGGATCCCACATGACGCGGAGCAACTAAGCCCATGGGCCACAACTACTGAGCCTGCGCTCTAGAGCCCGCAAGCCACAACTACTGAGCCCACGTGCCACTACTGAAGCCCGCACGCCTAGAGCCTGTGCTCCGCAACAAGAGAAGCCACCACAGTGAGAAGCCCATGTACCGCAATGAAGAGTAGCCCCTGCTCGCCACAACTAGAGAAAGCCCATGCACAGCAATGAAGACCCAACGCAGCCAAAAATAAATAAAGTATTTAATTTTGCATCAGATATAAAAGATACTCTGGGTACTATAATTAGATTATTTTGAGGCAGACAGAAAGCTGTTATCCCAACTGATTTAGTATGTTCTGTAATCAAGAAAATGTTCACCGAATTATACTTTTTAGTGTTTTTTATGTACATTTTATAGGGGACATGTTCTGTGTATAGTGAATAAATAAATTTTATAGTATCACACACACACAAAAATAATCACTTCCATATCTATCTGCCAGAAAAAAACCCTATTTTAATATTTTGGTATATAATCTAGACTTCCCAACACAGTTTGCTGATTACCTAAGTGGTAAATAAATATTTATGGAATTAATATATTTTTTAATAAAATTGCATCATAATGCAAATAATTTTTTTGTATATGTACATCTCATTATTAAAGATTTTGTTTCTTTGGGGCTTCCCTGGTGGCACAGTGGTTGAGAGTCCGCCTGCCGATGCAGAGGACGCGGGTTCGTGCCCCGGTCCGGGAGGATCCCACATGCCGCGGAGCACCTGGGCCCGTGAGCCATGGCCGCTGAGCCTGCGCGTCCGGAGCCTGTGCTCCGCAACGGGAGAGGCCACAACAGTGAGAGGCCCGCGTACCGCAAAAAAAAAAAAAAAAATTTACCTAATCAAAACCCAGAATAAACCCCCCAGGAGGTTCCATTAACTCTCATACTCTAATCCCAAATCCCTAACTGTCTTCTCTAACACTGACTGCAGCCTCATTTTTGGTCACTGCCTTGTCAATAAATGTACTGGAAAAGAAACCAGAAGAAGGTAAGAGAACAAGTCTTACTTTTATCTGGAGAAATAACTTTCTAGGCAGAGCAAACAGCAAGTGCAAAGGGCTCAGTGGGGACCATGCTTGGCTTGTTAACTGAAAAGCAAGGCAGCCAGAGGGGACGGAACAAAATGAGTGAAGGCAAGTGTTAATAGGAGTCAGAAACGTAGCAAGGGATCAAGCCGGATTTTTTTGACAGGTTGAGTTTGGACCAAGACTAAAGAAGCAGAGTCACGATGCTGAGGTTCTTGACTCAATCAACTGGACTAATGGAATTGGCTTTACTTGAATGGTGAGGACTGAGGGTGGGGCAGGGGTCAGTGCAGGGCATCATGGTTGAGGTTGGGAGTTTTAAGTTTGACTTATGACCTATTAGACGTCCAAGTAGGGATACTGAATTGGGAGTTTGGATATATATAAACCTGGAGATTAAAATCCAGACCTAATCACTGTGTGGGTGGTAGCAAAATCCTTGTGATTAGATTTCCGTGCTTGGACAGTATATATAGGAGCTCAGAGCTCTCGGGCTTTAGCTTTGAGAGACATAGTAGGTCTAAAGTCAGGGAGAGGTAGAGAGAAGGAGAAGGAAGAAGCAAAGAAAACTCCCAAGGAACAGCCATTGACATAGAAGGAATCTCGGGAAAGGATTGGGTCCCGGGAGCCACGAGAAGAAAGCCTTTAAAGTGGAGAGATCTCCGGATACTTCAAGTAAGAGAGGGCTGGGAAATGATCGCTAGAGTTTTGTAATGTTAAGATCATTAACTGGTGACTTTGACAAGAGGGGTGTCCATGGGATGTAAAAGCCTGACTGGAGTAAGTTCAAGAGACAATGAGTGAAATAAATCACCAACATGCAAACAGCAAAGAGAGAGAATGCTTTAAAAGGGTTTTCCTGTAAAAGAAAACAAAAATGGGGTGATAGCAATAGAGCCTTGTGGGATTCAAGGGACTTTTTTCTTTCCTAACCTGGTAATAATTACAGTATGTTTATATTGTGGATGGAAATGACAGAGGAGGGGGGGGAAGGATGTAACTAATGATTTGAACCTCACACATTTGAAGTTGCAAATTTTAAAATAGAATTAGTAACCTTGGATTTAAATTTTTTTAATTAGTTAATTTATTTATTTTTGGCTGTGTTGGGTCTTCATTGCTGCCCGCGGGCTTTCTCTAGCTGTGGTGTGCGGGGGCTACTCTTCGTTGTGGTGCGCAGGCTTCTCATTGCAGTGGCTTCTCTTGTTGTGGAGCACGGGCTCTAGGCGAGCAGGCTTCAGTAGTTGTGGCACGTGGGGTCTGGTAGTTGTGGCGCATGGGCTTAGTTGCTCCGCGGCATGTGGGATCTTCCTGGACCAGGGCCCAAACCCGTGTCCCCTGCATTGGCAGGTAGATTCTTAACCACTGCACTACCAGGGAAGTCCCTTAAGGTATTTTTTGATGTAATTAAAATCCATATCAATTGACTTGAAGTAATAAGATTAGCCTAGATAATCCAATAACCCTGATCTAATTAACTAAGGCTTTAAGAGTAGAGTTGAGGCTTCTCTGAAGAGAACAAATTCTGTCTGTGGAGAGCAGCTTCATCGGTGCCAAAGAGTGCCAGCCTGCCTTTTCTGACGGCTGCCGCAAGAACTTCAGACTTGCCTAGACAGTTCCCACAATCCTGTAAGCCAATTCCTTGCTGTAAATCTCTACTACACATCTCCTACTGGCTCAGTTTCTCTAGTTGATCCCTGATTGATAACACAGGGTAATTAATACTGATCTCTTAGAGTGAGCTGGAAATGTTCCTTTCTCTTCTGTATTTGGGAAGGGTTTAATTATTATTTTCATCTTAGTAGAATTTCCCAGCGAAGTCCTCTGCTTATGTGAACACTTATCAGATACGCTGTTCAATCTAAGAAATTTATTCTGCTGTAAGTGTTCATTTGATTTATCTCAAATATATCTGGGATGTCATTTCACATCAGTACTTATTGACCTACTTCCTAGTGTTTTCATTGCTGCCTTGTATTCCATGGCATAATACACGAGGCTTTTTAGTGTAGATCCTAACGACAAATCTTCCCAGCAGTGCGAGCGTGGGCTGCTCTTTTTCTTGTTTTTCAGGGACTGGGATAGACTGGATAAACCCAGGACTGAGGAGCTTGGGTTCTCTCTGTGCCCCTCCTGTTCTCCAAGGGCCACATCCCCTTGTAAGTTCTCAAGCCTTCTGTGTTTCCTTGGTTTTCTTCACTCTGTCTCATGTTATGTAAACCTTGACCTTTGGAATTTTGTTGAGGAAAAGCAAATGAAACAAACAAAACACAAATGCCTGGGACTGGAGTTGCCTGACCCTATTGCAGTCAGTTACCACAGGCATCCTCAGTGAACAGTAAATTTTCTCTGCTCATACTTACGGATTTCAGTGATAACAGTAGGTTCAGCTGCAGCAGAACTGAACAGCTGAACAGGAAGAGAGGCTTTATTATACAGAGAATACGTAATCTTCTGAGTCACAAATGGGGAATGAGCGTGTGTGTGTGTTATATATTTTTTTCTGTCTGCCAGCGCCTGGTAGGTGAAGTTAAGCAGGCTGTGTAGACTGTAGCTGATTCGGGAAACCAGATTCCATCTAAAGGGGGCAAGTCCTCCTCAGGTCCAGACAGTGGCTGTTCACCTGGGGGTTTAGGATCACTCATAACAGCTTTTATTTTTCACGTCAAAATTTGAATTTTAACATTGAGCCTCTTGATTTTTTTTTTTTTTTTTTTTTTTTGCGGTACGCGGGCCTCTCACTGTTGTGGCCTCTCCCGTTGCGGAGCACAGGCTCCGGACGCGCAGGCTCAGTAGTTGTGGCTCACAGGCCCAGCCGCTCCGCGGCATGTGGGATCTTCCCAGACCAGGGCACGAACCCGTGTCCCCTGCATCGGCAGGCGGACTCTCAACCACTGCGCCACCAGGGAAGCCCAAGCCTCTTGATTTTTAAATGTTGGCTGTAATTCAAGATTTTGCTTGAAAAAGAACATTTTACAATATAAACAAACTATGTGTTTGCTGCCTTCTGCCCACAATGGCCAATTTTCAGCCTCTCACTTAGTGATCTCATTAATTTCCTGGTTTCAGTGGTCTTCAAAGGGCAGTAGATTCATCCCGTCCAGAGTAGACTTGGGATCTTCTCCACTAAATCACTGTCTGCAGGGGACACTGCTCTGTCTCCCTGGATGGAGCCAGAAACCTGGTGGTCAGTGGCCTCACCCCCTCCCTCCCCACCAGCCCCCAACCTTCAATGGACCCTCAGTATCTCTCGGTGATGCTCACTCCTCCACCCCTCCCCCTCCCTCCCCCTACAGCCCACATCCACTATCAGCCTAATACCTGTCTTCCTACTGCCCCCTTGTCCCCAGTGGCTCCCTTCTCAGCCATTCTCCCTCGGCAGCCACAATCTCTTTCAAAGAAAATCATTTTATGTTAATTCTCTGCTTAAACTATTAGAAAATCTCACCTTTGTTCTTAGCTCAAAAACCAAAACCTTTCACTGTACCTAGAGACAATTGCTTGGCCCATGTATAAGTGTTGAGATTATAGTTAAATGAATAAATATGTAGCAGGAAAAAAATTAATAAAATCAAGAAAGAGAAAATTCTAACTTGAATGGAAGATTCAATGAATGAAGAGGCGTAGCAATAGCATATAAAAATACAAGGCATTTGATCTTAGTCACTAATTTGGAGACAAAATTTGTTTCAGAATTATTGCTTTTGATCTCTTGAGTGCCAAAGGTTAAAGAGACATGTGATTAGATTTTGACAGAATGTATTAGTTGTCTGGAGAAAGTATAGTTTTTCCTAATTTTTAAAAAGAGTAATAATTTTATCTGAGTATACATGCAGCATGTGATCATTATAGAGAAGCATCTCAATTGGCCAGTGAAATCACCTCTGGGACATAGGACTCAAATTACAACAAAAGTAGACAGTAGAACTGTCCTCCTATTATCTACGCAGGAAAAGGCATATTCTTATCAAGAAAGATCAGTTTTAAGTACTAAAGCTTTGAAAAGAAGGGGGAACAGATCATAATCCTGTTTCTCTTCCTAAACAGGCAGCCAGGGTAGAGGACGGCGAGGGCCCTGACGGGCGTCAGCATGGACCTGGACCAGGTCGACTTCGGGAGCGCGGCAGAGTTGGGCGGCCAGCAGGAGGGGGGCGAGGCACAGGGAGAAGAGGACGCCCAGGTCCAGCAAGAATGCCTGCAGAAATTTTCTACCAGGGATTACATCATGGAACCCTCCATCTTTAACACTCTGATGAGGTATTTTCAGGCAGGAGGTTCTCCGGAGGAGGTGATCCGGCTCTTATCAGACAACTACACAGCTGTGGCCCAGACAGTCAACTTGCTGGCCCAGTGGCTCATTCAGACAGGGGTTGAACCAGTGCAGGTTCAGCAAACCGTGGAAAACCACTTGAAGACTTTATTGATGAAACAGTTCGACCCCCGCAAAGCAGATTCTATCTTTACTGAAGAAGGAGAGACCCCCGTTTGGCTTGAACAAATGATTGCACATTCCACGTGGAGAGATCTTGTTTACCAACTGACTGAAGCGCACCCAGACTGTTTGATGCTGAACTTCACGGTCAAGCTGATTTCCGATGCAGGATACCACGGGGAGATCACCGGCGTGGCGGCAGCCTGCCAGCAGTTGGAAGTGTTTTCTAGAGTTCTCTGTACCTCTCTGGCTACACTTTTGGATGGAGGAGAAGATAACCTTGCAGAAAATCTCCCTCAGTTTGCTAAGATGGTGTGCCACGGGGAGCACACGTACGTGGTGGCCCAGGTCCTGATGTCCGTGCTGGCCCAGGAAGGGCAGGGGGGCTTGGCCGTGCGCAGGATTGCACAGGAGGTGCAGCGCTTCGCCCAGGAGAGAGGCCACGATGCCAGTCGGATCTCTCTCGCACTGGGCACAGCTGCCTCCTACCCCCGGCTGTGTCAGGCCCTTGGGGCGATGTTGTCCAAGGGGGCCCTGAATCCGGCCGACGTCACTGTCCTTTTCAACCTGTTTACCAGCGTGGACCCGCCTCCAGTTGAACTCATCCGGGTGCCGGCCTTCCTGGACCTCTTCATGGACTCACTCTTTAAACCAGGGGCCAGGATCAACCCGGACCACAAGCACAAGTACATCCATATCTTAGCATATGCAGTGAGCGTGGTGGAGGCCTGGAAGAAGGACAGGCGTGTGAGCGTCAATCAAGGCGAGCTGAAGTCAACGGCCAAAGCTGTTGAAACTGTTCACAGTTTGTGTTGCGCTGAGAACAAAGGGGCTTCTGAACTCGTGGCCGAGCTGAGCACCCTCTATAAGTGTATCAGGTTTCCAGTGGTGGCCATGGGTGTGCTCAAGTGGGTGCATTGGAGCGTATCAGAGCCGAAGTACTTCCAGCTGCAGACCCACTGCACCCCCGTGCACCTGGCGCTGCTGGACCACATCAGCGCCTGCCACCAGCTCCTGCACCCCCAGGTCCTGCAGCTGCTGGTGAAGCTCTTGGAGACGCAGCATTCCCAGCTGGACGCGATGGAGCAGCTCAAGCTGAAGAAGACTCTCCTGGACAGGCTGGTGCACCTGCTGAGCCAAGGCTACGTACTCCCTGTGGTCACTTACATCCGCAGGTGTCTGGAGAAGGGGGACACCGACGTTTCCCTCATTCGCTACTTTGTGACCGAGGTGCTGGATGTGATCGCACCTCCCTACACCTCTGACTTTGTGCAGCTTTTCCTCCCCATCCTGGAAAACGACAGCATCGCTGGCACCATTAAAATGGAAGGTGAACAGCACCCTGTGATGGAGTTTATAGCTCACTGCCGGTCTCACTTCGTGCTGGTGGACTGATACAGGCATCCTCCAGAGCTGGAGCAGAACATTCCAGGAGACCCACTGCGGAAAAACCCTTTCCAGAAGTCATCGATGAAGAGGCCCAGTCAGCATCCTGGCAATGGGCTCTGGAGGAGGAGGTGGAGAACTTTTGCAAAAAGGAAAATGTTAGCAATGCAAGTGGAGAACTACAATTAGGAACAGTCCCCTTTCCTTGTAAATCCAGGGCTACCCCTAAAATCCTGTTTTCGGTATTCATTTCCCCCAATATTGGAACTAGGTTCCCATTATCCTTCGTGATGTAGCCAACGGGCAGCCCCAGGGTGGTGGAAATTCAGAAAATGGGGCACTTAGATGAACTATTTTCAAAGTTGACTTAAGTTTTCTCACAAGACCTGAACAGTCAGTTCGTATTGCTGTGAATGCTTTCATTCTCCAAGAACAGATAAAAGCCTTTCTGTGGGTGAAACATGTAGATCCCAGTGTTATGTTGTTCTCGTAAATTAGACACTCGTCCTCAAAATAAAAAAATAAATAACTAAAAGTTTTCAAGGCATATGAAATAGCTGCTGTCACCCCAGAGTCAAGAGGCAGGATTAAGCGTAAGTCCGTCACCAGCGTGAGGGATTTTCCTACGTGCGTAACTGAGCACACACCACTGAACCCACACAGGCAAGTCTAAGTGTGAGACAGGCCGGGACCTGGGACCCTTTGCTGCAGGGCTCGCACCTGGACACACCTCTCCTCCAGCAACAAAATACAAAGAAACTATAAGGGGCTAAAAATCACTGCATGCGTGTATCGTTGGGGCAAATTATGGACAACAAGATACAAAAAGACCGAAACCCCAACTGCCACTTCTGAAGAGCTGGGAGCAAAAACAGGGTGTCCGGAGCAAAAGCGGGGTACTGCGCATGCCCCCTGCACTCACCACCACCAAAGGGGCGGGCATACCCCTAAAGCAGCCCTCTGGCCTGACCCCTGGACACACCTCTACCTTCGCCCCATAGAAGGAACCATCTCGCCCCCTTGGGGAGCAAGCCAGTGAGCAGGGGAAACTTGTTCTCACTCCCTCCTGCTGCAGCAGGGGCCCCCATAAAGCCTTGCCTGAATTTCTTGTTCAGGCTTATTATCAATTTCTATTGACTGAGGAAACCAAGAACCCCAGTCGGTAACAAGGGCAGGTGAACAAAGACTTTCAAGGAAATATTTACTGTCTCTATTGTGAATTATCAGGAGACAATTACTCTATTTGATACTTGGAGAGATCTAGATGATGGGCAACAATGACACATTGAAATTAGAGTCATTGTAACCAATCCAGTGCTGGACAGTGGTCATCGAAATTTTAGTAATAAACATATTCTTGGTACTTTATATTATTTATTTATTTATTTTGCTGTAAGCATGTTACTTGGTAACATTTTTATTATAAATAATACTTATTATACTTGGAACTTCAATAACTTTAATGTCCTTTTTTTCCAATCAGAGACTTTCTAGAAAATAGAAAATTCAGTCATTTATTTATGAGCTTTTGAATGTGTTTCTATAACAATAAACTACATTTTCAGAACTTTTCTTAGGTAAAACTGTCTGGTGCTGAGAAGTTTATCTCTGAAATTCAAGCAGAGCCTCTGGGAGAGAAGACCTAGAGAAACACAACCATGGACCTATGTCAACAAGGGCTGGAAGCTGGTGACAACGTCACAAAGTCAGAAAGTTGGAGTCAGGGTGAATTAAGTAGAAATGAAATAATAAGCAAATTCATTGCCTCTTATCTTAGACACTATTCTTACACCTATAACCAAATCACAGAAACTCATTACTAATTCACTTTTAATTTTTAGGCCACACAGGCACATCTAGTTCACCGAGTAACTGGATTCCCCTGAACTACAATGCAAATCAATCTTCGGAGGATGGCATCAAAGACCTGAGCTTGGAAGAAATCATGAATTCAATACTACAAATTTTAGCCCAAGATACACAATATATGGACCATCTGCCACATCTTCAGGGCACAAAGAGACATGAAAAAGGCTTCCTAAACAACTCAGATGCTCCTCAGTCTGCAGGTATTCCATGGAATTATTAATATGATACTTTTCACTAATGTATTTAAACATGCACTGCTATTGCATGAGGGTCAAAGAACATGGAAATATACAGCATAAAATGCAAAAGTCACACTCCCCCTTCATCAGACATTTAATTTCATTCCCCTTTTGTAACCACAGTCACACTGTATGAGTGTCATTCAAACTCTCCTTCCATACCTGCACAATCATTTAAGTACATAATTTTTACATACACAAGATTATAATTTTGAAAACTTGAAATCTGTATAGAATTCTTAAAGTAGGTATAAAATACTTAGGCAATCTTCCAGTGATGAACAATAGGTTAAAAAAAGTAACATTAACTGTAATGTTACAATAAACATACCTTTCCATACAACTTTAACATCAGTGTGATTTTCACAATTCATATGCATGAACCATCTTACACCTATAGTTTTTTTTTTGCGGTACGTGGGCCTCTCATTGCTGTGGCCTCTCCCGTTGCGGAGCACAGGCTCCGGACGCGCAGGCTCAGCGGCCATGGCTCACGGGCCCAGGCACTCCACGGCATGTGGGATCTTCCTGGACCAGGGCACGAACCCGTGTCCCCTGCATCGGCAGGCGGACTCTCAACCACTGCGCCACCAGGGAAGCCCATACCTATAGTTTTTGAACTTTCTGAAATGTGCTGACCTTCACCCACTATGGCTAAAATCAGACCTTGTTATCTCGTGTATTTCACAACAGAAATCTCAAACTCCAAATCCCTTTCCTTAACTTTTTTTCTCTTCATTCAGCAGTTTCATACTGTCCTTCCACAGCTTCAATGCACCTTATAGAGAACTTGTGATTTGATGCCTCAACTTTCTTCTATCTAGCAGCATCCTGCCGGCCACATTCAGCTCCTTAATGCCTGGATCATGTGGTTAATAACCTGAATTACCATCTTACCACAGTTGTCTTGCCCTTTTGCCTTCCACACACCTGACAAAGTCTCAGTCTTTCAGGAGTCTCAAAATGCCCCTGTCACAAGGCAGTTGAATGTCTGTTGGTAAAAATCAGCTTAAAAAATCACAGACAGGGCTTCCCTGGTGGCGCAGTGGTTGAGAGTCCGCTTGCCGATGCAGGGGACACGGGTTTGTGCACCGGTCCGGGAAGATCCCACATGCCGCGGAGCGGCTGGGCCCGTGAGCCATGGCCGCTGAGCCTGTGCGTCCGGAGCCTGTGTCCCACAACGGGAGAGTTCCACAGCAGTGAGAGGCCCGCGTACAGCAAAAAAAAAAAAAAAAAAAAATCACAGACAGTGCGCCACAACTACTGAAGCCCACGCCCTAGACCTGTGCTCCACAGCAATAGAAGCCACCGCAATGAGAAGCCCATGCACCGCAACAAAGAGTAGCCCCCGCCCGCCACAACTAGAGAAAACCTGCGCACAGGAATGAAAACCCAAGGCAGCCATACATTAATTAAATTTTAAATTTTTTTTAAAAATCACAGACAATACAGAGAAAATAGGGCTTTCTGGTTGTCTGTATTGATGCCTCAGGAATGGGAGAGGGTCAAATGAGGTCAGGGTTTCTATTGTACGTATAAATTGGTTATTTAGAAGAGTACTTTTGCAGTTTATATGAAAGGCTCGATCAAGGTTATGAATACATTATTCTTCCATCCCTTGGTTTTTATCCCATCTTACATCCTTTTATCAACTTATGCCTTCAATTCAGGCTTCACCAAGGCATTTCTACTCATTCTTTCCTCTCAGTCTACAAATATATTCAAGTCTCTCTGGTCCTAAGAACAAAAACTCCTTGTCTTGCCTTGCCTGCTACCCTAACTCCTTGTATTCTCATATGACCTTCTTTTCCTTTTCACCTTTTTGTTCTTTAAATATATAAGTAAGACACTCCTTGTGGGGGGAAAAACACGAAGGTAGAGAAAACTCACCTGTGTGCGTGTCATCCAGCTATAATCCCATTAAAGTTTGGTTGCATTTCCTTCTAGGCTACTTTTGGTGAATATTTCAAACAACTTACATACATAGTCTACGTATAATTTGTTTCTTTTCTTTCAAATAAACTACAAATGTGGGACATTTTCAAATCATATAGTGCTTAAGACATTTTTATGGCTGCATAATGTATCACCTATAAATGCATATTTTTAACCTTTGTTTAAATCTCTCGATGGGAATTACTGAGTTCAAGAATAAATTGTTTAAAATTATTTTTCATGTAGCATTATAGAAAGGGTTTAAAAATTTGTCCTCTAACTAGTAATAGATGAAATCAGTCTTTTGTTTACTCTGTTATAATTTTAATAATCATTGACAATAACAGCCAAACTTCTTAAAAGATCTTCCACCAAATGTTTCCAACAATTAGGCGATAGGTACTTGTCTGGTTGCATCAAAATCACCTGAGAGGGGCCTCGTTCCTTCCAAGATGGCCCACACTCTGTCTATGGAGTGTGTATCTCCCTGAATAAACCTTCTTTCACTCTACTATGTCTTGCTCTTGAATTCTTGCCTGCACAAAGCCAAGAACCCACCCTTGGTGGCCATCCCAGGGATGCAGACATGACTTGGGATGTGACCATCCTCTCGCACCCCACTCTCTTTCCTGCAACATCTTTTCTGGCACCCAGTGCGGGGCCTCCAAGGCCATAATCTCGATCCGCCTACTGGGCTGTGGCTCCCCTCTGAAGGGTGGCTGGGACTTACCCTGAGCCACGTAGATTCGAGTAGCCCGCTAAGTGGCAGCTGACGTTGCCTGCAGGATCTGCCAGGATCTGGCAGTTCTCTGGCCATGAAGAAGCGCACTGAGGCCAAGGCATTTCCCCCTCAGTCTTTCTCATTCTCCTATTGCTCTATCTCTCTGGACTTGAAAAGATCCACGCAGACGACCACCAAACATCCAAATTAAGACTGCGCGGCAAGTAATTGACAACTTGGTTGGGTCTAAAAGAACTCCTGCCAGGGGGCTTATCTGGTGGCGCAGTGGTCGAGAATCTGCCTGCCAATGCAGGGGACATGGGTTCGAGCCCTGGTCTGGGAGGATCTCACATGCCGCGGAGCGGCTGGGCCCGTGAGCCATGGCCGCTGAGCCTGCGCGTCTGGAGCCTGTGCTCCGCAAGTGGCCCCCGCTTGCCGCAACTAGAGAAAGCCCTCGCAGAGAAACGAAGACCCAGCACAGCCAAAAATAAAAAAAAAAAAAAAATTAAAAAAAAAATCACCTGAGAGGGTATTCCCTGGTGGTCCAGTGGTTAGGATTCTGCGTTTTCACTGCTGAGGGCCCAGGAACTAAGATCCCTGCAAGCCGTAGGCGTGGCCCCCAAAAAATCACCCCAACTGAGTATGACGTGTAACAAAGTTGGGGAGCACCAGGTGACATTTACAATCCCTCATTTCTCTTATCCCATTTACTCCAATCCACTGAAGACCGATGTTGACTGCACTTCTGTTCTGAAATTGCAGTGGCACAGATGCTCATTGACTTTCACGTTGTCAAATCCACTGGACTCCTCCGTCCTTAACTTTGCAGCTCACTACCTCGAATATTCCCACTCCAACAATTCTTCAATCCTCCTCTCACCTTCCATTCCCCATGACACAAGTTTATATTCCATGCTCTCCTAACAGGACAATCATTTCCTTCCTTAGAGCTCCTTTTCATACTCACCTTGCAAAGCCACCACTCTCTAGATCCTCCATTCATTTCATATTGCACCTGAGCAGCTGAAAAGCACAGCCACACTGGTTGGTCTCATTTCAAATTTATGATCATAATGCTCAAGTGAACTCTCACTACTACACTACAAACCTACTATATTTCCCCAATCCATTCATTGTTCCATTCTCCTAGACACTGTCACCCCTTTTTTCTATCCTCCAACCACCAGCATCTCTTCCCTTTCTTCACTAGTGGCTAACGACCCTTTTAAAATCCTTTATAGAATAGAAGCAAAGAGAGGAAAAACTCATTCTCCCAGCACCAATTATACCAACCTACCCACGTGTGTACCTGACTATCCTGCCTGCTTAAAGCAACCCCCCTCCCTTCCAGCTACTGCACATTTCTTGGCTTCACAGACCTCACATGACTTGATTTCTCAGTATCATTGAAAAAACTGATCATTGCTTCTTTCTTAACATATTTTTTTCACTTACTTCTAGGAACCACTCTCTCCTAATTTGTTTCTTACTTCATTGCCCACACCTTGGACCTCCTTAATCCTTCTCCTTCTTTCTCCAAGTCTATGGCTGGAGAAAGCCATAGACTCCTCCCTGGCTCTCTCTCTCTTTTTTTTTTTTGGCCGTGTGGCATGGCATGCAAGATCTTAGTTCCCCGACCTGCGCCTCCTGCAGTGGAAGCGTGGAGTCTTTTTTTCTTTGTTTGTTTTCGTTTTCTATTTGCAGTATGCAGGGCTCTCACTGTTGTGGCCTCTCCCGTTGCGGAGCACAGGCTCCGGACGCGCAGGCTCAGTAGCCATGGCTCCCGGGTCCAGCAGCTCCGCGGCATGTGGGATCTTCCCGGACCAGGGCACGAACCCATACCCCCTGCATCGGCAGGCGGACTCTCAACCACTGCGCCACCAGGGAAGCCCAAGGAAGTGTGGAGTCTTAACCACCATACCACCAGGGAAGTCCCTGGCTCTCTTCTTACCATGCACTCACACCTATGATTTTGGCTCTAAATACTACACATGAAAAGGAGGGAATAAAACTATCCTTATTTTCAGATGATTGTTTACTGGAAGACCAAAAGAATCACTAGAAAAACTACTACAAAATATTTTTAAATTCAGTAAGTATAATAAAAAAAAAATTCAGTAAGTAAAAAGGATAAAATTATTATTCAATTATTATTCCCTATATACAAAAAACTAGTTTGGTAAAACATTAAAAGCGTTCACTTTTAGACCAAGAATAATTCATTGCTCCCCATTATTCCCACTTCTAGTTAACACTGTACTGGAGATCTTAGCAAGTACAATAATACAAGAAAAATAAATACAAGGTATAAGAATTCAGAAAGGAAGAAATATTGTTCTTATTAAGTTATGAGCACTTCTTATTTAAGGATCTTCAACCTCTGTCATACATGTTGCAAATCCTTTTTCCAGTCTATTATTTATCTTCTGACCTTTGCCATACAAAAATTCTGAATTCTTCTGTAGTCAAATCTTTCAATCTTTTCCATTATGAATTCTGAGTTTCTGTTTTGAAGGAAAAAGTTACTTCTACCTGTTTCAAATGTTTTTCTTTAAAATACTTTTATTGTTCTATAGATTGTATGTTGAATATAAACCCATCCAGAATTTAGTGTCTCACTGAGATTTTTTTTTTCAGATGGTTTTCCAAGTATGTTAGTATCATTTTGGAAATAAATCATTTTTCCACTTTGGATTGTCTAGTAGGAAGTAGATAAATCAAAATTAAAACACATTAATAGGAACTTCCCTGGAGGTCCAGCAGGCAAGACTCCACGCTTCCACTGCAGGGGGCACAGGTTCAATCCCTGGCTCGGGAACTAAGATCCCATCTCCTGCTTGGTACGGCCAAGATAAAAGAATAAACAAATATATTACAAAAATAAGATCTTGGCATTTACGGTGTGCATTCTATTTTTCCCTACGGTTTTTTAAAATTGAGGTATAAGTAACATACATTATATTAGTTTCAAGTGTACAACATAATGATTCAATATTTCTATATATTGCAAAATAATCACCATAATAAGTCTAGTTAACGTCCGTCACCATACATTTCCCTGATGATTAGTGATGTTGAGCATCTTTTCATGTACATGTTGATCATTTGTTCTTCTTTGGAAAAAATTTCTATTCAGAACCTCTGCCATTTTTAAATTAGATTGTTTGGTTTTTTGCTATTGAGATGTATGAGTTCTTTATATTTTTTTGGATAATAACCCCTTATCAGTTACATGATTGCAAATATTTTCTCCTGTTTAGTAGGTTGCCTTTTCATCTTGTTGATGATTTTCTTTGCTGTGCTGAATGAAGCTTTTTAGTTTGATATAGTTCCATTTGTTTACTTTTGTTTTTGTTGCCTTTGCCTTTTGGTGTCAAATCCAAAAAGTCATCTCCATGACTGATGTCAGGGAGATTACTGCCCATGTTTTCTTCTAGGAGTTTTATTGTTTCAGATCTTAAGAGTCAAGTCCTTAATCCATTTTGGGTTGATTTTTGTGTATAGTATAAGATGGCAGTCCAGTTTCATTCTTCTGCATGTAGCTATCCAGTTTTCCTAACACCATTTATTGAAGAGACTGTCCCTTCCCCATTGTATATTCTTGACTCCTTTGTCAAAAATTAATTGGCATAAATTAATTAATATATGCATGGGTATATTTCTGGGCTCTCTACTCAGTTCCACTAATCCGTTTTTATGCCAATACCATACTGATTTGATTACTTCTACAATTTGACCTTCACTTCTACTTAATGGTTTTCTGCATTGTTATATTTTCCTATATAATATGCACCTTGCAGATACCTCAAATCCCATGTAAAAGAAAAATGGTTGATAAATCTCTCTCCCTGAATATACATATTTCATTATTACTCTACTTCCTACAACATAAAATTTAATCTTTTTTTCTGATGTAACCTGCAGCCTGCAAAGGGTGTAAATTTGCCTATTTAGGGCGCTGAGGACATTGGAGAAACAAATGGAGACTTCGGGCATGAGATGTGGGAGATATTTCAAAAGATAAAATTTGAGTCCCAAAAGTAAAAAGGAAGTTGTAAGGTAGGTGACAAGATCTGGAAAAAAATGTTAGTGTGGTGAGTGAGATGGGCTAGGGACAGATCTCGAAGGTTCTTTTATGGCCTGTTAAAGGGTTTAAATTTAATCTGTAAGTAATGGGTGGCAGACATTAAAAAGTTTAAGTAGGAGAGTGATAGGCTTAGATAGACATTTTAGATCTATTACTCTAATATCCATATAGAGGATGAATTTGAGATAAAAGTGGAAGACAGAGATAAACTAGAAGGCTCTTAAGTAGTCCAGTAACAATATGATTAGGGCCCCCTTAAAAAAACAGAAGTCAGTAGCAGGAGGATGATAATAATAATAATGAGTAGTGAAGGGTAGAAGAATATGCCACTCCAAAATAAGGCTTGGGGAGTTTAGGACATGTCACCCCAAAACATGCTGCTTTGCCATTTTGGTTTTAAGCTGAAGCCACTTAAAAAGCAACAAATGCAGGCAGAGACTTTCTCTGAACTTCCCTTTTCTCCCTAAAGACAGATCCTCCAAAAGGAACCCAATTATCATAAATCCCCTCGCCAGGAATTTCAACAACAAGGGAAGTTTTTTGTTTTTTTTTTTTTTTTGGTGCAGCGAGGCATGCAGGATCCCTGACCAGGGATGGAACCCGAACCCCCTGCAGTGGAGGTGCGGAGTCTCAACCACTGGACTGCCAGGGAAGTCCCAAGATGGACTCATCACAAGAGAGAGACTAGAAGTTGACACCACACCCTGACAAACTTTGTCACAAACTGTCATAGCTCCCATCTATTCTTCTAAGGGCCGTTCATCTTTCCTAAAAATCTCTTCCCATAAGAAGTCTACATTCCCCTTCTCCTTTACCTATATTTTTTAAATTAATTTATTTGTCTGCACCGGGTCTTGGTTGCGGCACTCCGGATGTTCATTGCCGTGTGCTGATCTTCACTGCTGTGTGCAGGATCTTCGCTGCGGCATGCGAACTCTTAGTTGCGGCATGTGGGATATAGTTCCTTGACCAGGGGTCAAACCTGCGCACCCCTGCATTGGGAGCTCGGAGTCTTAACCACTGGGCCACCAGGGAAGTCCCTCCATTACCTATTAAAATGGTATTTAATCCTGGATTTTAAAGCCACCTCTTTAAGTTCCTCACTTTTCCTAGGTATCTCCCCAGGTATCCATGGGGTATACATGTTCATAAATTTGTTTGCTTTTCTCTTGTTAATCTGTCTTTTATTACAAGAGTCTCAGCTAAGAAATCAGAAAGGTAGAGGGAACATCATTTCCCCTTTTCCACAATAGTAAATAGCAGCTAACATTCATTGAGTGCTTCCTCAATAAATGATACAGATACAGAAACTGAGGCCCTACATCAACTAGTAGGATTTGAACAGTCCTCTAGTCAGAAACTCCCGATTGAACTCAAAATGTGGGTAAAAAAGTAACCTGAAAAAAAAAAAAAACCTGAGATGCTTGTTATATGTACAAAATTCTAGTCACCACCTCCTCTTTTTCCAATATTCTAACTTACAGAGTTTGGAATTGGGTTATGGCATCTCAAATCGAATATTTAAAACAGCTTTATTGAGATATGATCCATGGACATACAATTTACCAATTTAAAGTGTACAATTCAATAATGAGGAATATATTACATCACTACTTTTTTTGGAATTTACATTTTTTACAGGCATCCTAGTTAATTCTATGTAAGTGTCCAAAGTGCAATATTTTGAGAAAATTATCTTAACCACTATGCTCAGTGCCTCTTAAAAAAAAGTACATGTGGGGAATTCCCTGGTAGTCCAGTGGTTAGGACTCTGCGCTCCACTGCAGAGGGCATGGGTTTGATCCCTGGTCAGGAAACTAAGATACCACATGCCACGAGGTTCAGCAAAAAAAAAAAAAAAAAAAAAGTTCATGTGAACAAGCCCAGCACAGTACCTACACAGTAAAATGTAGACACTCAATACACATCGAATATGAATGTGCAGGCCTCAAACAACCATAAAAAGGAATGCAAACACCGAACTTCTACTTCATGTGAGACATTATGGTGAAAGATTAAAATCTGATATTCAGTGGAATCTAATATCCAATTTCTTTTGGATGATGAGATGACAGCATTTTATAGCAGAAAAATATTTTCTTCATAGTAGGGCTTGCTTTTATGTAGTGTAATTTTTAAATTCTTTCAATTTGCAATATTATGTAGTTCATGGCCCCCTTCATCAAAATCTGTATTAAAATATTTTTATTCATTTAGCATTTATTAAAATAGTTACTGAGCATCTTCCTATATAAGTGGCATGATGCTAGGTGCTAGATGAGCAAAGTAGACAAAAATCTTATTATCATGGCTTTCTCATGATTGAAGAGTCTATAGGGGGACTTCCCTGGTGGTCTGGTGGGTAAGAGTCCCCGCTCCCAATGCAGGGTGCCCTTGCTTGATCCCTGGTCGGGGAACTAGATCCCGCATGCCACAACTAAGAGTCTGCATGCAGCAACTAAAAGATCCCGCGTGCCGCAACTAAGACCCGAGCAGCCTAAATAATTTTTTTTTAAAGGGTTTATGGGGAGTACTTAATGTTAATCATTTGTACAGTTTTTTTTTTTTTTTTTCCTTTTTGGCCATGCCCTGTGGCTTGGCTCTCAGCAATGAAATCACTGGACCACCAGGGATTTCCTGTCCAGTTTCTTAATTTTCAACTTATCCTAGGCAATTATTATTTATCTTTACATTTTGGTCATAATCAGATGCCACAATTATATTAGCAACCTATGTTAGAAGATAAGTGGTCATCACAGAAAATTAAGCCATAAAAATGATATACTAACTGCTTTTTGAGTCCTCATTTTCCTGTGAAGAATCACATATGTAAAAATATTAAGTAAGATGAAATGCTTTTCTCTTGTTAATCTGTTTTATGTCGACTTAATTCTGGGACCCAGTCAGAGACCATAGGGTAGACGTAAAGTTTTCCCTTCCCTATAGCTATTTTATAGATAATGGAACTAGAAATCAGGTTAAATGAACTTGCCCAAGATCCAAATAGCTGGAATTATGGTAGCTCTGGAATTCAAACCCGGGTCTGACTAACCTCAAAACTAAAATCTGCCTTTCCAACTTCCCCAAAACCATACCGCACTACCTATAATTTGTAGAAGTGAGTATGGAAGAATGCGATCAATCTGAATTTTGTAAGAGGAAAACAGAATCCTAAAAACACTAGCTATCTACCGTGACCATAGAATCTTCATCTTTTTTAGTTATAACCTTTGACGTTTTGGAGAACACCCGTCATCCTTAACATAAAGATCTTAAGGAAAAATAATAATGCCTTTAAAAGCAGTGAGTATGAAACAAATTATGTGTTCAAGGAGTAGGCAATAAATACAAGTAGAGAAAAAATGCAAGTAGAGGAAAAGTGTAGAAAAAAGAGAAATAGAACCTAGAATAGATGAGGACATGGGTGAAATGGAAGTCCTTAAAACAAAATAGACCAATTGTCACGGCCAAGAGGAGCCTTGGGAGGCATAATGACTAAATGTAATGTGGTATCCTGGACGGGATTCTGGAAGAGAAAAGGAAAATAGAGTTGAGCCCTCCTGCCCCTAGGCAGCCGGCAGCCGGAAAGCGGAACCTAGACACGGGAGCCCCTGCTTCCGGCCGGCGCGCCGGTGCAGCACCAGCGGCGCAAGGCTCTGCGGGGCTCGGGAGAGCCTGCAATTGGTAGGCGTCCCCCCAGGCTGGCTGCCGCGGCTTGAGGAGGCGTTTTCGCCTCGATGGCGATCACTCGTGGGCTCCCGAGGACACCTGGATGGGCACCCACCCTAAATACTTAAAAATGATGGAATTAGATGTAGGCGATGCCGTCCAAGTGTATAGCATTCTTTGTTTACTAGGACCCCATGGAGAGTAAACACTGGCACAAAGTAAACGGTGTTTAATTACCCGACCGGCAGTTCAATCTGACTTGTCGGTACCGAGACAGGAGGTTACAGACTGTGGTGCCTACACCCATCGGTGCTACGCTCAACCATTACAGATTCTTTCTCTTAGAAGATGGCATCTGTACTTACGATGCTTAATTTATTCATAAAAGGTGGAATTTGAGACCCATCAGACTGCTTTGCTTCATCTTTTACCTGGAAGATAGTCAGGGTTGACTTAGCTGCTCCCATTCCCCAAGTTTTCTTGCTGAAAAATAAAACTTTTCCAGATAGAAGTGGGTTTTTTTTTTCTTTTTTTTTTTTTTGGTCAAAAATATAGGGTAGTTGCTCTAGAATGTTCTCATCTGGAGACAGTTTAATTACAGTTGTATACAAATTTATGCCTAGGATATGTTCGGAGGGGTGGAAGACACATGTTTCTTCTATCAACCCACACTCATAGCTTTCTCTTTGTTCATTGCTGCCACTGCTACGTCATTGTTGAGACTGCTACCTGTTTCCCTTACTTAACCCTCCCAGTGCCTTTTGGCCCTTCAGCTAGCCTGGAATGGCATTACATACACACTTTGACACCTGGAGGGTTTACTTCAGCTGCTTTTTCATCTCCAGGAGAAAGTAAAGCTTTTCTTTCAATTGATTTTCATTCCAATTACTGTTACATCCCTCTTCAGTTGACTTTAAGTCAAAACTAAAAATATGCTCTTCCAGAGTGTAAACTTACAAGTCTAGATTAATAGGGACCAAAGAAGTTCTACCTACCAGAGCACTGGGCCTTCCTTTACATGCTTATTGCCACCACCCTTATTATATTGTAGGTAGGATATTATGAGAGATAATGAAGGACAGTATAAGCCTTGAAAACAGCTTTATTAAGTAGATCCAGTGATGCAACTTTTGTCAATTCCTCGCAATTAAGTAAGTTGTCTAAAGTATAAAAAAATTACATGCAGAAAGATGTTCCAAGTGGCATTGGTTGGAAGATCCTGAATTACAAGCCACTTAAAAGTTTAGGGCAGGTTTCAGCAAATTTTTTCTGTAAGGGGCCAGAAAGTAAATATTTTAGCCTTTGCAGGCTATATAGTCTCTGTCACAACTTTTATTTTTAAATAAATTTATTTATTTATGGCTGTGTTGGGTCTTCATTGCTGCACGTGGGCTTTCTCTAGTTGCAGAGAGTGGGGTCTGCTCTTCATTGTGGGGCACGGGCTTCTCATTGTGGTGGCTTCTCTTGTTGCAGAGCACAACTCTAGGCCCGCAGGCTTCAGTAGTTGTGGCTCACGGGCTCAGTAGTTGTGGCGCACGGGCTTTGTTGCGCCACAGCATGTGGGATCCTCCTAGACCAGGTCTCGAACCCATGTCCCCTGCACTGGCAGGCGGATTCTTTTTTTTTTTTAGAAATTTTTTTTTTAATTTGTATATTTATTTATGGCTGCACTGGGTCTTCGTTGCTGCACGCGGGCTTTCTCTAGTTGCGGAGTGGGGGCTACTCTTCCTTGCGGTGCACGGGATTCTCATTGCGGTGGCTTCTCTTGTTTCAGAGCACTGGCTCTAGGTGTGCGGCCTCAGTAGTTATGGCTCGCGGGTTCTAGAGCGCAGGCTCAGTAGTTGTGTCTCACGGGCTTAGTTACTCCGCGGCATGTGGGATCCTCCTGGACCAGGGCTCGAACCCGTGTCCACTGCATTGGCAGGCAGATTCTTAACCGCTGCACCACCAGGGAAGCCCTCACAACTTAATTCTGCTGTTGTTGCACAGAAATAACCACAGTAAGTATGTAAACAAATGGGCATAGCTGTGTTCTGATGAAACTTTATTTACAAATGGGCACTGATGGGAGGACCCAAACTGGGTGCTGGAGGAAGGATCTCCATCTTTTTTAGCTTTAACCTTTGACATTTCAGAGAACACCCGCCATCCTTAAGATAAAGATCTTGGGGGAAAATTATAATGCTTTTAAAAGTGAGTATGAAACAAATTATGTGTTCAGGGAGTAGGCAATAAATACAAGTAGAGAAAAAGTGTAGGAAAAAGGGAAATAGAATCTAGAATAGATGAGGACATGGGTGAAATGGGAGTCCTTAAAACAAAATAGACCAACTGTCACAGCCAAGAGAAGTCTTGTAAGGCATAATGGCTAAATGAAATGTGGTATCCTGGACGGGACTGGAAGAGAAAAGGAAAATAGAGTTGAGCCCTCCTGCCCCTAGGCAGCCGGCAGCCGGAAAGCGGAACCTAGACACGGGCGCCCCTGTTTCCGGCCGGCGCGCAGGTGCAGCACCAGCTACGCCCCAGAGATTGGGAGCCCGCCCCACCCCGGCTCCGGGGCTCTGGAGTCGGTGTTTTCAGCTCGGTGGCGTCCGCTCGTCGTTTCCCCGGTGGGTACCCACTCTAAGTACCTAAAACTGATGGTATTAGATATAGGAGATGCCACCGAAGTGTATAGCGTTCTTTGTTTACCAGGACCTCGTGAAGAGTAACAGTGGCATAAAGTAGTGTGCCAACCCTGGTCTAAGGAAATAGTCCCAAAGCAGAAATATATAGCCAATGAATGGTACATTATGTACTCATTAAAACTTAGTAATAACTATAATGAAAGACATAAGAAAATGTGATATTAAGTTTAAAAAGCAAGATACAGGAATGTGTGAATGGGTATAATCATGGCTGTAAATAACACACCAAGCATATAATAAAAAGATAAAATAAATTACTAACTATGGCAGGGCAGTAAATGAGTGACTTTGTCTTTCTTCAATAGTTCAGGGTTTTTTAAAAATTTGCATTACTTTTACAATAAAGTGTTTTAAAATAAAAAAGAAAGATAAGGGAATTGCCTGGTGGTCCAGTGGTTAGGACTCCACGCTCTCACTGCCAAGGGCCCGGGTTCCATCCCTGGTGGGGGAACTAAGATCCTTTATGCCGCACAGCGCCGCCCAAAAAAAAGATAAAAACTTAGAAATATGAAGAAAGTAGGGGCTTTTGTTAATGACGGTGTATCAGTATTGGTTCACTAGTAGTGACCATTGTACCATACTAATCTAAGATTTAATAATAGGGGGAATTAGGTATGGAGTATATGAGAACTTCATGTACTGTCTTCTTAATTTTTCTGTAAATCTTATTCTAAAATAGCTTATTTTTAAAATTACCCCCAAATGAATAAAATATACCTAGAATATTATTTTATTTTTTTACTCAATATATGTTTGCTAATATCGTTCAAATTATGTCAAAGGCGAGTGAGTTTGTAATGTATTTTTTTAAAGATCAAGAAATATTTATATACGCCAAATGAAAAGAACTTTGTTAGTAATGAACGCCAAATTCAACAAACCAAATATGTCAACTGCCACTTTCAACACCTAGGTGTTAACTTTGAGTTTATTCATAGGTAACATACAAAACAGCTGAATCAGTCAGGATTCTACCGGTAGGTTATACATATACATGTATTGGGGTGGCCAAAAAGTTTGTTCGGGTTTCTGCAGTATCTTACGGAAAAGTCCGAACGAACTTTTTGGCCAACCTAATATATAGATATCTATTTCAAGGAATTGGTTATGTGGCTCTGTGGATCCAATAAACCCAAAATCCAGAGGGTAGTCCAGCTGGCTAGAAGCTCTCAGGTAGGAGCTGAAGCTTCAGTCCACAGGTGGAATTTCTTCTTCAGGAAAACCTCTGTTTTGCTTAAGCCTTTTCAACTGATTGGATGAAGCCCACCCACATTAATAAGGATAATGTTCTTTTACATAAAGTCAGCTAATGGTAGATGTTAACTGCATCTACAAAATACTTTCACAGCAACACCCAGAGTAATGTTTAATTGAATAACTGGGTACTATTTTGACTAGCCAAGTTGACACATAAAATTAAGCGTCATAGCTCATCCCTTGTCAACACGACACCCATACACATCTCCTTAAACCATATTTAATCTCCAAGTAAAGAAAATAGCAGTCATATTTCTACCTAACGTAACACAACTATCCTTTGTACAACCAAAAACGTGCCCTTTCCCAGTAAGAAAATGCAAAGTGTGGGTGATGTTTACTCTTCTTGATACACTGTATCTTAAACACTATGATGTACAGTTAATTATTATCAGACTTGCCTGGCTGTCCAGTGGTTAAGACTCCGTGCTACCACTGCAGGGGCATGGGTTCAATCCCGGGTCTGGGGAAGTTCCGCATGCTTTGCGATGTGGCTAAAAAATAAAATAAAATGAAGTTAATTATTATCAATACATCTATGTTAGATGATACAGGGATCAGAGAAGGATGCAAACAAAAATATTTGCTACACACACACACATTTGTAACTGTTATGGAATGAATTATGTTCTCCTCAACCTCTTGCATTGTAGCCCTAACTCACAATGTGACTATGTGTGCAGATAGGTTTTTTTTTTTCTTTTTTTTGCTGCACCGTGCAGCATGCAGGATCTTAGTTCCCCGACCAGTGATGGAACCCATACCCATTGTAGTAGAAGCTCAGAATCTTAAACACTGGACCACCAGGAAAGTCCCCAGATAGGTCCTTTAAGGAAGTAAATAAGGTTAAATGAGATCATAAGGTAGGGTGCGAATCTAATAGGACTAATGTCCTTGTAAGAGGAAGAGATACCATGAGTGCACACACACAGAGGAAAGGCCATGTGAGGGCACACCAAGAAGGCAGCTATCTACACGCCCGAAGAGATCAAGATCTTGGACTTCCAGCCTCCAGAGCTGTGAGAAAATGAATCTTTGTGGTCTAAGTGACCAAATCTGTGGTATTCTGTTATGACAGCCTGAGCAGATTAATACAGTAACCAAAAAGGGAAGAAATACTCATGACAATTACAGTCTGTTTCTGCAACTGGTCACATCGTCATAAGAAGTAGGAATAAATACTACTTTCTTCCACTACGCATTCCATATTTCCTTTGCATGCCAATAGTAGTATACAGGGGGCTTCCCTGGTGGCTCAGTGGTTAAGAATCCGCCTGCCAATGCAGGGGACACGGGTTCGAGCCCTGGTCCAGGAAGATCCCACATGCCGCAGAGCAACTAAGCCCATGTGCCACAACTACTGAGCCTGCGCTCTAGAGCCCGCGTGCCACAACTACTGGAGCCCATGTGCCTGGAGCCCGTGCTCCACAACAAGAGAAGCCACTGCAATGAGAAGCCCGTGCACCGCTACGAAAAGTAGCCCCCGCTCGCCGCAACTAGAGAAAGCCTGCTTGCAGCAATGAAGACCCAACGCAGCTAAAAATAAATTAAAAAAAAAAAGTAGTATACAGAGATCTAATGCATACTATAGTGATTATAGACAACAATATTGTATTTTAATCATCAAGCTTGCTAAAAGACTAGAACATATTCCCTTTGCCCTCAGCAAGCACTTCAGCTCTAGTGATTCTCTGCCTAATGGAATGACTCAAACCTTCATTCCTGAAGAAGAGTCTGGGCCAGTAGTAGTCCTGTTTAGCTTGGGCTGTTGTAGTTTTCTATTGACTTTAACCGCAGGGCATGACTTCTAGATCAGCAGAGCATAAGGTCTTGGTGACTGGAAGCAAAAATTTTGCTAGTGTATCAATACGATAAGAGTAGGTGATGCCACTCCCATTTCTAACCCCTGGATTCCTGGACTTGTAAATCCTGGCTATGGGAGAAACATTACCATGTATTGGATGCCATTTAGAGCACATACAGCCCTCCTGGAGGACGACGTTGCCCCAGACCTGAAAGGTACTGCCACCTAGCTGGCACTATAACTAAGTCTTCTAAACCCCACCCCCCTTTTTTTTCTGGCCACACCACGTGGCATGTGGGATCTTAGTTCCCCGACCAGGGATCGAACCCGTGCCCCCTGCAGTAGAAGAGCAAAGTCTTGACCACTGGACCACCAGGGAAGTCCCGAGGCTGTTCCCCCTACAGCAGTAATATCAAGCCAACTACTTTAGGATGATGGGAAGCATTGTGAGTTCAGTCAATTCCATAAGCCTGGGCTCACTGCAGCACTACATTTGCAATGAAGTGAGCTCCTCAGACAGAAGCAATGCCGTGTAGATACCATGATGGTGCATAATGCATTCTATAAGTCCACAGATGATAGTTTTGGAAGAATCACTGCATACAAGGAAGGTAGACCCATATCCAGAGTTAAGTGTCTATTCCAATAAGAACAAAGTGCTGTCTCTTCCAAAACAGAAGTGGTCCAAGGTACTCAACCTGCCACCATGTAGATGGCTGACCACCCACCCCGGGGAACAGTGCCATACTGGGGACAAAGTATTGGCCTTTGCTGCTGGCAGATGGGGCACAGAGCAGTGGCTACAGCCAAGTCAGTCTTGGTGGATGGAAGCCCATGTTGCTAAGCCCATCCACAACCTCCGTCCCTGGCATCATTCTAGTCCCCACTACACCCTGTTGTCTCCTGGACTCCCTATCTCCCCTCCAATCCAAGAGAAATGTGCCAAATATCTTTGCTATTGAAATGTTTATTTTGCCATTATATAAAAATTAAGGGGAAAGTGAGTTATTTTTAACACTCAAATCTCTGTCAAGTTTTCGCTATCAAATTTTTTCTTACACCCTGTCTGCTTGGTCCCTAAGATGTCTGAGTTTACAGCCCTGTTCTACCTGTTCACTCTGGTTGATTTCACAGCTTCAACTACCAGTGGAACACTATGAACACACTAATCTCTATGAGATGAGACCTCTCTCAAGAGTTTCATCCCTTATCCTAACAACATCTAGATGTATTTCAGGTACATCAGTCTAAATATACCTGGAGAACAAAATAATGCCATTTGCAGCAACACGGATGGACTTAGAGATTGTCATACTGAGTGAAGTAAGTCAGACAGAGAAAGACAAATACCATATGATATCACTTATATGTGGAATCTAAAAAAAAAAAAAAGAACAAATGAACTTATTTACAAAACAGAAATAGAGTTACAGATGTAGAAAGCAAACTTATGGTTACAGGGGGTGGGGAGAGGGATAAATTGGGAGACTGGGATTGACACATACACACTACTATATATAAAATAGATAACTAATAAGGACCTACTGTATAGCACAGGGAACTCTGCTCAGTACTCTGTAATGGCCTCTATGGGAAAAGAATCTAAAAAAGAGTGGACATATGTATATGTATAACTGATTCACTTTGCTGTGCACCTGAAACTAACACATTATAAATCAACTATACTCCAATAAAAATTCATTATAAATAAATTTGTGTAATATATTCCTTACAAGAATAAACATATCTAAAATTTAATTACTTCTCTGCTTGTAATTCAAAATTGAATGACTGGGGACTTCCCTGGTGGCGCAGCGGTTAAGAATCCACCTGCCAATGCAGGGGACACAGGTTCGATCCCTGGTCTGGGAAGATCCCACATGCCGCAGAACAACTAAGCCTGTGTGCCACAACTACTGAGTCTGCGCTCTAAAGCCCGCGAGCCACAACTACTGAGCCTGCGTGCTGCAACTACTGAAGCCCGTGCACCTAGAGGCCGTGCTCCACAACAAGAGAAACCACGGCAATAAGAAGCCTGCGCAACCGCAACAGAGTAGCCCCCCGCTCGCCGCAACTAGGGAAAACCCACGCGCAGCAATGAAGACACAACGCAGCCAAAAATAAATAAGTATAAATATAAATATATATATAAAGAATAAGATCCAAACTCTTTAACATGACGTAGGCTTGTATAATCTCACTCTTATCTGTACACTAATTGTAGCATCACCTCTGTCCATACTTGCACCAAACTCTGCTTAGTCCCCAGTAGATGTCAGGCTTTTTCATGCTTGTTGCCTTTTCTCTTACTCCCTGCTCACCTACCAAGCTTGAATTCAAGTACCACTTTTATGATATTCTGAAATCTTGTCCCTCCAAGAGATGTCCCTCCTTTGTACTCCTGCCCGTCTCACACATATTTATACCACAGTTCCAGTAACACTTTAATGCAGTAACACTTTAATCCAGCTTAATCCAGTAACACTTTAATCCACTCATTTGTCTGCATGGCTTCTTCATATTACGCTATAAAAACTTTGGCACTGGGAAGCATGCATAATCTATTTCTTTCTTCCAGCATCTGACACTTCAGAGATGCTTCATAAGTATTTGCTGAGTGAATGAATTCATGGATTTCCCAAAATGTAGCATACATAGAGAAAATAATAATAGCTAACACTTACTGAGCACTTACAACATGCCATGTACCTGTTGGGAAATTTCCCCCTCTAACCCTCTTGAGTTCTCGTGGCTGGACTAAAAATTCTTATTTTAGAAAAAGAAAGAAATCTTAATAGTGAGCATGGAGGTCTCATAGAAATAGGACCTAAGAAGTGGCCAGAGCAAGCAGCTTTTATACTTTTTAAACAAAGAAACAATAGATTTGTGAAGAATTGATAGGACCAAGAAACTCAGACTTTGGGAGCTAAATTAGAGAAAAATCTAAACATAGTTTGGAATTGGGGTAGTAAATTAAAGAAGTAACAAGGTTCGGGGGTGGTGGTGGTGGGATGAACTGGGAGATTGGGATTGACATATATACACTAATATGTATAAAATGGATAACTAATAAGAACCTGCTGTATAAATAAATTAATTTAATTTAAAAATTAAAAACAAAAGTAACAAGGTTTGCTTACACCGGCTTCTTGGTCAGAATCCCCTATTTCTGAGGATGGCGGTGGACTTCTACCTGCATTTGTGGGGAGTGCACCTTTCACATGAGAGATTTATTTCTTGTTTTCAGGGAGACAGAGGGGAGGGTCAGAGTGTCCTTCTTGCATTGATCGTGTCTTAAGTAAGTTTAATTCAAAATAATCAATATGCCGTTGAGGCGCATTTTGGGGCAGCCCACCCTGGGCCCCAACATACCTTTCTGATGAGTTGGTACGTATTATGTCATTTATTTTTTATGTACATGAAAGAAACTGAGGCATAGAAATGTGAAACTACTGGTTACATAACCAGTGGGTGGAAAGGGGATTCAAATTCAGGCTGTGTCTGAAACACAAAAGAATCTGACAAAGGTCTAAGGAACTTGGATTTGGAGATTCCTGGGCCTCTAACAAAAATGCACGCTGGCCCGCTGGGGTGCAGGAAATGCCTTCTCTCTTCATCTGGGTGGTTGTTGCTTGAGTTCTATGCGTCAGTGAAAATTCATTATGCTGTGCAACTTGAGATTTGGTCACTTCACTGTACATTATTTCTCAATCGGAATTTAAAAAGGAATGTTACCATATGATATCACTTATATGTGGAATCTAAAAAATGACACAAATGAACTCATTTACCAAACAGAAACAGACCCACAGACAGAAAACAAACTTATGGTTACCAAACAGGACAGCAGGGCCATGGGAAGAAAAATTAAGAGTTTGGGATTAACATATATACACTACTATATATAAAATAGATAAACAACAAGGACCTACTGTATAGCATAGGGAACTATACTCAATATTTTGTAATAACCTATAATGGAAAAGAACCTGAAAAAGAATATATATACAAATATGTGTAACTGAATCATTTTGTTGTACACCTGAAACTAACACAACATAGTAAATTAACTATATGTCAATAAAAAATCCTTAAAAAAGAATCCTTCCTTAAATTTGAATTTCTTTTTCAACACCCTGCTAATTTGCCCTAGCTCTGACTTCCCTCTTGAGGTGAACTTATTTACTCCCGGGGGGCAGGAACCTCCTGTTCCCTCTTCCTGTCACTTCTTTATAATATTGGAATACTCTGGTGTCCTGAAGTATTCTAAGTACAATATTTGGATGCAGTATTGTTAGGGTTTAACAGCTTTATTTCATCCCAACACCAGTCAACTAGAGGAACAACTAAGGTGCTGGATTGTTTCCCTTATTCCACCCCCACCAGCATCACCAGCATCACCATCACCCTCCTCAAACTCCTCCACAATCGCCTACTTTTTAAACTTCTCCTTCCTCATTCTCTAACACCTACTGAGAAACTGGGAAGCTTATTCTCTTCTGGGCCAATAGTATCACCTGGTTTCAGAGCAACTGTATACATTTCCTAAACTTTGGTAGACATTCCTAGAGGGTCCTCCCTTCCCTGGGGGCTAGA
Source organism: Stenella coeruleoalba (assembly GCF_951394435.1). NCBI lineage: Eukaryota > Metazoa > Chordata > Mammalia > Artiodactyla > Delphinidae > Stenella > Stenella coeruleoalba. The sequence goes on from NC_137157.1 coordinate 95,044,075, forward strand.
CCTTATGGGGGTGAAAAAAAAATCCATTTTTCCTTGGGGTCAAGGATCCCCTGAGGGTAGGGTGGGGAAGGGAGTGATGCTGTGGTGTCAATAGCGTTGCACAGGGTCAGGATTCTGACAATGTGATTTGATGATGGTTTCCCCTTCCGAACTCGCCACTAGGAGACGTTAGAATTTGGGATACAGAATAATTTAGTCCTTGCATATCAAAAGCCTTTAGTTAGAGTAAGATCTGACGAATCCAAATCAGAACCACAAGGAAGAAATTTGGGGGTTTTTTGTTTTTTGAGAGTTCTTGTAATTTTCCAATTTTCTGAATATCAGTGTTTTAGCCACTGGAGCTGATTTATTAACTTAATAAATATGCATGAGATTTTTTTCCCTACTGCCAAGCATTGTATTCTAAACCAGTGTTCCTCAAATTTTAGGGCACACAAGAATCAGAGATTCTTAAAAGACAGTTTCCTGGGCTCCACTCCCAGACTCTGATTCAGTAAATCTAGGGTAGCACCCAGCCCAAGAATTTGCATTTCTGACAAGCTCCCAGACGACACTGATGTGGTCAGAAAGCGGAACCATTCTTTGACTAGCATTGCACTAGGGTTATAGTAACAAACCAGGCTCTCAAGGAGTTATTATTCCAGCCAGAATCCAAATAAAAAAAACTATCCCTGAAGTGCAAAGTGACAGCTGCCGTGGGAGGAGTTAGGTGCAGAGAGAAGCACCTAAGTCACTGGAGAAGGGAGACTACAGCAGGTGACACCTGATCTGAGTCTTGAAAGACTAAAAATGAACCAACCAAAGAGAGGGGAGAGAAGCATTCAGGACAGAGGGTTTGCTTGGGTCGAGCAACTTGCCAAAGCTTGAAATTGGCTTGAGAGGCAGGCAGAGAGCAGGCTGTGAGCTTATTCAGAAAAGACTTAAGCAGAGGGATAATATGGTTGAACTGAAGGTAAATCATTCTGGAGCACAGTGGGTGCTCCGGAGTTAACCTGTGGAAGGTGAACTGGAGGTCTGCAGAGGTCTGGGCAACAGATGATGCCTGAATGAGGGTAAAGCGGGTGGTACAGAACATCCAGGGGACAGACTGGTGAAGTGTTAGGAAATGAATTGATCATGACAGAGCTATTCTTAACTACATGAAGTTTCAGACGCTGGAAAAAGGAGTCAATGTGTCACATATTTTCCTGTTAGTTGAATCTTTTATGATGATGTCTCACATATTTTCCTGTTAAGTGAATCTTTTATTGGACTTCCAAACTTGTACTCATGGCAAGGTCACTAAAACAAAATTGGGCATGAGTAATTTACTTAAGCAGGATGATAGATACATTTTGAGGGTTTATCACATTGTCTACTAGGTAAAAAGCTTCTTTTGGGGGAAAAAAAAAGGTGTGTTTGTGCTCTTATAACACGCGAAGTAAGTGGAGAATATACTGTGTAATTCCATTTGTAATCTCTAAACCAGCAGTTTTGGTGGTTGTATGGTTCATTTTTATAACACAAGTAATTTAAGAGTAATCTCCCAGAGGAGCCAGAAGGATTATTTGTTGCAAATTAAAAGTCAGCTCTTTTCCAAGAGTTCCAAGGTCATTGAATTCAGTTTAGGGAACCTGAGGCAAAGAGCATTGTTGGTTTTTAAGGGTTATTTTGAATATCACATTGAAGTGCAATTTAATATTTAAATGTTAGGAAATGGCTCCTACCCTCTATTTACTTACAAAGTCCTAGATCTTTTTAAACCCATTCCTTCATTAACAAACAATGATCGAGAGCATCTACTATTGCCTATTACTGTTCTATTAACAGTCCTTCTCAAACAACAGCTTGCTAAAGATTCACCTGGAGAACTTTTTTTTTTTTTTTTTTTTTTTTTGCGATACACGCGGGCCTCTCACTGCCATGGCCCCTCCCGCCGCGGAGCACAGGCTCCGGACGCGCAGGCTCAGCGGCCATGGCTCACGGGCCCAGCCGCTCCGCGGCATGTGGGATCTTCCCGGACCGGGGCATGAACCCGTGTCCCCTGCATCGGCAGGCGGACTCTCAACCACTGCGCCACCAGGGAAGCCTGGAGAACTTTTTAAACAAAGATTCCCAGTCACTCCTACCAGAGATTCCTATTCAGCAATTCTGACGTAAAGCCCATCCATTTACGTCCCTAACAACTCCCAAGAGATGCTGATGATGCTGGCCTATGGACCACACTCTTCTAGGGCTGGAAAGAGCTGCCCTCACAGAATTTATATTTCAGTGGTGGTGGGAAATAGATGATGACAGATAGAAGATAGACAGATAGATAGAATATACATTATGCAAGATGATGATAAGTACTATGAAGATAAGTCAAGTGGAGGATAGGGTGGGGGAGACATAATTGAGAATGGAAAATTAAAGATTTAAAGGAAGGGAGAGATCAAGCTGGGTATAATTCTGGGGGAGGAACTGATCAGGGGCAAAAGCCCTGATTCTGGAGGTTTCCTGGTTTGTTCCAGTATCAGGAGAGGGAGGCCAGTTTTGTGGGGATGAGGGAGAACACAAGGACACGAGACAGAGGTCAAGTACAAGGCCAGAAGAGGGCTTCTGTAATTCAGTATATTGACTTGTTACTCTGAATGTGAGAAAACCTAAAGGAGGACTGTGGGCAATGTGTGACATGTCTTTAAAAAAAAACCATCATTCTGGCCAGTACGTGGTGACTAGATCATAGCCTGAAGGCTAGGGTGCAAACAGGAAGACTAGTTGGGAGGCTACTGGAATAATCCAAGCGATAGATGGTGGTTTGGGGAGGGCTGTAGCCTTGGAGACACTTAGAAAAGGTCAAGTGCAGCTGGGGCTAGCACACATGCCAATGTGAGCTTACTCTTTTGCCAGAGAACGCAGGTAATTCAAGCCCCCAGCTCTCCTGTGACGCAGGCAGTAACAAAATAAATGCATGTTCTTTATAAGAAATAACCATTTCTCGCTACTCTGCTGATTTTCTATGCCCTAGTGCATGTGATGATCAAAAACTCTCTCAATGGGCTTCCCTGGTGGCGCAGTGGTTGAGAGTCTGCCTGCTGATGCAGGGGACACGGGTCCGTGCCCTGGTCCGGGAAGATCCCACATGCCGCGGAGCGGCTGGGCCCGTGAGCCATGGCTGCTGAGCCTGCGCGTCCGGAGCCTGTGCTCCGCAACGGGAGAGGCCACAACAGTGAGAGGCCCGCGTACGGGGGAAAAAAACCTCTCTCAAACAGTGGAAAAAGGAAACATGGGGAGAAAAAAAAATTAAAAGAAAGAAGCAATTAGATTCTTCTGTATTTTGATGGCATTAGTCAACAAAGATGCCTTTAGGATTTTGCCCTGAGTAACTAGAAGGATGGAATTGTCATACACTGAGATGGAAAAGACTAGAGGAGGAGCCTGTGTAAACAGAAACACTGAGAGTTTGGTTTGGGAAATATTAATTTTGTGATGCCTACTAGAAATTCAAGTGGAGATGTTAAGTAGGCAGTTGGATAGATAGAGACTTGAGTTTGGGAAATAGGTCTGGGGTAAAGACATACATGTGAAAGACAAAAGCCTATATTGGTAGATGGTATTTAAAGGCATAAGATAGAATTCCCTGGTGGTCCAGTGGTTAGGACTCTGCGCTTTCACTGCCGAGGGCAAGGGTTCAATCCCTGGTCAGGGAACTAAGATCCTGCAAGCCTCGTGGCCAAATAAAATAAAATAAAGTCATAAGATAGGCTGAGATCACCAAGGTAGTGAGTATAGGTAGAGGTTTGAGAACTAAACTTGGGTACACTAATTTTTAGATATAGGGGTGAGGAAGAACCAGAAAGGAGACAGAGAACCACCAGGTTAGTAAAAGGAACACCAGGAAAGTGTAAACTAATGAGGGGAAGAGATTTAATTCAAAGCTTAGTTTTTTGTTTTTGTTTTTTTACTATTCCTGTGGTCACTGTTTACCTCTTAGGTCTCTCAACTCTAATTTCCAAGGGCTTATTAAACATCTCCATCTGTATTTATTTATTTATTAAAAGCACAAAGCTCAAACATACTACATATCAGACCCTGGGCTAGATGCTAATTAATGTGGCTACAACACTGACACAACAGTGCCTTATATGCAGCAAGAGCTCACTATAGATGAGTTCTGTCATTTTCTCTCACAATCCCTTCCACTGCACCCTGCCTTCGAGCCATGTTAAGTGACAGTATTGAAACCCATCATTTTCTCTAATGCCTTTGCCCAAATTGTTCATTTTCTGGAATTCCCTTCCTTATCCTCTCAACATTTTTCTATCTCAGCTCAAGTTAAGATCCTCCAGGAAGTCTTCCCTGGCTCCCTTCCCCTACTCCCATCTTCCTTGTTTATTCTCCCTTAGCATCTCTTGAATACCTCCTGGCATTTGTTTGTTTGTTTGGTTGGTTGGTTTTCAATACTTACTGCACAACATTGTAATTGTCTTTTTGGTCTATTTTGACTACTCTACGAAACTGTTAGCTCCTCAGAAGTAGAGATGACATTTATTTATTTTTTTCCCTCTCAGGCACGTGCTAGGCACTCTTTTACTATTAGTTGACCCAGTGACAAATAAATATTTCCTGGCCCATCAATGTTTGTTATATCACTAAAATATATACACACATGTGTATATGTATATCGACAAGAAACTCAAGTTTACCTGATGGGGTGAAGAGTAAAAGCAATGATCCATCAATAATAAATTCAATAATTCTACCAGTAATAAATCAATAATAAATTTTATAATTCCACATCTTTGCTGTATACCCCATGCCTGAGAACTGGGGGGCGGTGAAAGTCTGTGTTGCTACTTGTGATGATTGCTACCGCCCCCTTATCCCTGACAAATGCAAAGTTAGCAGCGCCCGCTCTCTTAAAAGACTGTGTGGCCCAAAGTGCATTTCTTATCCATAAATAAAGAATAAATCATATCTGTAAAATGTTTCTCCTTTCTCATATTCAGCTTTTTTTTTTTCCTTCTTCTCAGATGCTGCTCTTAGAACAATAAAATTTACAATCCGGACTTCACTGAATCACTTTTTGCACTTGAGGCTCTGGACCCGAGTCCCCTATAACACACCCCTCCTCCACCCACCCAGAGCACCCCGACAAACCCGGGGTCTCTGACAGCTTCCGAGGCATTCTCAGCCTTATTCAAATTGCTTTCCTGGACAAAGAATGTAGTAAGCCTGCCTTCCAGCCAACAGCCCCCTGCCCTTTGGTCTTTCTCTCCGGAGGCTCTTACCTTAGATACAATGGGGCCCAGGTGGGGGGATGGGGTAAATTCGTCTCAGGCTTTCATGCAAAGACTCCCATCAGCAAAGAACAAAACTTCCCATACCTGCAGTTTAGAGAGCTGCAGGCAAACCAAAGTATTTGGTGTCCTTGACTGTCCCCATTTACCAAACAGTGCTGACTGAGAGCCAGGAAATCAAGTTTCCCCCTTTTAAATTTATTTTCCCCATTTTATTGAGATGTAATTGACATACAATGTTGTATTAGTTCAAGGTGTACAAAGTAATAATTTTATATATATATATATATATATATATATATATATATTGCAAAATCATCACCACAATCAGTTTAGTTAACATCCATCACCTCACATTCTCACATTCCTTTTTTTTTTTTTTCTTTTTTGGCCATGCTGTGCGGCGTGAGGGATCTTTGTTCCTGGACCAGGGATGGAGCCCATGCCCCCTGCAGTGGAAGCACGGAGTCTTAACCACTGGACCTCCAGGGAAGTCCCTCACATTCCCTTTTTAAAAAAAATCAAAAAAAAAAAAAAATCATATTCTATTTCTAATGAGACAGAGGCTATCTGCCTGAGGCACAATGTATTCCACCCCTCCAGAATGATGGTCTGAGAAGACAAAGAAAAGATTACATAGAATTTCATCCCCTTGTGTGGACCTGGCAATACTCCTGAGCTTGCAAGGTGGCATCTTTGAATTATGAGCAAAAATCAGCTTACGTGGGAGCAAAGCCCGCAGGTGGAGACCAGAGCAGCAGAGTGCATGGGAGGATTAGCCAAGAACTGTATCTTAGGAAAATATATAATTGGAATTTGCTAAGGGTTTACTTTTTGGGATAGGAGATTGGGAAAAAAGAAAAAAAAAATCTTAGAATTCCTGAATGTTGAATTTGGGAATGGGGAGGAAAATTGAGAACCATAGATTGTTATACTTCTGCTCATAAATATGTTAGTGCTGGAACCCAATATTAAAAACTGTTCCTCTGGAAAACAAACCAAAAAAAATAAAAGACGACGACGAGAATGAGGATGGAGTGGGGTTGAAGGGACTGACAGGATTGCCAGGCCAGAGAAAGAAAAGCTAATTTAAAAAAGCGCCAACATATATACACTACCAAACGTAAAATCGATAGCTAGTGGGAGGCAGCCGCATAGCACAGGGAGATCAGCTCGGTGCTTTGTGACCGCCTGGAGGGGTGGGATAGGGAGGGTGGGAGGGAGGGAGACGCAAGAGGGAAGAGATGTGGGAACATATGTATATGTATAACTGATTCACTTTGTTATAAAGCAGAAACTAACACACCATTGTAAAGCAATTATACTCCAATAAAGCTGTAAAAAAAAGAAAGAAAGAAAGAAAGAAAGAGCCAGAGGGGAAAAAAGACAAGAAGATGACTGCTTGGGAAGGAGGAATAGACAGGAGGGCGAACACTGGTTCTAAAATGAACCTATCACATTTGTTCTGGCAAGTCCGTTACAGGAATATCACCTGCCTAGAGAACGTTCTTTTTTCTCCCTGTTTTCAATTGGGTTCGTTTACAGGTCAATAAATTTTATTATTTTATATCTAGGAGTCCAGTAATGTCCCAGGTAAAATAAGAAGGTGGTGCTTTCATTCTATCACACAATGTTAGATTTCACGTTCTCTAGATTAAAATAAAAATCACAACAAAAAGGTAATTTCAAATTTAGAGGTCATGGATATAGGATCCTGAAAGAATTTCTATTAACAGCCATGTTTGTAGATCACTGATGTGTCAAATGAGTATTTAACACTTCACTTTCCTTGATTCTTACAACACAGAGAAGGTACTTTTGCCCCTATTTATAGATGAGGAAACTGAGACTTATTAAAGTGGCTGAGCCAAGATTCTATCCAGTAATATGTGTATAAAAACAAATTTAAAATCCTCCATAGTAATGGTTTATGTATAATGACTAACCCGGCACCCAAGGTCCTAGGTCCGCAGGTTCTTTCCTCTGGCTTTTGTCTTGCTGAAAAGGCTTGCTTTTCTGAAAGCTAAAAAAAACAAGAAAGAACTTAGGTGGGAGTTGAAAACAAGTACTATTTTTTAACATCAACTGATGCCTTAACATTCAGTATGTATTTTATTGTGACCTTAGAGTGAACCAAAGAGGAAAAGGGCGCTTGTTGAAGTTTCTGCATAACTAGCCTGATTTTGAGACCCCAAGGGGTCTCAAGTCAAGGGCATTAATTGTCCTAGTGGGAATTTCAACCACCTTAGCTGGGCCTCAGGAACTGGAAGTGCATCTCTGATTTTAAAAGGTGGAAACAGGGTGAACCGAGAAGTACTTCACTGCTGGGTTTATTTTGTTTCCAGGTTCCGAGGTCCCAGTTTTCCAGTTCCCCACCCAGTCTAGGCTACTCAGCAGCTCTCTTTTGCATTACAATGGCCTTGGTGAGGCTGGCAGACAGGATTAACTCGGAATTCGCAAGGGTGTGTGTGGGCGTGGGGCTGCCAGGAGGGGCGGGTCGAAGTATGGCTGAGCCTTACTTATAAGTCTAGAGCCTCCACAAATTTTTTTGTCATTTTCCTACACTGGGCTGGTAGGCTTCTGTTATCACACAGGTGACTTCCCTTCATCCCATGTTTTTAATACTTTTACACCTGGACATCTTCACCTTTCTCTAAGCTCTTCTACCTAGATTCTTAAGCCTGGACTTTTCCTACCATCTATCTAGCTCTTTGGTTTTCTCCCTCTCCTTCAATTCAACAACATGAGTGTGGACCCAGCTTGTCCCCAAAGCCTCCGTGGCCCCGAAGCATCCAATTCTAGGGAATCTTCACCAGTGCCTGAGATTTATGGGCCTGAAGAAAATTATGTGTCCTTGCAAATGTCATCTGCTGAGACCCACGACATGGAGACTGGTAAGAAAATACTGAACCCTTGAGAGGCTAAGTTCCTTCAGGGAAAGGGAAAGAAGGAAAGAGGCTAAGGGTTATCTGTTTCCCTCTTGAGCCCATCAATATAAGCAGGTGTCATTATCTATTCATCCTCTCGACACCTCTTTTTCAACGGTAACTTGATGGGGTCATGCCCTTTCCCCAATGTTCCGGGCGATAAGAGCTGTGGACGGAGAGACGCGGGATACGGGACTCAGCCATTCAACTGTACGCGGTGTATTTGAGAGCTTACGTGTGTAGGCACTGTGGAAACGCAAACGTGATGCGATAAACTGATGTGTAAATCTTAACGTCTATGGAACGCACCTTTTGGAAATGTTTTACCTCTACTACAGTAGCGGTTGGCTCTTCCCCTAACCTCTGGATGTGAGGACATTATTGGGCAGCTGAGTTTGTAGGCACCTGCGCTATGCTCAAGTCTCCTAAATCCCGAGGAAGTGTTCACCCCATTTTACGGTGGATGATTCCAAAAGGTTTAATATACCGACAAAGTGGCGAGAGCTCAGATTTGAAATCCAGTGTGGCTTTGAATTCTATACTCTTAATATTTAGGCTTCTAATTGGTGATTTTGGGTGTGAGAGGTGCTCGGGATATTGTAAGGCCGGCACAAACTTTTTTGGAAATCAGTTTGGCAGTAGTTGTTACAAATGAAAACTGTAACAGTTTTCATTAGACCAACCTTTACCCAGGCATGCTATTTTTAACATTTATGGCATAAAATAGCTTAAAATCTGTTTACATTTATGATTACTACCATAGAAGTAAGTTGTGGAGAAAGGAATAAGTAAACAAAATAACTTATATTTGAGTGCTGGATTTTAATGTTACCCTGTTTTTCCAAATTTTGTGTTAATGTCCTTTTATAATTTCAAATGTTGAAAATACAGCTACAGCGCTGGATTGTGAGACAAATAGCTCGGGAATGAGCAATGGACATGTCCTCCTAGCAAGCCAAGTGCAAGTCTGTATAGATAATTTTTTTTTTTGCGGTACGCGGGCCTCTCACTGTCGTGGCCTCTCCCGTTGCGGAGCACAGGCTTCCGGACGCGCAGGCTCAGCGGCCATGGCTCACAGGCCTAGCCGCTCCGCGGCATGCGGGATCTTCCCGGACCGGGGCACGAACCCGAGTCCCCTACATCGGCAGGAGGACTCTCAACCACTGCGCCACCAGGGAAGCCCTGTATAGATAATTTTTAAGACATGCTCCATTTCTAGTCATTAGCTGAGGACTTTCCTTCTTAGATCTACTTATGAAATTGTGAAGTCTTTTGCCTTTTAAAGCCTGTCCATTTATTCCACGACTAGGGTAGAATTGGAGTTAAGCACTGGGTATACGTCTGTGCAAATAAATCTAAGTAATACAGGAAATAAATTTTTAGTTACAAAGTCAATAATATATGCCAGGCCCTGTGCTAGACCATTTTTTATGTTACCTCATTTTGTTTTTAAATTTTTTATTTGTTACCTCATTTTAATCAGTGAAAGAGACTCCGTGAGATATACTGTACAACACGGGGAATATGACCAGTATTTTATAATAACTATAAATGAAGTATAACCTTAAAAAATTGTAAATCACTATATTGTACACCTGTATTTATATAATGTACAGCAACTATACTTCAGTCAAAAAACCACCAAAACAACCTACGATTAGCTTAGTCCAACTGCGAAAACAAACAAAAAAACCATGAGGGAGGAATAATTTTGGAGATGAAATCACAGAGTCTGGGTTGAAACAGGAGCTTTATCAGAATTCACATTTCCCGATAGTCCTGGTATTAAGACCGGGCAGCAAACTTCATGTTATAGGGTCCCCAGAACCCGGATCATCTGTTAAAATTAAGTACGTGGGAGTTCCCTGGTGGTCTAGTGGTTAGGATTCATCGCTTTCACTGCCGTGGCCCATGTTCAATCCCTGGTCAGGGAACTGAGATTTCCCCCAAGCCACGCGGCTCCACCAAAACAAAAAAATTAAGGAGGTGATGATTAAGGTACATAAAGGAAGTTGCGGAAGGACACAAAGGTGGGAGTCAAATGATGATTCTGACCTTTGAGAACAGCCAGGGTGTGGGCTCCTGAGCTTTGACTGGCAGAAAGAAGAGGTTTGAGTCCCCCTCCGCTTCCCAGCAATACATATTAGCCATGTCCCTGACATGCAAAATGGCATTTGTGCAAAGGTTAGCAAAGTGTTCAGGATTGCTTAAAAATAAAGTTATTACTTATTATCTAGCCCTGAGGACTTTAACAGTGCTTTGAAAACAATAAACGTTCAATATTTGAAGTTTTAGAGAAAAGTGTCATTTTGTTCCCAACAGTCTCTCCTCTTCCTTCCTTCTCCATGGATGTGCTTATTCAGGACAGTCCTGATTCTTCCACAAGCCCCAGAGTAAAACTACTGGCCACGGCTGCAGACAAGAGCACAGAGAAGAAGGAAGAGAAGGTCCTGGTCAAGAAGCAGAAGACCAGAACCGTGTTCTCTCAGACGCAGCTGTGTGTGCTCAATGACAGATTTCAGAGGCAGAAATACCTCAGCCTCCAGCAAATGCAAGAACTTTCCAACATCTTGAACCTTAGCTACAAACAGGTATGGTTGTTTTCTTGTTTGATACAACAAGAAATAAGAAACAAGGTTAATTTCTATGTACTCTGTTTATGCATCCCTACAAACAAGCTAACTTTTTTTTTTTTTTTTTTTTTGCGGTACACGGGCCTCACTGCTGTGGCCTCTCCCACTGCGGAGCACAGGCTCCGGACGTGCAGGCTCAGCGGCCATGGCTCACGGGCCCAGCCGCTCCGCAGCATGTGGGATCTTCCCAGACCTGGGCACGAACCCGTGTCCCCTGCATTGGCAAGCAGACTCTCAACCACTGCGCCACCAGGGAACCCCACAAGTTAACTTTTAATATGAAAATGGAACTTTTTGTAATGTGTTTTGTGGCAATGTGTCAATTTTTTTTGGCATTCTTTTCTTTATATTCTTTTCCATTACGGTTTATCACAGGATATTGAGTATAGTTCCCTGTGCTATACAGTAGGACCTTGCTTATCCATCCTACATGGAACAGTTTACATCTGCTAATCCCAAACTCCCAGTGCATCCCTCCCCCAATGTGTTATAATTTATTTAACCACTTCCCTTGTTGCACAAACCAGAATTGTGAAAATGTTTCCAATTTTCCTTAAAAAAAGGAAGAATATATCCCCCTATCTTCCGAGTTAGAAGAGTCCCTAGGCAACACTTGTTCTTATTAAAATTAAAATTGTATGTTTTGTTTTTATCTGCTAATCATTTTTCATATATTTACTGGCCATTTTATTCAGTTACTGGCGCCATACTTGGAAAGTCCTATTCCATGATCTTATTTTATATATATATTCTTCTACCTCTCTGATCTCATTTTCTAACTCAGAGTTTACAAAACCATCTGCAAAGTTTAGTTTATTCTGTGCTGCAGCATAATTTGATATTTTCTAAACAGCTGTCCTCCTCGTGGTATGTTTCATAATTCCTGAATTAAAATACCATTATCACATTAAGTGTAAATGTGCTTATATGGAGGTGGGCTTTTCATTGCAAACCAATTACCTTTAACTGTGACTAATGGCGTGGGTAGACATTTAAATGTGAACTTCCTAGTTAGTAGCAGACTTGTGGTATGTTCTGTTCTATCTGGTTAGGTTTATTAAACATAAAGTAGCCCACTGACTTGAGGGGCTTGAAATTCACTCTCAGATTGAAGGTTTAAGAAAGGACTCTAGAAGTTAAAATTTTGTTCTGAGTTTGAGATAGTTGTAGCTATCGGAAAAAGCAAACAAAAAAAACTTAATATTCTTTGATCCCAGTACATCCTGCATTACTAGTATTTTGTGTTTTCCTGTTACCTTTTCCCTGCAGGTTAAGACCTGGTTCCAGAACCAGAGAATGAAATGTAAGAGGTGGCAGAAAAACAACTGGCCCAGGAATAGCAACATTGTGACTCAGGTAACAGGAAACTTATTTTTCTGCTCTTTCCTAACAAGGACTTTTTAGATAGATTTGTATCCATTGCTGAAGCATGCAATCCCAACTTCAGACAATTCTGATTTTCCTTGTACCTTTTCAATTAATCCATCCTTCTCTTTCAAAAGGGCCCAGCAACTACAGAATACCCGGGCTTCTATTCGTACCACCAAGGATGCTTGGTGAACTCTTCCGGAAACCTGCCCATGTGGGGTAACCAGACCTGGAATAACCCAACTTGGAGCAACCAGAGCTGGAACAGTCAGTCCTGGAACAACCAGAGCTGGAACAGTCAGACCTGGTGCCCCCAAGCCTGGAATAACCAGACCTGGAACAATCAATTCAACAACTATGTTGAGGAATTCCTGCAGCCCCAGATCCAGTACCAGCAAAGTTCTCCTGTCAGTGATCTGGAGGCCACCTTGGAAACTGCCGGGGAAGGCTATAACATAATACAGCAAACTGCTAAGTATTTCAATTCCCAACAGCAAATCATGGATTTATTCCCAAATTACTCTCTGAACATACAGCCTGAAGATTTGTAACGATGGCTGTATTATTCAATCTCAATTTGAGCCGTGACTGTATTACTTCCCTAGAATTTTTCTTTTACAATTACGTCTCTCTGCCTTGATAAGCTGCTTTTCATTGTGCCTTTTGTGTCAATTTGGGGGTGTATGATTGGTGTCTAATCAAAGAGGTTTCAGAAGCATTGGCTTCTACGGACAACATGATAAAAGATGACTGGCGGCTACAGATAACTAGGTTATAATACTGTTTTTCGGATATCTTTAGGATCTAGAACCTAACCTCAAGAATAGGGAGCAAAAGTACAAAGATGTGTGAAGAAGGATTATTCGTATTTTCTGGGATGGGGAGGCTTTACTTGTTAAGAACCTCAGTTGTTAAGGTGAAGGGTTAAGCTACAATGTGCTTCACTGATTTCCTCTACCCCTTTTTCCTTATTTTACTTACAACCACTAATTTTTTCCACCACTCTAGTATTTGTAGAAAGATGTTTTGATTTGTCCACATCATAATACTACCAGTTGGCTGGTTCATTTATAAGTACAAATAAATAAAAAAACTACCCATTTTACATTTAGTTGTCTCTCCCCTGATTTCACCCAGTGATTCAATGAGTAAAAATCTGACTAAACATGGGAATAGTTTTTGATACGGGGGGAAGAAGTTAATCTAGACATCTGGGAGACTACTATCTTAGGAGTAAAGGAAAGGTAACCAAATATACAATACTAGATGACTAATTAAACCCGAACAAACTTATTTCCTCCTCGTGTGTGTAATGTTGAAACAAAATTTGTGGTTGTTTGCAGTTAAAGGAGAGTGCCACATCTGGAAGATCGGGAGCAAAGACGTGATAAACAAGAGTTCTTAGGTTTGTAAAGAGGCTAAATGAAGGGCAGCCAGGGGCGAGGCAAATAATGTAAGGTAGAGGGAGCTGAGGGAGGAGGGGGAAAGGTGGACGAATTAGAATCTCCCCCTGTAACTCACATATGAAAGGTTCTGTGACTGCTCTTCTGCCAGAAAAAGCTATGTTGAAATAGGTTTTCTTTTCTTTTTCCTCTTTTTGGCTGCGCCAGGTCTTAGTTGCAGAACGTGGGATCTTCGTTGCAGCATTTGGACTCTTACTTGCAGCAGGCGGGCTCCTTAGTTGTGGCATGCTTGCAAGAGATCTAGTTCCCCAACCAGGGATCAAACCCTGGGCCCCCTGCAGTGGAAGTGCTGTGTCTTACCCACTGGACCACCAGGGAAGTCCCCAAATAAGCTTATTTTTAAATGACAGCTTTGACTTCTTTTAATTTTTTTTTTTTTTTTTTTTTTGCGGTACACGGGCCTCTCACTGTTGTGGCCTCTCCCGCTGCGGAGCACAGGCTCCGGACGCGAAGCTCAGCGGCTATGGCTCACGGGCCCAGCCGCTCCGCGGCATGCAGGATCTTCCTGGACCGGGGCACGAACCTGTGTCCCCTGCATCGGCAGGCAGACTCTCAACCACTGCGCCACCAGGGAAGCCCGACAGCTTTTATTTTTTAGGACACTGTTTAAATGCGTAGACCAGCTACACAGCACAGGTTTTGTTTTGTGTTCTTGTTTTTTTTTTGGTGGGGGGGGCCTGTGGGATCTTAGTTCCCTGACCAGGGTTTGTACCTGCGCCCCCTGCAGTGGAAGCGTGGAGTCTTTACCACTGGACCGCCAGGGAAGTCCCCCCAAAGCACAACTTAATGCATTGTTTTAATGTATCAATCTACTAATGTTTTACATTAAAAAAAATCATAGATCAATATATAAGTAAATTCTAAGGCTGATTTGGAATATAATTTTATCTTTTTTTCAGGTAAACTGTGTTCTCTCCTTAGAAGGAACTATGCCTGATACTAACCCTTTTTTTAAATGTCCCTTTCCCATCCTGGCTGGCCCCAAGTTGATCTGATTGGAAGCCCTTTAATTCCTCACTCTGCCTTCTTGTTCCATGGAAATCTCCAACTTGCTGCAGCAGCAGAGATACTGAGAATAACCAGAGAGGTTTTCTTAGTCATTTCCCTCGTGGCTTCCCCCGGTTTTCCAATGTTGCTCTATAATACTGTCAGACCCAATGAGTTTAGACATTTGACTAAAGAGGAAGTCAGGGATAATTAATTTCTGCCAAGACCTAAGTTCACACAGTATTCATTTTGACTGGCAGATATTTTTGCCAAGCATCGTGTTAACTGAACAGAGAATGGAAACAGAAAGCATTGATTGTGCTACATGAAATCACTGTCAGCTCTTTTTTTTTTTTTTTCCGGTACGTGGGCCTCTCACTGTTGTGGCCTCTCCCGTTGCGGAGCACAGGCTCCGGACGCTCAGGCTCAGCGGCCATGGCTCACGGGCCCAGCCGATCCGCGGCATGTGGGATCTTCCCAGACCGGGGTATGAACCTGTGTCCCCTGCATCGGCAGGCGGACTCTCAATGACTGCGCCATCGGGGAAGCCCAGAGAGATGGATTTTTGATGTTCATCATTTTATTTGCTTTTGGAAATTAGCCATTTACAGAAATGCCATTCATCTATTGTTTCTTTCTTTTTTTAAGATTTTTCTTTAATGTGGACCATTTTTAAAGTCTTTATTGAATTTGTTACAATATTGCTTCTGTTTTATGTTTTGGTGTTTTGGCCCCGAGGCATGTGGGATCCTTAGCTCCCTGACCAGGGACTGAACCCGCACCCCCTGCATTGATTGGAAGGCAAAGTCTTAAACCACTGGACTGTCAGGGAAGTCCCTCATCTATTGTTTCTTATCCCCAGTAGGTATTAAAGGTAAAAATCCTAAGGCGGCAGGATAGTAAAATCCACAACCACCTAGGAACCAAAGAAAGTTTTTATTTTTTTAATATATATTTGTTTATTTTTGGCTGCGTTGGGTGTTCGTTGCTGCGTGCAGGCTTTCTAGCTGTGGCGAGCGGGGGCTACTCTTAGTTGCAGTGTGCGGGCTTCTCATTGCGGTGGCTTCTCTTGTTGCAGAGCACGGGCTCTAGGCGCACGGGCTTCAGTAGTTGTGGTTCGCGGGTTCTAGAGCATGGGCTCAGTAGTTGTGGCGCATGGGCCTAGCATGTGGGATCTTCCCAGACCAGGGCTCAAACCCGGGTCCCCTGCATTGGCAGGTGGATTCTTAACCACTGGGCCACAGGGAAGTCCCCCAAAGGAAGTCTTTAAAAAGTCTTTTTTTAAAAGACTGGATATTTTGATTGCAAAACTAAAAGAATCTTACTATTAAAAACTAATTTAAGCAACAGAGAAATACATAATGAAGTGAATCTAGTAAACATTAGCAATTTAGTATATTCCTACAGGTGTTTTTAGTATATGTAACATGGGTGGTTTTTACAGGTCAATTTTAATGGGCTGTTAATACATTGTAACAGGATTATACCATACATTCCTCTTCTGAAAGCCTTTTTTTTTTCCCACTTGGCATTACACTTTTCAGCCTCTTTGCATGTCAAAATTTAGAGATCTATCTGAGATACTTTAGATGAATGTTAAAACCTGACAACTACATTCAAGCACATTAAGATTCCCTATTTTCCTCATTAAATGTTTTAGCCGAGGTTGAAATAGTTTCTTCCTTCAATATTCTCTATCAAAGCATTTCTGATAACAGAAAGAGTGAAATTCAGGTAAGCATGTATCTTTCCCCACCAATGAATTTAACTGCTGTATTGACTCATGCTAACTGCTGTATAATATTACACATAATTTCTGTTTTGATTATTTGCCATTACAAATTATGTTGCTGTTAACGATAGCAATTTAAAGTCTTTCAGTTATCCTTGCTTTTGGTCATGGGATTACCAAGTATATAAGTATAATAGAAGGGAATAAGGTGAAAAAGGAAATTATAAAGTCACCTGCCAGCCTCTCTCATCCTTCCACATCCCTTTTGAAAATCTTGCTCTCTTCATCCTCCTAAAGGAGGTGGATGTTACTTCCAATGTCATATTTACTTTATTATATTTTAGCTTTTAAAATTCACGTTGTCTTGATTTTCAGCTTGCGTCTCCATTTCAGTTTGTGACTGAAGAAAAGAGGCACGCTAGGTTGAATTTGCCTGGGTCTTCTGAATTCCACAGTCTGGATTCAAAGCCCAGAAGTGGGAGGAGTATAGACTTTGCTTAGTGAATTTCAAGCACCCAGTTCTCGGGGTAAAGGACAAATTTCATCCTGTTCTGAATAATCCTACTATTCAGAAAACTTGGTGTCTACAGGGAAAAAAACACCATGACTTTGAGACCCAAAGGTAAAGGCAGACAACTGCGAGACGAGGCAGGAAAGAGGGGGAGGGCCCTTAGTAAATACTGCATGCCTCCCGGGGCCCAGTGAGCTTTGCCTCAAGTGGGAGATAAAGGGAATTTGTTAGATAAAGAAGCAGTTGGGACCGACAAAAGCTTCTGGCACAGGAAGTTAGTTCGACCGAAATGTAGGCATTTGAATAGATTCCTCTGTGTGAGGTTGAAGTGAAACCAGATTGAAAAGCAGCAGCTGGTGGCGAGCTTCTCCTTAAGGGCTTCCCAGTTCCTGGGTGGTTGATGTCTACCCTGTGGTCCTGGGAGAGAGTGTCCTTGAGAATTTTAAAAGGTTAAATGCCTGGGAAATTAATGCAAAGTAGCTCTACCTCCAAGTATTAACTGCGAAGCAAGCTACTGAACAGAAAACCTCACAGATCAAATTGAGATGCTAGAATCCTATTAAATGAATTAAACTCACATGGCACAAAGCACGGGGCAGGAGATGGGTCAGTCTAATGCACTTGGGGTCTCAAGAGGGACAGAAAGTGTAGCAATGTTCGTGAGACCCATCTCTCGGATGCATGATGTGACAATGACTGAGGATGGAGGACGAGAATTTGAGATTGAATTAAGGCCACGGTTTTGCAGAAATGTAGCTGGACAGTCAGGCAGGCTTGCTCTGTCTAGGACATTGAAGGCGGCAGGTACTCCTGGCCACAAACATAGTTCTCCTTAGCTTGATGAGCAGCCGTGGAGTTTATTTTCACAACTTAGGCAGAATACAAGTGGAGTTGGAATGGGTGTCACCAATGGATGGCCAGTTTAAGAGCTATGGATGTTGGGTGCCTCTAGGACATAAGGATATTTAGTGATGGAATAAATAAGAGTATTGGGTTCCTCTTGCTCCTCCCATTCTGTTCTGTTCTGTGCACATGTACATCTAAATCTCATGTCTTATTTAGCTATAGTTAATGTGCCATATAGGTTACGTAAATTTCATTTGTTTTCCATAGTCAGAGTGAATATCCTCAGACAATACAGTAAATGCGCTTTACACCGATTTACACCCATTAGCCACACAATTCCTGTCCTTCTGCAACTCTTCCCTAATTCTTAGTTAGCCTCCCCCAGATCCTAGATATCATTTCTTAGGTCTCTTATCCGTCCTCAGCCACTAAAACCAACAATCCATTCCCCAAACTGAAAGGTTTTGTGGATTCCTTCAGTGCTGTCTGATGAACCATTAAACACAAGTGCGCCAATTCCCACAGATTGCCTGATCAATTTCTATCTCGTTAAGTCAATAAAAATGGTTCCTTTTATCTACTGAGACTCTACCCTCTACAGATAAAAATCCCTTAAGTATCTGCTATATCAGCCTTTGTCAGGATAAGAGAAAGATGATTTATTATTCTTAATTCCATGGATGGCTCTTTGCCTTTCCTTACGCTGTTTGCATCTTCCAAAAGAATTGTAAAAAAAATCGAGTTTCAGGGGCTTCCCTGGTGGCGCAGTGGTTGAGAGTCCGCTTGCCGATACAGGGGACACGGGTTCGTGCACCGGTCCGGGAAGATCCCACATGCCGCGGAGCGGCTGGGCCCGTGAGTCATGGCTGCTGAGCCTGCGCGTCCGGAGCCTGTGCTCCGCAACGGGAGAGGCCACAGCAGTGAGAGGCCCACGTACAGCAAAAAAAAAAAAAAAAAAAATCGAGTTCAACTTGGAGGAAAATACTTATAAAATTATTTTACATTTATACAGGCCTCTTTTATGTAGGAAAATAGTTAAAAATTTTATTTCATATGATCCTTAAGCTACCCTCTGAAGCTAACTACCTTTTTTTTTTTTCAGGGAAAAGAAAGTAGAGTTTATTGGTGGGCATGGGTAGGGAGGGGGCAGCGCCAAGGCTCTCACGAGTGTAGGGCCCGCCATTTGTCCAGGGGGCCACGATTAGGGATGTACTTGACCCCACAGCCATCTGGAATGAGCCGCTTTTCTGCCACCATGTTTTCAAGTTCATCTGCATTAAACTTAGTAAAAACCCACTTCTTGGAGGTGTGGATCTTCTGGCGGCCAGAGAACTTGAACTTGTAAGTACCATTTATATATAAAAAAACTGAACTTCCCTGGCAGTCCAGTGGTTAAGACTCTGCACTTCCAGTGCAGGGGCACAGGTTCCATCCCTGGTCCGGGAACTAAGATCCTGCCATGCAGCAGGGGCAAAAAAAAAAAAAAAAGGAAAAAAACTGACATTCTGGAAACTTAAGTAACATCCAGTGTTGTATTAGATATTATCTTAGAGGACTCCAGCTAACGTTTATAGCAACTATGTGCCCGGTACTGTGATAACTACTTAAATTTCATTCTCTCATTTAGTTTTCGTAAAACAAGATGAGATATTCATTTTTTAAAAACTTTTTATGGCATGTGATTTTTAAAAATATATTTTATTTACTTATTTTTGGCTGCGTTGGGTCTTTGCTGCTGCGCACGGGTTTTCTCTAGTTGCGGCGAGCGGGGGCTACTCTTCGTTGCGGTGCGCGGGCTTCTCATTACAGTGGCTTCTCCTGTTGCGGAGCACGGGCTCTAGGCGCGCGGGCTCAGTAGTTGTGGCGCACAGGCTTAGTTGCTCTGAGGCATGCTGGATCTTCCTGGACCAGGGCTCGAACCCGTGTCCCCTGCATTGGCAGGCGAATTCTTTTTTTTTTTTTTTTTGCGGTACGCGCGGGCCTTTCACTGTTGTGGCCTCTCCCGTTGCGGAGCACAGGCTCCGGACACGCAGGCTCAGCAGCCATGACTCACGGGCCCAGCCGCTCCGCGGCATGTGGGATCTTCCTGGACCGGGGCACGAACCCGTGTCCCCTGCATTGGCAGGCGGACTCTCAACCACTGCGCCACCAGGGAAACCCGGCAGGCGAATTCTTAACCAGTGTGCCACCAGGGAAACCCAATAATCCACATTTTTAACAAGTACCCTAGATAATATTCAAGCACAGTAAAATCAGAGAATCAGAGTCTCCTGAAAAGAATTTGAATTCATTTTTACAACAAAAAAATCCTACCGGAGGAGGTTCCAGGCTGGTGAACATATGGAGGTGCTGGGAGGGTGATGTTCCTGGAGAGGGCATGGAAGCTCCACACCTCTCCCCCATACCTGGCCCTGTACATCTCTTCCATCGGGCTGTCCCCGAGTTATATTCTTTGTAATAAACCAGTGATCAAGGTCACAATAAGTACATGGCTACAGCTCCTTCAGGAGGTGCACATATGCTAAACCAGGCATCTTCATTTTTACATAAACCTGAGAAAATCTGGAAAATAGAATTTAAAAAAAACCACTTTTGGGAAAATCATAATTATTTTAGCCAAAAGGAGGTAAATATAAAATAAATTGGATCAGTTTAGGTATGAAAAAAATCCTACTGGATTTCTGTAGCTAATTTTGCAAACTTTTACACTAGTTTGGCTCATCTTTTACAGTCATTCCTTTTTCAATGCTCAAGTTGTATTGTCTTAGGACAATGAAAGTTCCTTCAGGTTAGTTGTCCATGTACTTTTGTTGGGAGAACACTGGTCATATCGTTCCTTGTTGGAGGGACAGCTGGCTGTTCTGGCCCATTTTATACATTCCCCTGGAATTGGCCATTTCTCCAAGGAGCCTTGTTACTTTTACTGAGGAATGATATTCAGAGACCAAAATTCTCATCACTGATGTTGCCTATGGTTACTCTGGTTCCCAAGAGAGCTGCTGCTGCTGTTACTGGCTTTACATGCAGACAATTAAAAAGCCAGAAAAATTTCAGAAGCCTTTCAGCAGACTTTCCCTCACATATTACCCAGAATTGATATAAGCCCATGATTAAACTAACAATTTGACCAGACAAATGAGATCAGCATACTTGATTTACATCAAATAAGATTCACCTCCTGATAAAAAGACAATGGCCTTTACAAAGGAAACAAAAGCAAAAATAAACAAATGGGACCCAATTAAACTTAAAACGCTTTTTGCACAGCTTTTTCTGATGACTGTTGATTTTCAACAAAAGGAAAAGACAACCTACTGACTGGCATAAAACATTTGCAACTTATTTGACCAATAAGGAGTTAATGTCCAAAATACATAACAGCTCATACAACTCAATATCAAAAAAAAACCCAACCCAATTAAAAAATGGGCAGAAGACCTGAACATTTTTCCAAAGAAGGCATACAGATGGGGACTTCCCTGGTGGTCCAGTGGTTAAGAATCTGCCTTCCAGTGCAGGGGACGTGGGATCTGGTTGGGGAACTAAGACCCCCCCATGCCACGGGGCAACTAAGCCTGCGCACTGCAACTGGAGAGAAGCCCACACACCACAGCTAAGACCCGAAGCAGCCAAAAATAAATAATTTTTTTTTGAAAGAAGGCATCCAGATGGCCAACAGACACATTGAAAAGATGCTCAGCATCACTAATCATCAGAGAAACGCAAATCAAAACCACAATGAGAGGGCTTCCCTGGTGGCGCAGTGGTTGAGAGTCCGCCTGCTGATGCAGGGGACACGGGTTCGTGCCCCAGTCCGGGAAGATCCCATATGCCGCGGAGCGTCTGGGCCCGTGAGCCATGGTGGCTGAGCCTGCGCGTCCGGAGCCTGCGCGTCCGGAGCCTGTGCTCGGCAATGGGACAGGCCACAACAGTGAGAGGCCCGCATACCGCAAAAAAAAAACAAAACAAAAACAAAACCACAATGAGATATCATGTCACACCTGTCAGAATGGCTACCATCAAAAAGATCACAAATAGGGACTTCCCTGGTGGTGCAGTGGTTAAGAATTCGCCTGTCAGTGCAGGATCCCACATGCCACAGAGCAACTAAGCCCGTGTGCCACAACTACTGAGCCTGCGCTCTAGACCCCGCGAGCCACAACTACTGAAGCCTGTGCGCCTAGAGCCCGTGCTCCTCCACAACAAGAGAAGCCACCGCAATGAGAAGCATGTGCACAACAACAAAGAGTAGCCTCCGCTCGCTGCAACTAGAGAAAGCCCGCGTGCAGCAACGAAGTCCCAATGCAGCCAAAAATAAATAACTAAAAATAAATAAATTTATAAAAGAAAAAAGACCACAAATAACAAATGTTGGTGAGGACGTGGAGAAAAGGGAACCCTCCTACACTGTTGATGGGAATGTAAATTGGTGCAGCTGCTATGGAGAACAGTATGGAGGTTCCTAAAAAAACTAAAAATATAACTGCCATAAGATCCATCAATTCCACAGCTGGTATATATCTGAAGAAAATAAAAACACTAATTCACAAAGACATATGCACCCCAATGTTCACAGCAGCATTAGTTACAATAGCCAGGATACGGAAACAAACAAAGGATCCATCAACAGATGAATGGATAAAGAAGATGTGGGGTGTGTGTGTGTGTGTGTGTGTGTGTGTGTGTGTGTGTGTAAGAATACTACTCAGCCATTAAAAAAGATAAAATTTTGCCATTTGGGACAACATATATGGACCTGGAGGGTATCATGTTTAGTGAAATAAGTCAGACAGAGAAAGACAAATACTGTATATTATCCTTTATATGTGGAATCTAAAAAATAAAACAAATGAATATAACAAAACAGACTCACAGATATAGAGAACAAAGTAGTGGTTACCACTGGGGAGAGGGAAGTGGGGAGGAGGAAGATAGGGATAGGGGATTAAGAAGTACAAACTACTATTTATTGATATAAAATAAATAAGGAGACTTCCCTGGCGGTTCAGTGGTTAGGGGTCCACCCTTCCACTGTGGGGGTCACAGGTTGGATCCTTGGCCTGGGAGCTAAGATCCCACAAGCCGTACAGCATGGCCAGGAAAAAAAAATAAAGCTACAAGGATATATTGCACAGCACGTGGGATATAGCCAATATTTTCTAGTAATTATAAATGGAGTATAATATTTAAAAATTGTGAATCACTTTGTTGTACACTTGAAACTTATATAATATTGTAAATCAACTATACCTCAATTTAAAAAAAGTCAGTGGCATCTAGGACAAGTTAAACCAATAGGGTATGAGTAGAAAACGAACAGTTTCTGCTACATAGTAATGAGTGTAGAGCTGCTGCAGATACACAGTTGTAAGGTTAATTTTACAAGGTAGAGTGCCCATGAATACTACCAAATATATAAGGAAACTGCATATTTGACTGAGTTCACTTTAATATTAAGTTTAAAAAGCAAGCCAAAAAATCATATGAATAATTTATTCTATTTGGATTTAAAAATACATGCCACAGTATATGAAAAAAAAGTTCTTGTAGGTTACAAGTATATACCCAGAGTTTGCATTTCAGATGAGTGGATAAATGATGAATTATTTAGGACATAGAAATAATAATTGCTTTTTAGCTTGGGTGGTGGAAAACTGATAGAGTCCTGCTTCATTGTTTGGGTCACCTATATTTTAGATTTGGTGCACCACCCCAAGAAACAGTAGTAGGGATATGTTTTTAAGTTAATAATAAAAACTCTATATTAAAGAATTTCAATTAATTTACTAATAAAGGAATTTCTTATGACTTGATTTTTAAAACTTTCATAATTCAGACATCTGTTTTGAAATTTGAAAAGAAAAATCCACGTTTATTGCACAATGTTAAAAAAAAAGAAATTCTGAAGGATGTATAGTTTTTTTTTTTAATGCAATTTCTTCCATCATGTCTGTCTATTACCCCTCTCCAGCTCTCATGCATAAGTAACTTTAGAATTTGGTGTATATTGTAACTACAGATCTCTCTACATAAATGTGTGTGTGTGTTAGTAATTTCATATATTCTATCTCAATTGCTGAGACATTGATTATATTCAGATTATGAAACCAGTTCACAAAGGAAAAAAACTTGGAATGTAATATCAGCTATTATGTATTGTGTAAAAATGTTTCACTTTATCAACTGGCTTATCCCAGGGGACAGCAAGTATTTGATATCAAGACCAAAATAAATTTAAAATGCATTAAGGTTTGCTGTGAGGATTTAATTAGGTAATCATCTGATATGTTTTTTTTTCTAGCTCATAGAATATATGCAACAAATGTCAGTTATGTGCATGGAAATATAAAGTATGAATACCCTTGAGCATTTCTAGGAATTTATGTAAGGCATTATTCAGACAACCACACAACGATACTCACTGCAGCATTGCTGGTAATAGATAGAAAAAAAAAATGTTTACGTTTAAATGTCCACCAGTAGGACTTTGCTTAAACATGTCCTGATATAGCCAAATACTGCAGTATTTATGCAGCCACACACACACAAAAAAAAGGATGAGGCAGATTAAATGCATGGGGAAAAATTTCCATTGCTTATTAAGGTAAAAAGGCAAGTTATTTTACAAGTTAAGGTGATTCTATTTATGTAATATACAGACATAAATAAAATGTGGTAAAGATAGATATATACCAAAAAGCAGTGTTTATCTTTAGGAAGGAAAATTTTGAGGGAATTTTCACTTTCTATTACCGGAATCTTTTTAGAGCATCTATTATCACATAAAAATAATAAATATTTCTATTTGGGAAGAATAAGAGTAGCATCTATGGAAATAAATAATTACCAGTCAGTAAAAGTAACCTTTTTGAAATATGAAAATAGATCATGTATTTGTCTTATTACCTTTAGGGAAGGCTAGAATCCTGGAACTCTGGGTTCTGAACCACAGATTAGACAAGTCTGCTTTGGGCAAAGCCACCAAAGGCGGCATGAAGCTCACTTGGCGGGTCACACCTCTTCCCAGCGCTCTGGGCTCACCAATTTCCTGTTTTAGAACCTTGGGGAAGTTTCCTTCTCCTCACCATACCTTCCAGGACAAGGGAATGGTTGCCTAGGCATGTTCAATTAATTGCGTGTAGTTCAGATGGAAATCCACGTACAATGGTAATTAGATGTACATAGATATGCCTGATAAATGACACTTGTTTGACAAGTGACTCATAGTGGTTCTGACCCCAAGTAGTGAAGGAAACACGCAAACGTTTTGGGCAGAGTGTGATTAGGTATTGTGATGAAGGTACAAATAAATGGCTGAGGACAAGCAGAAAAGAGATCTGCTGTTATGGGCTTTTAACTGAAAGCATTACCCATCTCATTCATATTGATTCCGTGCATCAGCAGGAAGATGGGGAGGGAGGGGGGGGGAGGGCATCAAAAAAGAAGCATGAGAAAAAATACAAACCCCAATATTCTATTCCAAAACGTACAGGGAGAACATGACCAAACCCACGTAATGATTAATGCCATAAATTCACTCATGTGTTGAACGAATATTTATTAAACATTGCTATTTGTTATAGACGCTGTTCTCTTTTTTTAATTAATTTTTTAAATTGAGGTACAACTGACATATAACATATTAGTTTCAGGTGTACAACAGAACGATTGGATATTTGTATTATCGGGGAGTGGGAAATTTCCCCCTCTGCCCCTTGGGTTCTTGTGGCCAGACTAATAATAAAATTGACACAAGAAATATTAACAGGAGAAAAAGAAACATTTTAATTCATGTGCCTGGAGGTTTCACGGAAATAGGACCTAACAAGTGGCCAAAGCAGCCAGCTTTTCTACTTTTTAGACAAAGAAACAATAAATTTGTGAGGAATTGATATGATAAAGAAACCTAAGTTTGGGGTGCTCAGTTAGTGAGGAATCTAAATGGAGTTTAGACTTGAGGAAGTAAAGCAAAGAAGTAACAGGCTTCTTGGCCTGAATTCCCTATCTCTGGCAATAAGGGTGGGGAGCGAACCTTTCAAAGGAGAGATTTATTTCCCGCTTTCAGAGAGAAAGAGCGGAGGGTCAGAGTGTCCCTCTTGCATTGGTCATGTCTTAAGCAACTTTAATTCAAAATAATGAACATGCCATTGGGGAATATTTGGGGATGGCCTGCCCTGAGCCCCAACAGTGTATACTGCAAAATGATCACCGCAATGAGTCTAGTTACCATCCATCCCCATACGTAGGTACAAATTTTTTTCTTATAATGATAACTTTTAAGGTCTACTCTCTTAGACCAATGTTCTAAGCGCCAGAGATACAGCCGTGAAACAACCAGAAAAAAACACCTAAAAAATATTAGAACCAGGAAACTGTAGCAATTCTAAGCATTCACTATGTGTTTGCGACTGTATTTTATACTATCTCCAAGATTACAATTTCAAATAATTTGACTCATTTTCATTCAACATCACACATCATATCCAGAATGTTTTTATAGTGAGAAAATATTAACACTTTTGGTAAGACTTTGTTACGTGAAGGAAGGTTATAAATTGTATAAAGCAGTTATTGATTATAGCATCCATTTCAAGATGGCCTAAACAAGTTGGTACAAGGTAACCATAGTTCATAAAAGGAAATTGCCCATGTGCAAAATCCACTCAAATATTTGTCAAGAATAAAGGCTGGGGCTTCCCTGGTGGCGCAGTGGTTGAGAGTCCACCTGTCGATGCAGTGGACACGGGTTCGTGCCCCGGTCCGGGAAGATCCCACATGCCGCGGAGCGGCTGCGCCCGTGAGCCATGGCCGCTGAGCCTGTGCTACACAACGGGAGAGGCCACAACAGTGAGAGGCCCGCGTACCGCCAAAAAAAAAAAAAAAAAAAATCATTTCATTATCCTATCTTTTTTTTTTTTTTTTGACTGCACGGCGCAGCTTGCAGGATCTTAGCTCCCCGGCCAGGGATTGAAACTGGGCCCTGGGCAGTGAAAGTGCGGAGTCCTAATCACTGGACCACCAGGGAATTCCCTATCACTCTCTTTCAATACTATTTTTTTTTGCGGTACGCAGGCCTCTCACTGTTGTGGCCTCTCCCGTTGCGGAGCACAGGCTCCGGACGCACAGGCTCTAGCGGCCACGGCCCAGGGGCCCAGCCGCTCCGCAGCATGTGGGATCCTCCCGGACCGGGGCACGAACCCGTGTCCCCTGCATCGGCAGGCGGACTCTCAACCACTGCGCCACCAGGGAAGCCCAATACTACTTTTCTTGAAGTATATTTTATCTGATATCCTCCCATTCTATTTTGAACCTATGCCAATCCAATTTTCAACGACATCAGTCCACCAAAACTGTTCCTCTCGAGATCACTAACAATCTCCATATTGCTAAACCCAATGGCAATTCTCAGTCCTTATCTTACTAGGCTGTAAGGAAGAACTCAGCCTTTCCATAATAAAAATAACTTTAAGTCACGTATTAAGATAAAAATTAATAAAAAAGATGCTTACTGTCTAACTCCCTTGGAAAAACATCATATAATATCTTTATAGTTTTTCAATATTATACTCTTCTTTGTTCTTCTAAAGTGTTATTCCGGGACTTCCCTGGTGGTGTAGTGGTTAGGACTCTGAGCTCTCACTGCCGAGGGCCCAGCTTCAATCCCTGGTCAAGGAACTAGGATTCCATAAGTCTCATGGAGTGACCAAAAATAAATAAAGTTTTGTTCCTTTTGTTTTCAAATGTATATTTGACCTCTTTTATAATATGTGTTATCAGTACCTCTTTTACATGTATGTTATCAGTAGACCTTTCCAATAACCTTTTTGGAGTTTACTAATTTATGATAAGGTCTACCTTTTCCTTACTTGCTAAACATTAAATGTCTCATCTTCCACACTGATGAAGCCCCTCTTTTTCCACCTACTATTGCCTAATGATAGGTGTGCCTCACCTTGGAGTGGGTCTTTGGTGTATTCATGTATATAAAGGAGAGCCTATAATTTTCATTGAAAAGCTGGGGTGCTGGTACCTAGGTCCTATCTGTTAAGCATTTTACTTACTTCCTATACTACAGTTCTCATAAGTGACAGTGTTTTACTTCTACTAGAAAATTGGCACATTCCTGGACGAATCTAGAGCAACACAGCTCCTGAGACCAGTGGAGGTGGGCTTCCAAGATCTGAGCTAGTGTGTATATGGCATAATCCCTTGGTGCCCTACTTCCTTCAGGTGCCAAGAAAACTCCATTTTTCTGAGCTGTTTTCAGAAAGATACTGGTGTTTTCGGGTCAGGATAATAAACTGACCCTGTCTGTCTGTTTACCCATCTCCATGTAGCTTCTTTGTTACTGCTTCTTACTTGGACCCCAGATTTCAGTCTACTATTTTTGGACCTAGACTACATCTACTTTGTATCAATATGGCTTATCCCAAGGGTCAGGACGGGAGCCCACTCCTACTTAGTTCATTGTAAACTATTATGTTTTTCTTTCTGCAAATTTGGAATTGGTATACCAAAAAAAACTTTGGTGTTTTCCTTTTTTTCTTGGTTTATTCTGGCAAATTTTCCAACATTAATGTAAAGCTCTAATTAAATTTCAACCACCCTCAGGGCTCTGATGAGGTAGAATGGAAACTATGACACTAAGCAAGGATGTAGTAATTTAGAAACAAAATGTGCTTTGAGTCATTATATGCTTCTAATTATCACGAGTATCCTGTAAACTGCAAGTTAATGAATTGTGGAGCGCAACCCACAGGAAATCCTCCTTGAGCCCAGGAAGATTCCAGCAGTTCACCTTTAACACCTAGAGGGCACATTGTAGTCTTATTTTCAAGGACTCACTTCCAAGCTCTTTTTCAGAATAAGCACAGGCTATTTTCTTGTCTGTCTTCTCTAACGGAAAATGGCCCCAAATGATTGGTAAACCCCTGCAGAGCAGGGCATTGCATGCCACTGTTTACCCAGGATCATGCTTAGTGCTCAATAGAAAAACATGCATAGACATCTGTGATAAGGAAAAGAATGAAAAGAAATAGAAATGAAGAGAAAAAGAAAGACAAAGGCAAGAAAGCAGTCTAATAAGTGGCAGGGGGTCTTAGCAAGAATGAACCTCCCAGTCAGAAACAGACACATCTTACCTACACAGATAAGAGGTGAATGTTTGGGTCCAGGGAGTCAGGATCCTTCTGGGAGTGCAAGCAAATTTTTGAGTTTGTGCATGTATGTTTTTCTCAGTAGAGTCAAAAACTTTTATCAGATTCTCAAAAAGTTCGACTAATACAGAATATAAGCTGTATTCAGAATCAGCTGTTACCAACCCCTGACCCTTCCCCTCCCCATCCCACCTCTATGACTGCAGTGATGATTTCACAGGTGTATACATCATAGATGTATAAATTACTGAATTGTACACTTTATGCACAGTTTGTGGTATGTCAATTAAACCTCAATACAGCTGTTTTTGGTTTTTTTTTTCACTAATTTATTTATTTATTTATTTTGGCTGCGTTGGGTCTTTGTTGCTGTGTGTGGGCTTTCTCTAGTTGCAGCAAGCGGGGACTAATCTTTGTTGTGGTGCGCAGGCTTCTCATTGTGGTGGCTTCTCTTGTTGCAGAGTACGGGCTCTAGGCACACGGGCTTCAGTAGTTGTGGCACGTGGGCTCAGTAGTTGTGGCGCACGGGCTTAGTTGCTCCGTAGCATGTGGGATCTTCCCAGACCACGGCCTGAACCCGTGTCCCCTGCATTGGCAGGCAGATTCTTAACCACTGAACCAACAGGGAAGCCCTACAGCTGTTTTTTTAAAACTCACTAATAGGCAGACAAACAAGCCACTTTAAAAATGGGCAAAATATTTGAACAGGCACTTCACCAAAGAAGACACTCAGATGGCAAATAAACACACGAAAAGTTGATCAACATCACTGGTCATTAGAAATCTGAAAATTAAAGTTACAATGAGATTCACTACACATCTCAGGGATGTCTTTTGGCTAAAATAAATAAGATTGGTCATATCACATGTTGGTGCGGAAGTGGAGCAACTAGAATGTTCATACAATACCGCTAGGATGTAAAATGGTTCAACCACTTTAGAAAACACGTTGGCCATATTTCATATCTCAACTCGTGATGATCAGTCAGGATTGGGAGCCAATCCTGGGCTGCGTTTAGAAAGATGATAGGACCTAAGATTGAAAGACTTAAATTCTAACTCAACTCTCTTGCCTTTTATGGTAATGTTGGGCAGCTGCCTGAACCCCTCTGAACCTCAGTTGCCCCAACAGTAACATCAAATTAATAATAACTGCCCTTTCCATTTCAGGGTTTGGGGGAAAGTAGATATGCAACTGTCTTGTAAACTAGAGGCAGCCATACAACTGTTATTATTTATTATTAATAATAAATAATAATAATAATTATTATTAATAAATAATAAATAATGCAGCAGTGGGCAGTGACCCAAAAAGGCAGAATTAAGTATGTTTCCATTAAGAAATGAAGGAGTTACCTGGTCACTTAGTTCTAAAGGAAACTGCTGAAAGTAAATTTCTTGGGACTTTTCTTTCCCATTCCTTGCAATTATTTTTTTTAATTTTTATTAGAGTATAGTTGATTTACAATGTTGTGTTAGTTTCAAGTGTACAGCAAAGTGAATCAGTTATACATATATCCACTCTTTTTTTTGGCTGCGTTGGGTCTTCATTGCTGAGAGCGGGCTTTCTCTAGTTCTGGTGAGCGGGGGTTACTCTCGGTTGTGGTGCACGGGCTTCTTATTTCAGTGGCTTCTCTTGTTGCAGAGCATGGGCTCTAGGTGCGAGGGCTTCAGTAGTTGCAGCAGGTGGGCTCAGTAGTTGTGGTGCAGGGGCTTAGTTGTTCCGTGGCATGTGGGATCTTCCAGGACCAGGGATTGAACCTGTGTCCCCTGCATTGGCAGGAGGATTCTTTTTTTTTTCTTTTTAATATAGTTAGGCAAATCCATTTTTTTAAAAATAAATTTATTTATTTATTTTTGGCTGCGTTGGGTCTTCGTTGCTGCACGTGGGCTTTCTCTAGTTGTGGCAAGCAGGGGCTACTCTTTGTTGCAGCGCTTGGGCTTCTTATTGTGGTGGCTTCTCTTGGTGCACAGCACGGGCTCTAGGTGCGCGGGCATCAGTAGTTGTGGCATGCAGGCTCAGTAGATGTGGGGCATGGGCTTAGTTGCTCCGCGGCATGTGGGATCTTCCTGGACCAGGGCTTGAACCCGTGTTCCCTGCATCGGCAGGTGGATTCTTAACCACTGCGTCACCAAGGAAGTCCCTATCCACTTTTTTTTAGATTCTTTTCCCATATAGGCCATCACAGAGTATTGAGTAGAGTTCCCTGTGCTATACAGTAGGTCCTTATTAGTTATCTATTTTATATATAGTAGCCATTCCATACACTTTTAAAAAAATATTTATTTGGCTGTACCAGGTCTTAGTTGCGGCACGCAGGATCTTTGTTGCGGAATCTCTCGTTTCGGCATGCAGGATCTAGTTCCCTGACCAGGAATCGAACCCAGGCCCTCTACATTGGGAATGCTGAGTCTCAACCACTGGACCACCAGGGAAGTCCCTCCGTACACTTCTAAGGTTAATGTATCCAGAGTTGCCAAGACCACCCCCAGGCTCAGTGATTCACTAGGAAGACTCATAGGACTCAGCACAGAGTAGTACTCACAGCTAAGATTTATTATAGTGAAAGAGTACAAAGCAAAATCACCAAAGGGTTCGTAGGGCAAAGCCTGGAAACTGGGTACAAGCTTCCCCGAGTCCTCTCCCAGGGCAGTCATGGGTATACTTGATTCTCCCAGCGATGACTTGTGACAACATGTGTGAAACACTCTCTATCAAGGAAGCTCATTGGAGACTCAGCTCCCTTGCCCCTTCCACACAGTTATTTCTGCCTTACTCTATTGGCCAAGTCAAGTCATACGGCTGAACCTAAAGTTAAGGGGAAGCATATCTCTCCCTTTTAGTAGAAGGAACTTGTCTTTGTTCATTTGGGCTGCTAAAACAAAAATACCAAATACCAAATACCATGGGTGGCTTATGAACAGCAGAAATGTATTTCTCACAGTGCTGGAGGCTGGGAATTCCAAGATCAAGTCACCAGCAGGTTCAGTGTCTGGTGAGAGCCTGCTTCCTGGTTCGTGGACTGCCATCTTTTTGCTGTAATCTTACATGGTGGAAAGGGCAAGGGAGCTTTCTTGTGGGGCTTTTATAAGTGCACTAATCCCATTCATGAGAGCTCTGTCTACATGACCTAATCATCTCCCAAAGGCCCCACCTCCTAATACCATGACCTTGGGGGTTAGGATTGCAGTATATTAATTTTGGGGGACACAAACATTCAGACCATAACAGAACTACAAAAACCACTTGGTAGAGAGCATGGAATTGGGTGTAGGGTGGGGTGGGTGAAGAATAGGGGCCATACATATTCCACTTCCCCACATAAAGTCAAACTGTTTTCTAAAGTGCTGGTACAACTTTACACTCTTTTTTTTTTTTTTTTTTTTTCCCGGTACGCGGGCCTCTCACTGTTGTGGCCTCTCCCGCTGCGGAGCACAGGCTCCGGACGCGCATGCTCAGCGGCCATGGCTCACAGGCCCAGCCGCTCCGCGGCATGTGGGATCCTCCCAGACCGGGACACGAACCTGTGTCCCCTGCATCAGCAGGTGGACTCTCAACCACTGCGCCACCAGGGAAGCCCACAACTTTACACTCTTACTAGCAGTAAAGACAGTCCCCATTTTGCATTCTTGCCTGCAGTTGATATTTACAGATATTCAAAGGTCTGCCAGTCTGGTAGGCACGAATAACAAAAGGAAAACATGGATGAACTGGACTTAATCAAAAATTTAAAACTTTTATAAACTATCTTAACTGCTGTGGTCTGAATGTTTGTGTCCCCCCAATTCATATGTTTAAATCCTAATGACGAATGTGATGGTATTAGTTGCTGGGGGCCTTTGGGAGCTGATCAGGTCATGAGGGTGGAGCTCTCATGAAAGGGATTAGTGCACTTATAATAGCTCCATAAGAAAGCTTCCTTGCCCCTTCTGCCATGAAAGAATACAACGAGAAGACTGCAACCCAGAAGGTGGCCCTCATCCAAACAAGCAGGCACACCGAGCTTGGGCTTCAGCCTCCAGACCAAAACTGTGAGAAATAAATTTCTGCTGTTCATAAGCTATCCAGTCTACAGTAGCTTGTTAAAGCAGTCCAAAAGGACTACGATATTAACCATTTTTAAATGTACAGTTCAGTGGAGTGAAGTATATTCACATTGTTGTGAAGAAGCAAATATCCAGAACGTTTTCATCTTGCAAATATGAAGCTCTATACCCATTAAACAACTCTTGTTTCCCCTTCCCCCAGCCCCTGGTAACCACCATTCTCCTTTATGTTTCTATGAGTTTGACTGCTTTAATATTTTTTTCTTTTTTTAAAAAAAATTTGGGGACTTCCCTGGCAGTCCAGTGGTTAACACTCCGTGCTCCCAGTGCAGGGGCCCCAGGTTCCATCCCTGGTCAGGGTACTAGATCCTGCATGACACAAAGAAGATCCCACATGTGGCAACAACGATCTCGCACGCAGCAACAACGATCCTGTGTGCCGCAACTAAGACCCAGCGCAGCCAAATACATAAATTTAAAATATATATATATTGAAAAAAGATCTTTTTTTGGCTGTGCCGTGCAGCATGTGGGATGTTAGTTCCCCAACCAGGGATCAAACCCACATCCCCCGCATTGGAAATGAGAAGTCTTAACACTGGACTGCCAGGGAAGCCCTGAGTTTGACTGCTTTAAATACCTCGCGCAAGGAGAAGTATACAGTACTTTTATTCTTGTGACTGGCTTATCTCACTTAGCATAATGGCCTCAAGATTCACCCATGCAATGGGATATGCAGGATTTCCTTCCTTTTGCAGCCTGAATAATGTTCCCTTGGATGTGGGGCTTCCCTGGTGGCGCAGTGGTTAAGAATCCGCCTGCCAATGCAGGGGACACGGATTCGAGCCCTGGTCCGGGAAGATCCCACATGCCGTGGAGCAACTAGGCCCGTGCGTCACAACTACTGAGCCTGCGCTCTAGAGTCTGTGAGCCACAACTACTGAGCCCATGTGCCACAACTATTGAAGCCCGCACGCCTAGAGCCCGCACACTGCAACGAAGAGTAGCCCCCACTCACCACAACTAGAGAAAGCCTGCACACAGCAACAAAGACCCAACGCAGCCAAAAATAAATAAATAAAATAAATTTAAAAAAAATTCCCTTGGATGCATATTGGACACTGTGTTTATCCATTCATCCATTGCTGGACACTTGGGTTGCTTCCACTTCTTGGCTACTGTGAATAGTGCTGCTATGAACATGGGTATGCAAATATCTCAAGACCCTGCTTTCAATTCTTTTGGTCATATATCCAGAAGTGGGATTGTTAGATCATATAGTGCTCTATATTTAATGTTTTGAGGAAACTCCATAGTATTTTTCATAGTGGTTATACCATTTTACAAGCCCACCAACAAAATTTAAAACTTCTGTATGTCAAAGGACACTATCAAGAAAATGGAAAGAGGGAATTCCCTGGCAGTCCAGTGGTTAAGACTCCACGCTTTCACTGCTGAGGAACAGGGTCTGATCCCTGGTCAGGGGACTAAGATCCCACAAGCCGCAGTGTGGCCAAAAAAAAAAAAAAAAAAGTTTAAAGACAATCTACAGAATGGTATTTGCAAATCATATATTTGATAAGAGACTCATCCAGACTATATAAAGAACTCAATAAAAATAATAAATAAAAAATAAAGAGGGCTTCCCTGGTGGCACAGTGGTTGAGAGTCCGCCTGCCAATGCAAGGGACGCAGGTTCGTGCCCCAGTCCGGGAGGATCCCACATGCCGCGGAGCAGCTGGGCCTGTGGGCCATGGCCGCTGAGCCTGTGCATCTGGAGCCTGTGCTCTGCAGCGGGAGAGGCCACAACAGTGAGAGGCCCGTGTACCGCAAAAAAAAAAAAAAAAAAAAAAAGAATAGCCAAAGCAATCTTGAGAAAGAAAAACGGAGCTGGAGGAATCAGGCTCCCTGACTTCTGACTATACTACAAAGCTACAGTAATCAAGACAGTATGGTACTGGCACAGAAACAGAAATATAGATCAATGGAACAGGATAGAAAGCCCAGAGATAGACCCACACACATATAGTCACCTTATCTTTGATAAAGGAGGCATGAATCTACAGTGGAGAAAAGATAGCCTCTTCAATAAGTGGTGCTGGGAAAACTGGACAGCTACATGTAAAAGAATGAAATTAGAACAGTCCCTAACACCATACACAAAAATAAACTCAAAATGAATTAAAGACCTAAATGTAAGGCCAGACACCATCAAACTCTTAGAGGAAAACATAGGCAGAACACTCTATGACATAAATCACAGCAAGATCCTTTTTGACCCACCTTCCAGAGAAATGGAAATAAAAACAAAAATAAACAAATGGGACCTAATGAAACTTAAAAGCTTTTGCACAGCAAACGAAACCATAAACAAGACGAAAAGCCAACACTCAGAATGGGAGAAAATATTTGCAAATGAAGCAACTGACAAAGGATTAATCTCCAAAATTTACAAGCAGCTCATGCAGCTCAATATTAAAAAAGCAAAACCCAATCCAAAAATGGGCAGAAGACCTAAATACACATTTCTCCAAAGAAGATATACAGATTGCCAACAGACACATGAAAAAATGCTCAACATCATTAATCATTAGAGAAATGCAAATGAAAACTACAATGAGATATCATCTCACACTGGTCAGAATAGCCATCATCAAAAAATCTACAAACAATAAAGTGAGAGAGTGGCATGGACATATACACACTACCAAACACACTACACACTACCACAAAGTGAGAGAGTGGCATGGACATATATACACTACCAAACGTAAAATAGATAGCTAGTGGTAAGCAGCCGCATAGCACAGGGAGATCAGCTCGGTGCTTTGTGACCAGCTAGAGGGGTGGGATAGGGAGGGTGGGAGGGAGGGAGATGCAAGAGGGAAGAGATATGGGGACATATGTATATGTATAACTGATTCACTTTGTTATAAAGCAGAAACTAACACACCATTGTAAAGCAATAAAGGTGTTAAAAATAAATAAATAAAAACTCATGTAACTCAATTAAACAGAAGCAAAGGACTTGAATAGACATTTCACCAAAGAAGATATAGAAATGGCCAATAAGCCCATAAAAAAGATGTTCAACAGCATTAGTCATTAAGGAAATGCAAATGAAAACCATTCTGAGATATCATTTCACACCCACTAGGATGCATAAAATCAAAAAGTCAGATATTAATAAGGGTTGTTCAGAATGCAGGGAAATCAAATCCCTCACACACAGGACACAAATATCTACCCATTCAATTACATTGACTATCTGCATAATATTCTATTACAGGATGGTTCAAAATTTAGTTTTACCAGTTTCCTATCAGGACATTTAGGTTTTTGGGTTTTTTTGCATACGCAGGCCTCTCACTGTTGTGGCCTCTCCCATTGCGGAGCACAGGCTCCTGACGCGCAGGCTCATTGGCCATGGCTCACGGGCCCAGCCGCTCTGCGGCATGTGGGATCCTCTCGGACCGGGGCACGAACCTGTGTCCGCTGCATCGGCAGGCGGACTCTCAACCACTGCGCCACCAGAGAAGCCCTGCATTTAGGTTTTTATATGACTACTTATTCTCTTATTTTCCTTTTTGTTTTAATCTTTTTATTACACAGATTTATTTTTACATAATTTATATATAAGGTTCACCCACTGAAAGCGTACCATTCAATAATTCTTAGCATTTATACAGAGTTGTGGAACCAGATTATTAGATGAATAATCTAATTTTAGAGTGTTTCCATCACCCTAAAAAGAAACTTTGTACCCATTAGAAGTCATTTTTTATCTCTCTGTGTCCCCACCCCCCTTTGTTTTTCTCCCCTTAGTTCTAGGTCACCACTAAGCTACCATCTTTCTATAGATTTGCCTGTTCTGGAAATTTCATATAAATTGAGTCATATAATATGTGGTCTTTTGTGACTGGCTTTATACACGTGTGGTTTCAAGGGTCATCTATATTACAGCATGTATCAGTACTTCATTCCTTCTTGTGACTAAGTACTATTGCATTGTACGGATATACCACATTTGGTTTTCCGTTTATCTGTCAATGGATATCTGTCAATGGATATATGGTTTGCTTCCAGTTTGGGGTTAGTGTGAATTATGCTGCAACAAACGTGTGAACAAGTTTTTGTGTGGACAAGTTTTCATCTTTCATGGGTAATATATCTAGGAGTGGAAATGCTGGGTCATACAGTAACTATTTTCTTTATAAACTCTACTTATTTTGTCTTGTTTCTTCTCCAAAACACATCTTTTTCAAAATATTCCTCCTCTGACATATACAAATGGTATGCAGATAAGGAAATACAAAGACCGAAAAAATCCTCAATCTCGTAATAAAAATGCAAATTTAAAATACAGGACTCGGGATTCCCTGGTGGCACAGTGGTTAAAGAATCCGCCTGCTGGGCTTCCCTGGTGGCGCAGTGGTTGGGAGTCCGCCTGCTGATGCAGGGGACACGGGTTCGTGCCCTGGTCCGGGAGGATCCCGCGTGCCGCGGAGCGGCTGGGCCCGTGAGCCATGGCCGCTGAGCCTGCGCGTCCGGAGCCTGTGCTCCGCAGTGGGAGAGGCCACAGCAGTGAGGGGCTCGCGTACCGCAAAAAAAAAAAAAAAAAAAAAAGAATCCGCCTGCTAATGCAGGGGACAAGGGTTCGAGCCTTGGTCCAGGAAGATCCCACATGCCACGGAGCAACTAAGCCCATGCACCACAACTACTGAGCCTGTGCTCTAGAGCCCGTGCGACACAACTACTGAGCCCACAAGCCGCAACTACTGAAGCCCGCACGCCTAGAGCCTGTGCTCCCAACAAGAGAAGCCACCGCAATGAGGAGCCCGTGCACCGCAAAGAAGACCCAACGCAGCTAAAAATAAATAAATAAATAAAATAATAAATTTAAAAAAATAGAATAAAATACAGGACTCCTTTCTCACTTCAGGTTGATAAAGATGAGACGTTTCATAATAAAACGTTTTAGTAAAAGTGTATAAAAACTGGTACCCTGGGCTTCCCTGGTGGCGCAGTGGTTGAGAGTCCGCCTGCCGAGGCTGGGGACGCGGGCTCGTGCCCCGGTCCGGGAAGATCCCACATGCCACGGGGCGGCTCGGCCCGTGAGCCATGGCCGCTGCGCCTGCGCGTCCGGAGCCTATGCTCCGCAACGCGAGAGGCCACAGCGGTGAGAGGCCCGCGTACCACAAAAAAATAAAACAAAACAAAAACTGGTACCCTTAAACCTTATTGGGTATTTAACTTTAGTCCAGTTCTGGAGCATATAGTCAAGAGACAGGGTGCCGGTTCCAGTTTTGACGATTCAATTTTTTAAAAGTGAGATTTGAATTTAATCTCTGAAACCTATGCCAACTCAGATGATTTAGTCATATCAATTAAGTCACAAAGCTTAGAGCAATCCAGAAAGGGTAGTTAAATTCTCTTCAGAATAAGAAAGGCGGGAAATACCTGCCTTTGAAGGTCCGCACTTCGCCAAGCGTGTCCTGCGTCTTAGCCGGAAATGGCTTCAGCCGCATGGAATCTAGCGGGCTGCTGGTGCCGCCCGAGCCTGCGCAGCGAAGGCTCGCGGGAGACCTGGCGCGGCCGAGGCCCCGCCTCCTGCAGCGTCCGCGGTTTGGTCCAGAGCCCGCCCAGCCTCCTGTGACTGCGGGGCGGAGGAGGGGGCGGGCGCAAGCAAAGGCCCTAGGCCAGCCCTGGAGCTGGAGCGGTGGGAGCGGAGGGAGGTGGACGACCGGCGGGATCCGCGGCTTCAGCGGTGCCGCCGCCACCGTGGCCCGCCCGGATCACGGACAGATGTTACTAGATTCGTTGGTGCCACCCTGGGACTTGACATCCAAGAGGGCGCGCGGTGAAGACCTAGAACGTAGAGCCAGAGCGGGCCGGCTCAGGCCTCACCTGGACCTCGATCCAGACATCGTCCTGCAGCTCAGAGGCCTCAGGCGCAGAGGGGCTCCCTCTGCATCTCCCCCTGTCTCACTTGCTGGGTCCTGGGCAGGGGCCTCCAGCGCAAGCTCAGCTGGAGCCAGCCAGTTGGAACCTTGGCCAAATTTCTGAAGCAGACACTTTTGGGACCCCACACCTCCCCACCTCCTAAAACGGCACTTTGCAACTTGAATTGTATCTGAAGTTCAGAAGGCTCTGGGAGTTGTGGAAGAAGGAGACGCTGTCAATCAAGGACCCCTTCAGCCAGCCATCTAACAATTGTGCCAGTTATCGATTTACTGCCTCAGCTCCAAATTCGTCCTTCAAGACCTGTCTCGTGGGCCTTCCCCGGTGGCTCAGTGGTTAAGAATCAGTCTGCCAAAGTAGGAGACACGGGTTCGAGCCCTGGTCCGCGAAGATCCCACATGCGGTAGAGCAACTAAGCCCGTTCACCACAACTATTGAAGCCCGCAGGCCTAGAGCCCGTGCTCCGCAACAAGAGAAGCCACCGCGATGAGAAGCCCGCGCACCGCAACAAAGAGTAGCCCCTGATCTCAGTAAATAGAGAAAGCCCGTGTGCAGCAACAGAGACCCAATACAGCCAAAAAAGAAGACCTGTCTTGTGGTAATGCATGGAATTCCATTTATTTACTTACTTATTTCTTCATTCATTCATGCTGCGCTGGGTCTCCGTTGATGCGCACAGGATTCCTCTAGTTGCGGCGAGCGGGGGCTACTCTTCGCTGTGGTGCGTGGGGCTTCTCATCACGGTGGCTTCTCTTGTTGCGGAGCACGGGCTCTAGGCGCACGGGCTTCAGTGGTTGCGGCGCGTGGGCTCAGTAGTTGTGGTGCAGGGGCCTAGTTGCTCCGTGGCATGGCACGTGGGATCTTCCAGGACCAGGGATAGAACTCATGTTCCCTGCACTGGCAGGCAGATTCTTAAACCACTGCACCACCAGGGAAGTCCCTGGAATTCCCTTTAGATCATCTCTTAGCGCGTTGAGTGCAATCAAGTTTTCTCAGTAGATGGTGCTAGAAGGATATTGTAGAGGGAAGTGGGCTTCTGCTGGTTCCAGCGGCTACACCACAGATCAGCAGGGTGGATGAGCGAACATTTGGTGGTGTCCTGCCCCAGCCAAGCACGAAGAATGCAAGCACCCTCAGCCACCTCATGGCCCCGGCCCACGTCTGGCAGTCGCTATTCACCCCAGGCCCCAGGCCTCTCACCTATTGGAGAGTTGTCGACTGCTTGCCTGAGGAATGCACACCAGCTCTGGCCTGTGTAATCTAGCAAACTCCTCTGTTAGCCAGTAGACTGCTACTATGCCTTTTCCAGTGAGATCTGAACCTCAGCTTTGGGGAGGTGGCCTCCCAAAGTTGTCCTTCCTTGGATACTCTCCCTCAGCCCTGGGATACCATATTGAGTTCTCTTCCATCATTTTTAACTTGTTCTTATCG
This sequence comes from Stenella coeruleoalba, assembly GCF_951394435.1. Taxonomy (NCBI): domain Eukaryota; kingdom Metazoa; phylum Chordata; class Mammalia; order Artiodactyla; family Delphinidae; genus Stenella; species Stenella coeruleoalba. The sequence continues at coordinate 95,084,398 of NC_137157.1, forward strand.
TAGCCTGATTTTTTTTTTTTTTTTTTTTTTTTAGTTAAACTTTCCCTGTTTAAGTCAATGTGTGGTTTTGGTCTTCTTCTTTATGTTTTTAGTTGTAGAAGTTTTGGTATTCTGATAGGAGCCAGACTGATATACTTAATAAAAATCAATTATATGTCAGGCAGTGTTCTAGGCATAACAAGACAAGGTACTTGCTTTTATGGAGCTTATCCTCTGCAGAGATTAACTAAACCCTAATCCACAAAGTAGACTCAGCCATACAAAATTCTGAGGCAGAATATTCCAAGCACGAGAGGATACATGTCAAGAACCTGAGTGATCATGAACTTGATGTACATGAGAACTAGAAAGACCAGTGGGGCTAAACTTCAGTGAGCAAAGAAAGTAACAAGAGCAAATCCTTTGAAGCAGCAAACCCTTTAGGCAAGGAAAGCAGAATTTAGTGTCAGGACAGTTATGAGAATGAATGCAAGCAGATACAAAAAGCTACACCAGGGTCATAAGAGTAAACTAGGCCATATGGTCACCCAGTTTATAGGCCACAGCAAAGAAGTCTGGGTACTATTTTTTTTTTTGCTTTTTTGTTACTCAAAAATCTCCATTTTTATTTCATTTATTTACTTATTTTTATTTTTTTGCCGCACCGTGTGGCTGGTGGGATCTCAGTTCCCCAACCAGGAATCAAACCCAGGCCTCTGCAATGAAAGCGCCAAATCCTAACAGCTAGACCACCGGGGAATTCCACCCCCAACAACAAAAAAAATCTCCATTTTAAAATTTAGCTCTCTGACTCTGTTCTTTTGCCTTCAACACTCTTGATTTCCTGCCCAATAAGGAAAGCATGCTTGATCCTGTCATGGACACATTTACCTCCCATGGACCCACCACAGGTCCTGCTGACATGCTAATTTATCTATCTATCTATTTATTTATTTATTTATGGCTGCATTGGGTCTTTGTTGCTAAGCAGGGGCTTTCTCTAGTTGTGGCGAGCGGGGGCTACTCCTTGTAGTGGTGCGCGGGCTTCTCATTGCAGTGGCCTCTCCCGTTGCACAGCACAGGCTCTAGGCACGCAGCCTTCAGTAGTTGTGGCACACGGGCTTAGCTGCTCCGCGGCATGCGGGATCTTCCCAGACCAGGGCTCGAACCCCTGTCCCCTGCACTGGCAAGCGGATTCCCAACCACTGCACCCCAAGGGAAGCCCCTGACATGCTTTCTCATTTTAGACAACCTTATAAAAAGTTTAGGTCTCACAGCACGAGCCCCTCAAAGTCAGCCTGGGCACACACTATATGTAGGTTTTGGGGTTCCAGATGGCCTAGTTTTGTTAGAGGCTGTTGTAGGACAGTCTAGGACGTACCTCAAACGCTGGGCCATTCTGCATGCTTCTAGATACCATCCCCTGGACACTATTTTAAGTGGAACTGGAAGGCTTTGGGCAGCGAGTGACATGATCTGATTTTAAAAGATCACTCTGATCATGTGAAGAATGAATTATAAGGAAGCAAAGGTGGAAAAAGGGAGCCAAGGCAACCACAATTTTGGGGAATACGGTGCACTCACTGGGGCTCTTTCAGGATAGCCAGGGTGTTTCATCCTTTCATCCCCTCTAACACACAGAGTACCACAGTGTAAGGACTATGTTGGGGGTAAAGAAGCCTTTATGGAGCTCCTGCCTGGGCTAGTAGAAATATCTGTAGTAAATGAATGGAAACTAGGGAAGGGAGTGTCAGAACTACATGAAAGGAAAGCATGGAGGTGTGGAGTGCCTGTAGTGGGTATGAGGCGTTATTTTCTGTTTTCTAATTATTTATTTATAACTAATTTTATTTTTATTTTTTATAACTCATAGCACTCTTATTTACAAAACAGAAACAGACTCACAGACTTCGAAAACAAATTTATGGTTACCAAAAGGGAAAGGTGGCGGGGAGGGGGACAAATGATGAGCTTGGGATGAACATACACACACTACTGTATATAAAATAGATAATCAACAAGGACCTACCGTTGAGCACAGGGAGCTCTACTCAATATTCTGCGATAACCTATATGGCAAAATAATCTGAAAAAGAATGGGGATATATATATATAGAGAGAGAATACATATGTATAACTGAATCACTTTACTGTACACCTGAAACTAACACAACATTGTTAATCAACAATACTCCAATATAAAATAAAAATTAAACAAAAAAAGAAAGAAATGGTGAATCGAAACGAAAGGTAGCAGGAACCTTGCCCCTGGAGGGGTTGTTAAGCCAGGGGACTGTTTTTCCTGTAGTCGACTGGAAGCTATTGAAGAATTTTTAAGCAGGACAGTGATTTAAATGTATATGTATATGTCATATGGATGCCCTGACATCAGTGTAGGATGAATTTTAGAGATTGAAGACTGGAGGAGAAAGGAAATAGGTAGGAGCATAAGAGAAAAATCAGAAGAATTCTCATTGGGGAAAGCAAGCAACATAATTTATTAAGTATGCAAGGCAATGCGCTAGGGCTTTTCCATTTCATCTGCATAATAAACAAGTATTGCTATTTTCATTTGTACGAGACTCTCGTAGAAGAAAATTACTTAAGGTTACAACAGGTACTGGGTGGCCACATTGGGATTAAAGCTGATTTTGTTGTCACAGGAAGGACCGAAACAAAACAAAAAAGCCAAGCCTGTGATGTTATATATACATTCAGAATTTTTATTTCAAAACAAAGAACCATAGTAACAATAATAGAAAATCCGTTTGGAAATTATTCACAATCTGGTCACTGAGAAATGGGAAGACCTCCACACTGCATGACTGCCGAGCCACTGGTTCTGAGGAGCCAGAGTGGAGGTGCAGTTAGAGGAAACTCAGCCGTTCCAGCAGAGCCCCACCCCACGGCTCTGTGAGTTTTTATCCAAAGGCTCAAGGACCAGAGGGAATGGTGAGAACTTAGAACCAAAATCCTGGCAACAGGCAAGGGTTTGGCTAAGGGGCCTGAAATATGTAAGCACCAAAGAGGGAGAGGGAGATCAAGCAACATATGAAAAAGGGAAGAAGGGCCCAATCTCCATTTCTAAAAATACTGGGTAACTGGATGGGCGTGGAGGTGTCCATGGCCTCTGGCAAGTGTAGACCCCTCCATCTCACCTAACTCTCTGAACCGCCCCGAATTTAGAAGCTTCAGTTTGTTTCTTACTGCCTTCAAGGAATGCCTCCCTCTCCCCTGTGACTCCCCTCCAGCACCCCCCAGAGGCACCGAGTCCCGGAGCATGGAGTGAGTCCTCCACTCTCAGTCTCAAAATTTAGGGAGTTCTCCCCTTCCTCTCCAAAAAGGAAAGGCAGCCAGGTAAGACTGAACTCTAAAGTTTGAAAGAAAACCATAGATTCAAATTCTACCCAGCAGAGGCAGTGCTATCGACATTCTATCCAAAAGGGGGCCTTAGGAACATAGAGGAAACAAGTTACCCATAAACTACTTCCACCCAGAGCGAGGTGACAGTGCACATACACTCACGCTCAAGTGTGGGCTCCACTGCACATCCACGCATACTGTCAAGTGTGGTCTGTGGGAAGGTTCAAGTCCCTGGAAGGACACTTGACATAATACTATGGTAACATGGTAACAAGGGTAACTTGACATGGTAACAGACATAAATGAGCATGAGATGACCCTAATGTAACAACATACTTCAACTGGATAATAATCTTTCTGGAAAAATCCTCTCCCAGAGCTGAGGTTACAAATTCCAAGGTAGCTATGCACATCTCTGAATTCTTTTAAAGCTATGGCTTAAAACAAAATAAAAATCAACATCTAAAATCTTCTAAAGAACAAACTGAAGAAATAACAAACCTCTACCAAGAACCAATATTTTGGCTTGTTCATTTGGAAGGCTCTCCCACCAGATGATAGGAGTATTAAAAAAAAAAAAAAAGTGAGTTCACTACAAAGAAGCCGTTTGGTCCAGTGAGGGGAGAGAGGATTTCTAGAAATAACCATCCCTTCTCTGGACTCCATCCAAAATTAGAACCCATCAACTACCATTAACTACAATGCCCATCTTAGTGATAATCCTAGATTTCAAGTAATACTACATATAATCTTAAACAAAGGAAAAAGTTCCAAAGGAACTAATAGCTTCTTCATACAGGCACATGACTTTTCTGAGATTTGAGTTTTCACCTGAAGGACAGAAATTGTTAAGAGGCAACGTGCAAACCTCACGCACCACGTCATACACCCTCCAACAATGCATCACATTTCTCCCTGAATTTGTCCCTTCTTATTGCACCCTAACCTCTTCGGTATTAAATCTTCCACCCCATAACCTCTTTTTTTTTTTTCCCCCATAACCTCTTTAAGCACCTCCCTCTAACCTCAATTTCCTCATGCTTTTATTATTTGGTAAAATTACTTTATACTTACAAAAATAAATATTTATGCAATAAAACCAGAAGATCAAATAAATAAAACTCAAGTTAGTTTGCTCTGCAGAGCCGTATGGAAGTGAGGAAGACGGTCTTATGGAATCCCTCTCTGCCCTCCACATTCTTACGTGTATCTGCTTCCTGGTAAGTCGAGGTCGGAGGAACTGCAGCCTCATGCCCACTCCCCTAGATGCCCTCGAGAGGCAATAGTAGAGCCTAAGGGAGCAGGAGCTGGCAGAGTTGTCATATGCCAAGCAGCCAATCCCTCCTGAAATGAAGGCAGGTTCCCTTGGTCTCTCCTGAACAGAAGAGATTGTCCAAGAAATGAAAATTTTAAAAGCCTTTGAAGATAACAACTAACCCCAGCATTGGGATCCTCTGAGCGCCCAAGGGTGTGTGGGATGAGAAAAGAATTTGAGTAGCAGCATTCAGAAACGGTCCTGGGTTACAACCTGATGAGGTCTCTCCCCTGCTTAGGGAGAGGTTGCTTTTTCATGACAGGAGGGAGGTGGGAAGGAGGCACTGCTTAGACGTTGGTGTCCTTCGTGGGCTGGATGCTGTTCATCTCCACGATGGGACCTTTCTCACCTCGGTTACCCGCCGGCACCGGCCCTTCAAAGGCTCGTGTAATTTCCTCAAAAGTCCTGCCACGAGTCTCAGGGACTTTGAAGAAGGTGAAGACCCAGAAGATGACAAGGAAACCCGTGAAGATAATGAAAACGTAGGCTCCTAAATAGAACTAGGGAAAGGCCACAAAACAAGGAGAGTCGGTGTCAAAATCTGGTTGCTGATAAACTCCAGTTTCCCTCGCAATCGTTATTTCCAATGGGCCTGAAGCCATAACCCTTCTAAGACTTCATGAAGACAGTAAGGTTTCTTCAGAGACTTGTTTATGATTTCATTGGTAGCTTACTATATTTCTCTGCAATTTTTTGTCATTCCTTTTCCGAGTCATTGAAGTTAGCCGTTTCCAAATACCTATTGAGTTATTTTAGGCCTTCTGATTATGAGTTTTAAGATCTGGGTTTCTGAAAGACTCATGGGAACTGGGAATGCCTTCTAGATGTCCACGGCTGGTTCCTTTACTTAACAAATCAGCTCTAGGCCATCTTATAATAGGACCCACCTCATCATCAACATCATAAAGCCATTAAGGCTAAGCCAGATGATGGATTTTAAATACTGGTTTGGAATCCTAAGGCTTATTATTACCATTCTGTTTCTAGGCAGAACTATGTATTTGCTGGTCTCGAGATGGGCTGGGTGAGTTTTAGGTTACTTACTGCAGCTGAGGGGAAGAGCAGTCCAACCAAGAAGTTGGAGGTCCAGTTGGAACAGCCAGCCACTGCCATGGCAGCCGGGCGGGGTCCCTGGCTGAAGAGTTCAGCCACAATAAACCAGGGGATGGGGCCTGGGCCAATTTCAAAGAAGGCCACGAAGAGTAAGATGGCCCCAATACAGATAAAGCTCATCCAACCGTAATTATCCTACGAGAAGGGAACAAAGGAAAGTTAGTATCAGAGAAAGCAGGCCCCAGGCAGCATCCAGCTCCCCAGAGATGAGCACTGACTGATAATGAAAAGTTCCTTCCGTCCCGCGGTATAAAGGAGTTACTGGACCTAGAAGCCTTAGGTCCTTGTTTCTTTCTTCTTTTTTTGTTTTGGCCTCACCATACGGCATGGGGTATCTTAGTTCCCCCACCAGGGATTGAACCCGTGCCCCCTGCACTGAGAGTGCAGAGTCTTAACCACTGGACCGCCAGGGAAGTCCTAGAAGCCTCGGGTCTTTGAAACCTAGCAGTGTGATCACAAGTGTCATTCTGCACTGAGACCATCTTATGAGCTGTAAAAGGGGAATAATGACCTCAAGGTTTCTTTAAGAATTAGATGAGATAATGTATTTTACAAACTATATGTTATATAGATATAGGGATTATAGCAATTTAATCATCTATCTCTGCTAAGCCACTTGTCTTAAAACTTTGGGCATGTTGCCTCTCCCAAATGTCATTTGATCTCCAAACCTCAACTACCCACCCCCTCACCTTTCCGCACCACCCCCTTCCCACCCCCTTCCTTCGCAAAGAAGACTCACCTTTAATAACAAAGAAATCGTCATGAGGACAGAACAAAAAGCCATCCCTCCGAGGCCTATCAGGTGTAGCGTCCTCCTCCCTGCCTTTTCTACCAGGAACACCTAAAAGAATAAAAAAGAAATATCTGCATTCCCTTTCATGAAAACAACTATATGAGCTCTGGAACCTGCCTGACGAACAGCAGGCTACCTGCTATAGTTACACTTGCTCTCTTCCAGCGTCAAGTTAAAAGCACCCTACAGAATCCCCTCTATACTTCCTCTTGCCCATCCATTCCCTATGTGTTTGAAGAGTGAAGACTGTCTTACCCATTACCCATTCAATAGCCCTTTTCCCCCAAAAGGAATTAAAGGAGAAAAAGTTTAACTAAATGACGGAAGGGGGGTGTGGAAGGACATGCAACCCATCCTTGAACGTGTGTAGCAAGAATTCTTCTCCCACCTCAACAATGATCAAAACATCCAACTTACAGAAACCACAGTGAAGATGGTATTAACCACGCCTGCACCAATAGTGGCGTAGATCGGCTCCTTGACACCTGCATCTTGGAAGATTCCTGTCGAGTAATAGAACACCTAACAGGGAACAAAAGATGCAACTGTGAAATACAATTGTGCATAGCAGTTACATGGAACCCTCCAAAAAATCAACTCAGAAAAGTCCCAGAAGTTAAGGAGTACTTCCCAGGGATTTTGTTCAATCACGGTATCTTTTCCGCAAACAATGATCTTCTGTTATCTTATCTCTATTCTCTTCTTCAGTCGTCTTCAATTCTAGCTACTTATTTCCACTTTTTTTTCCTTCTAACTATGCTTCTTCTTACTGCTCCATTTAGCCTCTTCCTTAAGTTTACTTTAGTAACTTACATATAAAGGCTTAAGTCCCTTTAAGTTTTTCAATTACACTTTTCCAATAGACTTACTCCAACTCCCACCCCGACCAACAATGACAGGCATTGATGTCTCCACTTGATAGTGAAGAAACTGAAGAGTAACCTCAGCCTGATCGTGATTTAGAAGCAGAACTTGGGCTGGAATTCCAGGGACTAGGTCTTTGCAAGTGTTTTACAAACTAACACCAGCTATTATTTTAATTGAATAGACACTATTAAATAAACTACAATTTAATGTATACTATTTTTATTATTTGCTCAACACTGTGCTAATACGTAGGGCTGCTGCAACTACCACAGCTAAAGAGATGTCAAAACACTGGCCTCAGACCTCAAGATAACAAGGGAACAGGATCTAGATGGCTCAGTCCCTCAGGTTTGGTTTAGGGGTTTATGATTTCACCCAGAGTACCTGCCCTCGTAGCAGCCAGTATTCATCAGACTTTTTGATGAACATATGCTTCGACAATGGGAGTGACCGTCTCCAGAAACAAGTCTTCAAATCCCTACAACCTAAGATAGAAACTATGTATATTTTCCAAAATAAGATTCAGGCTGAGCTCTTGGAAACTGAGATATGGGGTGTCATCCTCATTGAAAACTGCTGCTCTAGGAGAGAAGCATGGAATTAAAAAAAAAAAAAAAATCGAAGAATATTTAATAATATAAAGCTTGTGAGGAAAGACGTTTGAACAGTTAAAACCAGAGATGAACAGCTATGCCAATTCTCTTCCTTATATAAAAGCTCACATGTCAAAAACCTAACACGTTATATGCTCATCTCAAGCAAACTTCTTACAGTAAAATCTTGCTGCCTGGCGCCATGGAGCTAGGCCACATCATCTTACCTGAAGGCAGTTTACTCTGCTGGGTAAACACTATCCAGCCTCTTACCCCCTCTGCCTTTAAGGGAAATTAGAAAACATCCTTTGTTCAAAGGTAGGTTGGAAAACTGACTTTCACACACCATTTCCTGAAAGGGCGGAGATAGGGGCTGGGCGATGGGTAGGTCCTACCAGCAGAGCACTCATCTATCATTTGTAACTTTCCCGGGGTGGTCTTTTTCTGATCCTGTTTTGCAGGGCTTCGACTCGGGGGAGGCAAGCAGGCGCCTGGGGTATAGAATTGAAGAAGGCGGTCCTTCTCAGGACACGTCTTGTATCTGGACACCTCACTCTAGTCCCAGCCTCGCTGTTCTGGAAAGTCTTGAGAGTATATTTGAATTACAGTGGTTTTTCAAATGTGGAAATTGGAGATTGATATCCATCAAAACCACCTGAGAGGCTTTTTCAAACTATCTTTCCTCCCAAGGTCTGATATGACAGCCTCTGAGTCCTCAGGAGATGCACTGCGATTTCAAACACAAGTATCCTTGTGGTGCGTTAGGCAGAAAAGGCTAAGGACAAACTTTGTATTTTGAGTTATCATGTGTTTTGCAAAACGCTTTGTCACAAAACGATTTGGTCACACTGATCACATTACGATGGGAAACCCTCAGGGCGTGAACCAGTACTTAGAAGGGGGACAGGGGTGGGTGTTCTTCATATCCAAATATTTTATCTGCAGAAGGACAGGTGTAGGAATACCCTCTCTGCCCACAACCAAAACTCAAGAGCAGAAGCTGATTTTTGCATAGAACACAATGGCTACCTGCCCACTGCTAGCTTGCATTTTGCCTCACACTTAACTACCATAGTCACTATTCTAAGTTGTAAAAAATATAGAGAATGATAAGCCCAGCTCACTCTGAGGTTGCCTGTGTGCCCACACACCTCCTAATTGCTCCCCAGGGCTTTACACTGATTTTAAATTGTACAGTCCTGGGAAAAAACCCAAGGTATAGCAACTCTCAGATCTGCTTTGATTATATGGCTTACGTTATCACCGATAACATCATGTAATAAGACAGATCAGAGTTAAAGAGGACTGAAAATTTTTAAAATGAGTGGTCAAAGAAAGAGGATTAATAAAAATTGACAAATTGTGATACTCTGTATATTAAAAACAAAATCTGGAAGAGGACAAACGTTAACTATAAGTTCCAAGGCTAAGGGTGACAAACTTTTAGTTGATTCTCTCATCTTTCCACATGGAAAACATGTACTATAGATAATTTTAAGAAATAGGAATTCCCTGGCAGTCCAGTGGTTAGGGCTCCATGCTTCCACTACAAGGGGCATGGGTTTGATCCCTGGTTGGGGAACTAAGATCCAACCAAAAAAATTTAAAAATAAACAAAAATGAAAAAATTAAAAAAAAAAACGAAATGGAAACCTGGGTAAAGAGCATGTTTTGAGAGGCTGCTCTGTGGCAAGCATTGTGAGGGACCCCTGGATATAAAAGAAGGTGAGCAACCAATGCTATTCACCTCTGGTCAGGTGTTTTAAGTGGAATATTGTAGGACACGTTTGACAGACAAGTGGGCACTCACAGCGTTGATCCCCGAGAGCTGCTGAGAGAGCTGGAGCATGATGGAGATGAGGATGGGCTGTCGGTAGCTGGGGGCTCGGAAGAGTTCCACCACAGTGACTTTTTTTTCCTGTGCCATCCTTATACTCTCATCTTTCATCTCCTGGATGTCCTGAGCCACATCCTGGGTGCCCCACAATCGCTGGAGAACTGGTGAAAAGCATGAAGAGGAAAGGTTAATGGTGAGGCGCTGTCCCGAATTCTTTTTCCCCATGAGACGGATGGGAAGAAGCCGCCCAGATGAGCCCTGCATCTGGCGGCTCAACCAGCATCTGGCTTTAACTCGCCTTCTCACCCCATCCTTCAGGGGCTGCAAGTTTCTGACTTAAGCATAATCAGACAGGGAAAGATGACGAAAACCAGATCCAATGTCCTCATCCTAAAACAAACCACAAGCCTAAGGTTCCTACAGTGAAGGCGTGAAGGGTACTCACTCTCCTTAGCGCTCTCCTCTTCCTTTCTGTTAATGAGCAAGAATCTAGGACTTTCAGGGCAAAATGGAAGGGCAGCACATTGGAGGATGGCTGGGATGATGGTGAAGCCCAAGAGCAGCGGCCAGAGCTCTTTAGTCCCCAAGATGTTTTTTAGACCAAAGATCTAGAAACCAGACAAAGACAATACTATAAATTCCATACTGTACAGGCTACAAGTTGATTTTAAAAAAATGTTCAGAAGATCATCTGTTCTTTCATCACGGGAAAAGATAGTCTCTTCTACTTTTTCTACCCTGCCTGCTTCCTTAGCTGTCTGTGAACTATAGTAATACTAATTAATGTCTGAAACATATATAGTTGAATGTGTGCCAGACGTTCTTTTTTTCAATTGAAGTATAGTTGATTTACAATGTTGTGTTAATTACCGCTGTACAGCACAGTGATTCGGTTATGCATATATATATATATATATATTTAAAGAAATATATATTCTTTTCCATTATGGTTTATCATAGGATATTGAAGACAGTTCTCTGTGCCAGACATTCTCTTGACTGTCTTCTCTATGTAAATTCATTTAATGAGTTGTGAAACTAACACTCAGTAAGTTCTAGAGTACCTGGGCCACCAGAATCCCAATAACGATGCCCAGCTGGTTGAGAGTGCCAAAGGCCCCCCGCAGGGCCGTGGGAGATATCTCTCCAATGTACATGGGCACGAATCCTGTGCAGAGTCCACAGAAGAGGCCAATAACCAGTCGGCCCAGGATCAGCATTTCAAATGACTCCGCTATTTTGCAGAACCCCATAAGGCAGCCACCAGCAATGGCCAACAGGTTGACAATAAGCATTGAATTGCGCCTGAAAGATTAAACAAAAACAAGTGAAGTTAGCAAAACAGACCTGATCCCCCCCTTCTTTCCTAATCATTCTACTCTTCTCCAGGCTCACATATCTTTTGGTCTAATTTTTCCACTTTCTAGTATCAGAACATATCTGGTTGGGATAATCAAGATCAATGGTTCTTACACCTCAGTATGCATAACACTCACCTAAAGAATTTGTTTAAGATTCTCCCCTCTACGTCCTAGCTGTAGGCTAGAATTTTAGCAAGCACTTTAAGGCCAGTTGTTCTCAAAGTGGTCCACAAACTAACAGCATCAGCTAGAAATTTGCTAGAAATTAAAATTATCCCACCCTACCCCAGAGTAATTATTAGGCCTGAATCTGGGTTGGAGCCCAGCAATCTGTGGGACTAGTTTTCCCTTGATGGGAATTTGAGGTTCTCTCATTCAAATGCATCTTCACCTCCCTGCTCTAAGCCTCAATTCTTGTCCTCAATGCAACCAGTATAGACCCCTTCCTTGCCCAGCTTCTGATCAAGACCTGCCAAACTGGGACTTCCCTGGTGGCGCAGTGGTTAAGAATCCGCCTGCCAATGCAGGGAGCACAGGTTCAAGCCCTGGTCTGGGAGGATTCCACATGCCACGGAGCAGCTAAGCCCGTGCACCACAACTACTGAAGCCCGCACGCCACAGCTACTGAAGCCCACGCACCTAGAGCCTGAGCTCCGCAACAAAAGAAGCCACGGCAGTGAGAAGCGCGCGCACAGCAACGAAGAGTAGCCCTCGCTCACCACAACTAGAGGAAGCCTGCGTGCAGCAACCAAAACCCAACTCAGCCAAAAAAAAAAAAAAAGAAGTATTAATACCTGCCAAACCGGTTGACAAAGAGTCCAACAGAAAAGGAGCCAACCATACCACCAACGGAGAAGATGGCCACAGACAAGGACCACAGGGACGTGAGTACCACCTCAGAGGGAGGGTTTTTGAACCTCTCTTGCAAAGTGTAATTGAGATAGTCCTTTATGATCTGCAAATTAAAATGGTTGGTGGGAGAAGAGACGGTTACAACTGGAAGAGAAAAGAAACAAACATTGGGGATCTTCCCCTCCCTACGAGAACAGCATTACAGTTACTTTCTAGGTAGCAGATCAAGGGAATAAATAGATGGCAATGGATGAGACAGGTAACACTGGAGTTAATGTTACCGGCTCTGAAAAGAATAATTTTTTATTTGTCCTGAAAATTCCAGTAGGTAGTAGTACTGATGTACTCTTGTTTGGTGACTATCCCAGCCACCCTCCCACCCTGAGACTTTGTAACTAACCCCTAAGAGATAATAAAGGAAGTGTGTCACCGTAGGGTGAGAGGAAGAATGGGTACAGTCCAGGGTACAGGGAGCCCCTGAGCCTTTTGCCTTGATCAATGATTCAAATAGACCCCCACCAATATCATTCCCCCTCTAGGTCTTGGCCAAGCTACCTACCAAGTGTGTCTAAACTTGTTAATTCTGGAAACACTACCTAAAGGAATAATTATCCTATTCCAAACTCTAGCTGCCTGGCACTCACCTCCTCAGGAGCATTGATGACTCCAGTGTTGTAGCCAAACTGGAAAGAGCCTATTGTAGCAATCGTGATGGCAAAGATCAGAGGGGCGGTGACCTGGGGGGGGGGGGGAGGAGAGAAGAAACAGTCAAAACTCTTGATGGATGGTTGCCTCTTATTAAGAAGATGTATATATCAGAAGAACTCAGCCTGTGAGCGGTATGAAAACAACAAAAACTTAACGATTTAGGTAATGAATGAGGAACACGAAAGAACTGAAGAGCTTATCTGGAAATACATGGGTGAGCATGCAGAGTAAACTTGGGGAAAGTGGCAAGAGAATTTGAGAAAAGGGAGAAGTTAAGATAACTGGGTTAGTCGGTTTGGAAGCATTCAGGAGACAGCCCCAGGTAAGAGCAAGCATAGAACTGTGCTCAGGAATAGAAAAAATTGTGAGGGCACAGTAAAATGCCTTAGGATTGCTAAGAACAATTGACTCTGGAAACAGCTAGATCCAGCGTATGCTCACCCGTACCCCAGATTCCACAGAAGCCCGAGTACTGGTGGTGTGTCGTCATCACCAGGCTGGTCTTAACTGCATCACGTAATCTACAGATCAACCTACTGTATCCTTGGTCCCATCTGAAATTCTTCCCGTTCACTTAATAATGTACTGTTATCCCCCACCCACCCACCAGGAGGCGAGCACAAGCTCACGCCCAACCCCAGATGGAGACATTTTGTGAGGGGCTGTGCAGTAATCCACCCAGTCATCACTCACCTTGCTGGGAATAATTCCAGTGGGCGTGATCTTACTTTCCACCTCAAGGTAGCTCACTTTTTACGCCTGAGAACCCCAACCCCTCCTCACCTTAAACTCCTTCCCTCTCAGGTCAGACAGTGGCAGGCCAGGAGTTTCAGTTCCCCAAATTGACCTTGCCTCCCAGGCATCTAGTACCCCTGAAGCCCCGCCAGGGCACCGCGTTCTGTTTAATCCTCTCCTTTTAGTAAAAACCTCTTCTTTTTCTCTCATCATTTACTATTCTTGAGGGCCTTCCCACTTTTTCATCCCTTCTCTTCTTTTATTTTCAAGTAAGTTACCTTAGTGAATGAAAATACCTTTCTCCCTACAAATACTGCGTCCATAACACAATAATACATTAAAATATTGTGCACTCACAATCGACCACAACAGGAAGGACAACTGGAATTCTCTCTCCTTAGTATCCAGGGAATCCCATAGGTCATAGAACAGATGGCTGGACACCGACCCAGGCCCCAAAACAAATCCCAGGTCCTTTCAAGGTCTAAGGCGTCCAGAGAAATCCTCTTGCTGGTTCTCAGACCCACACTCGTAATCAACACAACCAAGCAGCCCCTGATCCCCTGAACACGCAACCGGTTTCATCCTCACATTCTCAGTAGCCCGTAATTGTATTAAAGAAAAAAAAAAAAGAGAGAGAAACAAACACAACTTCTCCAGGTGACTTTCCCTACCACAGGAAGGTGAATCAAACAGGGATAAATCCTTTATAGGAAATGACATCCAAAGAGAACTGGTGGAACTGCGGCACTGCAGGCTGGGGAAGAAATGGAAAGGCTCTAAGATGGCTAGGAAGAGAGCACAGCCATCACCATTAAGGCTTGCCTTTCGGAGCGTACCCCAAACAAGCAAAAACCAGTAACTGTATCGTTCTTACCTTCGTTGTCCCCATGGCCCTAAATTAATTCCTTTCAATCTTCAATAAAGATCTGGAAGTGGGATTCCAGAGACCCCTCTTCCAGCCAACAAAACCTCCAAAATGTCCTTCTCAGCAGCAAGTTTTCAGGCAGGTCCTCGGTACCGCTCCAACGTCTCCTCACGCACCCTTAGGATGGGCACCTACTTATAAGCTCCGCAAAGGGCGGAGCCTGGGCGACAAGCCCCCAGCCCCACCCCGCCCCCGCCCCCAGTGATCTCCGGACCTCCCGGAATTTTGTGACCTCAAGCTCTGCCCCCACCCTAGACCACACCCCCCCATCTCTTTAAAACCACATCCTCCACCCTCCCTACTCCGTGGTTTTTTTTTTTTTTTTCCGAAGCTCGTCCTCCTTTCCTCTTCTAAGAGCAGCTACAGCCTCTTAGTTTCACAGACAAAAATGCTACCAGAAAAGCCTGGAGGGAGGGCAGATACACTTTATTTTTTGCTCTCGCCAGTGCTCAGAACTGAATCAATCCGTAAAGAGATGAGGATAAGCGCTATCTATATAAGGAAAGTCGAGTGGGTGCTACTATGTGAGAGTTAACGTTGGTTGACGGAGTGTAAACTGAAACTATTCCTAATCCTATGAATTTATCAGCTGCTCTTTGATTGTAGGCTGTGTCTACAATCTTGAAGGGGAGGGAAGGACAGTCTGAGAGAAGGAAAGCGAGTGAAGGAAGAATTGGAAGAATTTTTGGCTCTACTTGTCCTCTGATGAGCATACTGTCTCCTGGGAGAAAACCTGAGTGTCTAGGAGCCAAACCAACTCTCCTGGGCAGCAGAAAGGAGAGAATCAGCTGCCCATGGGACACAATCCAAACTCCTGAAAATACGGCATTCACCAACGCCCCACCCATTCTGAATTCTACCCATTCTGCAGTATTTTGCCTCTAGTCTCGGGTTTACAGTACCTAGAGAGAGGGAAATGATCAAATTCCGTTCAACAGGTATTTGCGGAGCACATACTACCCATCAGACGGATTCATCAGTATATGGGACACAAAAGTCCTGGCCCTCAAGGAATTTATGGTGCTTCCCTTCTGCCACTTAAAGCATTAAAAAGGGACGAGGCCAACTGATTCTTACACAACTGGAGTTAATTAGCAATATCCTATTCCTTCTGGGCTGTGAATTTCTTGAAAGAAAAGGGTGAGATAAATATCTGATTTCTAAGCCATACAAGCAAAGCGAGCAAGATTGAGTAGGAAAGACAGGTAAGAAAACTGTGAGCACAGGAAGATGAAGGAAAATAAAAGGAGAGAGAAGTGCTCCCGTGTGAGAGTTAACGAAGGAGGACGAGTTCGTCGTAGGTAGAGCTGGGTGGCTTTGCTGGGGGGAAACATCAGTAGTCAAATTCCTAATGCCTGTTAATCTGTAGCCTAGCAGGCCCTGCAGGGGAAGGGCGGGTGGGGTGCGACAAGCCGGTAAAGAGGTAGAATTATGCGAGAGGAGCCACTGAAGAAAGTGCACCTTCCCTTGGGGTTTTGGTTGGGAGCCTGGAATTCAAACTGGTAGTACTGGACCTGAAACAGACCACATCGTGTGGTCTTTCCTGAAATGAGGATTTTTTAAAAAAAAACTGAAGTATAACTGACTTACATTATCATATTAGTTTTAGGTGCACAACATACTGATTCGGTATTTTTATACATTACAAAACGAAACCACTAAATGAGGATACTTTCTACATCTCATTGTTAGCTGAGAGAACTGGCGATGAGTGAAACGTGACAACCAAAAAAACCTTCCCTGAGGTCATTCCTCCCCTCCCCCTCTCTCCCAATCTTCCAGGAAACCCTGAGCCTAGAGGCCCCTTTAGTTACCACAGCAACTGAATTTAGCAGCCAAAGGACAAAATATCCTGTATGGCGTCGCTGCCAATAAACATTCAATCTGAGTCATTTATGTAATATTAAGTTTTCTGAGTGGCCGCATTAAAATTTTTAAAAGAAAAACATAGGAAACAAGAATAATTAATTTTAATAATTATTTTATTTGACCTGATATAGCCAAAATAATACTATTTGAGTTTGATTAAATTACAATTGATTTATAAATATATTAAACTATAATTGATTAAATTATAATCAATTTAAAAATTATTAAGATAGTTTACTTTTTTCCTACTAAGTCTTTGAAATCCCGTGTGTATCTTACATCCCCACTTAGACTCTGTTTTCTACAGCTAAAGTAATATGTCGTTCTAATCAAAACAACGAAGTTGTGTTTAAC
Source organism: Stenella coeruleoalba (assembly GCF_951394435.1). Lineage (NCBI taxonomy): Eukaryota > Metazoa > Chordata > Mammalia > Artiodactyla > Delphinidae > Stenella > Stenella coeruleoalba. The sequence continues at coordinate 95,101,068 of NC_137157.1, forward strand.
GGGAAAATATTTTAAATGAACTAAAATTAGCAATTCGGTTCCTCAGTCCCACCAGCCACATAAGTTCTCAGCAGCCCCAGGAGGCTGGAGGCTGGACCCTGAAGCCTCACAGCGACATGTGCCCACGCGAGTCTTTTCTCCATTCTTTGACTTTTATTTATTATTTGTCTCACAATGTCATTCTTCTTCTTTTTTTTTTGTCCACACAGCTTGTGGGATCTTAGTTCTCTGACCAGGGATCGAACCCACACCTTTAGCAATGAAAGCGCAGAGTCCTAACCACTGGACTGCCAGGGAATTCCCTCACAATGTCATTCTTGGCTCTAAATCACTGTCTTTTATTTCTCCCTCTCCCTTGCCTTAGAATAATTATTCCTTAACGTTTTGCAAGAGTAAATGGCACCAGTGAAAGTAAAAAAGTAGGTCTTTTTGCCCTTCATTCACTCAGAGCAGGTTCCAATGTAACTCCAGAACACAGTTATTTTTCCAATACTTATTGAAAGAACAGATGAAATAATTGTAAAGGCCTAGGATTATACCTGTCCCGAATAACTTGTGTAAAACCAGTGTAGTGAAACAATACTGAGGGTCAGGATTTAGATGTCTGAAATCTGTAGGTATTTTCTGTTTGGTAGAAAAATAGGGAGGGTGAAGGGGAGAGAGATCTGAAACCTGTTTTCTCTGGCTAAACTCAGTCTGAGAAAATTATCTTTAAGGAAGCTAAGCAGCTTAGAGGGAGAGAGAACACTTCTATCAATGTATATTTTTAAACGGTAACAGCTGGAATTCAGCTGGATCTCAGGAATCTAAAAGTATGCTGAATATATTGAGATGAATACTCCTTGAGCAAGTGGGACTTAATATAAGTTCCTGCTTCTCAGAAACCAGGTCAGGAACGGGACTTGTCCCCAAGGTGACGGGGACCTCCAAGTTAGGCAACCCTCACTGTGGGCCACAGATAACAGTTGCTCAATACGACTGTTTGCTGATGTGCTGGGGGGATTGGCTGGGGGACTGGGGTCTTGGGTGCACTTTGGAAGCAGGCACCACGAGATTCCAAGCTCCACCCAGGCTGGAGCCGCAGCTCTGGTGACCAGTCTCCACGGAGAATGCCAGCGGAGGAAAGGTGGTCGATAAATTTCAAAATGGAATAGGTTGGGGAGGAATGTTATGAACTCCCCACCTAACAGTTTAATGGAGGTCTGCTTAGAAGAATGGGAATGAATGAATCATGACCTGAAATCTCTTAGATCCAAAGGAAGGTAATCTGCCACCTTGGATCTCAATCTCCTTCTCAGGTTGCCCTGTGAGAGGATGTTTGGTAATATGATAACCAAGCAGGAAAACAAACAGAGCCCAAATCCTAAAACCAGGGAACAAAGGGCTGTAAACACATTTACCTTGTCAAAGTAAAGACAGGGAAAACTACCTCTTCAACAGGACAATGTAAATGGCATTTCAAGGCACAGAAAAAGCTAGTGACTGCTTTAAAGACATCCAAAGCCAATCCTACTCTTCGCTCGCGTTTGTAATGTTCCTCATAAAGAACAACTGTTGCATAGAATGTTATTTGTTAATTTTCTTTTATTAGGTTGGGTGTAGGTGGAGTTTATTTTGAATCTGAAAAAACCTTAGAAAATAAACTCTCAGGGTGAAGAAAGAAAACATTTGAGAAATGTTGATTTTCCTGTCTGAACTGGGTTGCAGCTATTCATTATTCCAACCCATCCTGAAGGACCGAATCCCAGCTCCCAGATCCTTATTACTTTCTTCCCTCCTCCAATATTCAAAAGGTAATCCGTCACACACCAGTGCTAGAGGAATTACCTTAAATCAAAAACATAATTGCATCATCTCCTAATCAAGTAACTTGAACAAGTTATTGAAAAAGTCTAGGTCCGTTCTGTCCAATAGAAATATAATGAGTCACACAAGAAATTAAAAATTTTCCAGTAGCTACATTAAAAAAATGAAAAAAAAAGAGCTGTCAGTTGTAATATTATATTTTATTTAACTTAATATACCCCAAATATTCTCATTTCAACACATATTTAATATAAAAATTATTTAGATATTTTATTCTTTTTTTTTTGGTATTAGATCTTCAAAATCCAATCTTCATTTTACACTTACAGCACATCTTAATTGAGACTAAATTTTCAAGGATCAAGGAGAAATGTAGTCCTATTAATTAGGCTGTGTTTAACAAAAACATTTTACACAACTTAAAACTTTTTTTTACGCTGCTTCAATTTTTTTTTAATTGAAGTATAGTTGATTTACAATATTATGTTAGTTTCAGGTGTACAACATGGTGATTCAATATTTTTATAGCTTATACTCCATTTAAAGGTATTACAAAATATTGGCTATGTTCCCTGTGCTGTACAATACATCCTTGTCGCTTATTTATTTTATACACAGTAGTTTGTGCCTCTCAATCTCCAACCCCTGTTTTGCCCCTCCTTCCCTCTCCCCACTGGTAACCACTAGTTGATCTCAATATCTGTGTGTCTGTTTCTGTTTTACTATTTCATTTCTTTGTTTTATTTTGTAGATTCCACATATAAATGATAATATACAGTATTTGCCTTTGTCTACACTGCTTCAATTTTTAAATACAAACTTTTTTCTTTAATGTTTCTTTTTTTATCGAGGTATAATTGATATACAACATTATATTGGTTTCAGGTGTGCAACATGATTCAATGTTTGTAAACACTGTGAAGTGATTACCTTAATAAGTCTAGTTAACATCTGTCATCATATACAATTACAGAATTTTTTTCTCTTGTGATGAGAATTTTAAAAATTTTAAAGTTAGCAACTTTCAAGTATACAATACAGTATTATTAACTATAGTCGTCAATGCTGTACATCACTATAACTTATTTATTTTATAACTGGGAGTTTGTGCCTTTTGACTCCCTTCTATTTTGCCTCCCCCAGCCCTTTGCCTGTGGCAACCACAAATAAACTGTTCTCTGTACCTATGGGTTTTTTTTTTTAGATTTTACATGTAAGTGAGATCATATAGTATTTGTCTTTCTCTGCCTGACTTACTTCACTTAGCATGATCCCCACTAGGTCCATTCATGTTGCTGTAAATGGCAAGATTTCATCCTTTTTTATGGCTGAGTAATATTCCATGGACACTTAGGTTGTTTCCCTATCTTGGCTATTGTAGATACTGCTGCAATGAACGTGGGGGAGCATATATCTTTTCTAGTTAGTGTGTTCATTTTCTTTGGATAAATACTCAGAAGTAGAACCACTGGATCATATGGTAGTTCTATTTTTAATTTTTTTTTTAAGAATTTGGGGATTAAAAAAATATATATTTATTTGGCTACGCCAGGTCTTAATTGCAGCATGTGGGATCTTCCTTGCAGCAGGCGGGCTCTTTTAGTTGTGAAATGTGGGATCTAGTTCCCCCACCAGGGATCGAACCTGGGCCCCCTGCATTGGGAGCGTGGAGTCTGTAGTCTTAACCACTGGACCACCAGGGAAGTCCCTATTTTTAATTTTTTGAGGAACCTTCATATCATTTTCCATAGTGGCTGCACCAATTTACATTCCTACCAACAGTGTAGGAGAGTTTCCTTTTCTCCAGATCCTCATTAACACTAATTATTTCTTCTCTTTTTGATGACAGCCACTCTAACAGATGTGAGGTGATATCTCACTGTGGTTTTGATTTGCATTCCCTTAATCATCACTTAATGATTAGTGATGTTGAGCAACTCTTCATGTAGTTTTTTGCCATCTGTTTGCCTTCTTTACAAAAATGTCTATTCAGATCCTCTGTCCGCTTTTTAATTGGAAGGATTTTTTTTCTTTTGCTATTAAGTTGTATGAGTTCTACTTTTTTTTTTTTTTTTTTTTTTTTTGCGGTACGCGGGCCTCTCACTGTTGTGGCCTCTCACTGTTGTGGCCTCTCCCGTTGCGGAGCACAGGCTCCAGACGCGCAGGCTCAGCGGCCATGGCTCACGGGCCCAGCCGCTCCATGGCATGTGGGATCTTCCCGGACCGGGGCACGAACCCGTGTCCCCTGCATCGGCAGGCGGACTCTCAACCACTGCGCCACCAGCGAAGCCCCTACATATGTTTTGAATATTAACCCCTTATCAGATACATGATTTGCAAATATTTTCTCCCATTCAGTAGGTTGCCTTTTCATTTGTTGATGATTTCCTTTGCTGTGCAGAAACTTTTTAGTTTGATGTAGTCTAAATACAAACTTAAATGAATTTAAATGGGACAAAATTAACAATTTTCCTCAGCTGCACTCACCACATTTCAAGTGCTCAGTACCCAACCTATCATTCCAGTATTGTCTAGAGCATAGACTATACACCCAAGAAGTATATCTCCTTTTACCTAAGCCAAACGGAACTATTTGTCAGTTTTCAAACAGTTTCAAACATTTCCTGCCTCACAGTTTTTACTTTGCTATTGTCTCTGACTTAAAAATCCTTTTCACTCCTGCTTGTAAAAATCGTTTTCATCCTTCAAGGGTCAATTAAAATGCGAGATCGTCACAGCCAAAGGAAGGCCATTTGAAGATTATACATGTTATGGTACTCCATTCTATCTTGAATTTTAGATATCTAGGTTGGAACTCCATGGGAGCATCATCTGGTTTGGGTTTTCTGGTCTGGTCCAGAATAGAATAGGGTTCCAATACATGTTAGTTGAATCAATGAATGGTTGTATGTTGATTTTAATTCTTTTTAAAGAAGATTAATTAATTAATTTTGCAGCATGCGGGATCTTTGTTGTGGCGTGAGGGATCTTTTAGCTGTGGGTGTGGACTTTTTCCCCGACCAGGGATCAAACCCGGGCCCCCTGCATTGGGAGTGCGGAGTCTCACCCACTGGACCACCAGGGAAGTCCCGTTGTATGCTGAAGTTGTAGAAATATGTGGAAATTGCCAGGTGATGGAAAAACTGATGAAGTCCTTTCAGAGAGATGTAGGATCAAGGCAATGGAACAACAGTAAGAACAGGTTCAAATTTAACTGAAGCACTGCTTCCTCTAGAACCTTTCCTGATTCCTCAGTCTGCTCCTGCATATTTTAATTGTCTTCCTTGTCTATCTCCCTCATTCACATTTCCCTTAAGAGTAGGGATTTTGGACTTCCCTGGTGGTGCAGTGGTTAAGAATCCGCCTGCCAATGAAGGGGAAACAGGTTCGAGCCCTGGTCTGGGAAGATCCCACACGCCACGGAGCAACTAAACCTGTGAGCCACAACTACTGAGCCCGCACACCACAATGAAGAGTAGCCCCCACGCGCCGCAACTAGAGAAAGTCCGCGTGTAGCAACGAAGACCCAATGCAGCCAAAAATAAATAAATTTAAAAATTAAAAATAAATAAATAAAGTAGGACTCCTGTTTAAAAAAAAAAAGAGTAGGGATTTTTTTTCTTTCCTCCAGTCTCGGCTCCACATAAGGCTGGACATGTGAATAAACAACTGAATGAACGAATGAACAAATTAAAACTTATCGATACGAGTTCCTATTTGCTTGAGGAAGAGCATAGTCATGTTTCCTGACCACACAAACAGGACAAGGCTGGCAGTGAAAGTAAACTCAGTGAGTGACATGAACCCATAACCAATTATGTGGGGCTCTTTACACGCCTGAGAGCGATCATTGAATATATAATATAGCACTGCTGCAAGACTAAACCACAGACTATTGTGCTCATAACTGACCTGCTAAAATCATTCCACATGGTATGATGAAAATCAGTCCACATGGGACAAAATATTGACATCAGGATTGCTTTGGAAAATCTGGGGAATCTGGTCATTATGTTGATTTTAGAGGTCTCACCAACAGTCTGTAATTTTTATAAAAATAAATATATGTATTCTTTAATTTTTGGCTGTGTTGGGTCTTTGTTGCTGTGCACGGGCTTTCTCTGGTTATGGTGAGCGGGGGCTACTCTTCGTTGTAGTGTGCGGGCTTCTCATTGCAGTAGCTTCTGTTGTTGTGGAGTACGGGCTCTAGGCACGCAGGCTTCAGTAGTTGTGGCACGCGGGATCAGTAGTTGTGGCTCGTGAGCTCTAGAGCACAAGCTCAGTAGTTGTGGCACACCGGCTTAGTTGCTCTGAGGCATGTGGGATCTTCCCGGACCAGGGCTTGAACCCGTCCCCTGCATTGGCAGGTGGATTCTTAACCACTGCGCCACGAGGGAAGCCTCTGTAATTTTTTAAACTTTTAAAGTTTGTAAGTGCTTAGCACATAAAAAGATTTCATGTTTGTTGTATTGATTACAGAGCACAGAGAGACACAATACTCTTTTTTTTTTTTAAATAATAAGTTTCAATAGGACTTTAAACCTGCCAGCCACAGGCCCTTTCATTTTATCGTAGCCACTTTTGTCACTCAGATGCATTAAAACATTGTCTATAGTTTTAACAGCTGATGTCTTAATGTTGACCAAAATTCTTTTTGAATTTCATTTAAAGAAATTTTTGTTGGGACTTCCCTGGTGGGGCAGTGGTTAAGAATCTGCCTGCTAATGCAGGGGACACGGGTTCGAGCCTTGGTCCGGGAAGATTCCACATGCCACGGAACAACTAAGCCCGTGCACCACAACTACTGAGCCTGTGCTCTAGAGCCTGCAAGCCACAGCTACTGAGCCCTCATGCCACGACTACTGAAGCCCGCGTGCCTAGAGCCCGTGCTCCGCAACAAGGGAAGCCACCACAATGAGAAGCCCGCGCACTGCAACGAAGAGTAGCCCTCACTCACCGCAACTAGAGAAAGCCGGCACGCAGCAACAAAGACTCAATGCGGCCAAAAATAAAATAAATAAATAAATTTTTTTTAAAAAAAGAAATTTTTGTTTTTGCCTAGTATCACTAGTCTCCAATGCCAGGATCCGTTGTGGGCTGTGACTCACAAGGAGGGTAGCACTGGTGCACTGCAGCCAGCTCCTGAGAGCCAGTTGTGCACACTGCTTCCCAGCTCTGTGTTCAGTGAAATCACGCAGGTAGCTAGACGTCTATCACAGTGTGGGTATTTATACCATGGAAATTGGCAAATGCTACAAATCAGATATTTCTTCTTTTTCCTTCTTTCTTTCTTTTTTTTAAGCCCAGAATCCTAACCACTAGGCCATTAGGGAACTACCTTTTTTTTCTTTCCTTCTTTCCATTTTTTTTTTTTTTTTTTTTGCGGTACGCGGGCCTCTCACTGTTGTGGCCTCTCCCGTTGCGGAGCACAGGCTCTGGACGCGCAGGCTCAGCGGCCTAGCCGCTCCGCGGCATGCGGTATCTTCCCGGACCAGGGCACGAACCCGTGTCCCCTGCATCGGCAGGCAGACTGTCAACCACTGCGCCACCAGGGAAGCCCCCATTTTTTTTTTTTTTTTAAAGCACTGATTTAACAGTGACTCCACTGAAAGTAAATAAGGCTTCTTAGAGAAATAGCTGATTCCATACCTGAGGCTAAGAGATAGATAAGGCTGGAACATCTTACTGTGTCAGGAAGCGTAGAAGTTTTCAAAGATCAATGTAGCCATGTCAGAAGGACACAGGAGTCAATTTAAAAGGGACTCCTACTGGCCAAAGCTACGATAATTTGGGCATCAAAAAGAGAATACCGTCTGAGGTTAACATATTGTAAAGCTAAAAAATCCATAATGATACCAAAAAAAAAAAAAGGTAACATCATGTAGTCTAAAATGAAAGTGAATAGAACGTATTTCCGCTAAACCTTATTATTCAATCATTTTTTTTAAATAAAGAAATAAATTTATTTATTTTTGGCTGCATTGCTTCTTTGTTGCTACGCGGGCTTTCTCTAGCTGCTGCAAGCGGGGCTACTCTTCATTGCAGTGAGTGGACTTCTCATTGAGGTGGCTTCTCTTGTTGTGGAGCACGGGCTCTAGAGTGCAGGCTCAGTAGTTGTGGCACGTGGGCTTCAGTAGTTGTGGCTCACAGGCTCAGTAGTTGTGGCTCGCAGGCTCTAAAGCACAGGCTCAGTAGTTGAAGCCCGGCACTGTTGTTTCTTGACTGCTCCTCCCTTGTCTCTGCATCTCTTCCCTTCCCTGATTAACAAGTGTTTGAACCTGACGTCTAGTACTCAGGGAAAGTCAAGAAACGGGGGACACAGAAAGGCTTTCATGCTCAGGGGCCCCATAGGGTCCTGCTCAGTTTCAGTCCCACAGATTAAAGGCTCAGTCTCACAAGACTGTCCCCACGTCAGCTGCCAATTGAAAGTCTGAGTTGTTACTTGTGCTTCCGAATGACTGGCTGTAAATTGGAGGTTCCTATCACCCGTTTCCTGGGTTCAATCAATGTGCCATACTGGCTCACAGAATTCAGAGAATGTTTACTTACATTTACCAGTTAATTACACAGGATATTATAAAGTATTCAGATGAAGAGTGTCACCTGCAGATTGGCACTCGCCATCTACCTCTACAAGGATCAAATTATGAGCTGCTGCAGGTGCTGACATTTAACAGCCCCCTGAAAGGAGTTCAGGGTGGAGAGCAGAAATGAGGCACTCTGTGCTCTGGGAAGAAAACTGGCAGAACAGGTCTTCAGATAGTTAGATATTTTCAGGAGCCGATTTTATGAGCCCAATTCTTGCATCTCCTCATACCTAGAAAAGCACTAAAATCCTTCATGGTGACGTCTGCTCCTCGTGACTAGCAGAAACCTTCTGCCAAAAAATACGTGCTGGATTGCATGTACTTACACTTCACCAAAATCACATATATACTGACCTTCCCCCTCACCTCTTTGGAGCAGTTTCTCAGAGCTATCTGAAATGCTGTCTCCCGGGCTATAGTCCTCATTTTGCCCCAAATCAAACTTAACTCACAACTCTCACCTTGTGCATTTTTTTTTCTGTCAACAAGAGGTACATAGATAAGGCAAGGTCTGGAAAGATCCTAAGAGCAGAAACCTCTGTCTGCATGGAACTGGGATGCACCACACTCTCCAAATATGGAAATGATCATCAACCTGGAAACTCATCAAATCTCTTTGTTCCAGAGTTTTGTTTTGCTTTTTTTTTTTTTTTTTGGCTGCGTTGGGTCTCTGTTGCTGCACACGGGCTTTCTCTAGTGTGGCGAGCGGGGTCTGCTCTTTGTTGTGGTGTGCGGGCTTCTCATTGCAGTGGCTTCTCTTGTTGCGGAGCACGGGCTCTAGGTGCACGGGCTTCAGTAGTTGCAGCTTGTGGGCTCTAGAGCGCAGACTCAGTAGTTGCGGCATGCGGGCTCAGTAGTTGTGGCACACGGGCTTAGTTGCTCTGCATCATGCGGGATCTTCCCAGACCAGGGCTCAAACCCGTGTCCCCTGCATTGGCAGGCAGGTTCTTAACCACTGTGTCACCGGGGAAATCCCTGTTCCAGAGTTTTTGTACAGTTTAACCTGTAGCTCCTCCTTGCCCCAACCTAGAGGTCAGTGGGTAGTGTTAAAAGTGTTAACCCTCTAATCGTTTGGTCTCTCTGGTGACCAGCCCCATCTTTAGGCTATCCGGGGGCCGCACCCTGAATCACTTCACTGGCATAAATTTAGGTGTGTCCCAACGGGCTCCTTATGAATAACAGACATTCCTACCAGTCAGGAAATTCCAAGGGTTTTAGGAGATTTATGCCAGTCTTGGAGACAGAGACCAAGTATATTTCTTATTAAATCACCCAGCCTTAGAAAACAAATACAAATGGTTATTTAAAAATTTATAAGTAGTTAGGTATAGTTGAAACATAAAGGTATATGTGGGAGAATAGCAGAAAAAAGACTGACTCTTAGGCAAGGGAATATATGTGGTTTCTAAGAGCAAAGACTTCAGAGCCAGAGTGCCTAGTTATAAATCTGGTCGATATCACTTACCAGCTACGTGTCAGCCTAGGCAAGTTATTTTCTCATTTAATAAAATGGGTTCTTTGTGTCTATCAGACTCGTTAGTAGTTAATGCATGTTAACTGGTATGGTAGTCGTTTTCCTTAAGCGGCTCAGTTTAACACAGTGTTTAATAAATGTGTATTAAATAAATTATATAGTATAGATGAAAAGAATCTGAAATCTTTCTAAAAATTAGTAATGTTAAAACTTCAATTCTGACAGCCACAGGTCCCTTTTTATTTTATAGTAGCCGTAACTTTAAGGCCTTGAACTTTTTGAGATTCTAAGAAAGATAACTTTAAAGACTCCTGGCCCTGATAGAATTTTTCATATTCTCAGGGATGTACACTTTCTAAGAATACTTAAAATTACATCCACTTAAATTTAGGGTATTACCTTTGCCTTTGACTTGAGGCTATATTTCGAAAATCATTCTACCAACATTCTCCTTGAGTCAGAAAATGCCTTCTAACTGGTACATTTATGTTTAGTTGTTTTTGTATTGTTCATGAATAAAATATATGAGTAAATATGATTGAATAGGGACTTCCCTGGTGGCGCAGTGGTTAGAATCTGCCTGCCAGTGCAGGGGACACGGGTTCGAGCCCTGGTCCGGGAAGATCCCACATGCCGCAGAGCAACTAAGCCGGTGTGCCACAACTACTGAGCCTGCGCTCTAGAGCCCATGAGCCACAACTACTGAGCGTGCGTGCTGCAACTACTGAAGCCCGTGCACCGCAACGAAGGGTATCCCCCACTCGCCGCAACTAGAGAAAGCCCGTGCACAGCGACAAAGACCCAATGCAGCCAAAAAAATAAATCAATACAATAAATAAATTAAAAAAAAAATAAGGAAACAACAGTGTTGCCTTGGGACAGGATCCTGGCTCCGCCTCAAGGGGTACACGTAACAATATCTTTGAGCTCTTCTGAAAACCCCAACAAATGGAAGATGTTAACTACTTGACGAAGTAGTCTTCATTCCAGAGAGGAGGTCACAGTTTTATATCCTCGAGAACCACAGGTCATCAGGAGACAATCTGAGGCCAGATTAAGGGATGCAGGCCCTGCACACACCCTGATCCTTTATCAGCAACTCCACCCTTGAAGCATTGCTATAAAACTCCTCACCAAATCCCCCTAGGCTGGGACACACAGTTTTTGAGGCACGAGCCCACTGTGGCCCCCTTTGCCTGGCAAAGCAGCAAAGCTACTCTTTTCTACTTCACCCAAAAGTCTGTCTCCGAGATTCCATTCGGCACTGGTGCACAAGAGGCCAAGCTTTCGGCACCAGGATCTGATGCTAGGATCAGGTAGACAGTGTGGAACACTGTCTACACACAAGTAGACAGTGCGGGACAGTTAAACTGGTAGGGTAACCAGTTTGTGTCAGCTGAGAATTGGAGAATTGCTTGGTGGTGTGGAAAAACACACATCAGAGGTTGCCATAACATTACACCAGACTGGGTGGCTCAAACAACAGAAATGTATTTTCTCGCAGTTCTGGAGGCTGGAAGTTCAAGATCAAGGTGTTGACAGGTTTGGCTTCTCCAGAGGCCTCTCTCCTTGACTTGGAGATGCCAGCCTCTTGCTGTGTCCTCATACAGCCTTTTTCCCTGTGTGCATGCATCCTTGGTTAACTCTTTTTGAGGGTCTAAATTTCCTCTTATGAGGACATCAGTCAAACTGGATTGGGGCTCACCCTGAGACTCTCATTTTAACTCCATAACCTCTTTAAAGGCTGTTTCTCCTAATACAATCATATTCTGAGGTACTGGGAGTTAAGACTTCAACATGAATTTTGGAGAGACAATCGAGTTCATTATGTCATGCTTCTATTGGAGACTCATTCTTTTGTGCTCTTCTATCTTGAATATCCTTGCCAACTGACTAACTCCTGGTCAAGATCTAAGTAGATATAATTTCCTTTGTGCTATAACCTATCTCAAAAATACCTATGTGTATCCTTAGGACTGCTGAATATCTGAACAAGCTATAACCTAATTAGCAAATTACATAACATGATTATAGAAAAGATAAAGGTAGTGATTCATAGAAGTCTCAAAAGAAGGTCCCTTAGATAAGAAAATTATTTTAGGGATGTAGGTGGGTGGGACTTCATAAAATGGATTTTAGGTGATCCAAGTTCCTTTATTTCCCGAGAATCATTTCTTAAAATATTCAAAGATCACAACTATACTAGCATCCTTGAAGCTTTTTAAATGATAAAGCATAAAGTCAATATAAAAAATGTAAAATCAGTTTTTTGTCTGTTTAGATGACACCATCCATCTCTGAATCTGTCTAATCAGTCAACCAGCTCTCTCTGTTTGACATTAAAACACGAACAAACAAACAAAAACTCTAGTAATAGTCTAGGCTAGTCTACTTTATTGGTAAGCACATACTGTTGAGGATTTGTTATCCTTACTCGTTAATGTTACAGCCTATACTCCTAATCTAAATAGGTGTCTTGAAGTGTATGCTTTTGGTCAATATTTTATGTCTTAGAACATCTCTTTTTATATGTCTAGGTCTGTTGTTAATGTTAAACTGGGTATAGCAATCCCCCTTATCTGTGGGAGATATGTTCCAAGACATCTAGTGAATGCTTAAAACTGTGAATAGTACCAATCCCTCTGTATACTGTGCTCTTTCATATACATACATATGAGTATACAGTGTGCATACGATAGACAAAGGCATGATTCACTCCCTGGGTGGGACGGAGGTGGACAGCACAAGATTTCATCATGCTACTCAGAACAGCACACAATTTTAAACTTACAAACTGTTTATTTTTGGAATTTTCTATTTAATACCTTCAGGCTGCAGTTGACCGTGGGTAACTGAAACCTCAGAAAGCAAATAAAGCAAAAAACAGCAAATAAAGCAAAAAAGCAAATAAAGCTAAGTGTATTTAGCATATACAAGTCTATTACCATACCATACCAGATTATTGTGTGTATTACTTAATATATTCTGAATATCTGAAAAAGTGATGAATAAATGTTTTTGAGAGAGTTGAATAAATAAATGGTAATTTCTAGAGAGTAATTTCTCAGGATTTGACTAGGACTGAGCATAGTTTTAATTGTGTTTATAGCCTGACTGTCTCTAAAAAGGATACGTTAACAAACAAAAGAAGAGTGGCCTGTATAGCTGACTCACTTTGCTGTACAGCAGAAACAAACACATTATAAAGCAACTACACTCCAATAAAAATTAGTAAAAAAAAGAATAGTGGTCCTGTATTTCTTAAACACAAAATACTCATTTGATGATGGAAACAGGTGGTTAAAGTTTGATATTACTCACCACTAAGATGATTAATTCCCTCCAGACTCATTCTATAAGTCCAGCATTACCCTAATTCCAAAACTAGACAAGGACATTACAAGAAAAGACAGCTACAAACCAATATTTCTCATGAACATAGATACTAAAATCCTTAAAAAAAATTACCAAAATTTCATAAAACAATGAATAGAAATAATCATACATCATGACCACCTGGGATTTATCCCAGGTATGCAAAGCTGCTCAGTATTTGAAAATCAATGTACTCCATCACATGAACAGGCTAAAAAAGAAAAATCACATGATCATATCAATAGATACAGAAAAAGTACTTGACAAAATCCAAAGCCTATCACGATAAAAACTCTAAGTGAAGTAGGAACAGAGGAGAACTTTCTTAACTTGATAAAGAACATCTACAAAAAAAACCAAATCAAAACAAAAAAACCATGTAGCTAACAACATACTTAAATGGTTGAGAAACTCAAAGCTTTCCCACTAAGATCAGGAACAAGGTAAGGTTGTCTCCCCTCACAACTACTATTCAACATTGTTCTAGAAGTACTAGCTAATGTAATAAGACAAGAAAAGGAAATAAAAGGTATATAGATTGAGAAGGATGAAATAAAACTGCCTTTGCTTGAACGTGACATGATCGTCCATGCAGAAAATCCAAAAGAATTCACAAAAAAATTTCTATAACTAATAGACAATTATTGCAAGGTTGCAAGATACAAGGTTAATATACAAAAGCCAATCACATTCTTATATACGAGAAATAAAAAAGTGGAATTTGAAATTTAAAAAGCAATATCATTTATATTAGCATCCATAAAAGTAAATAACTAGAGGGAAGAGATATGGGAACATGTGTATATGTATAGCTGATTCACTTTGTTGTGGAGCGGAAACTAACGCACCATTGTGGAGCGGTTGTACCCCAATGAAGATGTTAGAAGGGAAAAAAAAAAAAGTAAATAACTAGATAAAAATCTAACAAAATATGTACCAGACCTATATGAGGAAAACTACAAAACTCTGATGAATGAAATCATAGAACTAAATAAATGGAGAGGTAGTATACATTCATGGATAGGAAGAATCAATATTACCAAGATGTCTGTTCTTATCAACTTGATCTATAGATTCAGTGCAATCCCAATCAATATCCCAGCAAGTTAATTTTTGGATATTGAAAAAGTGATTCTAAAGTTTATATTGGGCTTCCCTGGTGGTGCAGTGGTTAAGAATTCGCCTGCCAAACGCGCAGGCGACACGGGTTTGAGCCCTGGTCCGGGAAGATTCCACGTGCCATGGAGCAACTAAGCCCGTGCACCACAATTACTGAGCCTGCCCTCTAGAGCCAGCAAGCTACAACTACTGAGCCTGCATGCCACACCTACTGAAGCCTGCGCACCTAGACCCCTGCTCCACAACAAGAGAAGTCACTGCAATGTGAAGCCCACACACTGCAGCAAAGAGTAGCCCCCACTCGCAACTAGAGAAAGCCCGTGTGCAGCAACAAAGACCCAATGCAGCCAAAAATAAATTAAAAGAAAAAAAAATCCTGAAGTTTATATGAAGAGGCAAAAGACCCAGAATAGACAACACAGTACTGAAAAAGAAGAAAAAAGTTGGAGGACTGACACTACCTACCCAACTTCAAGACTTACTGTAAAGCTTCAATAATCAAGACATTGTGGTACTGGTGAAGGAATAGACAAATAGATCAATGGAACAGAACAGAGAGCCCAGAATATGAATATATAGAGTCAAATGATTTTTGACAAAGAAACAAAGGCAACAAAATGGAGCAGAGACAGTCTCCTCAACAAATGGTGCTAGAACAGCAGGACATACACACACACACAAATTAATCTAGACACAGACCTTACCTTTCACAAAACTTAACTCAAAATGGATCATAGGTCTAAATATAAAACAGAAAACTATAAAACTCTTAGAAGATAGCAGAGAAGAAAACCCAGATGACCTTGGATATAGAGATACCTTTTTAGGTACAGAACCAAAGGCACAATCCATGAAAGCAATAATTGATAAGTTGGGCTTTATTAAATTAAAAATTTCTGCTTTCCAAAAACACTATCAAGAGAACGAGAAGATAAGCCACAGATTGAGAGAAAATATTTGCAAAAGACACATCTGATAAAGGACCATTGTCCAAAATATACAAAGAACTCTTAAAACTCAACAAGAACACAACTAAATGTTCTTTAATCATAAAAAAACCCTCAACAATAATAAAACAAACAACCTGATTAAAAAATATGCCAGGGCTTCCCCCGTGGCGCAGTGGTTAAGAATCCACTTGCCAATGCAGGAGACATGGGTTCGAGCCCTGGTCCAGGAAGATCCCACATGCTGTGGAGCAACTAAGCCCGTGCGCCACAACTACTAAGCCTGCGATCTAGAACCCGAGTGCCACAACTACTGAGTCCATGCACCAAAACTACTGAAGCCTGCGTGCCTAGAGCCCATGCTGTGCAACAAGAGAAGCCACCACAATGAGAAGCCCGCACACCGCAACAAAGAGTAGACCCCGCTCGCCGCAACTAGACAAAGCCCGCACACAGCAACGAAGACCCAACGCAGCCAAAAATAAATAAATTAATTACAAAAAAATAGGCCGAAGACCTTAACAGACACCCCACCAAAGGAGATATGTTGATGGCAAATAAGCATTTGAAAAGATGCTCCACTCATATGTCATAAGGGAAATGCAAATTAAAACAATGATGAGATACCACTACACACCGATTAGAATGGTCATTGAAACACTGACAATACCAATTGCTGGCAAGGATGCGGTGCAATAGGAACTCTCATTCATTGCTGGTGGGAATGCAAAATGGTGCAGCCACTTTGGAAGACAGTTTGGTAGTTTCTTACAAAACTAAACGTACTCTTACCATATAATCCAGCAATCTCACTCCTTGGTATGTACCCAAAGAAGTTGAAACTTATGTCCACACAAAAACTTGCACACGGATGTTTATAGCAGCTTTACTCATAATTGCCAAAACTTGGAGGCAACCAAGGTATCCTCCAATAGGTGAATGTATAAACAAACTGTGGTACATCCAGACAATGGAATGTTATTCAGCACTAGAAGGAAATGAGCTATCAAACCAGGAAAAGACATGAAGGATCTAAGGATCCTTCCCTAATGCATCCCTAATGCATGTTAATAAAATAAAGACGCCAATCTGAAAAGGCTACATACTGTATAATTCCAACTCTATGACTTTCTGCAAAATGCAAAACCATGGAGACAGTAAAAAGATCACTGATTGCCGGTGGTTGAGAGCGGGTGATGAGAGGAGGGATGAATAGTTGCAGCACAGAGGTTTTTAAGGGCAGTGGAAATATTCTATATGATACTGTAATGATGGATATACATGTCATTACCATTTGCCCAAATCCATAGAACGTACAAGACCAAGAATGAACCCTAATGTGAAGTCTGGATCTTGGGTGATTGTGATGTGGCAATGTACACTCGTCAATTGTAACAAGTGTACCACTCTGGTGGGAGATGTTTTTAATGGGGGAGGCTATGCATTTGTGGGGGAAGAGGGTGTATGGAAAAAAAATCTCTGTACCTTCCTTTTAATTTTGCTTTAAACCTCAAACTGCTCTAAAAAAAAAAACCTTAAAAAAAAATTACCAATTCCCTATACAAGCAATTTTCTCCAATCTTGAAAGCAGAAGCTGTGCTCATTTCATTTCGTATCTCTTCCTCCAACACCATTTCCATCACCCTCTCAATACTTGGTACAGTTCATTATTTAGAGTATTTTGGAGGAATTAAATAATTTCACTTTGGAGGAAGACAGTTCTGTATGGAAGAGAATGTACTGATTGGACATAAACTCTTATTGGTAAACTACAATGGCAACTAAAAGTTTATAATCTGTCTCTTGTCAATTTCACCAACACAACTCACCTTTTAAGCCCTACCTAATCAGTTAACTAGGCTTGCTCCTTGTCAGTTTTTAAATGAAATTCAATTATTAATTTCTATTGAACAATTAATTTATAAGAATGTCTTATGAAAACAACAATGAACTTTGCTGTTTAATACCATACCCCCAAAGTTCTTTGAACATATGCCCTTATTTAGTACTGTCTCTTCAGAAACTTCATTTCATGCTTTTAAGTCTGTCGTCAATGCGAAGTAATTTTTTTTTGGATCAAGTACTTTTTTTTTTTTCTTTTGGCCACACCCCACGGCTTGCGGGATCCTAGTTTCCCAACCAGAGATTTAACCTGGGCCCACAGCAGTGAAAGTGCGGAGTCCTAACCACTGAACCACCAGGAAACTCCTTGGATCAAGTACTTTTGAATACTTGCAGAAATTAAATTGATTCTACCATACCATAGCATCATGTTTATTATACTTATTGCTAATAATCAATAATAAGTCAGAATATGCTCTAAACAATAGCTAGGAAGATAAATAGGTCATTATAGTTGACAAAGGCAGAGCTGAAGAAAAAGGAAGAACCAGGTTACTAAGAGGGGGAAGTGAGTGTCTATGTCACAATTCAAACCAAGGAAAAAAAAACAACAACCCACTACCTTATACAACAACTGCCCACAATTCAGCCCCAAACTCTCTCCAGTGCCAACAGACACCCCACCAAAGATATTAAATGGAAAGTTCCAGGAATAACTCATAAGTTTAAAACTGCTGCTTTGAGTAGCATGATGAAACCTTGTGTCATCCCGCTCCGTCCCACCTGGGGAGTGACATGCTAGACTAATTCTGAAAGTACGCAGCACAGAGAAAAACCTCTGGGTTTATATAGAGAGACCCTCTCCAGTGTTTTCATAACTGGGCTTCTTCCAGGATTAGAGCCAAAAGAGACTCTCTCTCCTTGCTGAGCATCTTAGTGCTCCCCTGAAATGATCACCCACCACTGAAGCAGAAGCTCCTCTCTGACACCTCCCCTTACTGTGCTGCCTTCGGCAGGAACACAAATATCCTCCTCACTCACTGTTTACCTTTTTTTTTTTTTTTTTTTTGCGGTACGCGGGCCTCTCACTGTTGTGGCGTCTCCCGTTGCGGAGCACAGGCTCCGGACGTGCAGGCTCAGCGGCCATGGCTCACGGGCCCAGCCGCTCCATGGCATGTGGGATCTTCCCAGACCGGGGCACGAACCCGTGTCCCCTGCATCGGCAGGTGGACCCTCAACCACTGTGCCACCAGGGAAGCCCTGTTTACCCTTTTTTAACACCCAGCAGAGACTTGGCACTATTAAGCTACCTATTTCCTCTTATTATCAACACTAGGACTAATAGGTAAGGTGAGAGAATAATTACAGTGTAGTGTAGTTGACTGGGCAGAGGATTAGAAGTCAAAAGAGTGAAATCTGAGTCCCACCTCTGGAACATGAAGCATTTAGACATTTGAACTGGTCATTTAACTTCTCTATATCTCAATTTCAGTATTTAACTGGAGGTCATAATATCCAGCTCAAAGAATTTTTGGGATAAAGAAATCAGATAATGCAAGTGGAAAGAAACCTGATAAACTCTAAAGCCCTAGCAAACAGTCATTTAGTCAGTCATTTATGCATTTTTCATCAACTGTTTATTGAATACCTACTGCATGCTAGCTACAGTTCTAGGCACAAGCTATATGAACGTCGCTAAGACAATGTCCCTCTCCTCATAGGGCTTAAAATTTAATGCAGAAGGCCTGTGAGAGGTTAATTTTATGAGCCAGCCTGGCTGGGCCACCATACCTAGGTATTTGGTCAAGCATTATTCTGGATGTTTCTGTGAGGGTGTTTTGTTGTTGTTGTTTTGTTTTGTTTTCCCCCCGGCTGACAGGTTTATTGCTGTGGGGAAGGGGACAGATGGCTCAGGAGCTCTTGGTGGGATGGGTCCCCTTCCTCGGCACCATCACAGGCTTCTGGCTGCGCAGGACGTTGCTGGCTCTGCAGAGGGCGGCCGTGCGCAAATCCGGGCGCTACTTGTTTCGGATTATGTGCCAGATGCTGGTGAGGGTGGCCCGGGCCTTCTTGTTGATGCTGGTCCGCACGTAGGAGGTGGCCAGCTTTCGCGGGCTGGATCTCTGCTTCGTGACCGCCACGACCCCTTTGCCGGCCGCCGCCGGCTCCACGCCCACAGTCTTGCGGTGAATGAGCTCATTGTAGCGGAAGGAGTTGCGGCCCTTCAGGTTATTGGGCTCGGTTGGCACATCTGCCTCTTCCTCTTGATCAAGAAGCTGGAGCAGTTCTGCACGACCATCCGTTGCAGATGCGCGGACATGGCGGCACCTCCTCTCGTTGCGACGGCCGGAGATGGAAAGAGGGGGGTGTTTGGGAATGAGATTTACATTGAAGTGATGGATTTCGAGTACAGCTGGTTGTCTTCCATAATGTGGGTAGGCCTTGTCTAATCAGTTGAAGACCTAACAAGAACAAAGGAGGGACACCTTCCTCCCCATCCCAACCCGGTCCCCCGCAAGAAGAATTCTACCAGCAGACTGTTTTGGACTTCAGCTGCAACGCCGGCTTTCCTGAGGCTCTAGCTTGATGGCCTTTGTACTTGAACTGCAGCAATGGCTCTTCCTCGGTCTCCAGCCTGCCAGCCCACCCTGCAGATTTTGGACTTGCCAACTTCTATAATCACATGAATAAATCCCTCAAAAAAAATCTTTTTCTACCTACAAGTGTCCCCTGCTTTTCGAAAGTACACTTTATGCCACTTCGCTTTCATGAAAGATACACAAACATTAGTACCTGTTTTCAGTAACCAAAAGAAATCGGAAGAGGATTTGCACTTTCAGGGAAAAAGGTGAAAAGTGAAAACAGCATTAAGTAAGCATTTGTTTTGCAAGAGCCATTATAGAGGCAGCAGCCAGCCCCAGCTTTGAGAGCCGCGCTGCAAGTTCCTTCCCCAGGATTTACGCTCAGCATTGCAGCGTCAAGCTGCCATAGTTTTGAACTACGATTCTGAGCATCTCTGCTTTATCTTGATTTACTCTGTGCACCCGTTAGCAAGATGTGTCCTAAGGTAATTGCCTCTTTGTTTTATGCCATTTCAGCTTAAGAAAGGTTTCATACGAAGGCTGTACTTCCGGATAACTGGGAAAAAACCTGTATTTGCACATTCTGTTGGTTCTGTTTCTTTGCAGAACCCTGACTAATACAGATTTGGGTACCAAGAAGTGGGGTGCTGCTATAACAAATACCTAAAAATGTGGGTAGAGGCTGGAGGAGTTTTGAGACACACGCTAGAAAAAGCCTAGATCACCAGGAAGAAATGGTTGGTAGGAATATGAATGATAAAGGTGATTCTGGTGAAGTCTCAGATGGAAATGAGGAACATGTTATTGAAAGTTTGGGGAAAGTTGATCCTTGTTATCAAGTACCAAAGAACTTGGTGGAATTGTGTTTTGTGGAAAGTAAACTTTGTGATAAAATAGGATATTTAGCTGAGGAGATTTCTAAGCAAACTGTTAAAGGTATGATTTCCCCTTGCTGCTTATAGTAATGTGAGAGGAGAGAAATAAATTGAAGGAGGAATTGTTAGGCAAAAAGGAACCAGAAATTGAGGATTTGGAAAATTCTCAGCCTATCCATATGGCAAAAAACAAGAAAGCTTGCTCCAGAGAGGACACCGTGGGTATAGCTGGAAAATCATTTGATAAAGGGATTAGGAGTGAAATTCCTGGGTTTAATCAGCCATCTCAGCGGAATCTAGCAATAGAGCTGGTGTTACACCAGCAGAAACACTGCCAGACTAGACTAAAAGGTGAAGAGATAAGACAAATTGAAGGAAGGCTATCAGACCTCTGAGATTCCACAGGATAGGGCAATCGATCTATCAACATGTGTTATCCTTTAAGGGAAGAGTAACCCTGATTCATGATGGTATCATGGGAATGATATCAGAGAGCTGTCACTCCCACCACAGACCCAGAGCACACAGGCCATTAGGGCAAGGCTCTCTCCTCCTCAGTTTCAGTGGGTTCAGGCCAGTGGCCAGGGCGGAGGGAGCAACAGGGCCACCTCAGTGGGCCTGGAGGTCAGAGCACTGAGCCAATGAGAATTATTTTTGAGACTTAAAATTTAATGGAATATTGATTTCATGGATATGACAACAAAAGCACAGGCAACAAAACCAAAAATAAACAAATGGGACCACATCAAACTTAAAACTTTTGCTCATCAAAGGACACAATAACAGAGTGAAAAGGCAACATATGGAATGGGAGAAAATATTTGCAAATCATATATCTGATAAGGGTTAATATCCAGATTATATAAAGAACTCATCAACAAAATAATCAAATAAACTGATTAGAAAATGGGCCAAGGACACGAACAGGCATTTCTTCAAAGATGATATAAAAATGGCCAACAAGCATATGAAAAGATGTTAAACATCATTAATCATCAGAGGAATGCAAATTAAAACCACAATGAGATATCTCTCTTCAAAAAAAGAGAAAAAAAAAAAAAAAGAAAAGCTACCATCAAAAAAAAAGAAAAGGAAAGCTACCATCAAGAAAAAGAAAGAAGGGGCTTCCCTGGTGGCGCAGTGGTTGAGAGTCCGCCTGCCGATGCAGGGGACACGGGTTCGTGCCCCGGTCCCGGAGGATCCCACATGCCGCGGAGCGGCTGGGCCCGTGAGCCATGGCCGCTGGGCCTGTGCGTCCAGAGCCTGTACTCCGCAACGGAAGAGGCCACGACGGTGAGAGGCTTGCATACCATACCACAAAAAAAAAAAAAAAAAAAGAAAGAAAGAAAACCAGAAAATAACAAGTGTTGGTGAGGATGTGGAAAAATTGGAACTATTGTGCACCATTGGTGGAATTATAAAATAGTGCAACTGCTATGGAAAACAGTACGTCAGTTCCTCAAAAAATTAAAAACTTCTAGGTACTGAAAGTATTGAAAGCAAGGGCTCATAGAGATATCTGCACACCCATGTTCACAGCAGCACTATTCACAATAGCCAAAGGTGAAGCAACCCAAGTGTCCATCAGTGGTTGCATGGATAAATGAACTGTGGTGTATACACACAATGCAATAGTATTCAGTCTTAAAAAAGAAGGAAATCTTGTCACATCCTACAACAGGATGAACCTTGAGGGTATTATGCTAACTGAACTAAATTAGTCAAAAAACACACTGTATGATTCCACTTAAATGAGGTGTCTAAAGTCATCAAACTCATAGAAACAGAAAGTTGCATGGTGGTTGCCTCTAGCTGGTGCCAGGAAGAAAAGGGGACCTGTGGTTTAATGGGTACAGAGTTTCAGGTTTTTGTTTTTGTTTTTGTTTAATTTTGTTGAAGTATAGTTGACTAACAACGGTGTGTTAGTTTCAGGTGCAGAGTTTCAGTTTTGCAAGATGAAAAAGTTCTGGAGATCTGTTTCACAACAATATGAATATACTTAACATTACTGAACTGTACAATTAAAAGTGGTTAGGATGGTGAATTTTATGTTATGTGTTTGTTACCACAATAAGAAACAGAAGGGAAAAAAATCTAATGGAATTTACCTTGCCAAGTTTTGGATTTGTTTGGGCCTCTTCACCCCTTCCTTCTTTCCGACTTCTCCCATTTTGGAAAGGGACTGTCTATCCTATGTCTGTCCTACCACCGCATTTTGGAAGGACATAACGTGTCTGCTTTCAGAGGTTCACAGCTGGAGAGGAATTTTGCCTCAGGTTAAATCATACCTCGAGTCTCACTCACACCTGATTTGGATGACATTCAGGTGAGACTGTAGTTGGAATGGATACTGGAATGGGTTAAACCTTTGGGGGCTGTTAGGGTGGAGGTAATTGTACTTTACATGTGAGAAGGACATGAATTTAGGGGGGCCAGAGGGTGGGGTGTTACAGACCGAACTGTGTCCTCCTAAAATTCACATGTTGAACCCCTAACCTCCAGTACCTTAGAATGTGACTGTCTTTGGAGACAGGGCCTTTGAGGAAGTGATTAAGTTTAAGCGAAGTCATAAGAATGTGATGTAATCCAATGTGACTAGTGTTTTTATAAGAAGAGAAAGAGACACCAGGGGTGTGCACACAAAGGACAGGCCTTTTAAGGACACAGCAAGGAGGCAGCCACCTGCACGGAGACAGGTCTCAGGAGAAAACAGCCCTGATCTTGGTCTTCCAGCCTCTAGACCTATGAGAACATAAATTTCTGCTATTTAAGCCACCCAGGGACTTCCTGGAGGTCAAGTGGTTAAGACTCCACACTCCCAAAGCAGGGGGCACAGGTTCAATCCCTGGTCGGGGAACCAAGATTCCCGCATGCTGCTGTGCGGAGTGGCCAAAAAAAAAAAAAGCCACCCAGTCTGTGGTAATTTGTTATGGTAGCCCTAGCAGACTACTACAACAGACAACAAACAAACAAACAAATACATAATGTCAAGTAATGGTAAGGGAGCACTTGGAAGAATATATGAGCAAGGTACGGTAATAAAGAGCTGGGGAGGAGGGTTATTTAAGGCAGGGTGCTGAGGGTAGATCTCAGCAGAGATGACGTTTGAACAGAAACCTGAATGACGTGAGGGAGCAATTCTTGGGAGCGTTTGTGAGAAGACTGTTCCAAACGGAAGGCATTCCAAACACAAAGACACCAAGCGAAGGATGTGCTCTTGGCCTGGTGCCAAAAGACTGAGGTGCAGGAGTGCAGTGAACCGGGGGCAGAGAGGATGGAAAAACTGTTGGAGAGAGAAGTAGGAGTCTGATCACGCAGGGGCATGGTAAGTGATGGCTTGGATCCTGGATTGTACTTTAAATGCGACAGGAAGCCAGGAAGCTGCAAAGCCATTTTAGGTTTGGGGGTGAAGGAGTAACCTTAGTCGATTTATGTTTTTAAAAAGGTATTTGCTGTTGAATGGAGAAGATGAGAGAGGACAGCAAGAGTGGAAACAGAGACCAACTAGGAGGCCACCGGTCCAGGTGAGAAATGATGAGGGCTTGGACGACGGTGGTAGTAGTGGCAGTAGTGAGTCGTTGTATTTGAAATATATTTTCAAGATACAACCAACAGGAGTAACTAACTGGATGTTGGGCATGAGGAAAAAAAAAAGGAGTCAAGAATGATCCTAAGGGTTTTGGCCTGGGTAACTGGAGTTGCCATTTACTTCAGTCAGGAGAACAGAGAGAGGAGGGGTCAAATCAAGAGTTTTGTTTTAGACATGTGAAGTCTGAGATATTGTTAGGATACTCACTAATAATAGTGCACTAATAATAGAACACTCTCCTTGTTTTCCCCGGATTCTGGCAATATACAGGTACAAAAGATATGGTTCCTGCCTTTACGGTCTCATGGAAGGGGGTGGAGAGTGTCATATAAACCAATTTTTTTTAATTAATAGGTTTTATTTGGGGGGAACAGTTTCATGTTTACAGAAAAATTGCTTAGAAAGTACCGATATACTTCCTCACCTACCGTATTATTAACATCTTGCATTAGTATGTACATTTGTTACAACTGATGAACATTAATTGACATAGCTTAGTCACCCGAAGTCCATAGTTTACGTTAGGGTTCACTCTTGGTCTTGAACATTTTACAAATTTGGACCAGTCACCCATCATTACAGTATCATATGGAATAGTTCCACTGCCCTAAAAAAACTCCAGCTGTTCATCCCTCCCCCCCACCCATCCCCCACCTCCAATTCTCGGCAACTAGAGATCATTTTACTCTCTACACAGTTTCGCCTTTTGCAGAACGTCATATAGTTGGAATCATACAGCATGTCGCCTTTTCAGACTGGCTACTTTCACTTACTAATGTGCACTTTAGGGTCCTCTATGCCTTTTCATGGCTTGATAGCTCATTTCTTTTTAGTGCTGAATAATATTCCATTGTCCGGGTATACCATATTTTATCTCTTCACCCACTGAAGGACATCTCGGTTGCTTCCAAGTTTGGGCAGCTATGAGTAAAGCTGTTACAAATACTCACATGCAGGTTTTTGTGTAGATGCAGCTTTTCAACCATTTGGATAAATACCAAGGAATGTGATTGCTGGATTGTAAGCAAGTATTTTAAATGTCAATTTCTATACAAGGGCCAACAGGGAACACAGACTATTGCTTGCAGGATGCAAAGAGCCTTCTTTGAGGTCCTTAAGTTTACTCTAGCAATGCTCTAAAACTATAAATGTCCTTCCTTCTCTGTATTACTATTAGTCTGACACTATCACCAGGATACCCCTGCCTGGCTCATTTACAGGAAGGCAGCCACTGAATAGCGATAACTGAAGGGCTCATGCTGACTCACATCCACCTTTTCAAAAAACCGTAAGCAAGTGCCAATCTATTGATGACGGAGGAAGCAAAGCCACTTTTCAGTACGTTTCATAATTAAATGTCTATGTTCTTTAAGCAGTGGTCTTCCCTAACTTTGGTGAGCCCCAACTCCGCCGAAAAAAATCCATCAAGTTCTATACGAAGAAAAAAGCTACTGAAGCTCTAGGGTGGTGTTTATTCATATGGGGTTCTAAGATGGACCAGGCAGGTATACAGACCCCCTAAAAGTAAATGCAGATATTGTATTTCAGCGTACTTTTCTGAGGGGTAGGGGGACCATAATAAGCTCTTATCACAGTCCCCAAAAAAGTGCAAGATCAGAAAACAGCCAAAGGAGCTGCCAAACCTTGGGTGTGTACGAAGAGGGAGGAGAAGAATCTGACCTCCCCTGGGTCATCAGATGAACAATAGTGTGGAGACCTCCGGCATTGTCTGCTTTCTCAGTGGTTCACCGCCCACTCTTAGAGAAGGTCTGGGCTCTAATTCCCTCCTAGCAGGGGGGAGGGCAAGAGTCCAATGCCCTCCTGGAGTGCAGGAATAGTGCTCCCTATTACTAAGGTACCTTAGCAAGAAGTAAAACCAATCCTCAGAACAGGGCGTAGTCTGAACAGCTAAAAATCTTCACCTTCACGCATACACTTGGTCCTGGTAATATTTTAGCATTGCCTTTAGCAACTCAAAGAGGAAGAACTGTGAAACAGTAAAGGCAAAGGTCTCTCGAGCTAAACTTTGAATCGTGAGATCTCCTCATTAAAACTGTCCACACTATATGCAGATGACAGATTTTGTCCAGTGCCAAGCAGGTGCCACACAGGGTTCTGGCCACTGTCCTTGTAATCATTCTATGTCTCCCACATATGCTTCCTTTACAAGCGCCATGTGGTCTTTCTGTGTAGTGAAAAATCGGCTTCCCTAATTTACACAGCTTTCTTACCAATAATTGAGGCCATTCGGACTTCTTGTTTTCAGCCTCAAATTGAATCAGGCAGTCACAGAAACATTTGGATGAGGCGGGCCCAGAAACCCAAGAATCTCTTCTGGTCTGTGTCTACCCAGTAGGTTAGCCCCGCCTGCCCGCGTTTTTTTAGGAGGCTGCTACGTAAGAGAGTGCAGACGTGCTTCATAGACCGTAGACCGTCAGGCAAATCTCTGTGGCAACCAGTTCCATCACTCAAAGCTGACTAAAGTCTCCCCACCCTTTATACTTCTGCTTCTCCCCTCCTCCAACGGAATTTATTTCGTGCTAATGCTACCCAGGGATGCAGGCAGTATCTTTATCTCCCCTGTTGTGCTGTTTTTCCTCATCCTCTTTGCCTCTCCTTCTCCATTGGACATGAATCTGCACGATCCCGTGGTGTAAAGCCCTGAGTACTTCTTCCATGGTGGGATGCAGATTTATTGAATGAATGTGTACTTATTTCAAAAATGTGTGCAACGAACGAGTGTTTACTTTGATGGCGTGACCCTATAATCCTATAACTGTTTAAGTGTTCAAATCGGGGGGAAGTTACTTTGATTACAATCACAGTCTAAATTCTTTAAATATTAAGTTCCAGGTGGACTTTTTAATCCAACTTAATTCCAATTACACATAAATGGCTGTTTTAAGCTACTTGTAAATAAACAAGTTTATACATGCTTTTACAAAATTAAGAGGAGCAAGATAATCCATTAAATTTCATACTCTTGACAAGTGGCCCTTTAAGAGCTTTGAGTCTTAGCTTGATATTCTCGGGCCAGCTTCCTCTGGATACTATTAATAAGCAGAAACAGATCAACATACTGATAGCGAGAACGAGGAAGAAAGACAAATGGCCTGAAAAGCCCACAATGGGATATAGATCTGGGTTAATTCATTTATGCATTTGTTTACCTCTGCTATGTTGCCAGGCCCAGTTTCAGATACTGGGGATATTGTGGTGGTAAGAGAATGCCAGTCCCTGCTCTCGTGGAGCTTAAATTCAAGTGGATTGGGGTCATGTACACGTTTTTACTTTCTTTAAAAAATTTATTTTTGACTGCGTTGGGTCTTCATTGCTGCATGTGAGCTTTCTCTAGTTGTGAGGAGTGGGGGCTACTCTTCGTTGTGGTGCGCGGGCTTCTCATTGCAGTGGCTTCTATTGTTGTGGTACACGGGCTCTAGGTGCGCGGGCTTCAGTAGTTGTGGCTCGCGGGCTCTAGAGCACAGGCTCAGTAGTTGTGGCGCACGGGCTTAGTTGCTCTGTGGCATGTGGGATCTTCCTAGACCAGGGCTCCAACCTGTGTCCCCTTCATTGGCAGGTGGATTCTTAACCACAGAGCCACCAGGGAAGCCCCGTTTTTACTTTTTATTTCTATTAAAAAATTTTTGGCGGTGGTGGGTTCCCTGGTTAGGATTCAGCGCTTTCAAGGCTGTGACCCAGGTTCAATCCCTGGTCGGAAAACTGAAATCTCACAAGCTGCTCAGGGCAGCCAAAAAAAACAAAAAACAAAAAAAACAAAATTCCTTTAAAGCAAGTGTAGCTAAGAGCATGGATTCCGGAGCCAGGCATCCTGGGTTTCAATCCTAGCTCTGACACTTGCATTGTGTGATTTGGGGAAGGTCATTCAGCCTCACTGTGCTTCTATTTCCTCACCTGTAAAATGAAGGTAATAATAGAGTCTACTTCATAAGATTCATTATGAGAATGAAATCATTTAATATGAGTAAAGTACTTAGAATAGTGCCAGTATATATTAAGTGTCACCTAAGTGTTTGTCAAATTAAAAAAAAAAAAAAAAGAAACAAATGTATCTATTTAATTTCATAGCAGAATACATATGCTCAGAGCTACAGAAGCTACTGCAGGTCATGAATTAAAGCCTAGATCCCCATTTTTTTCCAAGAACCTAAAGACTTTCCAAAGATTCTCCAGTTACATGGGAGAAGTTCAAACAAATCATCACAGAACTATTCTCCCCTATAGTAGGAGTAAGAGGTTCTTGATAAACTGAAGATGTTTTTATTACATGCCTGGTTCTTATCAGGTTACGTCATTTACAATTCACAACAATAGTTTAAATTTATTATTATCATCCTCATTTGCCATGAGAAATCTATAAGTAATTTGTTCAAGGACCCACGATTTGGGGCAGAACTAGCTGTCTGACTGTACTATAGTATATTCCTGTAGATTAAGAGACAGATACAGCCAATGTAGGTTCAGAAAAAACTATCTAGGATAGCCAGTGTTTTCCTGTTCTCACCCCCTACCCTTGTCCTCCTAGAAATGGGGCCTATTCTTCCTCCCTTCTTAAGCAGCTGATCATAAACAGGAAGCATAGCTGGGTGCAGTAAGTCTGTGGCTGGGGATAAGTGGCTGTAGACAGACACCCTCCTAGGTGGAGCCTACCTGAGGGAAGAAGCACTCCTGCTACTTATAGGGTTGTCTTTGTCAACAAGAAACATCAAAAGGAAAAAAAAAAAAGAGGGGTATCCTTCAGGAATAATGGATTTGGGGAGCCCAGTGCCTGCTTTTGCACCACCCATAAACTAAGAACATTTTTACATTTTTGGAAAAAAATAAAAATAAGAACTATATTTCGTTGACTTGTAAAAACTATATAAAATTCAAATTTCAGTGTCCATAGGTAAAGTTTTACTGTACACAGCCATGCTCATTCATTTATACAAGGGCAGAGCTGAGTAGTTATGACAGAGACTCTATGGCCTGCAAAGCCTAAGATATTTAGTATCCCATGCTTTACAGTGAAGTTTGCCAACTTCCGAGTTAGGCAGTTGATGAATCAAGTGGAATAGGGCCATAAAGTTGTAAAAACCCACAGTATAGGGTTATACTAGGCCCAAGTCAGGGGAAAGAATGGGATGGGGCAGTGCAGCAGGAGGAGAGGGTGAAGAGAGAGAGAATGGAATACATCTGGGTGGGATACAGACATCCCGAGAAGTCAAAAACCTCTGAGGACTTCCTGTTAGAGAATGCAACAAAGTGGCCCACCAAGATGGAGATGCAAAAGGCCGGAGACTAAGCAATAGGAAATTCTCCAAATTTCTCTCACACCACATAATAGGGACTGGGAAAAACACTTACCAAGGTTGACTGTGACGTCCCAAACTGGCTCCCTAGGTTCACTCAGGGTTGATCTTTTTACTTATCTATATAGAAGCACAGTATAGATATTATTGGGCTGGCAAAAAACTTTGCTCGGGATTTTTCATAAGAGCTTATGGAAAAACCGGAACAAACTTTTTGGCCAACGCAGTATCACACCTAAATCCCTAAGCAGCTACTCTGAACATGGCACTGCCCTCCAAATATTTTTTCCATTTTATCGAGATATAAGTGACATACTGCCCTGTA
The DNA here is from genome assembly GCF_951394435.1 of Stenella coeruleoalba. Classification (NCBI taxonomy): domain Eukaryota; kingdom Metazoa; phylum Chordata; class Mammalia; order Artiodactyla; family Delphinidae; genus Stenella; species Stenella coeruleoalba. Next base: position 95,130,898 of record NC_137157.1, read on the forward strand.
TAAGTTTAAGGTGTACGGCATAATGATTTGACTTGTGTACATCATGAAATGATTATCACAGTAGGTTTTGTGAACATTGATCATCTCAAATAGGCATAATGATTTGACTAGTGTACATTATGAAATGATTATCACAGTAAGTTTTGTGAACATCGATCATCTCAAATAGACAAAAAAAATTTTAAATAGAAAAAAAAATTTTTTGTGATGAGAATGCTTACGAGTTAGTCTTGTACCAACTTTCATGTATAACATACAGCCGTGTTAATTATATTTATCATGTTGTACATTACGTCCTGGTGCTTATTTATCTTATAACTAGGAGTTTGTACCTTTTGACCGCCTTCATCCAGGTCCTCGTCCCTTCACTCCCTGCCTCTGGTAGCCACAAATCTCTTTTTCTATAATTTGTTTGTTTTTGAAATATAATTGACTTAGACTGCCCTCTTTTAAGGAGGGGAAAACTCAGGACTGGATTAAAGAAGTGGCTAATCGAGTGGCTGACTTAGTGGACTGATGGATGATCTCCAAATGCAGTCTTCCTATCTTCCTTAGCTACATGTCATTTTCTGTGACCCCCAAAAAGGTGGCAGTCACACTGCATTTTATATCAGTGCTGAAGATGGTATAGGGAAGAGGGCTGGAAGGATGGCTGAAGTGTACAGTGATGCACTGTGAGACTGTTGCCAGGGATTTCTGTGTCTTCTAATATTCCTTTCTACAGTTGGTAAGTGGAAGTCACAAAAGTTGGAAACTGGAGCCAAAATATTACCACCTCCATCACCCATTTACCTAATGAAATCATGTGTGAAGAAATGGGATGCGTTGACTAGTAGAGAACAAGGACCTTAGTGGAATCAGGTCCCTCGATAAATCATTATAAATAGAACACATTATTAAACCTAGATCATTAATTTGCTTATTCTACACTTACTGATTTCTATCACTGCTTGCTGCTGAGTCGTATTTTAAAACACACTATGGGAGCCTGTTTTAAAAAATAAAGTCAATCTCTACATAATTTTTTAAAATCCTGCAAATTCTATAATATCAATATAAATGATTGTTCTAATTAATTTCTTTGCAAATTCAAGATTTTAATGTGGCACAATAGGTGTGTTTAAAGTAGAACACGTTGAATTTTCTAATGATTAACTTTCTACAATATGTCGGATGCTTTTTTGAAGACACGTATATTATTTGCTGATTACCCAAAGTCCTAAAAAGTTTACATGAAGGGGCACTACCAAGTTCATAACTAAAATATAATGCACAAACAGAATGTCATGATACATAAATCGCCTCGTTTTTTAAAACGGGGCGCTGGCTTATTTTTCTCCATGGTACAAAAAGAGAAAGATAAACACCAATAGAGGAATGTATTTACATCTCAACTGAAGGGAAAATGAATGAGGCAGGAAAAGAAGAGTCCCAGAATGAGAGTTTTTTCCACTTTCCTGGTTTCTCCTCTCAAGCACTTCTTCAGCCATGGTAGCGCGCCAAACAACTCCCCATTTGCCTGCAACCTGCTTTTTTTTTTTTTTTTTTTTTGCGGTACGCGGGCCTCTCACTACCGTGGCCTCTCCCGTGGCTCCGGACGCGCAGGCTCAGCGGCCATGGCTCACGGGCCCAGCCTCTCCGCGGCATGTGGGATCTTCCCGGACCGGGGCACGAACCCGTGTCCCCTGCATCGGCAGGCGGACTCTCAACCACTGCGCCACCAGGGAAGCCCCCTCCGTTAATTCTTAACTGCTCTTCCCCTCCCAATCTTGAAGCGTCTTTCTCAGCGACTTATTCGTTCTAAATCACCTCTTCTCTCGGTACCAGCTCTCTCCCTCTCCTGCACTCACATCCCCCCATCCAGTTTCCAAGCCCCCTTTCCCCTCACTTGCTGTCTTCTTCTAAGCCCACCACTCCGCCCCCGCCGGCCTCGCCCCTGCCAACTGGTATCTCTCCCTCCTTGGCCAAAATTGGCCCGACGAAGAGATCAAGAGCGGACACACACGGAAAACACACGTGCGTGCAGTGACCGTCTGGGGCGGGGACGCACGGCCGGGGGCTGGGCAGCAGGATGCTGCGCCGGGGGCGCTGTGCCTTCTCGCACGTCCGCGCCTGCGCCCCGCCCCCGGCCAGATGCTGAGGAGGCCCGACAGGCGCGCCAGCCCCGGTCCTCGGAGAAAGCTGTAATTTCCTGAATCTGAAGCATCTCTAGGGAGATGCAAAATGTTCCACAAGGGTTCTGCCTCTAGGGTGGGTTTTTGTTCTAGGCAACTAATCCCAAACCGCCCTTTCAGCGCCACTCGGCAGTGTCCGTCTGCATCCCCCCTGCTCCTCGACCTTACCCCGACTGTTTAGCCTCGGGTCTGGTCTGGTCTTGTTTTCTGTTCTTTTCTCTCCCCTTCTGCCTCCCTTCTCCCCTCTTCTCTTTTCTGTGTATATTGCACATTTCACGTTACCACACGGCCTCGGATCTTTACAAAATCGTCCCGTTCTTTACGTACCTGCAGCGCCCTGATTCTTTTTTTGAAGTCAATTTCATTTACATGCTGGGTGTCCAGGGCGACGACTTTTGACAGCTATACGCGCCCATGCACCCACCGCCCGACAGATTTGCATCTTACAAAGTGTCCTCAGCACCCTGATTCCTGCTGCACTTCCTGTCATTTTTTAATCATACTGTATAGTTTTAGTCTCATGCATTCACCTTTTTCATATATCGGCAAATATTTATTAAGTACCTTCTATGAAACAAACACCGATGTTACAGAGATTAAAAACTACAACTACTCAATTGAAAAGGGAAGGCAATATAATGCGACTCATGCTTTCTGCTCCACTTCCACTTATGTATTTCCGATCATCCCCCCACCCCCTGTTTAGACCCTCAGACAACTTGGTCAGCTGACTAATCCTTCCTGAGAAATAAATGACTTCTTTCTTCCTAAGTTTTCTTTTTTCCTGAGGAAGGCTGAAGGTGAAGGAAGCACACTAGACCCGGAACAGCTGCTGAGGAGAAAGCAGGGTGGGAAAGCACTAAAATGGGGAGAATGCCCTGGAGGTGTGGATGGAAGGCTTAATTAGAGTGGGAATTGTCACAGGCACTGTTCCCAAACAAATAAAGTCTGAGAATGCAGCTGTAAAGGCTACTGGAAGGCTCTTTGGGCAGGGGGACAGGATGTAAGTCCCTGGGATAGACTCATAAAAGAAAATGTCAGCATATACCATTGAGTTTAATCAGACACATTTAGAAAAGATGGGAAAGTAGGCTACTGACCAGAGATGAAGAAAATTTGAAGACCGCCCCCGTCCCTAAAGGGTATGCTATTTGGCAGGGAGGGTGAAAAATCAATCTAAGAAAAGTAGGCATGGGAATTCCTTGGTGGTCCAGTGGTTAGGACTCCACGCTCCCACTGCGGAGGGCCCAGGTTCAATCCCTGGTCGGGGAACTAAGATCCCATAAGATGCGCAGCCACAGAAAGAAAGAAAGAAAGAAAAAAAAATACGGAAAGAAAGAAAAGCAGGCATAAGGACACAAAGGTGAAAACTAAGAAGAAAAGGAAGGAAAAACAACAAGAAGATTGGTTGCAATGTTGATGTAAACATAGCCCTCTTCCTGAACCAGTGACACAGGGCTTCCACTTCCCTTTACTGTCACATGTTGCTCAAGTCTAGAAACAGAGATGTCTGACCACCAACTTCAAGCAAGGGGATAACCTCTAGATTCATATAGTAGATGTTCAAATTACAAAACCGAGCCTCTTAACAGTGCTGAGCTGTTGGAGTTGAAACATTTAAAAAAAAAAAAAAGAATTTGCCCTCTAGTGGTGTTAGAAGTGAGGGTGAGTTCTTTCTTCCTTTTATGTCTTTTTCTTTCTTTTTTCTGCTTTACTTAAGTATAAAACACAAACAGGAAAGCAGGTAAAAATGCGTTAATGTTAAGTATACAGCTGGGTGGGCAGGTAAAAATGGGTTAATGTTAAGTATACAGCTGGGTGGGCAGGTAAAAATGTCTTAATGTTAAGTATACAGCTGGGTGAATATTTACATCCATGTTCACCTGTACAGTACAACCACCACCCAGATTAATATCCAAATTCTAAAACACTTCTAGCTCCCTAGAAGGTTTCCTTGTGCCTGTCTATAGCCTCCCTCCCCAGAGGAACCCACTATACTGACTTCTATCATCATTCATTTTGTTGTTCTTGATCTCTATGTAAATGGAATCATATAGTATGCACTCTTCTGTGCTAGGATTTTTTTCTTTTTCACTTAACATAGTGTCTATGAGTATTACGTGGTATGAATCAGCAATTCATTCCTTGTTACTGCTGAGTAGTATTCCATTTATGGACATACCAAATTTTATGTATCCAGTCTCCTGTTGATGTACACATTCACACGACTGCATTATTGTTTTTAGTTTTGAGCTATTATAAAACATCCCTGTCATTTGCCATACATATGAATTCTTTTCTCTTGGGTGTGTACTTAGGAATTGGGTTGCTATTTTTTGGCAATAAATAATAAATGCTAAATAAAAACAAGTGAGTGACATCTCTGTCTTAATATGTGTATGGTATTTTCATAAAAATCTTTTATATACATTGTTTTAATTGATCTTCAAAATTTTTTTTGTGAAGTAAGAAGGGTAGGTAATGCTATCTCCATTTTACAGGTAGAAACTGAAACAGGGAGATTTAAATGCCCAGTTTAAAGTCATAAAATTAATAAGTTATGAATTAGGACTGAAAACCACATTTCTAGTCCTAATTTATGACTCAAATTCATTTTTCCTTTTCTCAGATATAGAAAACTGCTGTTTCTTATTGTTTTTATTAGATGTTATCCAGCCTCACGTGAATGGAGAGGTCACCCAAATGTCCAGGTTTCCTGAACTGTCCCAGTTCAGCACAGAAAGGCCCTGGGCAAGCTGGGATGGTTGGTCACTCTACAGAAGAAAGAAAGGAGTCAAATGGGTATCACAGTTTGCAGCTGGGCACAAAAAACCAAAACCTATCTCATTTAGCTCGTTCACACTCCTCCATTCCCAAAGAAAAAGATACTTTTAATCAAAGAGCAATGCAGTATCCACACATTTATGTCCCATGAATGTCAGTTGTGTTCCCTGACTCTCGGAATCACCAGACTCCTGTTACTCAAGTTGTGGTCCTTGGACCTGCAGCATCAGCATCTCCAGGGAGTCCGTTAGAAAGGCAAATAAAAACCCTCTACCCCCTCTTACGCTCCCCTCTCTCCTGACCTAAGAATCCCAATTTCTAAGGGGTGGAGTTCAGGAATTTGTGTTTAACAAGCTCTCCAGTGGGGGGTCAAGGGAAGCAATGGGAAAGGGAGCTCAGGTTTGAGAAGTACTTATCTAGCCCATTTCCTTTACAGAGACATGGATCCTATCTGGTTTTAAAGGTATCTCTGGGCAGAATAATTCCATTATCTCACTGAGTAAACTTTCCTTATGTAAAACAAATCCCATTGTTGGTAAAATCTTCTTTCTTGCTTATTAAATCTCTTATCTACCATTCTGGTCCTAATGAGAATGTACAATATCATTTCACAGTTGACTTTTGTTGTCCTTTTCTAAGGCCATTCCAATTGTTCTCCACTATCCCTTAAATTATAGTGTCCAGGGCATTCCCCGGCAGTCCAGTGGTTGGGACTCCACGTTTTCACTGCCGAGGGCCTGGTTTTCATCCCTGATTGGGGAAGTAAGATCCTGCAAGCCTCCCAGCATGGCCAAAAAAAAAAAAAAAAATTAAGGTGTCCAGAGGAATCCTAGTGAAAAACCCGAGTACATCTAAAGAAAGACCTCGTGGTTCCAACGTGAATATTCATGAATCTTTAAGAAAATCACTTTTCAAGGTGACAATACACCCAAAACCACACAGGTATAAAAATCATAAAGCTTATAAACAGAAAGAAAGAGTTAATCTGGATCACAGGAGAGGGAATAAAAGATGACAGGCCTGGCAGAATGAAACACAGGACGAATTTACGAGCTGGGGCTGGATTTGGGCACCCAGTATATGTTCCGGTAGGAGTTTGTGTAGTTTGTCTGGCATCCACCTACATAGTTTGTCTGTACTCTGTTTCAGGACTCAATCCAAAAGGTCACCCTCCAACTCCAACCCAGCTTCTCCCTGTCCATCTGATTCTAGGCTCTCTCTTCTTTCCCTTTCCCCTCATTCCTCCCCAGAGAGGGGTTGCTATGGGGGTGGGACCACAGTAAGCCAACTGGTAAAGAAAAGCAGTGACAGAAGCAGAGTGGGAGAGTACAGAGAGAAAAATAAAAGACTAAGGCAAAAGGAAAAGGCACAGACATAGATGAGACTTCAGACAGTCAAAAGAGGAACTGCAGGGACTCCCCTGGTGGCACAGTGGTTAAGAATCCGCCTGCCAATGCCATGGACACATGGGCTTGAGCCTTGGTCCAGGAAAATCCCACATTCCGTGGAGCAACTAAGCCCGCGAGCCACAACTACCGAGCCTGTGAGCCACAACTACTGAGCCCACATTGCCACAACTACTGAAGCCCGCGTGCCTAGAGCCCGTGCTCTGCAACAAGAGAAGCCACCACAATGAGAAGCCCGCGCACCACAACGAAGAGTAGCCCCTGCTCACTGCAACTAGAGAAAGCCTGCGGGCAGCAACGAAGACCAAAGACCAACGCAGCCAAAATAAATAAATAAATAAGAGGAACTGCACAAGTGATAAGATACCATAAACAACTTACAGAAATGGATGGAGACATACAGCCCACAGTTAGAGGAACAGAACAGAGGCATTAAGGCAATAGACATAAGCAAAACCCAGTTAGAGGAACAGAACAGAGGCATTAAGGCAATAGACATAAGCAAACCCTGAAATATATGTAGAGACACGAAGGGGAAAGACACAGTCATGTCTTGAACCAGATCATACAGGATTCTGGAGGAAACAGCTGCAGACAGAACCTTGCTAAGAACAGAGACCGTTCCTGGGAAGTGTTTATTTATTCTCATATGCCTCCATGAGTCATTTCAATTTCCAAGGAAGGGACCAGCAGGAGGTTATAAAGAGGATATGCTTACTTGCTTACTTCTGTATTGTTTTCCATTTCCTTTTCTGACATGTATGAAAAGGAACCTCCCAAAGACAAGCAAAAGCTAAGGTCTTTCCCTTTGACATAACCCTTTTAGTCTCTTGACTGTTCCTCCATCCATCTCAATATTTGTAGCTCAAAATTTCTACAGTTCCTTCTCTTTCTGGCTCCTTTGTCTTTTCTTTCCATTTCCCCAGGTTATAAGCCACCATCTTCAGGCTCCTTTTGTCTCTCTGATTCTCTTTTCCAGTATCTCCCTGTACCTGAAGTCATACTTGTCACCATATCTTAGCCAGAAACTTTGCTTCTTCCAAATCCAGTCTCTATTTCTGCCCCTTAGCTGCATTCTTGGACCTCTCAATCTTTGGAGAAGATAACATCTAATAAAAAACAACAGTTTTCTAACTCTGAGAAGATTTTAATTTTTTTTTAAAGGCAATTTTTAGAAAAATTATAATATATACATACATATATGCCGAGAGAGCCTACAAAACCGCACAGTACTCTGCTGAACAGTGCAGAGCCCCCCACGTTCCTGCCATCGGCTTGATTACAATTTGGCCCATGGAGGAGACCGGAAAAGAAAGTGCTGAAGGAAGTCAGAGAATTGAGAGACTTTATTCATGTGGAAACAATCCAGAAAGGCTTCTGAAGTTAGAATCTTCCAGAAGTTAGAATTTGGAATAGCTCTTGAAAGATGGGTAAGATAAGAGGTAGGCAGAGATTAGAGAAGAGCATCTCAGGAAGATGGGATGGCCTGGGCAAAGGAACGGTGCTAGGAAGTCTGTGCAGAGGATTGGGGAAGAGTGCTTTGTCCAATTTTGCTGAAGAGTAGGGTCCTTACAGGAATCTAGTAAGAGAGAACACTTTTCTAAAACCAAGTTCAGGCTCTGCTGCAGCAGTCTTTGAATACTGGACATGCTACTTTGTTTGTTTGTTTTTGCGTTATGCCGGCCTTTCACTGTTGTGGCCTCTCCCGTTGCGGAGCACAGGCTCCGGACGCGCAGGCTCAGCGGCCATGGCTCACGGGCCTAGCTGCTCCGCGGCATGTGGGATCTTCCCGGACCGGGGCACGAACCCGTGTCCCCTGCATCGGCAGGCGGACTCTCAATCACTGCGCCACCAGGGAAGCCCCGACATGCTACTTTGAGTGTAAGCCCTTAGTTGAAGAATAAAGCAAAATCTTACCGCATTTTTTCCCTTTTTTACAGCACCAACATACCACTTGTACTCCAGAGACACCAAATGCATCACTTTTATCTTACATGCTTTGCCACAACTAAAATACAGTCTCCTCACTCTGTGCTTCTTCCAATTTCCCCTCTCCATTTCATCCCTCCACCCCAGCTCTCAACCCCAAACTCTGTTGCTTCATTTCATTATCCTATCCATTGTTTCAGCCAGAAGGCTTTCTAGATAGAAACCAACTTGGTACAGTGGCAGAGAGCGTTTTCTGCAAACAATCTTCTCTCACGTATATTTTTAGAACAATGACAAGGTTGGAAGTTAGAAGACCCAGGTAGCTGCTCAGACTATGGCATTAGCTTGCTGTGCTATACACTATGCTAATATTAGTTAAGTTGTTAAATCTGTGTCTCAATTCTCTAATCCTAACAGGTAGTCTTAAGGCTGAAGGGGAAGGAGCCCAGCTGATTTACTCTCTGCCATCTCAAACACACTGTCTGTACAAATACTTGGGGATTCATGCATGCAGAGCAATTATTACCCCATGGAAGAAAGGAGATCAATTATGTAGATATTTTGACTACTAATTAGGTATGCACTCATCATTTCTCTCTCAAACACACACTTGAAATTTCCAAACGTTTAGAAGTTTCCCTGGTTCATTTTTGTGCCTGGTACATGTAGACATACTCAATGAATATCTGAATGAATGAATGAATCTCTAGCTCTAGAACACAAAGGTATTGGGGAAGGCTTATTTTTTGCCACTAGATTCTGAGTGGTATCACGGTTGTAATTTGAAAACTTAGAAGCATCTGAAAAGAGCTACCTAGTTGTTGTTTCTGGGTATGGCTAAAGAAAGAATTTATTGCTCCCCTTGCACTTCAGAGTTTCCATCAGCCTTTGCTCCTTTCAGGTACCCTGAGAGTGAAGCTATTTACCCCTGTCTCACTAGTTCCTCTTTGATCTTGACAGCTGCCATCAATACCAAGAAACAAAACGGCCCCAGGAAAAGACTGGAGCTGCTCCCAGCATGGAGCACATGCAGTAAAAAGCATTCCTCTTGGTGCCCACACCTTGGCCTCTAAGTACAGCCAGTGACAGGACAGTGACTCCGCCTCCGCCTGTCTCACTAATAGCAAACTAGTGAACATGTCTGCACAGCCACGTCCCAGAATAGCCACATGCCTCATTGGGGCACCTGAAAGATAAGGAGAACAGAGCTTCTGGTTTAAGTTGTGTTGTATTTATCTAGTAGAAAAGCAGGATTGTTCCTCTTCTCAAGAAACATGACCTTACAGATGGAAAGAATGAGCAAAATATGGGGAAGAGAAAGGAAAGGCCAGAAAGGTCAGTGAGATAAATGAGACCGTGATTTTATTCTATTTATAATATTTATTTATTTATTTATTTTGGTCACGCCTTGAGGCTTGCGGGATCTCAATTCCCCAACCAGGGACTGAACCCGGGCCCTTGGCAGCGAAAGCACTGAATCCTAATCACTGGACCACCAGGGAACTCCCTGATTTTGCTTTAAATGAGAGCATATGAAAATAATGTCCAAATGTGATCACTGAACATTGTTAATATTCTAGACAGGATGGAGACTGAGAGCGGTGACAGAAAATTGGGGCTCTGAAAACGTTTCCTTAGGTGAAAAAAAGTTGTGCTTCAATATTGTCCCATTAAATTATAGAAAGATTATTAACAGATAGTTGGCATGAGATAAAGGGAGAGTGCAGTGATTAGTTGGAAGCAGAATTAATTCATTAAGTTTAAATTGTGTCGATTTTTTTCACGTAGGTTTTGTTAACCTTTTTTTTTTCAGTGAGGTTAGTAAACAACATCAGGGAGGTACCATGGTCCAGGGTTTGTAAATCTAGGTACTACTGGCATTTGGGGCCAGATAACTCTTTGTTACTGGGGCTTGTCCTGTGCATTGTGGGATGTTTTGCAGCATCCCTGGACCCTACCCACTAGATGTAGGTGGCACTCTCTTTGCCACAAGTCATAGCAATGAAATAAGTCTGCAGAAATTACCAAATGGCCCTGGGGAGCAAAATCACCGCAAGTTGAGAACCAGTGCCCTAGACTGAGAAAATCTCTAAGAAGTTCCTTTCGTAAAGGACTGAAATACCTTACCCATCTGGAAATCAACTATTTGAAAAACTCACTTATTTTGAATATAGATTAGAAAAACAAAGTAAGGAAAAAAAAATTTCTCACTAGAGTTCAAAGCTTTACTCACAGAATGGCTCAGGTGGCCCCTCTCAGAAAGCACATACTCTCTCTCCATTTTAAGTTATTATAAAATACTCCAAACATACAAAGCAAACTGTTAATATCTGATACAAAGCATAAGTTGGTTATTTGATTTTCAAATCAACAACAGATTAGGAGAAAATTAAAAGAAATGTCGCATGCCTCAGGCAGGGACCCTAACACATGAATGACAAGACAGAACACAGACAAATTATAAAAAGTGAACATATTTCTGAAAGAATAACAAATCAGAGGGAAAACAGTCCCACATTTTGGGTGTGTTATTCAGGTCACTTTAGTCCTTGGCATCCTACTTTAAAAAGGATGTGACCAGGATGTTGAAGAATCTGGAAACAAGGTCCTGCAGAGCAGCTGGGGAAACTAGGATTATTAGCGTAGAGAATAAAAGACATTAGGAGAGAGCACGCTAATTTCCTTCAGACATTTGCTGTGTTTCCAAAAATATGTATTTTTCAGTAACCTCAGATGGAAATGGGCATCATATTTATACTACACTTATAATCATCTCAATGTAATAGAAAGAACTTGCTGGTAATTAGAGCTATCCAATACATAATAGGCCACCTTGAAAGGTAGTAAGTTTCTCACTGCTGACTTACTTCCTGATTTCCAGAGTCATAGATCTATAGCCTGTCTGATATCTCCATCTGAATGGCCGAAAGGCATCTCAGACCAAGCACAGCCAGACAGAAGTACCGGTTTCTCTTCCAACCTCCCAAATCTTTTCCTTCCTTACTCTCCTCCATCTAGTAAACATTATTACTATTCACCCCTTTGCCAAAGCCAAAATGCTAGGAGCTATGCAGGATTTCTCTCCCACCTCCCACATCTAATCCAACGGCAAGAACTGTCAGCTTTACCTCCAGAATCTACCCAGATTCCTTCCACTCTCCTACCTCCGCCGCAGCACCCTTGTCAAAACCATCAAAATCTGTCATTTGATCTGCTGCAGTACTCTCTTAATCAGTCTTACTGATTTCATTCCTATTCTTCTATAACTCATTTTTCACAGAAGTATCAAAACTGTACCTGGCCTCTACCTCTTTTTCCTGCCTTACTATCTACCACTATTCCCTTGATTCATTAAGCTCTGGCCATAGGAGGGTTGTTTAGTTTTGTTTTGTTTTGTTTTCCTGTCCTTCTATTATATCAAGTTCACTTCTGGCACAGGACTGCCTGGAGATGTCTTCACAAGGTCTTCAAATGTCTGACTCCTTCTTGTCATTTAAGTCTGAGCTCAAAGCCTCTTCCTCAAAGAGGTCTCCTTCACCAGGCTATCTATGTTGTCCTTCGACCCACTCACCATTTATCACATTTCTGTTTTAATTTTTTTCATAGGTCTTATCACTATCTGGAAATATTTCTTTGGTTATCATCTGACCCCGTTACAACAGGGACCTTGTCTATCAACATTATTTGTCCCATATACTTAACATCTAGAAGGAGCCTGTACATACTAGACACTCAATTAGTGTTTGTTGAATAAATGGATAAGCAAATAATAATATAGACAAACTGGACTATTGTTCCTCAATTTGGTAAAAACTTGGATTAGATGATTACAGATCGCTGAACATTATTAATATCTCAGTGAGATGGATGACTATGAATTTATAATGGTACCATCCTCTTCCAGGTTGCGTTTATTTTTTTTAGCATCCTGGGGGTAGTATTAAAGAAGGCTAAGCCAGTCCTGGGGATTTTTCAGGTGGGTAAAACACAAGGACTGTTAGGCAAGGGACTCATTCAACCAAAAGCATTTACCTTTGGAGGGTTAAGTACAGGAAATGACATCTCTCTGCAGAAGCACTGCTCAAGGTGTTAGGGTATGGAGAAAATATTGCATTCAGAGAAATAAACCTTTTCCCAGCCTCTTCAAACCCTTGTTTTCCCCATTTACCCAGATGACCAGACTCCATGCTTTTTCAGAAAATATATTTTGCTAATTTTCATTCCTTACCCTCACTTTACCTTTAATCCATTCCTTCTAGAATACTGCCTATTTTAGAGGTTTCCATCCTCCTCTCCATATTTTATCCCACCCATGCTTCAAGACACTGTTCTGTCCATTATTCCTGTTTCTGCCTTAAGTTTCTCACTTCCTGCTTATCTACCCCTGCTGCCAAGGGATTCTAAAGTACCACCATCCTGAAGCACTCCCATTCTTTACATACCTCTACTTCCCATAAGGTACTCTGTCCTTCACTGTCAAAATCCTCCAAGGAGTGACCTACACTCTGTTTCTTTTTCTTTCCCTCCCATTCAACACCAAGTTATTTCAGAATGTCTAGTGGTCTCACAGATGTTCAGCCCTCTGTATGAAATTACGTACCTGTTACTAACAATATTTTTGGTGTGACTGGAATTCTTATTTATTTTATTGAAATAATGATTAATCCTATGGCCACACCTTTGTGAGAAGGTAGCTTCTCCCTGAAAAAAGTGGACATTCCCATATCTAGAGAAAAGAGGTGGGTCCACAAAAAGAAAACCAGAACTCTTACACATATGTATAAGGAAACTTGACCTTGCTCCCTTAGACTTTGAGTTTAGAGGTGTCTGAGGACCCTCCCAAGAGGTACAAGGTGACGCCGGCCTCTGACAAATGGAACTAGGCCAGGAGCTTCTCAGGAAGATAGCTCTGTAATGAATCACCTCGCTAAAAGTAAAACATCTATTACTCATAACTCTTGTAGTATTCTTTTTCTCTTCTTTTATCTCCTAGTCTTTAGAAAGTTTTGCTACAACATTCCAGGCTTATCTCAGCTGTGTTAAGTACTGGAGTATGCAGCCACAATCAAAGGAAAAGAGAAGCATTCGGCCTTCTTCGTGCTCCTTCCCTTAGGCTACCAAGATGGTAGTTATAGTCTTTAGCAATAATTTCCAAGGGACACATGTACTTTTTGCTTGAAGGTTCAAGCACTCTTCCCCACATTCCATTGCAACATCTCTGTTGAAGCTTCTTCAGCTGCAAAAAACAGGAATGACCTAACTGCAGAGCCAGTGACCTCCTTGGCTATTATCCTAATCAAATTCTCTTCAACATTTAAATTGCTAATGAGCTCCCCAACCTCCCTCAGCACCCACACCATTCTCTAGGTAGCCTTCTCAACGTCTCTCATTCCTAATTCTACTTCTTTTTCATTGATTCTTCCCCCTCAGTGATTCTTAAATGTCAGGTTTATCTCTGACCAGATTCTCGGTTATCTCAACTTTTCCCACAGAAGAAGGGGACTTCCAAATCTATGGTTTTTCATTCCAAACATTCTTTTGAATTCCAAGCCAAATGTACAATGGCCTGTCATGAATCTGCACATGAACATCCTGTAAGTATCTCAAGCTCAACATGCCTCAAACCAATCTTCCAAAGCTGCTTCTGCTCTTCCTCCTCTAGTTGATTTGCCCACACTGGTTAATGGCATTACTAGTTATCTAGCTCCCAAACCAAAATTTTTCACTCTTGTATCTCCTTCACCTTCCAGTTGTCAAGTCCTTTCAAGTCTGCTTTCAAAAAATGTCCCTCAATCCCTGAATAGTTATTGACAAAATCAAATCTTGTTTTGAAAAGATGCTGTTAACAATTGGTTATCCACAAACGTAAGAATGAAGTCGGATCCCTTCCTCACACCATAAATAAAAATTAACTCAAAATGGATAACAGATCTGAACATAAACCTTTCCGACTTGAGTTAGAAAGAGCTTTCGTGATATGACATCATAAGTACAAGTAACAAGAGGAAAATTAGATTAATTGGACTTCATCAACATAAAACTTTTTGTGCTTCAAAGAATACCACCAAAAAAAGTGAAAAGACAACCTATACAACATGAGCAAACATAACTCATATACCCGATAAAGGGCACATCCAGAATATGTAAGAATTTACAACTGAACAAAAAGACAATACAATTAAAAAATGGACAAAGGACTTGAACAGACATGTCTCCAAAGAAGGTATACAAATGACCAATAAGCAAAGAACACATTCAACATCTTTAGTCAATGAGGAAATGAAAGTCAAACTCATAATGAGATAGCACTTTATAGCCACTAGAATGCTGTAATAAAAAAAAAGATACATAATAACAATTGTTGGTGAGGATATGAAGAAATTAGAACCCTCGTACATTGCTTGTGGGTATGTAAGATGGTACAGTGCTTTGGAAAATAGTTCGGTAGTTCCTCATAAAGTTAAACAGAGTTCCCATATGACCTGGCAGTTTCACTCCAATATATATACCCAAGGGAACTGGAAGCCTATATCCACATAAAAACTTGAACAAGAATGTTCGTAACAGCATTATTCATAATAGCCAAAAATGGAAAAAACCCAAATGTCCATCAACTGGTCAATGGATAAACAAATGCAGTAATAATCATCATACAATGAAATATTATTTGTTCATAGAAAGAAATGAAGTATTAATACATGCTACAACATGGATGAACCTTGAAACATCATGCTAAGTGACAGAAGCCAGTCACATTAGGTCACATATTTTATGATTCCATCCATGAAATGTCCACAACAGGCAAATCTATAGACAGAAGTAGTTTACTGGTTACCAGAGGCTGGAAGCAGTTAAAGAGGAATGCAGAATAACTGCTAATGGTTATGGGGCTTCTCGTGGGGGTGATAAAATGTTTTAAAATTGATTAATGGTTGCACATGTCTGTGAATATACTTAAAAACCCTGAACTGTAACACTTTAAGTAGGTGAACTGTATATGTAAACTATATCTCAGTAAAGGTGTTATATTAAAAAAAAAATCCCTCAAATCTGTCTTCTATTTCCCATGCTCATAGCCACTGCCTCAGTTTACAGTGATAACTAAATGGTCTCATTCTCTTAAATTTCCTCAACATCTCCTCCCCACCCACCTATCATATACCTCCATATAACTATAGTTGTCTTTTTAATACAGATCTGTTTTAAGCAAAGTATATGTGAATTATAAAGGATAAAACTTATACTTCTAACCACATAAAATTAAAACTTTCTATTGTGATAAAACATCATCAAAACCTTTTTTAAAGAAAAACTGGCAAAAATGTGTGAAAGCCATGAAAAAGTCTTCGTTTTCATAATATACAAAGAGAAAGGAACAATAAAATAAGAACCATACAGGGCTTCCCTGGTGGCGCAGTGGTTAAGAATCCGCCTGCCAATGCAGGGATAGGGGTTTGAGCCCTGGCCTGGGAAGATCCTACATGCTGTGGAGCAGCTAAGCCCGTGCGCCACAACTACTGAGCCTGCACTCTAGAGCCCGTGAGCCACAACTACTGAAGCCCGCGCGCCTAGAGCCCGTGCTTTGCAACAAAAGAAGCCACCGCAATGAGTAGTCCCCCGCACCGCAACTAGAGAAAGCCTGCATGCAGCAATGAAGACCCAACGCAGCCAAAAAAAAAAGAAAAAAAGTTGTATTTTTATCACTGTAGCATGTTCACTACTGAGAAAGGCCTTTCCTAGTCATCCTTCCTATGAAGCTCCTTCTCTTGCAGTTGCTGGGGTTTTTTTGGCCGCTTGCAGGACCTTAGTTCCCTGACCAGTGATTGAATCCACGACCTCGGCAGTGAGAGCTCAGAATCCACACGCCAGGGAATTCTCTGTTAATTTCTATTTTAAGTGTTCGCTGCTTCCTTCAATGCTCAGCCTGAGATCTGCAGGAGAGTGGACTCTCCATAACTGTAGAATAAATCAATGGTGTAGCTATTGATGAAATACTATGTAGTTGTTAAAAAGAATGAAATATAACTATATATATTGACTCGAAAATATGTCTAGGTATATATTTTAAAAATAATACATATGTTCATTATTAAAAAAAATTTAAATACACAAATCTAAAAAGTAAAAAGTTAAAGACATACACTGCATTCCTATTAAATTTCAAGATTAACCATTATTAAAAACTTTGGGGGTGTGCATACACATATATGAACACACATGTTATATATGTATGCACATTATAGAATACATATGCATGCTCTGTTTGTATACATGTATAATTTTTTGTTTATTTATTTATTTTTATAAGTCCTTGTCTACATTAAAAAATTTTTTTAAATTTATTTTTGGCTGCGTTGGGTCTTCATTGCTACACGAGGGCTTTCTCTACTTGCGGCGAGTGGGGGTTACTCTTCGTTGAGGTGCACGGGCTGTTCATTGCGGTGGCTTCTCTTGTTGCAGAGCACGGGCTCTAGGTGCGGGGGCTTCAGTAGTTGCAACCCGTGGGCTTAGTAGTTGTGGCATGTAGGCCCTAGAGCACGCGGGCTTCAGTAGTTGCGGCGCATAGGCTCAGTAGTTGCAGTGCATGGGCTGGGCTCTAGGGTGCCTGGGCTTCAGTAGTTGTGGCTCGCAGGCTCTAGAGCACAGGCTCAGTAGTTGTGGAGCACAGGCTTAGCTGCTCTGAGGCATGTGGGATTTTCCCAGACCAGGGATCGAACCTGTGTCCCATGCATTGGCAGGCAGATTCTTAACCACTGCGCCACAAGGGAAGCCCCCAAAACAGAATATTGATCACTCTTTTTAATTTGTCGCATCTCCTAGGTAAAATAAGATATAATTTCTATGTGCATTAATATTGAAGTAGTAAAAATATGAGTACACATGCCTCACATTTTTGCTGTAGTTGATAATGTTGTGTGATCTGCCACCCCACAGAATATACACAACATTACTTCAAAAAAGGTAGTGGTCAAAAGTATGGTTAGAATGATGTCATTCCTTATACACAAACGAGTTATATATAAACACATAAACAAACGCACACGTGCACAGGAAAAAACACGGAGCATTACACCAAATGATTAACTCTGGTGAGTAAGATTATAGAGGCCTTTCACTTTATCTGATATTTATTTTTCTGGAATAAGCTTAAAAAAAAGAAAAAAGAATAAGTATACATTGTTTTCAGTGAAAAATACTTTTAAACACAGATCTGATCATATCACTGCTGTGCTCCGAACTCTTCAATGATTTGTTGCCTACAGAAGAAAATTCACATTGATACAGGAAGCACTCAAGGCCTTACCCAATTTCATTCACTCCTATCTAATCTGATCACACAAAACACATCTGTACTCTTTTTATTGTGATTTTCTCTGCCTGAAATATGGTTATTTACCTTTTCTGCCTGTTGCCATACCTCTGAGGCCCAGCTCAAATGTCCCTCCACTTGCGTTCTTTCCAATCCTCAGGAACAGTTAATTATGCCCTCCTGCGTGCTTACACAGTATCCCCCCCTTATTTTGTTTTGCAGTTCTATTTAGGACTAACCATAATCTTATGTACTATAGTTGAGTGCACATATGAATTCCTTTAGAGTCCCTTTGTTTTCTTCCGGCGCTCAGAACAGGGCCTAGATTACCAAGATTGCAGTTCCGAGGGGGAGAACAATAGGCAATGTCACTACAGAATATTAGACTTATGGGCCTCATAAACTCCCATGGTGACACCACATAAGATTGTGCCAATTGTGTCTGCACACCCAGACTACCATTCACGTCACGGTTTATGCCAATAGCGCCTTCCTTCCCCCAGCCCAGCCGTGCCTGATTTCCAGTCTTGCATGGAGGACCTGAGGGAGAAATAAAAACTGCACAGGAGGAAGGGGCGTGGTGTTGTCCAGAAGGCTTCCCCTTTGAGAAGGTAGGCTGAGAAAGACCTGAAGGCTCCGTGGTAGTTGCCCTGCCAAAGTAGGAGGTAGGGAGATAGGAGAAAATTGTGTTCTAGGTTGAGGGGACAGAGTGAGAATGGGCTGGAAGGTTGGAATATGGTGTGTTTGTGATCCTGCAAAAATGTCCACATGGCTGACCTGTAGGGGGCCAAGGGATGAGAAGAAGCTGGGAAGTAAGCAGGGATCGTATCACAAATGGCCTGATATGCCAGGTGAAAGAGTCTGGACTTTAGTCTGAGGACCACAGAGAGCCAGTAGGTTAAGTACGGTAAAAACATGAACACAGATTTTAGAAAGATTACTGATTGTACTAAAACTAATTAGGAGCTTTCTATAATAGATGACAATGGCTTGAACTGAGGTACTGGCAGGGGGCTCAGAATATCAGGTATCAAAAGGACTTAAAAAGTACTTTTAATGCAAACCTCTGCTCTCAAGGAAATTTCCTTGAGAGGCAGATCTTATGATTTTCTGTTTGATTTTATTTTTCCGAAAATACAGATGGGAAAATAAGGCATAGAAATAGTTGTGACAAAGCAGGAAAAAAAATACAAGACCTGTCGGTGGGGTATTCATTCAATAAACGTCTACTGATCAACTACTACATATTGGGTCCTAGGCACAATTCTCCGTATACCATAGAAAGACATATCAAGGCTTAAAGCGACTGCTGAGCTTCAAGATACGTGCTATCTGATCATGGAGAAAGAACATTTCTGAGTGCTGGGGGCCCTCCTTGCAGGATAAAATCTTTTAGAAAATATTTCAGCTATTTCTCAGTTTGTTTCTCTAGAACAGAGGCAAGGTTACATACTCATTAGATGATCAGGTGATCTTCCTTAGCATTCCTCACGGTGAATCGGGTTTGGAAGGATAACCTTAAGTTTATCCACTGTAAGAAGGCTGTGTGGATTGACCTTCCCTTCTCTTTCTCCTGTGTTGGAAAGAACTATTCCTCCTCCGACTCGCCACAGGTTGTTTTTTTTTTTCAACTTGCCACAGTTTTTACCAGGGGGACTTCCCCACGTTGGGGGCACGTTTATTTTCATCTTGAACTGTTGCATTTCACTTTCTCTCTCCTGCTTGGCTTTTATCACCAACCCCGTGGAGCCATAGATAACACTTTATAATTTAAGAACGAAAGATATTTGGAATGTTAGGTACTCAGACAAGGAGAGATGTCTGGGACAGAGCATAAGCAGGAAAAGGGGAAAGGTGAGGTAGGTTGACATCTCCTGGCAGTAGGTGCAGGAGTTCCCATCTCCAAAGACCTCTCATTGCCTGGAGACACTGGTTCCTGCTTAGGATTAAGTTAGGTTCTAGAAACTCTAAGAATTAGATCATCTCTAAGGTCCCTTCCAGTTTTAAAATTTTACAATTCTCGTAAGATTTCCACAACATATCTTTTCACAAGGTCAATTTGTAAAGAGAATGAGATAATTCTTAATTAATTAAAAGAATTAATTAATTCTTAATTAAAATTAGGATTGAGGACCTGAGACTCATAGATAAATCTGGAAATAGAAGTTACATTTCTGGGATCTCCTACAGTTCCTTCAGTGGATTCCTACAAAAGTTATCCAAAACATTAACAACCTTTTGCCTTTAACTTTTGGCCCCTCTTACAATCCAAACACCAGTAAAATAAGGAGTATTAGCTAGGGAATTTGTTTAAGTTGTGCAATGTGTTTTGAAGAAAGTAATTTATTTTTAATACGTGGGATAAAAGAAACAGGTAGAGTTGTCAGATCTAGCAAAAACAAAAAAATAAACTAATAGAATGCCATTAAATTTGAATTTCAGGTAAACAATGAATAATTCTTTTAGTATAAATATGTCCCATGAAATGTTTGGGACATACCTATACCACAGAACTATTTCATGTGGCAACTCTCAACAGGGAGCTAAAGTTCTGTTCCATCCCATGGGTTGTTAGGAGGATTAAATCAGAAAAAGTGGAGGAAGTGCCTAACACAATAAATAAAAGTTCTTTTTGCTTTCCCCTTAGGCTGAGGAATATGATATTGATAATTTTCAATCATCCATGCATAGACTGAAAAAAAGTTCAACTCCAGTCACCCTGCATACTTCTGGTTCATTTTTCCCTGCTGTCCATCTGTCTTAGCCACAGAAATGAAAAAAAAATACTCAGTATTGGATGAAACATATTTAGAAAAGTAAATCTGCTAGTGGCTATTAAAAAGTCATAAATTGGGCTTCCCTGGTGGCGTAGTGGTTGAGAATCCGCCTGCCGATGCAGGGGACACGGGTTCGTGCCCCTGTCCGGGAAGATCCCACATGCCGTGGAGCAGCTGGGCCCGTGAGCCGTGGCCGCTGAGCCTGTGCATCCGGAGCCTGTGCTCCGCAACGGGAGGCCCGGTGCCGCAAAAAAAAAAAAAAAAAATGTGTGTGTGTGTGAGGTGGGGGGTACATAGTTTTCCAAAATTATTTTCTGAGTAAACAAGCCAAAAGGGAGATCACTGCTTCTTTCTTTCTGTGTTGCTCTGGCACCCACCTTCCACCCTAAATCTCTTCCTTTCTCTGTGGTTCTATTTCTTATACCCCATCAAAGCCTATTGTATGGAAACTTCCCTGGTGGCGCAGTGGTTAAGAATCCAGTTCTTCCTTGGGGCTTCCCTGGTGGCGCAGTGGTTAAGAATCCGCCTGCTAATGCAGGGGACACAGGTTCGAGCCCTGGTCCAGGAAGATCCCACATGCCACGGAGCAACTAAGCCCATGCACCACAACTACTGAGCCTGTACTCTAGAGCCCGCGAGCCACAACTGCTGAGCCCTTGCAGCACAACTACTGAAGCCCGCGCCCTAGAGCCCATGCTCTGCAACTAGAGAAGCCAGCGCAATGAGAAGCCAGCGCACCGCATGAAGAGTAGCCCCCGCTCGCCGCAACTACAGAAAGCCTGCACAGCAACAAAGACCCAACGCAGCCAAAAAAAAAAAAAAAAAAGGCTTATCATGAACAGCTTCCTTTCCTTTTACCTTCTCCCTGACCTTTTGCCTAAATGTTCTCAAGTTTACTCTTCTTTTGCCGATTCATTGCTAGGACAGCACTCTCAGGCCTAACTAGATACACCAACCCATCACTAGCTCACCTCATCTGGACTCAGCTGGATTCTCATTTCCAGCCCCTGTAAACCCACAGGACCAGGAAGGGAGCCCCAAAGGCACACATCGCCACCTGGCGGCCGATTGCTAACCAGACGTGGTGACACCAGGACGCTCTCGGTGACACGGGGACAGGCCTGAAGGCAGATTGGCAAGAAGCACCAGTCGCCGATGGAACTGCCAGGGTTGGCTCCCTCTGCTTGGGTAACAGCATCTTCTCTGGCTGGAAACATCCTTCCAAATCTGTTTCTGTCAAAATTCATTTCATCTTTCATAGTCCAGTGTAAATGCCGTGATCCCTTTTTCTGACCTTTCGAGTTAGAGGATCTCACTCCTCTACAAGTCCCAGAGTGGGGTCAGCATTTCATTATAAGTCAGGAAGCTCCACATTGCCTAATCCGAACTATTTCTCCTCCTCTAGTGCCTCAAAGACTCAGGTCCTTTGAAGTACATGCCATCAGGATATTGCAATCTGCTGATCTCCTGGGCCACTTCCCCTCATTCCCTGGAAATTTAAAAACCTGACTCATCCTCTTGGTTACACAACTCCTGCTGTCCTCATTTCTAGTGACTTCGTCATCCTTGGACACAATTCATCCCATGAGCTGGCCTCAGTGTCTTATCCGCTCATTTCCAATCATCTTGTTTTCCAGCCCACCTTAGTCACTTATTCTCATGGTGACACCCTAGCCCTGGTTATTAGTAATAAATGCACTCCTTCCGAAACTTCTGTTTCTTGCATCTCACACTGATCGTTATCACCTCTTCAACAATTTCTGGACTGAAGTAGGATTTTTAAGCTATTGACTCTATCAAATTTTCACTGCCATCATCCTTCTATTTTTACTTTCCATACCTCCCAACTGAAATTGTTTGATTCATCACTTTAAACGCTCCTTTGTATAAACTTGCGACTCCCTAGCACTTCTCTCCCTCCTGCTGTATTCCTTGGTAAAATCCCAACCCTTGTTAAGTCCAGTTCTAATTACTCTACTTGCTTGCATTCACTAACTAAATAAACATAACTGGAGAAAAATCCACAACCGTGCTAATTGGTCTCACATTAAATTAGATGATAATCTCAAGTGGGCTCTCCCCTTTTATTTTCCCAAATCGATTCACTCCCTGTTGTCCAAGAAAACAGTTTCACACCTTTTCCTCTCGACTCAAATTTCCAGGATCCCCTGTCCTTTTTCACACTTAGCTGATAATCTCATTTCTTATTTCTTTGAAAAACTAAAGAAATTTCTCATCTTCCTACTTCCCTACCAAATCGAATTTGACTGAATCAGTATCCACACACTCAGTTTGCTTCTTGTTTAAATAGACTGATTGTCTAACATCTCCTAAGGCTAGCCCATCCACCACAGAACTGGATCCCTTTACCTCTGACCTTACTCAAGAATTTTGTCCTAAAAGCATTCCCCTTATATCATCAAATTTTCCTTTTCTACCAGATCCATATCATAATGTCTCTTAACAACACCCTCCCTTAGATAAAGACAAACTTCAGAAAAGTAGATACTTCTGGCATGGCAAGAAGCTAGAGGAGAATCTTACAATACGTACAAGATTTGATTTCTTAAGCAGGGTGGGTATCAAGGTGTTCATCTGCGAAATTCTTGCCTTGTTCACAGAGACGATGCTGAAGGCGAAGGAAGCAGCGCTGAAAGGCATCCACACACTGCGCCTCTGAAGGCAACCCAATATCCCTGGAAGGGCGCCCCCCGGGAGGAACGAGCTTGACCACTATGCCATCATCAAGCCCCCCTGACCTGGGTCAGCCATGAAGAAGACAGAAGACAACAACATACTTGTGTTCATTGTGGAGGCCAAGGCCAGCAAGCACCAGATCAAACAGGCTGTGAAGAAGCTCTGTGACACCTACATGGCCCAAGGTCAACTCCCTGATCAGGCCTGATGGACAGAAGAAGGCCTGTG
This sequence comes from Stenella coeruleoalba, assembly GCF_951394435.1. Classification (NCBI taxonomy): domain Eukaryota; kingdom Metazoa; phylum Chordata; class Mammalia; order Artiodactyla; family Delphinidae; genus Stenella; species Stenella coeruleoalba. Next base: position 95,154,203 of record NC_137157.1, read on the forward strand.
TCCGACTGGCTACTGACTATGATGCTTTAGAGGTTGCCAACAAAATTAGGATCATCTAACCTGAGTCCAGCTGACTAATTCTAAATATAAAATTTTTCACCATAAAAAATTCTTATAATACATCCATTCCTTCAGAGTAATGAAAGAAATAGTTCTTCTCTTGACCTCAAGTCCCTTCTCAAGGTAAGCGCCCCTTTAATGTAAATTCCTCCAATTCCTCAAACCATTCTCTATTAAACCTATTCCAATTAGGCTTTTGTCCCTCCTGCTCTGTTTGAAAGAATCCTATCAAGGTCCTCAGCGAACTCCATCTTATCAAATCCAAGGGTCAATTCTCTATCATTCTAACCTGACCGCTCCAAAACATCTGACAAAACTCATCACTCTCTCCTTGTTCGAGTAAATTTCTTCCCTTGGCTTTTCATACACCAATTTGCTCTGGTTTCTCATTTGTCTTACTGCCTTTTATCAGCATTTCTAAATGCTGGAATGTTCCCAAAGTTCAATCCTTAAGACACTTTTCTACAAACACTCACTCCCTGGGTTCCTTCCTCCAGGCCCATGGCTTTAAATACCATTTACATCAAATCTCAGACTCCAGTTGGACCTGGTCTTTAGGCTGTAGACTTGGATGTCTCCACATGGAGGGCTAATGAGAATCTCAAAGCCAGGAGTGCCCCAGGCTCCTGGTCTCTCCTCTCCTAACTTGTTCTTCCTCCAATTTCCTACCTCAATTGCTTAAGCTAAAAAATCAAGGAACTAATATTGACTTCCGTATTACGCTTGAACCCCATGCCCAATTCATTAGCAAGTCCTGCCTGTTGAATCTAGCAGTTTTTACTACCCCTTACTACCACCGTTGTCCAAGTCACCGTTATCTCTACCAATACAACAGCAAATAACTGATCTCTCTGCTTCTACGTTTGCCCCCTACAGTGCATTCTCCCACTCACAGAAACAGTGATCTTAAAAACATAAACCTGCACTTACTTGTCCCCTGGTCGGAATCCTTCCGGTGGCCTTCCAACATATTCAGAAAAAAAAAAAAGGTAAGCATCTCATCATGGACTACCGGGCACTACCTGATCTGCTCTGGGCTGTCTCCCCACCTCACTTCCTGCCACTCTTCTCCGGATGCAGCACACTCCTTCCCTGCTGTTCTTTGAATGCATGGGCCAAATGCACCCTACCCCGTTTTTGGTTGTCGTTAATTTTTTTTTCCTTAACTTTTTGAGATAATTATAGATTCACAGGTAGTTAGAAATAATACAGAAATCCCGTTATGTTCCTCACCCAGTTTCCCCTAATGGCAACATCTTGCATAACACAGTCACAATATCACAACCAGGGAACTGATACTGATAAGTCTACTCACCTTATTCAGATTTTGACAGTTTTACATACACTCACTTATGTGTGTGTGTTTAGTTCTACGTAATTTTTTTTTTTTTTTCGGTATGCGGGCCTCTCGCTGCTGTGGCCTCTCCCGTTGCGGAGCACAGGCTCCGGACGCGCAGGCTCAGTGGCCATGGCTCACGGGCCCAGCCGCTCCGCGGCATGTGGGATCCTCCCGGACCGGGGCACGAACCCGTGTCCCCTGCATCGGCAGGCGGACTCTCAACCACTGCGCCACCAGGGAAGCCCAGTTCTACGTAATTTCATCACTTGTGTAAGTTCTTATGACCACCATCCCGGTCAAGATACAAAATATCAGTAGCTCTATCAGAAGGATACCTCCGAGGAGGAGGAGAAGGCAGAGGAGGAGGAGGAGGGTCCCTCGTGCTTCTTTTTATAGCCGGTCATCTCTGGCCCCGAGTCCCAACCGGTGGCAACCCTTAATCTGTCCTCCATCTCTATAATTTTGCCATTTAAAAATGTATATATAAAGAAAAACAAAAGAAAAAAATGTATATAAATGGGACCTATTTTAGTTTGGGCTGCCATAACAGAGTAGTATAGACCGGGTGACTTAAACCACATTTATTGCTCACAGTTCTGAAGGCTGGAAGTCCAGGATCAAGGTGCTAGCATGGTTGGGTTCTAGTTAAGGTCCTTTTCCTGGTTTTCAGACAGGCATCTTCTCACTGTGTCCTCACACAGCAGAGGAAGACTGAGTTAGTTCTCTGGCTTCTTATTTATTTATTTATTTATTTTTGGCTGCGTTGGGTCTTCGTTTCTGCGCGCGGGCTTTCTCTAGTTGCGGTGAGCAGGGGCTACCCTTCATTGCGGTGCGTGGGCTTCTCATTGCGGTGGCTTCTCTTGTTGCAGAGCACGGGCTCTAGGTGCGTAGGCTTCAGTAGTTGTGGTGCACGGGCTTAGTTGCTCCGCGGCATATGGGATCCTCCCGGACCAGGGCTCGAACTCATGTCCCCTGCACTGGCAGGCGGATTCTTAACCACTGTGTAACCAGGGAAGTCTGTCTGGCTTCTTTTTTTTTTTTGCGGTATGCAGGCCTCTCACTGCTGTGGCTTCTCCCGTTGCGGAGCACAGGCTCCAGACGCTCAGGCTCAGCGGCCATGGCTCACGGGCCCAGTCACTCCGTGGCATGCAGGATCTTCCCGGACCGGGGCACGAACCCGTGTCCCCTGCATCGGCAGGCGGACTCTGAACCACTGCGCCACCAGGGAAGCCCTGGTTTCTTTTATAAAGACACTCATCCCATCCATAAAGGTTCCATCCTCATGACCTAATTACCTACCAAAGTCCCCATCTTCAAATACCATCACATTTGGGATTAGATTTCAACTTAATGAATTTTGAGGGAACACAAACATACAGTCCATAACAAGATCACATAACATGTAACCTTTTGAGGTTGCTTCTTTTCACTTAGCATAATTTCCTTGAGACCCATCCAAGTTGTTGTATGTATCAGTAGTTTGTTCCTTTTTATTGCTGAGTAGTATTCTATGGTAGGAATGTACCATAGTTTGTTAACCTTTCATCAACCTAAGGACAATTAGGTTGTTTCTAGATTTTGGCTCTGACAAATAAAGCTGCTATAAACCTTCAAGTACAGGTTTTTTATGATTACGTTTTTATTTCTCTGGGATAAATGCCCAAGACTGCAATTGCTGGGTGATAGGGTAAGTGCATGTTTAGTTTTGTAAGAAACTGTCATATTCTATACCAGTCGTTGCGCCATTTTATACTTTCACCAGTAATGTATGAAGGATCCAGCTCTTCTGCATGCTTGCCAGAAAATGGGGTTATTATTTTTCATTTTAGCCATTCTGAAAGGCACGTGGTTATACCTATTGTGGCCTTAATTTACATTTCCCTAGTGGCTAACGATGTTGAGCATCCTTTCATGTGCTTGTCATCTGTATAATTTCTTCATTGAAATGTCTGCTCAATATCTTTTGCCCATTTTATTAACTGTTGATTTTTTTTAATAACAGCTTTATTGAGATATAACTCACATATTATACAATTCACCATTTAAAGTGTACAATTCAGTGGTTTTTAGTATATTCACAGGGTTGTGCAACAACCACCATCACAATTAACTGTAGAACACTTTCATCACGCCCAAAAGAAAATCCTCACCCGTTAGCAGTCACTCTCCGATTTCCCCCAAACTCCCAGGCTTAGACAACCACTAGTCTACTCTTTATCTTCATAGATTTGCCTACTCTAGACATGTCATATAAATGAAATCAAACAATATGTGGTCTTTTGTGACTGGCTTCTTCTACTTAGTACAATATAATGTTTTCAAGATTCATCCATGTTGTAGCATGTATCGGTACTTTATCTCTTTTTATTGTGAAATAATATTCCATTTTAGGGAATTCCCTGGTGGTCCAGTGGTCAGGACTCTGCACTTCCACTGCCGACGGCTGGAGTTTGTTCCCTGGTTGGTGAACCGCAAGCCACGTGGTACAGCCAAAAAAAAAATTCCATTTTATTGGACATACCACATTTCATTTATTGGACATACCACATTTCATTTATCCGAGCATCAGTGGATAGACATTTGGGTTGTTTCCACTATTATGAATAATGCTGCTATGAGCACTCAAGTCAAGTTTTTGTGTGGACATATGTTTTCATTTCTCTTGGGTACACCTAGGAGTGAAATTTCTGGGTTGTAGGGTAATTCTATGTTTAACTTTTTGAGAAACTGCCATCTGTACCATTTTACATTCCTACCAGCACTGTATCAGGGTTTCGATTTCTCCACACCCTCGCCAAAGCATTCCAGTATCTGTATTTTCAATTATAGACAACCTAGTGAGTGTGAGGTAATATTTCATTGTGATTTCTGATGTGCATTTCTCTAATGGCTAATGGTACTGGGCATCATTTCATGTGCTTATTGGCCATTTTTATATCTTCTTCTGAGAAATGTCTACACAGATCCTTTGCCCATTTAAAAAATTGGGTTATTTGTCTTTTTATTATTGAATTGTAATAGTCTTTATATATTCTAGATACAAGTCCCTTATCATATATGTGATTTGCCAAAATTATCTCCCATTCTGTGCCTTTTCATTTTTTTTTTAATTAATTAACTTATTTACTTATCTTTGGCTGTGCTGAGTCTTCGTTGCTGCGCGCAGGCTTTCTCTGGTTTCGGAGAGCAGGGGCTACTCTTCGTTGTGGTGCACGGGCTTCTCATTGCGGTGGCTTCTCTTTGTGGAGCATGGTCTCTAGAGCGCAGGCTCAGTAGTTGTGGTGCACGGGCTTAGTTGCTCTGCGGCATGTGGGAACTTCCTGGACCAGGAATTGAACCCATGTCCCCTGCATTGGCAGGCAGATTCCCAACCACTGCGTCACCAGGGAAGCCCCTCTTTTCACTTTCTTGATGGTGTCCTTTGACGTCCAAAAGTTTTTAACCTTGATTATGTCCAACATATCTATTTTTTTCATTTGTTACTCATACTTTTGGTGTCATACATTAGAAACTGTTGCCTAATCCAAGACCATAAATATTTATATCTATGTGTTCTTCTAAGAGTTCTATGGTTTTAGCTCTTAAACTTAGGTCTTTGATCCATTTTGAGTTCCTTTTTGTATATGGTATGAGGTAAGGGTCTAACTTCACTCTTCTGCAGGTGGCTATCCAGTTGACCCTGTAACATTTGTTGAAAACACTATTCTTCCCCATTGAATGGTCTTGCCATCCTTGTTGAAAAATCGGATGCATGGGATTTATTTGAGTACTCTCAATTCTATTCCATTGATCTATATGTCTAACCTTATGCTAATACCACACTGTCTTGATTATAGTTTACTGTTGAGTTGTGTTGAAAGGGCTTTTTATTTTCTAGATGCAAGTCCTTTGTCAATATGTGCTTTGCAAATATTGTTTCTGTGGTCTATCTTTTCACTCTCTTTATAGGGTCTTTTGCAGAGCAAAAGCTTTTAATTTTAGTGAGGCCCTATCTATCTATCTATCTATCTATCTATCTATCTATCTAGGCCTGTGCTTTTGATGTCAAGCCTCTGCCTGTTTTTGTAAATAAAATGTCATTGTAACACACCATGCCTACCTCCTTACATAATGTCTGTGGCTGCGTTAGTAGCCATGTTGAATAGTTGTAACAGAGACCACATGGCCCACAAAGCCTAACACAGTTACTATCTGGCTCTTTACAGAAGAGGTTCTTGACCCGCTGCTCTAATCTGCTAAACCTTTACACTCCAGGGCCCTTACACACTCGCTCTGTCTGAAACACTCTTTCCTTGGATCTCCTTCTCACGGCTGGCTCTCCAGTGTTATTCTGGCTTCTGCTCAAATTTACCTTAGAGAGGCCTTCCATGACCATATTATTTAGAATACGCAACCCTCCCCATCGTTCCACCATCTACTCCCTTACTTTATTTTTCTTCATAGAATTTATCACTTCCTTCACTAGAATAAGCTCCATGAGGGCAGTCTCAGGCACCAACAGTGCCTGTCATATAATATCACTCAAGAAATACTTGAATAAATAAGTGAGTCACAGAGAACTATGTGGAAACCACCTCTTGCCAGGAAAAATAACTCTATTGATATTTATTATCCCATAAACTATTTTGTCAGAGGAACAATACTTGAATGAAAGAACAATAGGTCTGATTCCCTTCATGAACTGTATAATGATGTTTATGTGTCATTTTACCTCCATGGCATTCCCTAACATATCGAGCTAAAGAGTTACCTACGGCTGGAGAGTAAGGATGTTTGAAAGTCTTTACATTTGTTTTCTAACTCTGTATTCCTTCCTGATCTCCTCTTGAGCCTGAACTGAAATTCAATGGGTCGATAATAATGTAGGTTATCTGTTTCACACTACAATTGATTTCTCCTGATTGCTCTTGAATTCTGAACCTCTTGATCTGTCTGTAGGGGAACAATGTAGAACAGAGGAAAGGAAAGAGAGCTTCGGCATAAAGATACTGGTCACAGGCCAGCTCTAGCACTAGTTATGTGACCTTAAAAACATATCTCAAGATCTTAAACCTTGTTTTCAGATAGTAACATCTGCCTCACGAATAAATGTATGTAAATAATAATTAATTCCCAATTATTTAACTCTTCTATATGCCAATGTGAGATTATATATATATCTGTCCCCGGTTCCTGGCATAGAGCTCTTAAAACCCTTGTAATTTCCTGAGTCATAAGAACACTGGGAACATCTCTCATTCTAATAATTGTCTTTGACCAGGTCCCTGACACAGGGCTCCTGAAACGCTTGTAAATTCCTAAGTGATAAGAGCACTAGGAACATCTTTTGTTCTGATGAGGTTGAGTGTGGATGGGCTCCTGGATGGGGGCTGGTCACCAGCAAGACCAAGCTGTGATTAGAAGCTTGGAATTATCAGCCCACCCCTCGTCCTCCAGAACGGGGAGAGGGGCTGGAAATGGAGTTAATAATTGATCGTGTCTGTGTGAGGAGGCCTCCACAAAATCCCAATAGTAGGAGGTTTGGAAAGTTTCCAGGTTGGTAAACACCTCACACCGGGAGGGTGACGCACCTCAACTCCATGGGGACGGAAGCTCCTACGCTCAGGACCCTCCCAGACCCTGCCCTATGTATTTCTTTATCTGGTTGTTCATCTGTATCCTTTATCATATCTTTTAATAAACTGGTAGACATAAGTGTTTCCCTGCGGTCTGTGATCCATTTTAGCAAATTAATGGAACCCAAGGAGGGGGTCATTGTAACCTCTGATCTATAGCTGGTTGGTCAGAAGCACAGGTGATAACCCGGGCTTGCAACCAGTGTCTGAAGTATGTGTGGGTCGGGACAGCAGCAGTCTTGTGGGACCGAGACCTTTACTTGTGGGACCTGGTTAGACAGTGTCAGAATTGAGTTAAATTTTAGGACATCCAGTTGGAGCCACAGAGAATTGCTTGGTGTGCAGAAAAACTGAGATTTTTTTCCTTTACAGCCAAATACTTTGCTAAGTGCTGAGAATATATTATCTAATTTGTCACAATAATCAGCAAAGATCGATGTCATCCAAAGAGTTAATTATAGTGTCTGGCTAATAGGTATAAAATAGGACAAACTTTCACAGCCATTTGCATCTGGCTATGTCAAAATGGCCTTGTCACAAGTAAAATCACTGGTTTTTTGTTTTTCGTCTTTCTTGGGGTACAGTTGATGGAAAATCACTGTTTTTAATGCCAGTAACAACAGCAACAACTATCTTAAACCTTTGCTTATCCTTAATTCCCACTAAAATTCTGGGGACTGTGTCGTTTAATTTCTCTATTATTGAGATGTCTCGCAGGCACGTACTTCTTTTTTAATAAAACCACCACCATGACGGCGATATACGATATCTTAATAATGATAAGGTTGGCATAATTAGGAAGCCCACAAATAAGAGAGGTAGACTACCCTATGATTTTTGAAATGGAAAAACACAGTAGTATCCAATCTTAAGTAGTCAAATCTAATTATTAAATAATTATGCAGCAGGGGGAGCTTGGTGGGAGCTGGGGTGGACAGGAGGCACAGTGGCTTTGCTCACCATTGGTAAAGCGTTGAACACATTTTAAAAAAGGATCACTCCTTGACTTCTGTGTCTCACACCTTGTCCTCACAGTGTTTCCACCAATGTCTTTCCAAAATAGCCTTAACAACTGTCATGTAGACCTACCATCTTTAAAAATGTATTGACTTTTAAGATTTTCCAAAAAATGCTATGTTTTGGAAAATGTGCTAAGGAAGAGCAATTGCCCGCCTTGTTCTTCCCCCAGCTCTGCTTTCCTTAGTTTGACCAATAAAAAAATTGGGAAAGAATCTGGCAGTCTGATAAGACCGCCATTCAAGATCCCAGTGAATTCCCTGAGAAGGAGCTTATTTAAAGTCTTTCTGGATAGATCACATGGGCTAAACCCTTGGCTTCAGGCAATATGTGATTTAGTCACCAGATGAAGCCTACCCTGTCCCTATCCCAGGCCAAAGGGTCATAAATTCTTTAATATCTTTTTGTGACTCTTCATCACAGTGCTTTGCAAGTAATATGACTCAGTAACACTTTAGAGTCGGCTCTATAAGAAGAGTTCTTATCATGGTGCAAATTCAGCTATGATTCTTCACACCTATATAGTCATGGCAGTTTTTAAGGTAATTCCCTCTCGTCCAGTTGTGTATAATTTTACCGAGGCCTGTTTGCAATTACAATGCTGAACATGGATATTTTATCATTTTTATTATTCTTGATGTTAAAGCACAAAATGCCACACATGGCAAATACTAATTAATTGTGAATAAAAATAATATGGGAATGTACCGAGTCTATTGGCTGCAATAGTCTCTCCCACCACCACTTATGTAGGTCCGCGTTAATAAGACAACAAAAGTTTAGGGAAACGACAGGTATTGAGATTACTAACATAACTATGACAAAACAAGCTGATACCAATCTGACATAAATTCTTAATACTCACATCCTGTTTGTTGCTCTCCATCTCTCTGCTATACTAAGAATTGACTCGCCCTCCAATTCTTCTTTAAGGTACTGCTTCCTGTAAATTGTAATTGGCTAGTTATTTATTTGCTTTATCTACTTAAGTTCCTTGAGAGATAAGGCTGTGTCAGCCCCCCGACCCACAGGCACACCAATAAGTACTTGTGGAAGTAGGTGAAACCTCATATAATTCTAGTGTCTTAGATTAACCCAATTCTGGGGTCCTCAACAAAGCTCTTTCCACTTGTTCAGTAGCCAGTGGGAAGAATTTTATCAAGTAAAGGGAGAGAAAACGGAAAGAGCTCAATATGGTGCAAAATGGAACCTCTATATTTTGAGTCATTGCTCTGTCACCAACTAGCACTGTTTCCCCATCAGCAAAAGGAGCAGGGATTAGGTGAACTTGCTGTCATAAAACTCTGTGATTTAATGTGGCTTATTTTGCCGTATAAAATTAATAAAATATTTGAAATAAACCACCTCCTCACAGCTTCACCTAAACATCATCAGTGAGCTGCAGTGGAGTCAGAAATCAGGACTCTGCTTAGCCGGTTATCAAGTCCGAGTGTTTCCTCCTTGACCAACTCTCCTGACTTGGATGCATAGTTGGGGATCAGCTGAGATGTATGGTGAAACACTAGTGTTATCTCCTGAGTTTATTAGGAGGAAGGGGAGAATTAGGACAGACCATTCCTTTGACTATTCCACAGCCTCCTTATTACCCTTTCCTTTTCATTTCTCTCTGCAGCCCCTGCCCCCCAGTGTCTCTCCTTTCCTCTGTCTGCTAGTTCTTGGCTTCCAGGTCATCATCATTCGGGGAGAAAATAAAAACCCAAAACCTCTACAACTCTTCTAACTCAAATAAATATACTTTTCTTTAAAAGTAAGGTGCTATACTTGCAGTGAATGAATGAATGAGCCATAATTTTCTAAGGAAATTCCAATTTTCATCTTTCAAAAACCTACAGAGTTATCATTTGCATAGCACTTAAACTCCTGGTAGGTATCTTTCAAGGCCAGCACAGTTCCCTTTGCCTGGATGGTTTTTCTACGGCTCTCACTTTCTTCAGGTCTTTGGTCAAAAGGCACTTCCTCAGACCCATTCCTTCCCCCACCTGCCATTGAATATGCCAGTCCCCTCCCCATTTCTTACTACATATTTTCTTCATAAGATTTATCACTGTCTGGCATTTTATTACACATCCACGCATTTTCTTGTCTATCCCTTCCCTAGAGTATAACTCCAGGAAGGCAGGACCATTGCCCACGTCGTTCACTGTGAGGTCTCCAGCACCTGGAGCAGGGCTCGGACACGGTAGGTGCTCAGGAAATAACAAATATTCTCTCAGGTACTCTGAGGCTACGTGCTAGTTTCTCCTGAGCCCTAGGACCCGCTTCTCCCTTAGTCCCGCCCAACCGTGAGTCACCACCCACCTCTACCCGAGCCCAGCTCGGAAGCTCGTCCTCCCGCCTGCCAGCCACAGGGACGGCGCTGCGCACCCACCACCGGGACCGGGCAACGGCGGTTGGGCCCGGCGGCTCCGCTCAACCGCCCATCTCCGGGCTCACCCACGCCTCTCCGCTGGTCCCAGGAGGCCACGCCCGGGGGTGACAGCGATGCCGCCACTGCGCTTCCGCCCGCCCGGCTGCGCGGCCGTTAGGTCCCCCGCGCAGCTACGAGATGCCCAGGATTCTGTTTTGAACGATCCGTTGATGTGGGAGGAAAACGTGACTCGTGGGTCCGGCTGCCTCCGTTAAGCAGGACGCAGGCAGCCACCCCTGGCGTGAGCAGGGCTCGCGCTCTTGAGTCCCCACAACCGCTGCCCCAGTCCTACTCTTCACCTTCGCGCCAAACTGACCCGCCAGGCCGCAGCCCACCTCGCTCCCACCCGACGCCCAGGCATCTTCGAGAAGAGAGCGGGGAACGCTTTACGGGGAAACGACTCTGGGCCCCACCATCCTTGATGCCGCCGTTAAGAGGGTGTTAACATTTCTGCTTTAAGAGATACCGGTTCCCTCTCAGCGCCTCCGCGCCCCGGGGGTGTTGCCCTCAGACAACTCTGCGGGGTGGGCCGGGGTCGAGGCTGAGAAGGCAGAGGGCAATTTCTAGTGGTTCTTTTGGACCCGGTGGCTCTTTTCTAATGAAAAGCCCCAAATGTCTTTCCTTCCACCTCCTGGAAAGGACTCTTTAAAATTTGGGGTTAGGAGTAATAAAGGTCGTCCCGCGCTGCCTCGTGGGTGCTGTCCGGGGAATGGTTGGTGGGCAAGAGAGGGACCGGTGCTTTGGAGATTGTTCTCCCCTTTGTCCCCTAGCTAACTTGGAATTATTTAGAGCCTCATAGTGATAGCATGGCCTTTCAGCAAGGGCTGAGTCAGTAGTGACAAGGTTTTTTATAAATGTCTGCATTACACTTCTCAAAAGGGAATATTCCCAGTGAGCAATAAACTCAGGAAAAAGGTATGCATCTGAATTGGTCATATCAGGGAACTCCAAATTAAAACCACAGGAGATGCTACCGTACACCCCCTAGGATGGTTAAAATGAAGGAGGAGGAAAAGGAAAGAGAGATAGAATGCCAAATACGGGAGGCCAGAACTTTCATACGTGGTTAATGGGGGTACAAGTTGATAAACCGGCGCACTTTGGAAAATATTTAGCAATATTTATTAAAACAGAACATGTGTATATAATGGAATGTTACTCAGCCATAAAAAAGAATGAAACAATGCCATTTGCAGCAACATGGATGGACCTGGAGATTATCATATGAAGTGAGGTAAGTCAGAGAAGGATAAATATTATATGATATCACTTATATGTGGAATCTTAAAAAAATGATAGAAGTGAACTTGTTTACGAAACAGAAATAGACTCACAGACATAGGAAACAAACTATGGTTACCAAAGGGGAAGTGGGGGGGATAAATTAGGAGTTTAGGATTAACATATACACACTACTATATATAAAATAAACAACAAGGACCTACTGTATAGCACAGGGAACTATACTCAATATCTTGTAATAACCTATAATGGAAAAGAATCTAAAAAATATATGTATGCATACTGAATCACTGTGCTCTACACCAGAAACACAACATTCTTCAATAAGAAACACAACTATACTTCAGTAAAAATTATTTTAAAAAAACCAGACAGAACATATGCCTGCCCTATGACCCAACAATTCCACCCCTAGATATATACTCAGTAGAAATGCATACACATGTTCATCAAAAAATAGGTATTAGAATGTTCATCTCAGCAGTATTCATAACAATGCCAGACTGGAAATAATCCAAATGTCCTTTAAGAGAAGAATGGATAATTACATTGTGTTATATTCACACAGTGGAATATTATACAGCAATGAGAGTGAATGTGCTATAGCAACCTGCAATTATATGGATGCATCTCACAAAGTTGAGTGGAAGAAACCAGGTAGGTTCAAAAACAGGCAAAACTCAGCTGTGGTGTCATAAGTCTAAATCTGTGGTTGCCCTTGGGGGGTTGTGACTGGGAAGGGGCACCAGGACTTCCGGGGTGTGTGCTGTGATTTTGTCGGGGTGCTGTTAACTTTGTAAAAACAATAATCAAACTGAGCATTTTTCCATATGTGTTTTACTTAAAAATCTTTTTAGTTAAGAAAAAAAAGGGACTTCCCTGGTGGCGCAGTGGTTAAGAATCCACCTGCCAATGCAGGGGACACAGGTTTGAGCCCTGGTTCGGGAAGATCCCACATGCTGCAGAGCAACTAAGCCCTTGCGCCACAACTACTGAGCCTGTGCTCTAGAGCCCGTGTGCCACAACTACTGAGCCTGCATGCTGCAACTACTGAAGCCCACACACCTAGAGCCTGTGCTCTGCAACAAGAGAAACTACCGCAATGAGAAGCCTGCGCACCATAACGAAGAGTAGCCCCCTCTTGCCGCAACTAGAGAAAGCCCGCGCGCAGCAACGAAGACCCAACAGATCCAAAAATAAATAAATAAAATAAATTTATTAAAAAAAGAAAAAAAAAGCCTTAACTATTATTAATTTGTCCAAGTTCTCCTCTATTCAATTCAACATACATTCATTTTATAGTCACTATATTAGTAAATAAGGCACTAGGAGGCACTGTGGAATCCTGGAATGATGTCTCTGCCTCCCAGGAGTTCATCATCTAGGAGGTGTTACAAATAAAAGTCATTGCTTGGGCGTAGTCTTTAATACTATACTGTTAGGGAAGTCCAAAATAATTCCCTTGGAAGAAATTTGGGGAAAAGAATATGCATCTATGCAGAGTTTCTGAGTTAGAAGGGCTCTTAAGAGGCTCATGATTTCTCCGTGGGCAGGGACCAGGGTAATCAACTGTCTCACTTTCCCCAGGACTCAGGGGTTTCTCACAACAGGGGACTTTTAGCGCTAAACCCAAGGTAGTCTTGGGCAACCTGGTATGGATACACTCTAGCAGGGGCTGAGCCTGATTCATCTTTGAACTTGTTGAAGTTTCCAACATAAAGTCTGGGACATAGAATTGATTAATAAGCTCAATGAATATTTGTTGAAATGGGGGAAAATGTTAACAGAAATAAAGGCACCTGTTTATGTGATGCCAGTGGCTTTTTGGGAGCAGGAATTGTGCAAAATATGAGTTAGGGACAGGTTGAGGAGGGCTTTGAATGCCAAGCTGAATAGTGTGTTTTATATTTTACTGGTAGCCATGGAATGCTTCTGAACAAATACAGTGACATGAAAAAAAATCTGTGTTTCTCCTCATCAAATCTGGGTCACTGAACAGGACTAGATGGCCTAAGTAGGGTTGGCATAAGTCTACAAGTTGAGGTCCATGTAGAAGGTTATTAGGAATCCAGAAAAAAAAGTTAAATAATAGACTTTCAGACCCTTAAGGGAACTAAGAGCTTCACTAATCTAATGCCTTCCTTATTTTTTAAAAAAATATATTTATTTATTTATTTGGCTGCATCGGGTCTTAGTTGTTGCATGCGGGATCTTTCATTGTGGCGCATGGGCTCCAGAGCGTGTGGGCTCTCTAGTTGTGGAGCACGGGCTCTAGAATGTGCGGGCTCAGTAGTTGTGGCCCGTGGGCTTAGTTGCCCCACGGCATATGGATCTTAGTTCTCAGACCAGGGATCAAACCTGCATCCCCTGCATCAGAAGGTGAATTGTTAACCACTGGACCACCAGGGAAGTCCCCTTCCTTATTTTTTAAATATCTTTTCATATTATAGTAGTTCCCTCTTATCCACGGGGGATACTTTCCAAGACCCTCAACGGATGCCTGAAACCGCAGATTGTACCCAACCCTATATATACTATGTTTTTTCTTATACATACATACATACACATGATAAAGATTAATTTATAAATTAGGCACAGTAAGAGATTAACAGCAGTAACTAACAATAAACTAGAACAGTTGTAACAACATACTGTAATACAATGTATGTGAATGTGATACCATGACAGCAGCCAGCTGCCGAGTGAGTAATCAGCATCAATAAACCGGACCAAGGGATGATTCCCATCCCTGGCAAGACGAAATGGGATGGCTTGAGATTTCATGATGCTGCTTAGAGTGGTGCGCAATTTAAAACCTGTGGATTGTTTATTTCTCGAATTTTCCATGTAATATATTTTCAGACAGCGGTTGATCGTGGGTAACTGAAACCTCAGAAAGTGAAAGTGCTAAGAGGGTACTACTGTATATGTTCCTTTTACAAACTGTTTCTTCCATACCTTTTTCCCCCCTCCTTTCTTAAATGTTAATATTTATCTGTAATACTAATTTTAGTTTGCAATAAATGAAGGCCCAGTGGTAAGGTGACTTGTCCAAGTTCATTCGGCAGGTCCTAAGCAGGTCCTGGCGTTTTTTCTGATTTTCCTGATGCCCAAGAGGCTATGACTCAGTGTCTCATGTTCTCACTCATCAAGATGCCAGTGGTTTATCTTTACTCACTGGAGGGCGTGGGCCTGTGGTGAGGAACAACAGCAGTTTTTTTTCCTTGAGATCTAGGTCTCTTCAGAGTTCTTTTTTTTTTTTTTTTTTTTTTGCGGTACGCGGGCCTCTCACTGTTGTGGCCTCTCCCGTTGCGGAGCACAGGCTCCGGACGCGCAGGCCCTGCGGCCATGGCTCACGGGCCCAGCCGCTCCGCGGCATGTGGGATCTTCCCGGACCGGGGCACGAACCCGCGTCCCCTGCATCGGCAGGCGGATTCTCAACCACTGCGCCACCAGGGAAGCCTCACAGTTCTTTAAGTATATGAATTATTAACCTAAAAATAATATTGCATGTTTCCACATATTCATTTAACATTACTAAGAACAAAATGCCCTTTTCTCTCATAAACACAATTGTTTTTAAAGGTTCTAATGTGTTTTTGTTGATTAGAATTGTAGTTGTAATCCTCCCGTCATACATATAATATGCAGTAATAATCAAATATCTGATACTAAAATAACTTACTGATAAATTCTAATACTGAACACAGAATAGTTCTATCTCTACTAACAATAAAAAGCAAAACCACTTAGTTTATCTTGGAAAATTTAAATTCTGGCCATTATTTTACAAGTTAGGAATCTGAGTAGTCCAACTATGAGATGCCTTTCTCATTGTAGAAGTTTGCTCTGTCGACGTGCGTTTTGGGATCCCCTCTTTTTCCAACCATCCCTGCATATGACGCACTTTGGAGATGCAACCTTGAAATTGCCCTCATACTGTGCCCTGGTCAGTATTCTGGACCCAGCCTCCAAATTCCAGCTTTTGCCCCTCAGCCTGAGTATATTTGTGGAAAAACACCCCGTGTGCCTTCCCCCCAGTTTCATAACCCACTGATATCAGGGTGTCCCCTTCTCCCATGCTCATGCTCAAACCCTCCTCGCCCTCCTCTCACGCGGCGGGAACTACCCAGGCGACCACCACGCCAAAGGTTCCCCCAGCCGAGTAACCGACGCGCCGGAAGCCTAGACAATTCTTGAAAAAAATTTTAATATCCTCCCCCTCCCTGGCCCCACCCTCAATCCCACTTTGGCATAAGCAAGATATACCTTATTATGCTAGAATTATTTACAGCCTAGTAATAATTTTCCCATGGTACTTTTATTATTGCAAATACAGCTGCCTCTCGTTCCTCCTCTTATTTCTAAACTATGGCCATAACGATACTGAAGGGCTAGTATGATATACTCTCTTGTAAACTATCTGGCCTAGGAGATCCTGGAAAATCATAAAAAGATGGGATCACTTTGGACGAACAGAAGTTACCTGTTACTGAATCTTGACCCATAGCCCTTGCAGCTCTGCAGTGGGGACAGTTATAATACTGATGGGAAGTCCTTATTCTGGTCCCTCAATTTCAAAGCACAATTTTTAGACAGTGTTAGAGCTTTGCTGAAATGTAGCTGTAAGAAAAAGTCTGGACTAGGAAAGGAAAAAAAGGTCCATTTGTGCTGGGAAGCAAGGGAATTCCATAATTTACAGTATAGATGGCATCTCTCAACACTCTCAAATAGTCCTTCCTACCCTGGAATTGCAGATTGTAGGTTAAACACCTTATTTTTCATTCACTGGATGTAGAGGATATCTCTTCTCCAATTCCATCTATCTTTTCAATTTTCCTAGGAAGGTAGGTTGAGGGGAAATCTACTTTCAAATTTTAAATGCCTCAGGGTGTTAAGGAGAAAATGGTAGCATTTTCACAGATAGGTAGCTTCCTAGGTAGATCTGTGGGAGCAGATTTATCTTTCAATTTATGGCTGGAAAAACCCAGGTGGTGAGTGTGAAACATTTTTCCAGGATCATAAAATTGGCATATATACCTTTAAAAACATATTTTAAAGGTCTGGCATACTTTGTAAAAGTCTTCTCATTTTGGTTCGGTTCATAACCTGCCATGTATCAGACACTGCTAGACACTGGATATGCAACGATGAATAAAATACACTCCATATCCAAGCAGTTTTCTGTAATGTGATTAATGCCCTTCCTTCAGACAAACTTTTACAGTTTCCTTCACCTCCCCGCAGCCGCTCCAATTATTTTGTGAATGGTTTCTTTAGGAACCCACCTGCTAGGATACTGTGATCCAGGGTCAGTCCTTAACTTTCTGTATGAGAACCTCGGTTTCCCCATCCTTCCCTAAAGGCAAGGCTAAACCCCACGCTTTTCCTTTCTTCTGTCTCTTTCATCCTTTTAGTATAAGTAAATGGGAAGTCTGGGACCAAAGGCTCATATGAATTTAATTATCACGTATATTTTAGAAAACCACGGTAGCCGCTAACTTCGCTGAGTAAACAGGAAACTATCGATCCCACGCAGGAAATGGCCTTGTTTGAGGGCAACGAAGGTTTCGCGGATTTCCCTTTCTCCTTCAGTTCCCTTCTAAACTCATTTCCGGGTTTCAATCCATTTGGTCCTTCACTACAATAGCAGACTCCGTCTCACTCTTCCCAATTCCACCGTAGACATCGTCTTTGAGAGAATGGCCAATTGGCCCTTCCCTTTCGTGGACATCTTTACGCCTTGTTTTACATCACGGCAAATCCCAACCAATCAGTAGTTGGGGTGGGAGGTACTAAAATAATCTTCACTTCCTTCCCAAACATCCGCCTCTCGCTTGCGTCATCCTGATAGATTACATACGTAGCCAATCAACAAGCAACCTTGGGCCCGGCCTACCTTAAACCCAATCAATTAAAATGAAGACGGAGAATTGGGCGGAGAATGGAAAACTTGCCCCCTCTTTTGGAAATGGTTTGAAGAGGTGCGTCCGGATCTCTTGAACTTAACAATTTTCGACCAACGATCACTGCATACTGCGTGTCTCAAACGCCCCAGTTCTGTTCCCCTTCGACCTCACCCCAAGATGAGCCCCACCCCTCATATCCCTCCCCCCGCTCGCCCCCTATTTCAGTAGAACACATTCCCATCCTGAATCATCAGGAAAGGATCCAAACCCCAAAGGCCCGTGTTTTACACGTTCCTCCCCGCGCCGGTAGAGTAGGGGGAAGGGGAGACCCTGCAGACCCCGGCGCCAATCTTTCCATTCAGTGTGTCTCTCCTCCCTTCCCCACGTTCCCGGGTCGGAGCTGACACGGGAGTGGGAGGAGCCGAGGGCCTGCTCGGCTTGGGGAGAGGCTAACCCTTCTTAAGGTGGCGCAGAGCTGTTAGGTGGCTGGGCCTCTAAACAACTGGGATGTGACGTCCTCCTGCCTCCCTACTTCGCTTCCCACGCAGTTTCTCGTCTCTGGTCCCCTAACCTTAGTCCTAGTCTTATTTTTAGAAAGAATAAACAGGTTAGGTAGGTAAACTAATGAAACTTACAATAATAAAGTTATGTAAAAGAAATACAAACCACGGAGAGAACTTTTCCTTTACGATGTAATCTCTTCTTCTGTGTTCTATTCTTTTCTTCCGAGATTACCTTTTAAAGTAGCCGCTAGAATTTTTCTGATGCGCAAATGTGGGCTCAGATTTTGTCTGATAAATATTTTTAAGTGAATCATTTGTATGTTTGTTTATTCTCTCCCCACTAGATCTGACGACAGCCTCTAAAGGAATCAAGAACCCTTTGCTTAGAGGTTGCGGGCTACCTCCTAGTCCTTTTACCGAGGGTTCCCTGGAAGCTGGAAAGGCAGAAGTGGTATATCGGGCCGCCTTGCAGTCTTGCCTCTAGTTCAGTCTTCTCAGTTGTAAAATGGGGATACCTTCTAGGTTTAGTGTTAGTACTAAAAGACTTCGTGTAAATGAAAACACACTGTGATCTGAAAGGTGTAAAACAAACATTAGATAATATAAATATAAAGCATGTAATAGTAGTAAACATTTACGGAGTCCTTACTATGTTCCAGTACTTTTAAACAGTATTTTAAAAAAACTATTTATTTTGTAAAATTTCAATCATATGCGAAAGTAGAGAGAATAGTATTAAAAAAAGACAAATGAAAAAAACCCACGTTGTAATAAGCAACACTTGGCTAGTCATTTATTACCTATACCTCTCTTCCTCATCACTTGGTTATTTTGAAGCAAATTTCAGGCTTTTCATGCCTAAATACTTTAGTATGCATCATGAAAAGATAAATATCTTTAAATAATAATAACACAATTCTATTAACATATCTAAAATATAACAGTAATTCTTTTATATCACCGAAGTCAGGATTGAAATTTCACCAATTGCTTGATGTTTTTTCCAGTTGCTTTTTTCAAATCAGGATCCCCCCAAATGTCCATATATTGTATTTGACAGATATGTCTCTTGATCCATATAGATTGCATTTGGTTGCCTTGTCTTTTAAGCCTCTTTCAATTTCTAGGTTACTCTTCCTTCGCGCACTTATCTAAGTGCATTCCATGCATGAAATCACACAGTCCCTCCCCAACACTATGATGTAAGTAATATTATTATCCCCATTTTACTGATGAGGAAACTGACTACCAGATCAGTTAAATGACTTAAGTTCTCAGTTATTGAGTGTCAAAGCTGGGATTTGAATACACAAATTTTATCCACTATACCATGTTTCATATAACACACAGGTCTTTCATAAGTGCTTCCAAAATATGTGTTGTGGCATATTGGTCACCAATAGTATGAAGAAGCATTTCGCTCAAGGTAGACTAGCACTCATGAAGAATTATACAATATGTTCTATTATTGAGAAGGGTGAATCTTGTACATTTTTATTCCTTGCATGTTTCAGTGACTATATTTTTATTCTACTCCATATCACCCTCCTTAATAGAAAGTAAATGGAAAATGAACGCAAGTGCTTCTCCCTGTCTCAGGGAAAAAGCAAAACAAAACTAGCTTATCGGTTTCTTTTTTTTGATTTAAAAAAATCTCATGAGCAAAAACCATACAAATGCTAATTATAGATATAGTAGAAAATGAGGTAAATTATAATAATCTTTAAGCTTACATCTTTGGTATATATCCATCTATGTGTTTGTGTGTATGTACATACACAAATATATACATACACATACATATATATTTTAAAAAGCAACTATATAATCATATTATACAAATTGTTTTTCCTTTTTTTTTATAAGCATGTTAAACACGAGGTTTATTTTAACTGTGAGTCCACTATGTGCTATACTGACAGTAGATACAGGGCCAGAATAAGGTTGTAAATATTCATACACGTGTAAAAAAACTACAACTTACACATACTTTGCTTACTTGATTGAAAGCCTTGTGGTACATAAAATGCTTTCTATAGTTGATCTCAGCTTTGTTCCCACTGAAGTGAGTTGTATCTGGGTTTTCTGTTCTCAAGACTGCTCAATTGCTGCTGCTGCCGCTGTTGGTTGGTTTTCTTTCAGGATCAAGGTGGGTACTTTCATATAAAATCTTGTTTTAAATTCCTTCTCTGTCAAGTCTTTCCTGGATTCTTAGCTTTGCATAATTATACCTGCAGTGGAACGAGCAACCTAGCCACCAAGATAAATCCTCACACTTCAGCGTCACATGATCTTCTAATTCTACCTTCCCCTTCCCGGGCTCCCCGTGATCTGGCACATCCGCCAAGGGGACAGTCTCCCTACAAACTTTTTAAACATGATTTTCTCACTGGAATATATTTAGATACATGAAACAAAATTCGTTCTTTAAAATAATACGTGACTATTGCAAATATCTAAATGGTAAAGAAGACATAAAAAGAAAAACAGTTCCTCTCTAATTCTACTTCCCAGAGTTAAATAAAATTACTCATTTAAAAGCTAAGTAGTATCCTATTATGTAACTGTACCATAGCATATTTAATAGTTACCTTATTAGGGATATTTATCTGACTTGCTACAGTTATAAATAATGCTGCAGCAAATGTCTTGTAGATGTCAAGTAAGTTCTTGAGCTTTTTATTTTTCTCAATTTCCAGGAAAAGAGAGTCAAATCCTTCCCTAACTTTCCCATTTTTAGTACTTTGATCTCTCTACCCCTGCTCCTCAAATTTCATATACATAACAAATGTCAAAAAAGGGTTGGAAAAAGAAACATAACAAAACATGTAACACATAGCAAGAAACATTTGATGCCAAATTATCTGTGTATGGGAGAATGAGTTAATGTTTCAAAGAGGAAGGGAAAATACAGTCTTAATCCTGGATATTGCAAGGGTGGAAAGAAAGAAAAGGCTCAATTGGAATTTACTGCCTTTAATTACATTTAAAGGAATGACTTTTAATTCTGACAACTCAGGAAAATGGAATATAAGTTAAGAGTCATTTGGATTTTGGATATGTTAATTTAAGTCCTGACTTTGCTTCTTACTAATCATCTGTACTCAGAAATAGTCAATGCCTCTGAGTCAGTTTTCTCATCTGTAAAATAGGTTTAATAATAGTGCCTTATGGGATTGGGAAAAATTAAATGTGATAATGCATGTATAGCTGAATTCCTAGCACATTGTAAATATAATGTAATTTATATATATATAGTATTAGATATTTAGCTAGAAGACAAAAAAAAACCCTTTAATATCTAAATGTGAAATGTAGTTATCAAGCTGTAATCCTGAGTATGCATTATTTTTTTTAGCAATTAAAATATTTCATGGATAATATTTTTGCTTTCTTATTACTTTATGTGACAGAAAGTAGAGTACTTTGAGAAAAGTTTAATAGGCCAGAGGCTGAAATATATAAGAATTTGCAGAGGAATAATATGATTCCAGGAGGAAAAATGGAAAAAAAATGGAAAAAAAACGCCTGATGGCGTTTTTTGTCTTTGGGTGAGGATTATTCTATAAGGGGCAGAGGATGTGAACATTCTGTACTGTGACCTGGTTAAGATTTGTTATAGAATTGTCAAGTGAACTGAACAATATATTTTTTTGAACAATATCCTTTATCCTTTGTATACTGTACAGTTTAAAAAGCATTTTCACATAAATGAGCTCATTTGATTCTTGCAGCAGCCTTATTGGGTGGGCAGGGCGAGCATCAGGATCTCATCTTCGCTAACCAAGATTCCATAGAACGAGGGCCTTGCACAAATTTATAAAGCTAGATCTTCTGATGTTTAGTCCAGAGTTTTCTCCGTTGCACGCTCGTTTTTCCCTTTCTACACTCAGTCATTCCACAAGCATTTACTGAACTCCGGGATGATATCAAGGTAACAGACTAACTTCGGCCCAACCCCATACCCTTTCAAAGCTATCCCAGGGGAAAAAGAAGCCCATCAAAGACATTCCTGAGAAAACCGATGTTCATCTGCGTGTAGAAGACAATGAAAAAAGGTCACTGTGGCAGAATTAGCGTTGAACTGAAATTGACAGTTCCTGCGGCGCGAAACAGGGACTCTCCCGACAGACAGCAGGGGGGTGTCATCTCGTGTGGATGGCAAGCTGCACGGGGCCAAGTGGCGGGGTGGCGGCCGGAGGGCAGCGAGCGCGGCGTGCGTCCCCGGGACCGCGGGAGGCGCGCGGCGTGTCCCCAGGGAGCGCGGGGCCAGTGGCGCGGCTCCTCCGGCGCAGCTCATCCCCGGCGGCGCGGCCCGCGGCTCGGCTCCGCCGGCTCCTCCTTAACCTGCGCGGGGAGGCGGCGGCGGCGGCCGGCCGGGCGGGCGGGGGCGGGGGAGGAGCGCCGAGCGCGGCGCGGAGGCCGGGGAGGAGCCGGGGCCTGCAGCGGAGCAGAGCGGAGCCCGAGCCCCGGCCGAGTCTTGACACCGTCCGTCCGCCTCCTGGTTCCCCGGGAGCCCGGACTGGCCGGAGCCCGAGCGGTGGAGGCGCGGGGAGTGCCACGCGCCGGCGGGAGCGGACGGGACGGGACCAGAGAAGAGGCGCGGCCGCCGCCGCAGCAGTGACGGGCGTCGGGAGCCGCGGCCTCCCGGCCCCAGCTGCCCAGGCCAGCTCCGGGAGAGCGGGGAGTACGAGAACCCCACCCTCGGGGGCGCCCCAGGAGCGGAGGCGGGAGCGGGGACGGGAGCCACCTCTCCCCCGGCCGGAGAGATGACCCTTCGCGTTCGGGCGAGGGAAAGAAGAGACCTCTCTAGGGGACGAGTCTCTTCTTCCTAGAGGCGAGGAAGATCCCTGTACCGGCCCGGGGATGGAGCTCCCGAAGTAGAGGGGTTGATCCTTACCAAAGGCAGCGAGTGAGACCGCCCCGGCGAGCCTCCACTCCTCCAAACCCACTCTCCTCAGCTCTGGACTTTTGAGGCATAAAGGAAGGGGGATATGCCTATGGAGTAGACACCCTCCATCCCACCCACAGGGGAGAGGACTCCTTTTACACTCAGCGGCAGAGGACACTCCCGGGAGAGAAAAGGACTCAGCTCTCAGCCTTTCAGGAGAGGGGAAGAGCTCCCCCCAACTTCCTTGTACCTAGACGGTGGAACAGGGCAGAGCCCCTCCGCTCAGATCTCCAGCGGACAGAAAGAGCCCTCCACTCCCGACAGATTCAGTTTGGGGGGGAGGGGGACTCCCCCAAGGGGGAGGAGACAACTCCCGGTTGGGAGAGGCTCCTCCCCTCGTCCCCAGGGTCACCGGCCGAGTGTGGGGACTGTGCCACCTTCCCCAGGTGGGACCGCCTTCTCCTCCCCCTCCCCCTCCCCCCGCTCCTCCTCAGGGGACCCAGTTCCCCTCCCCAGCTTGGGGGGCTCAGCCAAGTACAGGAAGAGCCACTGAGGATGAGACTCTTCATCTGCCTCTGAAGAGGGGAGTCCCTCCAACCCCAAACTCCAGTACCAAGTGGTCCTGTCCCTCTGCTGGGGGAGACTTGGAGACAGGTCAGTGCTTGCTTTCTTTCATCTTCTCTCTGTCATCTTTAGGTACTAGTGGGTGTAGGGGGCTGAGATGGTGACTCTTGGGTTTCATTACTGGGGAAGGTAGAGTAACAACTCAGAACCTTCTGGGAAATGTGTTCTGAAGCTACTGGATTCAAGCCGTCATCTTGCTGCAGAGGCTCTGAGAAATGGGTTTCTTAGTGTTGGGGGACTAAAGGGATGGGATTCATTTGAGGTCCCTAGGGAAGTGTATGTTTTCATGCTGAGGGCAAAAGGATATCAGAAAACACCTGCATCTTCAGCACTCCATCCACACAGTGTAATAATGATGGCAAGCCACATCCCAGCCAGACTCCCGTGCCACTCTCCATCCTTCGGCCTTTTCATGCAGAGAGTGGGCTCCCACTAAAGTCGTGGTGGCATTTGGTGGCCTGGCCTTGTCTGGGGCTTCCGTTGGTATTACATTTTCTTACCTGTAACACTAGGTCACTTAATGTCCACCAGAGCTGTTCTCTGCAGCCCACTGTGATTACTGCTCCCTTGACAAGAAAACCAGTCTGTCTCCACTCACCCTGCCTCCAGCACCAAGAGGCCACAGGGAAAATGGGGATCCCATGTCCCGAGGCAAGAAGAAAGGGTGCGGGGGAATGCCAGCCCTGGGTTGAAGTTCTTCCCTAATGTTGGCCGGGTACCACTGCCCCAGTGCCCTACACCACTCCTGTCTTGCTGACGGTTCTCCAGGAGAAAGCAGATCCTGGAGAGGAGGAGAGGAGGGTTGCTGCCTAGCCTTCTTCCAGTCTTGCATCAAAATCAGTTGACTGGGGCTTCCCTGGTGGCGCAGTGGTTGAGAGTCCACCTGCCGATGCAGGGGACACGGGTTCGTGCCCCGGTCCGGGAAGATCCCACATGCCGCGGAGCGGCTGGGCCTGTGAGCCATGGCCGCTGAGCCTGTGCGTCCGGAGCCTGTGCTCCACAATGGGAGAGGCCACAACAGTGAGAGGCCCGCGTACCGCAAAAAAAAAAAAAAAAAAAAAATCAGTTGACTGCCAGGGAGATTTGAGCCCCCAAGGAGTTTCCTTTCAGAAAAGCACCTAATAGTCTCACCCTCTGCCTTCCTGTTCCTTGTTCAATTCTGGGTCTCTGGAACCTTGTATGTAAGTTTTCTTTCATAAGATAATAGCAGGAATCATCAAAGCCCAGACTGTCCAGAAAAGGCAAGAAAAAGGTGCCAGGAACTCCTTCTGGCTGAGCCTGGGCTGTGGGTTTAGTAGTGCTCTGCCTTTCAACCTGGGATCCCTAGCTGGGTGGCTGCTCTCCTGCCTCACCTTTAGGAAATACCTCGTCTCCTGTAAGGGGCATTAGACCCCACAGAGAGTCTAAGTGGGAGGCTTCATCTTATCTGGGTTTTGATGTTTCCTCCATTCTCTGTCCGGGCATTGGGTGGACTGAGTCTCTAAGTACATCCACTGGGTCCTGGAAGTTACCTGTTAGTCATGGTCAGTGAGACAGGGCTCTATAATTCAGGTTTGTATGGCTGTGCTATAGAATGAGGTGCGTCTGTTTCTTACTTCAGGTGGATGTGGCTCTATCCACATCCGTGCAAGGTGTGGGGACAGGTACGTGTGTGCTTTTCAGACTAAGCCTCCAGTTACCTAGAACTGTGCGTTTCTGGTAGGCCTCTAAGAGCAGGTGCCCCTGTGTAGGAACATGGAGAGGGTGCTGGTGAGAATGCCCAGCTGGGAGGAAAGGCTTGGCCTGCGCTGTCCCGTGGGAGCCCTCATGAATGGCTGCATGAGAGTCATCCCACGCAGCAGGGCAGCCCAGTCTCAGGCTAGGAGCACTTCTTCTAGGACTGATAAGAGAGCTCCATTTCGGATGTAAATAGCGTGAGGATCCTTGGTTCTTAACTCTAGAACTCCCTCCCCCATTTTTTGAAAAGAGCCAGCTCTGTGGAACAGCAGACTATTTCTCACAAAGTACTTTACCAGATGCTGGAATGCTACTTGTTGAACGGCCCAGAGCGAGCTGGACCACAACACCTGCAGGTGTCTCACTGCCGCACAGTGTAACTGGCCCTGCTGGGACTGAGTTTCCCTAGTTCTCCTTGCCTCCGTGGAATCAGTTAGAAGCATATGGCTATTGAGTTGGAGTAACTATGACTTAGAAGGTGCTACTTTCCAGATCATGTCTTATGACTAGACCTAGTTCCCCCTGAAAAATAAGGGATGATATTCCCCCATTTCTTCATCCTGAGGAGTTTACTAGTCCTGGCATTGGTCAGTCCTGGGGCGACACTCCCCCCAAAGGAAAAGTTTGAGATTCTGACATCCTGAAAACTATTGAGAACTCAGTGCGGGTGTAAACCACTGCAAGTTCGCTACTTCCAGGCTTACCTGGATGGTCTGTCCATTTTGTAATTTTCAATTTCTAATATTCTCCTTTTTTTCTCATTCAAAAATGGTAATTGCTATACTTACATAACACTAGTGCTTTAAAAATTTTAACTCAAGGTAATCCTCCCAACCACCCTATGTAGGTACGGTTATCACCTCTGTTTTCCAATGGAGAAACTACAACACAGAGAGGTTAAGTAACTTGCCTGAGGTTGCACAGCCAGTAGGTAGTAAAGCCAGGATTGAAACCCAGGCAGCCTGGCTGGTAATCGGTAATGTGGCAGACTTAGCCACTGCTCTATTAGTTTCTGCGTTATGTACAGAGCAGGAAGTTATCATTCCTTAATGTCTGACCTTGGCACCAGACAGAGAACAATTACTGACCTTTCAGAGAAAATGGGAAGAAAACTGTGCCTATTATTTTGGGTCTTACATGTCTCACCCAGGATCAGCCCCCGCCCCCCCCAACATAGACTGTCTTTCTGTTCTTCTTTGCCTTTCTCCCAATAGTGTGGTGTTCATTAGACGTTCCATGGATGTGATGGAGCCTGCCCTTTGGCTGCCTTTCCCAGTTTCTATGGGTATTTCCTTTCAGTCTTCCAGCTCGAAGAGAAGAATGTAGCCTGACTCAGGTTCTGCCGCAGCCCAGTGGCACGAGGCCCACCTGCTGGGTAACTAGGTTGGTTGGACTGAGAAATGGAAGTACCTTTTGTGTGCCTTTCTAATAATAGCCCTGAACATTAGCCGGATGCCATTATTTTGGGGAGTGTGGCATGTGGGGCAGCCACTGGCTCTTTAAGCTTCTTTCACGTGCCTCCAGGCATGAAGCTTGGACAGTGTTTATGACGGCATCCCTTTTATTGATAGGGGGAAACTGAGGCAGGAAGATTTCAGGGAGCAAGGGGCGGTTCGGGACCTTTAGTGAGTTAATGTCAAGGTTCGGAATAGAATCAAGGAACCTCATTCTCTGAGGTTCCACACACTGGGCTGCCCTTCAAGAATGGGGAAGCGATGGGAGTGAGAAAATGGGATGGGTTTAGGGAGAATGGTGCTGAAAGATCACAAGGATCTTTCGCTGCGTCTATCGGAAGATATTTTGAGTGCTGGGGCGGTATCTGGAGGGCTGGCTGGGAGGGTGCTGGAGAAAGGTTAAATTTAACCTCAGTGTCCTAACCTGGTACTGGGGAAGTGCTAGGGAAGGGCATAGAACAAGTAGCAAAAGGCCAAGGGTGCTTCGCTTTCCGGAATTCACGGTGATTGGCACTGCCAAATGGGTTCTGTAAACCACGTTGATTGTACGCTCATGTCCCTCCCTGTCCACTGTCTGGAGAGTTTCAAATGAAATGTGCCCTGAAGGCTTCTGTGTACTTAAGGTGAGACTTCCCAAGGAGCTTCAGCGGGAGACAATAGGGAATAGGGTAAAATTCCTTACAGACCCAGGAGAACCCTGGTCATCGTGAACCCGCTCATCGCCATGTCACCGTTCAGCTGGGATAACCCAGCTACAGGACCAGGTGGCTGCCCATCGCACCCTGCTTTACCCCAGAAGCTGTGCTGCTTTGACTTAGTAAAGCGCTAGGAGGTCTGAGGCTTCCTGGAATGCTTAAATGTCCCTATTAGTTTCCAAGTTTCCGTGGTTTTAGGGCAAGATGGTGGTGGTGGGATGGCAAGGAGAGTGGTGGGGAGAGGAGCTAAGGATAAAGGGGAAACCCCATCGTGGTGCTGTTTCTGAACAGGGACTTTAAAGTTTTTTCTCCTGTCAAGCAATTCTTGGGTTGCAGTTGGGTCTCACGCTGCCCAAGCCCCCGAGGCGCTAAGGTGTTTCCTTGAGCCTTCGGGAGTGGGCGTGTTGCTGGCGAGCGCAGGGCAGGGGACATGCGCGTGCTTGCAGAGACTGCGTGGGTGGGGAACTTGGGGAATTGGGAGATGAGTGAGAATGCTGACCCTTCGGAGAATGTCTCCAGGGGAGAAGAGTCTCTAACTAGAAGAGGGAGCCAATAGCCTGAAAGATGTGTTGGAGGCGGAGACTGGGGTAGGCAGGCTTATCTGCGATTGAGCTTCTAACTACAGAGTGTGTGGATGTGTGTGTAGTTGCATGTAACGCCGGTGCGTATTATCTGGGTGTGGATTTAGAGGTTATATACGGAATAGGGTTTCTGTCCAGGATTCTGAGGCATGTTAGCCTTGGACGCCTCGATGGACCCTCAGCAGGGGTCCGAGGAAGAAATCCTAGCTGGAATCTGGCCGGCTGTGCAGGCACGAGCCGGTCAGGCAGCAAGCGCTTGGGGGGTGGCTGGCATCGACCCCAGGGGAGAGCCAAATGGCTACCAAGTGGTTCCTGCCAGCCTTTCCAGATTCTGCGATACAGATCTCACCCACCGTTCTTCACCTTCCCCCACCGAAACGTCACTCTAGCTGCACCTCTCCGCCTGCAAGAGCGCCCAGGCTGCGTGGGTGGCAGCCGGGCGTGCAGACAGCAGGCGTGGGCGGGTTGGCAGCGTCAGGAGTTTGCATGGAGGTGCAGCGAGCGTGCGTGCCAGGCCGGGAAGGAAGGAGAGAGGAGGAGGGCGGGAGAAGGGGAGCTAGCCCTTAGCCCCAGAGTGGTTATTTTTAGCCCGGCGATCTGATTGTTACCGGTGAGCGCGCAGCTGGGTGTCTCCCTGGCTCAGTGCAGCAGGGCAGGCCGAGAGGTGGGAGGGCCTTGCCAATGACTTCTTCCTGGTGTCGGTGTCTGTGGGCGGGAGCTCGCCAGGGGGAGCTTTAAAGGTGCCAGGGCAGCTGTGCTCGGGCTCCGTTCGCTCTGTGTGTGACTCTGTGCCCTATGGGTAACGTTATGCCGTGTGTCTCATTGTGATCTCTGGTCGTGAGCCGCTGTTGATGTGTCCGTCTTGCATCTGTGCGTGGCTGGTCGTCACATGTAACTTATGTTGGGAACTATGTAATATGCCTCATGTGCACGCGTATGTGGGATAAAGAGGGTGAGCACTGGTATGGAACTGACGTGAAACATCTTTAAAAGTGTTGGTGTGCGCTTCATTAGTGTACACTTGTGTTTACTCTGTTTTTCTTTGCACATTCACCCGTGCTATCTATCTGTGGTTGTTGAATGTAAATATAATAAGCATCACATAATTGGAGAATAGACTCTAGCTGATTTTACGTATTTATTTTATTTTTAAAATTTATTTCTACATAGTTTAAAAAAATTATGTTATAGGGCTTTAAGTGAGAAGAATTGAGGGAATAGCTCAGTTTGGTGGGCGGTTTGATCTGCTTTTTAGTCCTGTGCGAAGGGAGAGGCCTCTTGGCCGTGTTCCACGTGAAGATGTAGAATAAGTACCAGTCTATCACCTGGTAGGTGGCTGGTGACATATCCGTTTGGGGGTTCTGGTAACACCTGGTCGAGGGCTATCCCAGGGGAGGAGTCTTCTACGGGAATTAGAGTGGGAAGAACCTCTCCTTCCCTTAAAGCCCTAGGATTTGTCTATTACTTGCCACCAGTAACCACAGGTAATATTTGTCTATTCTGTTTTCCTCTTCTCTACAGAACCCAGAAGTACCATGGCTTCTGACCTAGAGAGTAGCCTCACCTCCATAGACTGGCTCCCCCAGCTGACCCTCCGGGCTACCATTGAGAAGCTTGGGAGTGCCTCCCAGGCTGGGCCTCCAGGCAGCAGCCGCAAGTGTCCACCAGGCTCACCCACAGATCCTAACGCCACCCTGAGCAAAGATGAGGCAGCCGTCCACCAGGATGGCAAACCCCGATACAGCTACGCCACCCTCATCACCTATGCCATCAACTCCTCTCCAGCCAAGAAGATGACCCTCAGTGAGATTTACCGCTGGATCTGTGATAACTTCCCCTATTACAAGAATGCTGGCATTGGTTGGAAGGTGGGACAGCTTCTATACCCTGAGATGATTCTTAGCCTTGACAACCTTTTCCTCTACTTTTATTTCTTCCTATAACCTGGTCCAGTTCACTCTGAGCGTCTCAGAGTTGTGTGAACTTAAAAATCTCAGATCTCCCATCCGTCACTTTTTTTTCCAGAGTTGAACAACTTCCGTAAGGTGTATCGGGGACACGCCAGGGATACCGAGCCACTAAGTATAGTTATGGGGGCAACAGGATGCTGACGCTTATCAGACCCTCTTATCCTCTGGTTCATTTCACAGATATTTATTGCCACTCTGCTCTGTTGAAGTCACGTGCAGAGCGTGGCATTGCTCCATCCTACCTAGAGGTAGCATCTCGTCAGGTTTGCAGAGCTTCATTCCACATAGTCAGCATCTTTTGAAAAATTGTGTACGAAGAAAAAGAATAATATAATTAGGTTCTTCCCCAACAGCTCATCCACCATGCAAGGAAGGAGAGGATAAGTTGTTTGGCTGGAGATAAAGGAAAAAGGGGCCTCCTCTTCCAAGCAAAGAAGGAAGACTGATATTCTCAGTCCTTTGGAGCAATCACTCGCTTGCCAGTTGTTGAGTAGGAATGGGGATTTAATGTAGGTCTGTCACTCTGTAAATCACTGGCTGACATATAGACCAGATGATGAGCTGGAGACTGTTGAAAGCATTTAGTGTTTCCTTTAGAAATATGTTCCTGCTAGCTGCCATAGCCTCCACCCACCTCATCCAAGACATGGAGCAACAATATTTCTTTCCTCCAAGTGTGACCATTCCATGGGCTGTTGAGAAGACAAAGGCAAAGTGTGCCTTGTCTCACTCATAATTTATATTTTGTTATCATTCACATCATCAGTTTTTGCTTCTTTTTTTTTTTCCCTTGGCCACACCACTCGACTTGTGTCATCTTAGTTCCCCGAGTAGGGATCAAACCCACGCCCTTGGCAGCGAAAGCTCGAGTCCTAACCACTGGACCGCTGGGGAATTCCCACATCATCAGCTTTAAAACATTGTTCTTTCACGACTGATAGAATGAATTAAGGAACGGGGCAGATGTGATTTTTTTTAATTGAAGTATAGTTGCTGTACAATATTATGTAAGTTATAGGTGTACAATATAGTGACTCACAATTTTTAAAGGTTATACTCCATTTATAGTTATTACAAAATATTGACTGTATTTCCCATATTGTACAATATAGCCCTACGGCTTATTTTATACACAATAGCTTGTACCTCTTACTCCCCTATTCCTATATTGCCCCTGCTCCCCTCTCCCCACTAATAACCACAAGTTTGTCCTCTATATCTGTGAATTTGCTTCTTTGTTGTTTTATTCCCTAGTTTGTTGTATTTTTCAGATTCCACATGTTAGCGATATCGTACAGTATTTGTCTTTCTCTGTCTGACTTATTCCACTAAGCATAATGCTCTCCAAGTCCATCCATGTTGCTGCAGATGCAAAATTTCATTCTTTACTATGGCTGAGTAGTATTCTGGTGTGTGTGTGTGTGTGTGTGTGTGTGTCTGTGTGTGTGTGTATGCACACACCCCACATCTTCTTTATCCATTCATCTATTGATGGACACTTAGGTTTGGGCAGATGTGATTTTGAGGCATTTATATAGAGGCATTTATATACCTGTTGTTAGTTAGGTGGAAAGATGGAAAAACTATATAATCAGCTTTCTAGAAGCACCTGATAGTCAAATTTACAGCCATTACCTCTCATCAATTTAATTGCTTCCTTTTCCTTATCTCATTGCTCTTGCTATCTGATAGGTAATTTCCTCCATCAGTATAGTTAAGAGGTGCTTTGTTCACCCTGATACTTGAACTTTAGTGTGTGTTATATCCCTTTGTGTCCCTCTGGGCACTACTGGAAAATTTTCTGCTTTGCACGATGCTCAAATCTAACTTGCTTCTCTGCTTCCCCAGAATTCAATTCGGCACAACCTTTCTCTCAACAAGTGTTTCCGGAAGGTGCCCAGACCTCGGGATGATCCTGGGAAGGTGAGATTCTGCTGTAAGCGGTGAAGGGAGGGGAGGAAGGAGCGAGAAGTGGTTGACAGCTTAGAGTCCTATGGCTGTTTTAATTACCCAGAAGAGGAAATCATGTTAATTAGAGAAGCAGCTTTATTTTTTTCCTCAAAGGAAGAGCTTGGTTATCAAGCTGGTGGGTCCCCATGAGAGTGAATGACTAAGGAAGACTGAAATTTTTTTTAAATAGAAATATTTATTTAAAAAATGGACCTTGATGCCCCCTTTTTTGTGCATGGTGCTCTTTCTAGGTGTAAAAGGTGGGCTTAATAACCTTTGTAGGAGTTTTTCTGTATAAGAATCCCATGATTTTACCTTCAGAAGGGAGAAGGGATCGATCATCCTCTTTGTTTGACAGCTGTGGAAGCTGAAGTCCAAGAGACTTTTGCCTCAGATCACGTGGAAGGGAAGGGTTGGTCTGGACATTTCCAGCTCTTTGAACTAGATGCTGTGTTCTGTCCCTCTAGAATGATCGAGGCCTCAGTGAGCTGTTAGGACAAATTTAGTCCTCAAAAATAGCTGGTACCCTCAGGATTACAGTCCTGTGAATTTACAGTCATTTTTCTTTTCTTTCTTTTTTTTAAGGTTCCAGATAGATGATCTTCTTTAATGTTAATGTTATTTATTTATTTTTTTAAATTGAAGTATAGTTGAATTTCAGTCCAGTTATATTTTAAAAAATATAACTCTTATTTTATGTGAAAATCCCTTCAAATGTCTACTTTTCCAAAGGTGGGAATTTCCGTATATAATGATTTTTTTTTTTTCTTTATGGGGATGGGTTCTTCTTCTAGGGCTCTTATTGGACAATCGATACCTGCCCTGACATCTCCCGAAAGAGAAGACACCCTCCCGATGATGATGTAAGTCTCCACCTCAATGAGATGCCATTTATGAGCCAGCTGCTCCTTCCACATCTTTGCCTGCTTTTTCAGTCATTTCCTAAATTTGGGGCCAAGGTCAAATACCAGCAGGTGTGGAACCATTGGTCTTGGGAGGATGTTTAGCATCTGCTTATAGATTTCTCTTCTTTCACAACCCTCAGCTATCCCAGGACTCACCAGAACAGGAGGCAAGCAAGAGCCCACGGGGAGGCGTTCCAGGGAGTGGAGAAGCCTCACTGCCTCCCGAGGGGAATCCTCAGATGCCACTTCAGAGCCCCACATCTATCGCCAGCTACAGCCAGGTAGGAGGTGGAGGTGGCAGGGGATATAGGGATGGATGGATGGATGGATGGATGGATGGATGGATGGATGGTTGAATAGATTCATATATCTGTTGGTTCAAAATTATGTGTTGAGAATCTGTGCTATGGTAGGCAGATAAATTGGGAAAGAAGGAGAAAGGGAAAGAGGGAAGCTGAGAGAGAGATGGAGAGAGAGAGACGACAAAGTTTTAAGAAAGATCAGAAAAAAAGTGGTGAGAAGACAAGAAAGAGAGCCAAAAAGGTTATGAGAAAGGAAAGATTGACTATGCATGTAGCACAGGAAAAGGGCGAGAAGCTACAGCAAGATAGGAACGAATGAGAAGAGAAGGAGAAAATGATGCTCACTCATTGAAAAGGTGGGAGAGCATGAAGAGGACAGGCAGAGAACTTGGTGTCCACTAAGGGGTTGTATTGGTCCCTCACGTAGGACATGTATCGAGTCTTTCTTACCTCTTTCTGCAGGGCACAGGGTCTGTGGATGGCGGAGCAGTGGCAGCAGGGGCTCCAGGCCGAGAGAGCACCGAGGGTCCCCCTCCCCTGTACAACACCAACCATGACTTCAAATTCTCCTACTCAGAGATCAATTTTCAGGATCTAAGCTGGTCCTTCCGCAACCTCTACAAATCCATGCTGGAGAAGTCCTCTTCGTCCTCTCAGCATGGTGAGTCTGGAGTGGGGAGGGGAGCAGAGACGTCCTTGGGTTTTTGAACAGATGGGGACATTCTCTTCTTTCCCTCTTTTTCTTACTTGTAACACAAGGAGAGGTTGATCACTGGTCAGGGAAAGCATGTCATGAGCCACAACTGTGTGGAGTCAGAGCTCTTCTGGCTTAGTTCTGAAGGACAGCTGTTTCAAGAGGCGAGCTGGGTCATTAGTTTCAGTAAGTGAGTTGGAGGAATCCCCCATCTGTTCCAACTAAGGGCCATGATTTTATGGCTGCCAGCAAGTCATTCTGAGGATGGCCACTAGGGGACAGCAGTAGTTTCCTTTTCCTAAGAATCCCTGCGTTTCACTGTGAGAACAATTTAATTTTATTTTTTAACGTATTTATGTTAATTTTAATTAGGAACAATTTCAAACAGATGCAAAAATAGAGAAAATAGTATAATAAACCCTCATGTTTTCATTGCCCAACTTTACCAGTTACCGATATGTTAAGCTTGTTTTGTTTACCACCCAGATTTTCTTTAAATGGAGGAATTTAATGCACATCGTTCTACTTGCAAATACTGGTTCAGTATGCATCCTTAATGACGAAGACTTTTCTTTTAGTTATGCATTGCCATGATGACTCCTAACACAGTAAATAATGCTTCCTTAATATCAGTTTATATCTCATCCATACTCAAATTTCCCAAATTACCATAAGAGAATGATTTGAAGCCGTTATTGGGAGACTTTTTTTTTTTTTGCGGTACGCACGCCTCTCACCGCTGTGGCCTTTCCCGTTGTGGAGCACAGGCTCCGGACGCGCAGGCTCAGCGGCCATGGCTCACAGGCCCAGCCGCTCCGCGGCATGTGGGATCCTCCCGGACCGGGGCACGAACCCATGTCCCCTGCATCGGCAGGCAGACTCTCAACCACTGCGCCACCAGGGAAGCCCCTAACCACTTTTTATCATTCCATTAATCTCCGGCCGCCTATCCAGGGCCACTGGACAGAACAAGATCTCATGATTCACCTAAAGTCCTGACTTCATCCCTACCTCTAAATTCTTTTTAAAAATTTAGGGGAATTCCCTGGTGGTCCAACGGTTAGGACTCCGCGCTTCCACTGCAGGGGGCGTGGGTTCAAACCCCGGTCGGGGAATTAAGATCCCGCAAGCGATGTGGTGTGGCAAAAAAATAAAAAGTAAAAATAAAATAAAAAATAAAAATTTAAGAAACAGGAATCACAGAGCACTGAACCAGACAATCTCTCAAAAAGTCTCCCAATAGGGGCTTCTCTGGTGGCGCAGTGGTTGAGAGTCCGCCTGCCGATGCAGGGGACACGGGTTCGTGCCCCGGTCCGGGAGGATCCCACATGCCGCGGAGCGGCTGGGCCCGTGAGCCATGGCCGCTGAGCCTGCGCGTCCGGAGTCTGTGCTCCGCAACGGGAGAGGCCACAACAGTGAGAGGCCCACGTACCGCAAAAAAAAAAAAAAGTGGTTAGGAGTCACTTTGGGGAAAATTGTCTTAATTGTCATTAATTGTCTTTTATATCCCAGGGGATTCCTATCTAGAGTTGTGTTGCTAGATTGCAGCATTCGCTTGAGAAATGAGTCCAACTCAGGTGATTTGGTTGATTGGAAGTAGGGAGCTTGGAGGGCTCCCAGAAACAAAGGGAAAAAATCAGATGGAGCAAGGACAGCAGAGAGTTCACTCAAGTTTAATCACGGCTGAAGGCTGAAAGCCCGGGTCTCCATCTCGAGCTCTTCCCTGCCCCATCTGTTTGAGAAATTCATCCGTCCCCACTCTACTGCGTACCCAGACTCCGTTTTTCGTAGTGACTGCAAGAGGCAGAAGCGTGTAGGACAATAAGGAAAAGGAGAGAACAGAGGCCCATGGCTTTGTTTTATTTATAATTTGCTTTTGGAACTTTACCTGATGTCCGCTGTCTTTTGAAACTGTGATTCCAGGACTACATCCCAGATCCTTGAAAAATAGCATGAAAAGGTGCATGCTGACCTTTTGGCTAAAATTTCAGCGGTTGTCGGTGCTGTCGAGGGCCTCCGTCTGTCGGTTACCCCTGCCGGGGCGGGGGAGGAAGGGGGCCCAGGGGACCCTGCTGTCCCAGAACGTCCCATCTCCAGCCAGTGGACGTCCTGAGTGATGCGTTGCCCCGCTCACGTACCCGCTTCCCCCCCCCCCCCCGCCCCCGCCCCTCCCCGCAGGCTTTTCGTCTCTCCTGGGGGACCTGCCGCCCTCTAACAACTACTACATGTACCAGCAGCCGCCGCCGCCGCCTCCGCCGCCGCCGCCGCCTCCGCAGCCGCAGCCGCAGCCGCAGCCGCAGCCGCAGCCGCAGCCGCAGCAGGCACCCGCCCAGGGCCCCTCCAATGTGGGCGGTGCGCCCCCCCTGCACACCCCAAGCCCAGATGGTTGTGCCCCACCAGGGGGGAAGCAAGCGGGGGCCGAGGGCTACGGGCCGCCCCCTGTGATGGCCATGCACCCACCCCCGCTGCAGCACAGCGGCTACCACCCTCATCAGCACCATCCCCCCACCCACCCTGCCCAGCCGCCGCCGCCGCCGCCACAGGCACAAGGCCAGGCTCCCATCAACAGCACTGGCTTTGGTGAGTAGGGAGGGTGCAGGGAGACCCTAGAGGACTGCGGGCTGAGCCCCCTGTTCTGACTCTGGCAGGAGGTGCGGCTGGTTAGGAAGTTTAACAGTGGGTCTTGTAGCCTCTCTCCCATGAGAGCTCGTCTGAGCCACAGAGGTTGCTGCTTGGAGCTCTGTATTAGAGAATTCTTGGATAAATTGGGATGGTTTTTCATATTCTTTTGCCCATGAGCTTGGCTGTCTGTAATTAAAGCATCGATAGCTTTGTTTGTCCTGAATCTCCAGGGAGGGAGAGTCCAAAATTATCTCGGTCATGCAGCTGATAACCTACGTAGACACAAGAATCTTGCATTCAGTAGTCAGTCTGCTGTCAGTTGGCGGCTCTCTTGCCCCTCACTCTGTCTCATTACCACGCCCCCCTCTTTACAGCCTTTCCTCCTGACTGGTGCTCCAATATTGACTCCTTAAAGGAAAGCTTCAAGATGGTGAACCGGCTCAACTGGTCCAGCATTGAGCAGTCACAGTTCTCAGGTTAGTGATCAAAGGATGGTGCCTGGAGGGAAGTGGGATATAGCGGAAGTGGAAAAACCCAATGGAAACCGGAACCAGGAGGGGATGGTTAAGTGAAGCTTGAGGATGGAGGATTTCATGTTACACAAGGTGGATAATATTGATGCTCTCTTCAAGTTAGTTTTAATTAATTTCTGCCTTAATGCAAAATACGACGGTGGTTTATTCCACTGAGTTTTATCTTCAGGAGAACAAGACTCTCAGGAATTCATCACCCTGGACCACTATTTTGTAGTTTTGTCACCATTTACTGACACTGTGACCACGGCTAATTCACTCAGTCACTTTGAAACTTATTCATCAGAAAGATGGAAATTATAATAAGAATTTACTAAGGAACCAAATGTAAAATAGATAGCTAGTGGGAAGCAGCCGCATAGCACGGGGAGATCAGCTCGGTGCTTTGTGACCACCTAGAGGGGTGGGATAGGGAGGGTGGGAGGGAGATGTAAGAGGGAGGGGATATGGGGATATATGTGTATGTATAGCTGATTCACATTGTTATACAGCAGAAACTAACACAACATTGTAAAGCAATTATACTCCAACAAAGATGTTAAAAAAAATTTAAAAAAAGAAAAGAATTTAGTAAGGAAGAAATGGAATGAGAGTTTGAAAATGTAGGACTCTAACGGATGTCAGTTATTGGTAGCGCATATAATCAGCAGTGTTGATTGGCCCGTCTAGTTGGAGCAGTGAGTTGGGCATAGAGCCGCTAGGGGCATTGGGGCGTCTGCAAGGCTAGCCTTTCTTGCTGCTCTGTTTGCAGAGCTGATGGAGAGTCTGCGGCAGGCAGAGCAGAAGAACTGGAGCCTGGACCAGCATCACATTGCCAATCTGTGTGACTCCCTCAACCACTTCCTCACTCAGACTGGTCACGTGCCCCCACAGGGGGGCTCCCACCGGCCACCCGCCCCCGCCCGCATTGCTGACTCCTGTGCCCTCACTAGTGGCAAGCAGGAGCCAGCCATGAACCAAGGTACCGCACAAAGCAGGCTGCCAAGGAGGTGGAGACTGGATGATGTAAAGGAAGGGGGACGAGAAGGGCAGAAGGGAACTGAGAAACATCAGCTTATGAGCAGTGATCCAAATGCCAAAGAGATAGACCGTATGATTCCTTTTAGATCTTGATCTGGGAGGTCAGGGTTACTGAAGAAAAGGGAGGAGAAAGTCCCTGTTCCAAATCTGTGTCTCAGTAACCCTTCCCTGGATTGTAATTAGGTGGAGTTGTGATTCTCTACAGTTATATGGTCTTCAAACTGGTGAAGTAAGAGTCAATGATCACGGTTCTATATTTGTCATCCTTCTGATAGCTGTGATATTGAACTCCACCAGTATCGGGTCCCTTTGTGCCCTAAGTGGTGAGGACTGATAGCTTCTGCAGAAAGCCTCGATGCCCACAGGAGCTACAGAACAGAGCAGGGAAGGGAGAAGAGATGAAGGGGAGGAAGAGTACTTTTTTCTCCCTCTCTGTCTGACTCTGCTTCCTTGAATACGATGGTCCCACTCACTTAAGTCTTGTCTTGCTTTGGCAGTGAACTCTTATGTGCACCCTCAAGCCCCCCACCTCTACCCGGGTCCATCACCAATGTACCCACTTGCCACCCAGGACTCAGCAGGATACAATCGCCCAGGTAAGAACCAGGAAGCTTGTTTCACCACCAGCGAGTCGTTTGGCTTTCCTACGGCTCCTCCGAACCTGCATTCTTGGCTCTTTTGCCTGCACCTGCTGGGAGGGGGTGAGCCTTCCTGATTCTCAAGGCTGGAGGGTGGTCCACCTGCTGGGGAGGTGTATGTCATGGGAGACTAAAGAAGACCGACTTACTTTAAAATGAGCTCGTGCCTGCAGTGATGAAAGGAAGTAGAAGCATGGCTATAAACAAAAGATAGACGTGTAGAACATTTATGCCTGGCTTCGGAATCTAAGTGGGAGGTACACTCAGACAAATGACATGAACATGTTATGCAAATGTACCTGCTTTGTGCCCACATCTGCTTTCTTGTCTTCCTGACCTCTAGTATCAGGGTTCTGGGATTGAACTACCTCTGATGGTGAGAGTAGGTGGGGAGACCCTAAATTGCCATAAATACTACAGAACAAACAGATCCTTCACCTTTAAATGCATTCGAGAAAAATCACTGTTATCATGCTGCCTAACCGCAGTGTTTTCAGTTTTGGAGGTGACGTTCATCTCTTTGTCCAAGTATTCCTTTTCCGTGCGATTTATATACAAATTTCTGTATTGCTATTTCATGTAACAGTATATTCTGTATGTTTTTTTGTCATTATTATGTAGTCTTCCTAAGTATAATTTTTTTTTTCTTTTTTTTTTTTTGTTTTTTGGCCGCGCATCGTGGCTTGCGGGATCTTAGTTCCCCGACCAGGTATCACACCCGGGCCCTTGGCAGTGAAAGCGCAAAGCCCTAACCACTGGACCGCCAGGGAAGTCCCCATGAGTGTAATTTTTAACAGCTGCGTACTGTGACATTGCCATGTGGCCTAGTTTACTCTGAGTCTTTCCTGAGATCTCACCGCAGTGGTGGCCGGAAACAAAAATAACTCTGGGCTGATAAGGACCATAGTTTCCCCAGACCTTCCCCATGGTGGTGTTTGGGGTTGACCACCATCCGTCAAGATGGATAGAACGGCTTCCCATCCACTCTCCTTTTAATCTCCTTCTCTCTTCCCACAGCACACCACATGGTCCCTCGGCCGCCAGTTCCACCTCCTGGGGCCAATGAGGAGATCCCCGATGACTTCGACTGGGACTTGATTACCTAGTGCATCTGAGAGCCTGGCCATCAGCCCAGGGCTGGGTGGTGAAGTCTGGCAGTGGGGAAAGCACAGTCCCAGCCCATCCCTTCCGCCCTTGCCTGTATATAGATATATATCCTCTTTTTTTTTTTTTTTCTTTCTCTGCCAGAGAAGCCACCGCAAGATGCTGCCGAAGATAACCCCCTCTTTTCTGCCTCATTCTTCCTCTTCCTTCTTGTTTTTTTCCTAATTCTTTTATTATTATTCTTATTATATTATTATTATTATTATTGGTTATATGCTGTCTCCGGTCTCCTGTCCCTCCACCATGGACCACGTCCACCTCTTGCTAATTTAAAATCATCTGGCTGGAAGGTGAGGCCATGAGAGCCGCAGAGAAGGGTCTCAAACTTTGATTTCCTTTTCGTTTTGGGAAAGTCAGCGCTAGTCCCACCTTTCAGCCCCACGTTGTTTTCTGTGGATATCCGTTGGATCCAGGACTGGAGAAGCCACGTTATCGAGTAGAAGGGATCTAAAACACTGCTTGGCAACCATGAATTTGCAGGTTTTACTCAATGGTGCTAATTTTGTCCTCTGAGCTCTTCCTTGTCCCTTTATCTCTCCAATCCTACTTCTGCTGACCCTCATTCCCCATCAAGGGTGAGCGTGATGGTGGTGGCAATAAAATCCTAGTGGAATAGGAGGTCTGGGTTGGGTCGGGTAGAATATCGTAGAGGGGTGATGGAATATAAGACAGTCAGAAA
This sequence comes from Stenella coeruleoalba, assembly GCF_951394435.1. Classification (NCBI taxonomy): domain Eukaryota; kingdom Metazoa; phylum Chordata; class Mammalia; order Artiodactyla; family Delphinidae; genus Stenella; species Stenella coeruleoalba. The sequence continues at coordinate 95,194,754 of NC_137157.1, forward strand.
TTGCGTCTGTGCTACTCTGTCAGATAAACTGCCATTGGCTTATTCCTGGCCTGTTCTCTGTAGGAGATAGAGTCGGGCTTAGCCAGAGCTCTGCTTCTCTGGTGGAAATGAGGACAGCTCTTCAGCATAGGTTCAGCTTTTTGGAGATGGTTTCAGTTGAACCATTTTGACTTTTTAAACATCATTTTCTCTGGAAATCAACTGTGGCTTTTATTTGCATTTACCAATTATCCTTTCACCCCCTTATCTCATTCAGCAAATATTATTTTGTCCTCCTTTAGTTGTCTACTCGTCTCTTCCACCCATGGTATTTTCTTCCCCCATTTTCTGGCATTCTCAAGAAAGGAGAGTAACCCATTACTCCTTGTAGTCTCACCACAGCCTAGGGCAAGACGGGAATCTCTTTCCCACCCATCATAGCAGAACCAAACCTACAGTACTGGTGGCAGGAGGGTGCGGGGAGGAGAGGGGAGCTGGCATAGACGTGGGTGGAGAATATTTCAGTTATTTAACAATGTAGGCAAATGCTTCTCTTGGAATCCAGATCATTGGGGCTGAGGCTTTTGCAATCAGGCTTTTGAGGGGTGAAGGGAAATTGGTAGAGGGGAATAAGTAACCTAAAGCAAAGAGTTCCATGAGGGCCAAGGGAGACCGCCCCCCGCCCAGAGAAAGGTACAGGGATAACTTAACCTCCTTTAACAAGGAGTGGCCATGATTTATTGCTGCAAAGTACTTAGTGTATATTTGATATTAATCGTTGAATCTTAGTCATGAGAGGGAAGAACAATTTTACTTCTGTTTTTATTTTGCTGAATGTTCACTTTCTCAAAGCTGCAGGACAAAATGTACCGAATGGACAAGGCCACTCTCTCTGTGATTTCTGCTTTGTGTTCATATTCTTTTATTTACCCATGCTTTCTGCTCTCCTGCTTGTCCCCCTCATCCGCCCCTTCCTTTCTTTGTAAGGGATGCTATATGAGTTTGTTGAAGACGTCCAGTGAGGCTGAAGTCAGGGGGCAAGAAAGGGCAGTTAACTAAACAGCACTTTATTTCTTTGAAGTTCTTTGTAAGAAGTAGGGGTGTGAGTGGTGTGAATCCCCCATGGTGTCGGAGGGCAGTTAGTGGGGTTGAAGTATGCCGTAAGATTTCCCCTTGGGGAAGGGAGAATTTCTCTTGAGGGTGGTGACACGCCTTTGCCCAGTGTCCTTATCTGAGGCGTGTCTTCCTTACCCTTCCAGTCAAGGTGCCTCCTACACACGACGTCCCATCTGTTCTCCCTAAGATTCCCCCTTGACAAATCATCATTCTTTTCTAAACCCCTTTTCTACCCAGATCCATACAGGATTTGCAAGGGTAGACTAAATCAGACATGTAAATGTCTCTTGTTTATATTTCATCTGTGTCTTCTGAAAACGAGGGTCATTAAGAACTCTGGCAGGCAGCCGGAGTAACTGAAGTCTGGGGCTAGGGCTGGAGATTGGCCGTCAGGCCTTCTGGGATCTTAGCTCCTCTCCACTAAACCCAGCCTTGCTAAATGGCACAGGACAAACCTGACCCTCTTTGGGCCTCGGTTTCCCCTACCCTCCATGAAATGGAAAGAATCCTACTTTGTCTTGTTGGTCCAGCATTGCTGGCCGTGAAAGTTTTGTCATTGTTGTTGTCTTGGGTGATGTGTGCGAAACTGCAGGAGCTCACTGCCTAAAAGAGGAAGTAAGGGAGAAAGTGGAGGAGAGGGATGGAAGGAGCAATTCGTTGGTATTGATCCGCCCATCCCTGCCTTTCTCTCTTCAACCCCCACGTTTCTGGTTTGGTGAGTCCTTCATACCACCCATAATGCTTTGCATTGGTGCAGGCTGGGGCGGGGGGTGTATGGTCTCACAAGTTGTTGTTGTTTGCATGCTTTCTTAATAAAAAAAAAAAGAATGTTTATGGTTTTATCTTCCTGGCGCTGGTCTTAAATTTGTTTTTGCCAGGGTAGGAAAAGAGAAATGTGAAAGCATTTGTCTTCTATTGCCCCTCCTCACCACCCCTCACTGGGTTTGATTAGTTGACCCTGACATTCTTGGTAAGATTGATGGGAAAAAAGAATTAAAAGCATGCCTTTAACATTCTTTTTTTCAAATGCTATTAAATATAGCAAAATACTGTTGGGAGAGGCAGTGCCCCCTTGCAGCTTGATGTCCGGGCTAAGCCATCTTGCTTGCATTCTGGGATATTGTAAAGATTAAAGATCCTACAATTTGAGGAAGACTTGGGTCCCCCTCTGGGACTCCCAGTGAACACTTACAGGTACTCGCCAGAGTTTTTCATTGGAAATGAGGGAATTCCAATGGTAGGGATTTCTTCAGAATACATTTCCAGGGTAAATAGAACTCTCAAAAGGAGTCCAGAAATGTCAACTATTGAACTATTGAATCTTTATAACTATGCCAGAGTCATTCACCCTGGTATCCTATATAGTAACCCTAGAAGTTAGGGACTTATACCCAGGGTCCCATGAGAAATGTTGGGATTTTCAGAAGCCCAGCTAATCATCATTATAGTAAGCCTACAGCTACCCACTATGAGATTTATATTTGCCGTATGTTTAGAGATTATGATATATTCTGAGAGTCAAACAATTAAAAGGATCCATGAATCTATCAGCCTTGCAAGGAAACATTCAGAAATAAAGCATTTATTCACATCAAATATATGATCAGATTAAATTGGAAGGTAGCATGGCAAATCTCACATCATGTCAGATATCATTACTGCACAACTGAAAGCATTCCTAGTGATTTGACACTTTTCCACATAGTACTTATAACTTATTTGTAGTCCAGACCCTCCCCTCAACCACTGAACAAAGGATAGTGCCTTGTAAAGTCTAAGACATCTCATTTTCTATTTTTCAGATTAAATCACTGTACACAGATGAGGCTATGTTGTAGTACAAACAAAACCTGAAAATTTAGAGGTTTAACACATAAAACTTTATATACAGAGAAAAATGAGGTGATGGGGGTTTAATAATGTTTTCTGAAAAAAATGAAAGAGAAGGAGAAGGGGGGTTGGAATGGGTCGACAAAGTAGAAGAAAATGTGTGATCGTGAACAAATTTAAAGGATGATGGGTAATGAATATTGGGATGCTGAATAAACAAAAAATATGAATGTGTTTGGATAAAAATCGTCATCTTTCAAAACAAGAAGTCATTTTATCACGTCTACAAAAACTTAGCAGCATAAGGTCATGACTTAGAACTATCATGGTGAATATCAGAGGAAACATCTAAAATCGTTTCAAAGGTTATCCCTGGGAAGTGGGAGTGGGAGGAAGGAGGGGCTGGGCAGAGTGGGGCAGGAAACCTGTTAGATTTCATTATAAGCCTTAGGTTCTCTTTAAGTTATGTGCATGTATTACTTTGGTAAAGATAAAGATTAATTAAAAAAAAACCCCGAAGATATATCTGGTAATTACGGCATGAAAGATACACACCTACAGTCATGTTTTCTTTTAAAGTTGGATAACGTGCCCAGAGGGTACTCAGTTACATTGCAGTGAATTCAAGAATTGCTGCCCTATCCTCCACCGTCTTTCTCCTTTCATTTGAAATGAGTTTCTTGGAAAGTACCAATGTGGAGCTAGAGGAAGGGAGTAATTTGCATCTTATGAAACTATTGGTTATTAGAGGCATAAAGTCTGGAAGAAGATTTAGAGGCAGGGGAGGAATAAGGGAATTAAGGAGCTTAAGAAAAGGAATGAAAGAGAGATGATTCTATCAATAGGCAGAGCAAACAGAGGGAAGAGAGAACTCCCCGAACTGTGGCTTACGTACTGTTTCATGAGAAAGTCTTTAGATGCCTAAGTAGTCTGTCTTTACACAATAGATGCTTATTTAGTTGTAATAATGGAAACTCAGAATTCCTACGTCCTGTATCCAGGAGTATTCCAAGTTGCAGGCATCTGGCATTGTACTCTGCTCCAGACTCAGACTCATAACTCCTTGTTTTTATAGACTTTCTTTTTGCACCTTTTTTTTTTCATTTAAAACTATCACCACCACCATCACCACAACAAAGCCATAGAATAAATGATCACCTTTCACTCAGGTAGGACTAGAAGAAATGGTTTTAACTTGAATCTGGAAGGAAATTAGAAAGAAATTTAATGATGGAAACATTTTAAAGGAGACTGCCTTCGCATTTATTTCACGTGGCTTTGTTTGAGACAGAAATAGACTAATTTTTACAATGCTTCCCAAATTTAGCATTCATCCGAAACAAGGGAGCTTGTGAAAACACTGTCTGAGCCCCACCCCCAGAGACTGATTCAGCAAGTCTCTGGTGGGGCTGGAGAATTTGTATTTCTATCAACTTTCCAGGTGATACCGATGCCACTAGTCTGGGACCACACTTTAAGACCCTCTGGATTGATTCTCTGACAGTTCCTGAAATCCCCTGCTCCCTATCTCTGTCATCTTTTTAGAAATATGATGCGCTGGGTGAATGCCTAAGAACCTCTGGTTGGGTCAACTGCTCCATATTTTCACACAACTGTACTGATACTGTTTTTTTCCAAAGAGACTTTGTTTGGGGGGCAGCTGGTAGAGTGTGTCAAGTCCTCACTGAAAGCTGCCTCCAGAATTCCCTGCATGGACTGTTTTGCTTTTTTCCTAAAATCTTTCCCCAGAAGGGCATAGAGGAAGGGATTGAAGCAACTATTGGCAGATGCTAAAGCAAGAGACACATGGTCCCAGGACAACAGAGCTTCCCCAAAGGGAGTTTCTGGGTCAATAAACAGTAAGAGGGTTCCAACAATGTGGTACGGAGCCCAGCAGACGAGGAAGACAGCCACCACCACCATAGCCACTCTCAAGGTTTTGCTCCGGGACTTGGTGAAGCGGCTCCAACGCATTCGGAAGATGATGAGGCTGTAACAGGCCACCATGAGGATAAAGGGTAACAGGAAACCCAGCACTAGCCTAGTGATGGTTATTGCTACCTGGGGTGTTGGCACTTGATGGCCGTATGCAAATTGGCCTAAATCATCATCCTGGAAATCTTCCAGTAGCTCCGATGTGTATGAGGAGTTGCCGGAGGCACTAGCGAAAAGGTCTACATCAGCAGGAAGAAAAGCATCAGAGTTCTCCAGTGGGTTAGTTCTGTGATCTTCAATGGGAAAATCACTGGGGATTGTAGCTGAGAGCTCATCAGCTGGTTTAAATACATTATAATATGGATGTTGAACAGATAATCTAGCTGAATCCGTAGGGAGTGAATGTCCAGAAGTTCTTTGAGATATTTGAGAACAGAGGCCAGCAGTGGCTGCCCAGGGACAAGCATTTGTTTGTTGAGAGAAAGAATCTAACCTATCATCCATTTCTTCAGGCAGCTCAACAATGGAGTTGTCAAGAGACCCGTTTTCCAGTAGATCAAAGTTGAAGTCTGAATAATCTAATGATCTGTAGAGACCAAAATTGTAGCCACACATACTATGGTCGTCTATAGTGAATGTTTCCCGGTATATGAACACAGGTATGCACATTACAATAGCCACCACCCAGATGCATCCACAGATAGTGAAGGCTGCCCCCACGTTGCGATGATTCTGGCACCAGATTGGCTTGAGTACCAAAAGACAGCGGTCCAGGCTAATGGCGGTCAGCAGGAAGACGCTGGCAAACATGTTGAGGACAATGGTGGAGGGGATGAGCTTGCATAGGAACCAGCCGTAGGGCCAGCGTCCTTGGAGAGCCAAGTGAACCAGGGAGAAGGGCAGGGAGAGGCAGCAGAGAAAGTCAGCCAAGGTGAGATGGAGAAACCAAACGGTGCTCACACTTCGTTGCATCTTTAGGCCAGCCACCCACAGCACCAGCCCGTTGCCTGGCAATCCCAGTAGGAAAGTGAAACTGAGAATGACCATGGAGAGGATTACTTGGGGTTCATCCCAGGGCTGTGATGGTACGTCAGTTGAATTGGTCTCAGCAGAGAAAGACTCCATTGCTAAACTTTTATAAAAATATAAACAAAAATGTTAAAACTAACTTAAAAAAATGCATATTCTTAGAATTCTAACCTCCCCACATAAAGATGTAGAGTCACAAAGACCCTCACACTGTTTTAGTTTTATTTTCTGACTTCACATTGGATTACACAAAAACATTCTCTGAAAGACAATTTAAAATCTACTGTATTGACGTAGAGAACAGACCTGTGGTTGCCAAAGGGGGTGGTGGGGGAGGGGAGTATTGGGAGTTTGGGATTAGCAGTTGCAAACTAGTGTATATATAGGATGGATAAACAACAAGGTGCTACAGTAGAGCACAAGGAACTATATTCAATATCTGTGATAAACCATAATGGAAAAGAATATATATTTATAGCTGAGTCATTTTGCTGTACAGTAGAAATGAACACAACATGGTAAATCAACTATACTTCAATAACATTAAAAAAATTTTTTTCTTTTTTGGCCGTGCCCTGCACCGCCTGTGGGATCCTAGTTCCCCGACTAGGGGTCAAACCCAGGCCCTCGGCAGTGAAAGCTCAGAATCCTAACCCCTGGACCACCAGGGAATTCCCTCAGTCATGTCTTTTAGATACAACCTCATTTTTTCCTTTTGCTGTCAAATTTATCAAGAGTTGTTTTCCCTCTTTGCGTTGATTTCCTTACCACTCATCATTTCTTTCTTATTTGTTTTTTGTGAGTATAACTCGAGAAAAATAGCTTGATTATTGCAGAGACAGAAATCATTCATGGAGATAGGGAATTCCCTGGCAGTCAAGGGGTTACGACTCCACGCTTCCACTGAAAGAGGCACAGGTTCCACCCCTGGTCGGGGAATTAAGATCTCGCAAGCCACTTGGCATGGCCAACAAAACAAAATAAAACAAAAAAAGAAATCATTCATGAAGAAACTTAGAAAACATAAGCAAGCAAAAATAAGAAAATAAAAATGTCATATACCACTAGTCAGGGATTACTATTTTAGTATCTTAATTTACATCCTTCTGGATCTTTTTTCACATACATACATGTATACTATATGTATGTATATTTTTTGTTAAGCAAAATTTAACAAAATTAGATTATACTGTGCATATTGGTTTAAAATTTTTTAAATTGTGGTGAAATACATATAACATAAAACTTACCATCTTAACTATTTTTAAGTGTACAGTTCAGTAGTGTTAGGTATATTTACATTGTTGTGCAGCCAATTTTTAGAACTTTCTCATCTTGTAAACCCGAAACTCTATACCTATTAGAAAACAACTTCTCACTTCCCTTTCCCCGCAGCCCCTGGCGATCACCATCCTACTTTCAGTTTCTATGCATTTGACTCCTCTAGATACCTCATGTAAATGTAATCCTACAGCATTTGTCTTTTTGTAACTGGCTTATTTCACTTGGCAAAATGTCCTCAAGTTTCATCCATGTTGTAGTGTGTGTCAGAATTGTCTTCCTTTTTAAGACTGAATAATATTCCACTGTATGGATGTACCACATGTTGTTTATCCATTCCTCTGTCGATGGATATTTGAGTTGCTTCCACATTGTAGCTACTGTGGATAATGCTGCTATGAACATGGGTGTAAATGCATATTGTTTTATATAAACTGCTTTCTTTTATCACTTTCATCAGTTAGCAGTCTCCACATTATACAGTAAGATTGTACCATAAGGAATACTCAGACTTTATCCATTTTTTCCAGCTGTCCCCAAGACAATCCTTTACACCTGATTTGTCAACAATTACATCCAGTCTAGGATCACACTGCATCAGGATGTTTCTTAAGTCTCTTAATGTAGCATTGTTTCTCTTCTTCAAGGGTACTGGCTTGTTTTGGGGTCTGTTGTTCTCACCACTCACTTCACAACCCTTTGTAATTGGTCTTCTGCCCCATCATGCTGCTAGAACTAACTCTAGATAACAAACCCAAGCACCTTTTTCTCTGTCTTTATCCTCCACAATATCCATGTCATTTGATACACTGGCTTCTTAACACTTTCTTCTCTTGGCCTCTGTGACATTACCCTTCCCTGATTTTCAACATTCCCATAAACATACCCTACTTTATAGCTTTCCTGAACAACTCACTATTCCAAGTCAATACCATTTTCTATTCCTTGTCTATGCTGTTTACTTCTATATGGAATTATATCCTCCACCTTAACCTCCTCTTTCCTCCATTTTTAATCTCTATCTGTTGAAATCCTAGCCATTCTTTAAGATCAAGCTCAAATATATCTTCCTTGAAACTTCTCTTATAATCCCAGTCATAATCTATTTCTTCAGCCTCCTATTTTTGGGTGTGTGGGGGGGTTGAACTTCTTTTCATATTCTCTGTGCAATGATGCATTTCATCTTGTACTATAATTCTTTTTGTGGCTGTCTTATCTATCATTCTGGCCTTAAGTTTCATAATGGTAAAAAAGAATCTTGTTCCTAAATGCTCGTTCCACAGAATTTAGCACAATTAAAGATTACTTGAATGGACAGATGCTCATTTTGGGGGTTAACTTTTTTTCTTTTTCAACTAAGTGAAAAATTCTTATGCTTGTCCATTTAATCCAGTAAGGATGCTGTCTCTTCTAACTTCCTTTTTTGTTTTCCAGTTCCTAATTCTTACTGGCTGTAACAGCATTTTATGTTTCCTTTTGTAGAAGTCCAAAATACTGTGTGACTTGAAGCTGTTCTGCTGAGTTTACAAGCTGCCATAGCGATTAGCAGAAGTTAAAATAACTAAGACAACAAAATACTAAAAAAAGAAGAAGTGATTCTCATTCTCCGTTCGGTAACCTTGCTTATTCCAATATTCAAGTCCTGTCAGGGTCACTTCCTTCACTTTTGTACGTGGCAGCTACCCTGATCCATTGTCCTACACACATATTCACGCATAGACCCATAAAATATTGAGAGACCGATAGTCATAGAATTCTAGGACTGAAAGGAAAGTTAGCAATCATCTCTTCTTGTCTCTATTTTTATTTTGTAGTTTTGGACACTGAAACTCAGCAAATTTGGGGACTTTTACATATTCACAACTAGGAGGGTTGTCATATCCTTGGTCCAATGACTGTCAGACCAATACTCTTTTTACTACAAATAATCACATAACTGAAAAGCCTTTGGTATTGCTAATAAAGGGAAAGGCACCAAGAGCCGCACAATAATAAAGAATAATAAGGAAGTGATAAAGACTGAAAAGAGCAAAATTCCAATACAAAGAAATTGAGTCATCTGGCGTGAGCTACATTTTAAATATTACATAGTATCTGTCTTGAAATGAAAGTATATATGAATCAGAATCTTAAAAATCTTTCTGGGCAAGATAACATTTTATATTTCAACAAGTGTGTTGGCTGAAAAGTACCTCAACATTTTTTTTTTTTTAGTTTTCAATACTGAATTGGCCAACAAGTAAATAAAAAGATAAGTAAACTCCTGAAACCAAAATTCAACTATGATAGGGAAAGAAAAATAGATTCCAGAATCAGAACTAATGATATGATGACAGAATCAGTAGCAATAAGGAATGAGCAAAACAAATAAATAAGAGAAATGGAATGAGGAAAAAATATATATATATTAAGAAAAAATAGGCAGGGGCTTCCCTGGTTGTGCAGGGGTTAAGAATCCACCTGCCAATGCAGGGGACACGTGTTCGAGCCCTGATCTGGGAAGATCCCATATGCCGCGGAGCAACAAAGCCCGTGCACCACAACTACTGAGCATGCGCTCTAGAGCCCACGAGCCACAACTACTGAGCCCACCTGAAGCCCACGCGCCTAGATCCTGTGCTCTGCAACAAGAGAAGCCACCGCAAGAAGCCTGCGCACCGCAGTGAAGAGTAGCCCCTGCTCGCTGCAACTAGAGAAAGCCCACGCACAGCAACAAAGACCCAATGCAGCCAAAAATAAATAAATTTATTAAAAAAAAAAAGAAAAAATAGGCAATCGATGATTTGGAAAACAAAACTATTGGAGAAAGCTGGAATCAAAGGTGAGAAGGAGAAACAGCCAGTTTAAGACAGGGAAAAATGATGTAAAAATTCAATATTAGTTCCAGAATGAAAATATTAAGAACAGAGGTAAATAGAATGTGGAATATTTAGAAAAAGAAAAAGGTGGACATGGGAATAAAGCAAAAGAAATAAAAGTTGGGGAAAGAATAAGGGGAAATAGAAAATAATGACTCTCAAACCATTATCAATAATGAGCAAAACAAGCTGGGCACAAGTCTTCAGGTGTATCTAGGTTTCCTTACCAAAAACCCGAGATAGTAGCTGAAGACTTCAGCATGGATCTGGAGGTCTCCACGAGTCCTGTCTTGACCACAGTCAAGTATGTTTAGGAAATTTGCTGAGCACCTCCCCTTTCCTCTCTCTCTTCGTTTCTGATGATAAATTAAACCCAACACTTTTGACAACTATCTGACTCCACAGAAAGAGTTTCAAAGTGAGTCATTTCTAAATGTTTCATGTAAGAAAAGTAAGAAAAACAGAAGTGGGAGAGCATGGTTCTCAAAAATTTTCTGCAGGACACAGAGAATGCTTAGAGAGAGAGTACTTTTTACATCAGCTTCCCACTTTATAGGTTTGTGGATTTGCTTTGTTTTGGAAATGCACAAAAATGATCCTATGGTATGTGAGAGTGGGGGTGGGGAGTAACTGGGGGGAATGACCTGCACAACCCCATGTAATGAATTTCAAGTAATATCTCTTATATGCTTAATATGTGTCAAAGAAGTTTGTCGTGCAAAAATCAGATGAATTAAACTATGTTCTAATCTCTAGAGATTCACAGTCTGGTGAGAGTATGTACCCATACAACAACAACAAAAAACACCTGTAATACAATTCAGACTATAATGATAGAAATAGCAGTAGAAGTAAAAGAGTAGAAAATAACATGTAGGGGTGTATTTAGCCTGGGGCAATCTAGGAAAGTCTTAAGGTAGAAATAAGGTCTGGGCAGGTTCTTCAAGAATTATGGGACTTCTCTAGAAAGAGGTGACAAGCTGTTTACTTTTACTATCTTTATTATTATTAGTTTTTGGGCCATTTCAGGGCATGTGGGAATCTTAGTTCCCCGACCAGGGATTGAACCCCTACCCCCTGCAGTGGAAGTGTAGAGTCTTAACCACTGGACCACCAGGGAAGTCCCCACATCACACTTTTTAAATTATTCTATATTATACCATTTAGTCAATTATTCCCCTTTTCATGGATATTCTGTTTTTACCAAATTTTAAAACAGTTATAAACAATGTTTCAATGAGTACTCTTGCATTCTACACATCTATGAAAATTTCTGTAGAATAGTTTCCTAGGACTGTAATTGTTAAATCTATGTATGTGAATTTACATTTTTGAAAGGTATGGCATTTCCCACTAAAGAGACTCCACCAATTTACACTTCCATCAACGGTGGCGAGGGTATCTATTCCATTTGCAAAAGGTAAGGTCTTTATCATTAAGTTCAGTATCATAAACAAGTACTCTGCTCTTAATATAGACACTATGCTTTGCACTGTAGGAGATGCAGAAGCAATGAAAGATGTAAATATATAATTATAATTGAGTAAGGGCTGCTAGCAGGGTAGTCCTGGGAACATGGAAGAGAGAAAGACATTCTCACTGAAACAAACATGAAGATAATGCACTGAAGAGATAACACTTGAGCTGGGCTTTAAGGCTGGGTAGAAATTTGACAGACACTAATAGTGCTATAAAATAATTTATCTGTCTCTCTGCCCTACTAGACCAAGACTTTGTGCCTATCTCCAGAGCCTACTACCATGCCTGGAATAATACATGTCTGGGGCACCAATGAATGAATGAATGAAAGTTTGGTTGAAAAGGATGTTGGCTTTTGAATATAATTCAAAGAATTAATTTGAGTCTTTAAAGTTGTTTCTGGTGTGGATCCAGTTTTACTGATTCCTCTTTCTCTAAAGATTATACAGCAATTAAAACCAGTTGGAGAACTTCCAGCTGTATTACTTGGATTTTCAGATCAGGAAGGAAATTACTGAAAACACCTTGTGAATAGGGCTCCTATTTCTAGATGGCTTCTGTCCCTTCTTATAAAGTACTAGTTTTATGGTGTAATGTGGAAAACTTGGGGGGAATTTATGTGATTCTCTTCTGTTTTGTTCCTTTTTAATATCTAATTACAAGTTTCTAAGCAGAGATCAGATGCTTTGGCAAGAGTGAAATTTTGAATATATGTTGCAAACACAGCCATATTAAAACATTTTATGAGTCACTGATTAATTCTACATTTTCAGTGATGGAAATCTGTAGTCATTTGGCCAAAATAAAAATTTTAGAATTGTATAATCTCTAGCCTGCTCTGTCTGAGAGAATTAAAAATAAACATATGACAAAGTTTCTGTCCTTAAGGACTTTGACGAAAAATGATTAGATTCATTATTAGACCAAGTATAATTATACTCTAAGTGAAAAAATAACCAAGTGCCAAAAACTATGGATGACATAGACAAATGCTATGGCTAGTTAGCAAAGGACAAATGTGATGAAACCTGGTGGAGGTTAGAATTAGCTGGAAAATTTTCATGGAAGAACATTCTTGTGAAAACTGCTCTAGATTAGGAATCTGAGTTCTAGTTTTAATCATAACTAAATACTTGACCTTGGGCTGGATGCTTGACCTAGAATTTTTTTCTTAGATGTAAAATTAAAGGGTTGGCTCGCGTGATCTTTAAGGTTTCTTTTACATCTAACAATCTATAATTCTCCCATTTCAAGTAGGGGGAAAACACACATTAAGGTGGAGGGAAGCCCAGCGTGAGTGAATGACACAGGTAAAGTGGTCTGGCTGGAGTAAAAAGCACACAGGGAGCAATAGAAGATGCGTAGAGCCTGAGCTTGAATCCCAGCTCTGCCACTAATTGTGTGGCTGCACAGGACTTTTTCAGACTCTGTGTTTTCATTTCCTCACCTGCAAAACAGGGATTGTGTCAGGTTTTATTTATTGATACTCAGGCCCATTCCCATTCTTCCTTATTATTTCTCTAAGTGAAGCCTGGGTACTGCATTTCCGAGACTGCCTCTCAGGCAGGGTCTGCCCTGGCTCTGCCAGAGGGGCATGTTCATGTGCTCTTGGAAAGTGAAGAGAAAAGGGAATCATTGCATTTGATTCTTTTTCTTGAGATTAATTTTTATTGGAGTATGGTTGATTTACAATATTGTGTTCATTTCTGCTGTACAGCAAAGTGAATCAGTTCTACATATACAGGTGTTCACTCTTTTTTAGATTCTTTTCCCATAGAGGCCATTACAGAGTATTGAGTAGAGTTCATTGTGCTATACAGTAGGTCCTTATTAGTTATCTATTTTATATATAGCAGTGTACGTATGTCCACCCCAATCCCCCAATTTATCCCTCCCCACCCTTTCCCCCTGGTAACCGTAAGTTTGTTTTCTACATCTGTGACTCTATTTCTGTTTTGTAAATAGGTTCACTTGTACCATTTTTTTAGATTCCACATATAAGTGATATCATATGATATTTGTCTTTCTCTGTTTGACTTACTTCACTCAGTATGACAATCTCGAGGTCCATCCATGTCTCTTCAAATGGCCTCATGTCATTCTTTTTTATGGCTGAGTAACACTCCATTGTATATATGTACCACACCTTCTTTATCCATTCCTCCGTTGATGGATGTTTAGTTTGTGCAGAGTTTGCAAATATGTTTTAAAAATAAAAGAACAAAACCATAAAATAGAATAAACATTAAAAATATTAAAATATAAAAGAGAGAGATTGAAAGGGGGATCATTTATTTTCTGGCTCCTTCAGCAGCAGACAACTCTGGTGGGTTTCTGTAACACAGATGGCAGGTGTGACCTTGGCAGCTGCGGGCAACTGTGGACTCTGGCAGGATTACTGGTTTCAGCAGCAGCTACAGCCCTGTGAGTATTTCTCTTCCAATTTTAGGGAAGTACCTTCCTGAAGTTATATTATCTTCTCCCCCTTTATTCCTCTAGTCCTTCCAACACTTTTGCAACCAAGTCCTTGTATTAAATACCTTGTTTGAAATACCTACAATGGTTTCTGTTTTCCTGGCTGGGCAATGACAGTCGGGGAATATTCACTGTACCTACTCTATAGGACTGCTAGGAGTAAATAAAGTAATACATGCAAAGCACTTAAGACACTGCTGGCACATAACCGTTCAATAAATGTTAGCAGTTATTAGGTCAAAAAACTAATGTGGCTTCCAGTTGCCTATCATATCAAAACTATTCTCCCATCTTGGACTCTTAGAAAATAATTTACAGAATGTTCCCTTTACATTGTTAAGTTACATCCTTTCTGTCGAATCAAATTCTAACCCATGGCCCTCAAGGATGTAGACCTGACACACTCTCTACTCCCTATAGTATAGCTGCCTAATTACGCACATAGTTATAATAAAACAAAGAGCACAAACTGAAGGACAAAGTCACCCAGAAATTAAAGTAATTCAGTCGAAAGGTAAATAAAATAAAACAAACAAAAAACTGTTAATCCAACCATAATAACAAATATCTGATGAACTGATGCCTGGATCTTGAAAGAATCCAGCCAAATTTGGCACGATGAATCATTCAAATCTGAGTGGTTTAAAGAAAATTTAGCAAACTTTGTTTCTTCTATTGATTTATTGATGATTGATTTTCTAGTATAATAGGTATCCATGGCAGTCAGCCAAGGAAGGGAGATTGAAGGGGAAGTAAACTGAGTGTTTCATGAACACCCTTTGTGACTTTAGTTCCATGAAACCCAAAATGGACCAGGGACTAGGTTTCAGTTTGTGTTTATCTGATCTAATAAGAAGGCATAAGAAAATTTTGTAGGGGGGACAGAATTCAAGATTATCGAGGGGTAGATGGCTCTCATAAATGTTTTAAGTGTAGATAAATTTTTGAGTAAATTTTGATGGATTTTTTAGGTTAGCTATCCTATTTGTGCATTATTTAGAAAATGTCTTCTCCATTTCATTTATCCTTTGCCTTTTCTTCCCCATTTCATTTCCACTAGAATGTGGGCAAAGAAAGTGGTGATACAAAATGATGTTGGGTTGAAAACCACCCAGTTTTTCCTTCTGTGCAGGGAAAACCACAGGTCTCCACCTCCCATGTGTCTCCTTTACTTCCACACAGAATACTTCACTTCTGACACTTGTGGTCACCAAATGTGTGTGTTTTTTCCCCCTACATCAAACAATTCTGCAACATCAGCTGGGTGTCCTACAATTTAACTCAATTCTGACACTATCTACCTGGAGATGGCGTCACATCCCACAGGTTAAGGGCTGAGTTCCACAAGACTGCTCCCCACTTCAGATGCCAATTGCAAGTTGTAGATCCCCAGGTCACCCACAACTTCTCTCTGTCTTGGCTACAAATCAGAGGTTCCCATGACTTTCTTCCCCTTGGATTCGATTATTTGCTAGAGTGGCTCACAGACTCAGGGAAACATTTACTTAGGTTTACCAGTTTATTAAAGGATATGATAAAGGACCCAGATGAACAGCCGGATGAAGAGCTACATAAGGCGAGATCTGGGAGGGTCCTGAGTGCAGGAGCTTCTGTCTCCAGTAGGGTTGGGGTGTGTCACCCTTTCTGTACATGGATGTGTTCACCAAACTGGAAGTTCTCTCAACCCCATGTTATTGCGATTTTTTTGGAGGCTTCATCACACAGGCAAGTTCAATTATTAACTTCATTTCCAGTCCTTCTCCCTTCTCAAGAGCATGGGGGGTGGGACTGAAAATTCTAAGCTTCTAATCATGGCTTGGTCTCTCCCGAGCCCTTATCCAGGAGCCATCCAAGAGCCCACCCAGTCACCTCATTGGATCAAAAGACACTCCTATCACCAGGAAATTACAAGGGTTTCCCTTGTGTCAGAAACTGGGGTCAGTGACCAAATACTAGAACAAAAGATGCTCCTAATGCTCTTGTCACCTAGGAATTTACAAGGGAATTTACAAGTGTGTGGAAACTTTTCCTCTTTCACAGCTCCCTCCCAGAGGTCCAGGTCCCATCCCTATTCTTTTTCTCTGTTTTTTCTTTTGCCTACCCAGGTACATGGGGAGTTTCTTGCCTTTTGGGAGGTCTGAGGTCTTCTGCCAGCGTTCAGTAGGTGTTCTGTAGGAGCTGTTCCACATGTAGATGCATTTCTGATGTATTTGTGGGGAGGAAGGTGATCTCCGCGTCTTACTCCTCCGCCATCTTGAAGGTCGTCCTGGGAAACCTTATTTCATATTGTTGATTCATTAACATTGACCTCTCTGCCAACAGCCCTATAATTCATGCCCAAACAAGATGAACTAACACATATATAGCTCAGCCTTCTTGTGCTTATGGACACTATATAGCACTCCAGCGCTATGCTTAGGGGTCATTTTGAACAGCAAAATCACCAACAAAAAGTACGAAAATGCGAAAAACTTGGCACTAGATAGGCTGTGTAAAGGATCCTTGTTTACAATAAGAGAGATGAAACAAGAAGGCAGAGCGCCACCTGGATTGACCTCAGCTGATGATGTACTTGTCTAGGTGACTCAAATTTTTTTGCCACCCTGTGCATGTTAGGGAGTGACTGTGAATGTTGATTTGGGGGTTACAAATAAATTTAAGCAAATAGGCAAACTCACAGATATTGGAGTCCATGAATGAGGAGGATCTACTGTACTTGCTAAAAGTTGTATATTCTTTTTTTTTTTTTTGGTACGCGGGTCTCTCACTGTTGTGGCCTCTCCCGTTGCGGAGCACGGGCTCCGGATGCGCAGGCTCAGCGGCCATGGCTCACGGGCCTAGCTGCTCCGCGGCATGTGGGATCCTCCCGGACCGGGGCACGAACCCGTGTCCCCTGCATCGGCAGGCAGACTCTCAATCACTGCGCCACCAGGGAAGCTCAAAAGTTGTATATTCTGTCCATTCACTGGATAGAGCTGTTAGGGCAGAATTGCATATTGGTTAAGGACCCGGGCCTGGAGACACATATCTATGTCTGTCACTTGTGACTGTGGACAATAATTACTTAATTTCACAGCAGGATAACAATAGTACATATCTGTTGTTAGGATTAATAATATAATGCACACAAGCATGCAGAACAGTACTCAGTACTTAATAAATGCTACTCTTTACTATAATTCAACCAATAGGCACAGGAATACTAATTATTCATGCAAACATTTAAAAATAAGGTATAAGCAGCTGTTATGTTTGTATCAGAAATGTAAGGATTTCTCTCCTGACACTTAAATATTGGATGAGCAAGTCAATGAACTTTCTGTATCTCAGCAATTTTTTTTAATGAAAATGGGGATAATGCTACCTATGGGCAAGACTGTTGTGAAAAATGAATGAGATAGTGTATATGAAAACACTTTGTAATCTTAAAGCTGCTATGTAAATATCAGGTAATATTATTATAATTATTGTTATACAAAATGTTTATTGTTGAAATCAATAACTAAAAACTTAGTTGATTCACACAGCACCTGTTAAATTTTATTGTGAGGTATATAATCTATTTGAAAGAGTGTCTATAATAAATATGTACATTTTAAATAATAATAAAATGACTACCATGAGCTTACCATCCAGTTTTAGAAGTAGAATGCTACCCGTATCTCTGGAGCACCTCCTGTGCCCGCCCTAATCACCTTCCTGAACCCCACCTCCCAAGAATCCACAACTGGGAATTTTGTATTTATCATTTCCTTACATTTTAAATATGGCTTTGCCATTTAACTGGCTACCCCCAAACAATACAGTTTTAGTTTTGTCTGTTTTTAAACATTGTCCAAATGGACAATTTTGTTTTATCTTTTGTTAAACTTACTTTTTTCTTCTCCTAAAATTAAGTTTTTGTGATCTATCCATGTTGTCCATAGCAAGTAGTTCATTCATGTTCACTATTTACACCATCCTGTTGAATGAATACAGCACAACTGATTTTTCCTAATGATGGACATGTATTTCCAATGTCTCACTGTTATAAATGATAAACAATGCTGCAGTGAATTCTTGACTACTGCACCACCAGAGAAGCCCTGTAGATCAGTCTTTTTAAGAATTTCATATAAATGGAGTCATACAGTATGTACTCTTTTGGGCCTAGCTTTTTGTTGTTGTTGTTGTTGGGTATAATGTGTTTGAGACCTATCCATGTGATTGTGGGTGTCAGTAGTTCAATTTTTAAAATTGCTACCCCTGAGTGTTAGTATTTGATCCTCTTTATTGCTATTCTATTTATTTTATTACTATTATATGTCAATATGACAGTATTACAGGGATGCACCACAATTTGTTTACCCATTCACCTGCTGATAGACATTTAGTGTTGTTTCTAGTTTTTGACCACTGTAAAAAAAACTGCTCTGAATATTTGCATATATGTCTTTTTGTGAACATATGTTTTAGTTTCTCTTGGGTAAATATTTCAGAGTAAAATGCTGGGTCATGTGTTAAATGATATATTTAACTTTTAAGAAAATACAAAACTATGTTTTCCAAAATGGTTGTGCCATTTTAACTCCCCACTACCAATGTATGAAAGTTGCTCTGTATTTTTGCTCCGTATTCTTGCCAGCACTTTTTGCTGTCGTCAAGTTTTCTTTTAAGCCATTATATTAAGTGTGTTGTGTTATCTCATTGTAGTTTCATATATATATTTATTTCTTGTAACATCTTTTTCTGGTTTTGGTATCAAGGTAATATTGTCTTATAAAAATTAGTTGGAGGGGCTTCCCTGGTGGCACAGTGGTTGAGAGTCCGCCTGCCGATGCAGGGGATACGGGTTCGTGCCCCGGTCCGGGAAGATCCCACATGCCGCGGAGTGGCTGGGCCGCTGAGCCTGCGCGTCCGGAGCCTGTGCACTGCAACGGGAGAGGCCACAATAGTGAGAGGCCCGCGTACCGCAAAAAAAAAAAAAAAAAAAAAAAAGTTGGAAAGTGTCTTATCTCTTCTTTGTTTTTAGAGCATTTGTATGGGATTTACATTATTTCTTCCTAAAATGTTTGATCAATGATGAAACATTTGGGCCATGGAGGTTTGTTTTTTTGTGGGAAGGTTTTTAGTTATAAATTCAAATTCTTTAACAGGTACAGGGCTATTCAAATTTTCTATCTCTTCTTGAATTATTTTTGGTAAATTGTGTACATCCATTACCATTTAAGTTATTAAATTTGTTGGCATAAAGCTGTTAATAATATAGAGATGTGGAAGTTCATGTTTCATTTAATAATTTCATATTCTCTGAATTTTTTGTAAAGTACATGTAGGGTCCTTACATTGGGGGATTTGGGGAAATGGCCAAGTTAATAAGTTAAATGATTGGACTTAAGCAGAAATCTTTTATTATTCAACAATTATTACTGCCTACTATGTGAAGGGCAATGTGCTGGGTGCTGAAAAAGCAAAGTTCTTGCCTTTATAGAGCTGATGGTTTAGTGGGAGATATTTGAAGAATAATAACACGTTAGATACAATGAAAAGGTATAACAGAAGCAAGTGGAAGCATCAGAGAAAGTTCATCTAAAGGACCTGGGAAAGTCACAGGAGGAGGTACAATTTGAGCTGATATGTGACCATATTAGTTTGCCAAATTAAGAAGCTAGGGGAGAGTGTTTAAGACAGAAGGTTTAATGCATGCAAAGATATGAAGAATATGAAGAACATGGACAACTCAGGAAACCTTAAGTAGTTGAGGATTGCTGAAATTTTAAGTGAATGTCTGCTTTAAAAAAAAATCTTGGATCTCTTTTATGGCCTTAATATCTATATACCTATACTTATTTATTTACTATATATATTATACACACACACACCTCAAAACATCCTATAGTAATGTATGCCATTACCCATTTTCTGTTGATAGACATTCATGCTGTTTCCATTTTTCACTATTACAAACAATGCTGCAATAAACATTATTGTACATACCTTTTTGCACACATTAAAAACTTCTCTAAAATAGCTATTTGTGGATTTGCTACATTGAAGGTTACCTACAATATTCTGATCAATTCTAAATTTACCTTCAGAAATGCTGTACGAAATTACCTTCCTGCTCACAGTGTACGAGAGTAGCTGATTCCCCACCTCCTCATAAGGGCTAGATATTATGATTCTCTTTGAATTTTAAGATATCTCTTTGCTACGCAGGGTAGACAAATTAGAGACAGGTTTCCAACCAGTCAACATAATGAAGTGGTGAAGATCACCGCTGTTGTAGTCAGACAGCCTTGAGTTGGTATCTCGGTTTTCCATTTGCTGTCTGTGCTACTTAAATCAATTAAGTGATGGAATGGTGGCAAGTTTACCTTTGGAGTATACGAGGCATGTGTTTACGGAGACAGGAGAATCTATCATTATAATAAGACTGGGGGCAAATATTGGCTATTAAATAGTTCATGGTGCTTTCCCAATGGGTCAGGAATGAGTTGATCCCATTTACAGTTTAACACGGGCACAATTTCCAAAAAGATAACCAGAATGCACACTGAAAGTGTGGCAGACTATTTCAACAGGTGCCGTTCTCGAAACTGAGATAAAAAGGTGTTATAAAGCAATGGATCAGGCTGGGTGGCCATTTTTGAAGTTTGGACTCTGGAAGGTTAAAATCCACCACGCCGGTCTACGCCTGGGTCATACAGTTTTTGTAGGTACCCAATTTGGGAATACGGACGGACGGATTCCCCTTTTCTGCTTGGAAACTACGGTTTCTAAGACACGTCTTAAAGTGACTCTTGGAAGAAAGAAACTCGACCGAATTCTCGAAGACCGGCACCCTCCCAAAGCCCTGCGGGCCCTTGCCCGGAGCAAGATGGCGCTTTCCCTCCTCGCTTCTCGGGGTTGGAGAGCTGCTTAACGAGAATCACTCACTTGGAGGCCACCCTTGCCCTTACCCAAGATGGTGAGTCGCGCAAACTCACCGTTTCCAGGTTTCAACATGGCTTCCCGGACCCGCGGCACCGGAGGTTAATCTCAGGAACCCAGTGGAACTCTCGCGGAAGTAGCGTAAACGGAAGTTGTTGCGTAACGCGATTCCCCGCCTCCACGTTCCGCCCCCGTGCTCACGCCGCGCCCCCAGCTGGGCGGTGAGCAGAGCCAAGATGGCGGCGGAGTTGGAGTACGAGTCTGTTCTGTGTGTGAAGCCCGACGTCAGCGTCTACCGGATTCCGCCCCGGGCCTCCAACCGCGGTTACAGGTACTAACCCCGAGGTACTGCGGCACGCGCGTACCCGGTTGGGGCTGACACTTTGCTCCTCAGTAGCACGCTGCCCGTCCCTGCCACTGCCACCTCTGGGTTGTCACCTTGCTAGGCTCCCCACCTGGGTTGTTGTCACTCTGTCCTCCTGCTCTTCCCCCACTCTGGACTGCTGTCATCCTTGTTTCCGCCGCTTAAAAAAATGACCATCCTGCATCCTTCCACCCCTCCTCCCCCGGATCCCTCTGGGTTACCCCTCTGCTCTCTATCCGTTTCCAGTCGTGTCTGCTCCATCGCCAGTCACCTTTCTTTCGCTCTTCCCTGCGTCCTTTAGCTTGTCACCCTCATCTTCCCCTCGCTGTCTGTCCCCGCCCCCCATTTCCAGTACCTCGTGCGTGTTTGTGGGTAATCATTGTGTCGTTGGCCCCTCTCTGGATGAGCTAATTTGTCTTTTGTGCTGTTCCGTCTTGTCACCAAATCTTATCATCCACCATATGGTTTTTCCTTTCCGGTCTTTTGCCAGTGGGCAAAGGTTATGATCGTAAGTTTTCCAATGGTTGTCCACTCTGTTTCTTTTCAGTGTTTTCTTGGTGTACGATAGTATTTTCAATCTTTCTTCCCTACCCCCTTCTCTCCACTTCGCCTATAGCTTTTACTTCCAGAGTTAACGCAGCATTTTCACTGGAGGGCTGACTAACCACCTTGTAATCTAATGACTGGGAGGGTCTGAGTATGCTGTAGGAAGTCACCAAGTCATGTAGTCCAAAGAGTTCACATGTAACTCACTGGGTTGCATGTTAAAAAATATGAGTGTGAGCCCTCGCAATTTTATAGCTGTATGATTTGAGAAAAATCTCTTAGCCTCTCCAAGCCTCAGTTTTCTCATCTGTAAAACAGAAAAAAAAAAAAACAACGTGGTAATAAAACCTGCTCTAGCTACGTACCTTGTAGAAGTTTTTAGAGGGTTAAGAGGGTTAAATGAAATCATATAATAAATGTGAAAAAGAATTTAAGATAAATTTCCTAAAAAGAATTTAGGAAAACAGTAAAGCAGTATATAAACATGAGATACTGTTTTGATTTCTCTCTCTGACTCACATCACCATCATGATTTTCCTCTTGGCATTTCTTATTACCTCGGCTGAAAAGTTATCCTCTCCCTGTGTCCAGTGTTTTGCCTCCTTATCAGAGGTTCATTCATCATGAATCAGTATCTTTCTGCTTGCTGACCTGTGCACTAGACCCTGTGGGTTGTACCTTTCGGTAATTTCAAGCTTTCAATCAGACCCCAAATTGACCATGAATAAGACTCTACATGCTTTTTGATGGTAGTCACAGGTGCTAATATATGTGCGTCAGTTGAGAACTCTCCTTCTTTGGTGAGCCCTCCTTGACCCTCCATTCTGGCTTAGGTGTGCTCTTGGTGCTTCCATGGCACCTGAGCTTGTCTCTATCACAGAGCTCTTCCTTCTGCATTCTCATTGATTGTTTGGTCTCCCAGGTCTCCAGATGAGACTGTGAACAACTTGAGGTCTTTTTAAACTTTATATTCCTAGGGTCTAGCACAGTTTCTGGTACATAGTGGAGACTCTGTAAATGGTGACTGAAAGAAATTAGTAGATTACACTTAAATTAGCATTGATTGAACTGTGAAGTAAGGTAAAATAGCTCATGACCTCCAACTTTACGCGTTGAGACTTCCTAAAGGATATGATACACGTTGAAGTGAGGTTCAGTTCTTTTTCTTCTACTGCAAGCTTTTTAAAAGCTTGAAGCTTCTCTCACCCGTCTGCTTTCTCTGTCTTCGCTTCTGGTTTATCCTTTATCCTTATGTCAATTAACTGCATTGAGCCATCAAAGCAATTTCTTAATTTTCCTCTTTTACCCTTTTTCTTGTTGTCATTCTGTGCTTTCCATGCTTATTATTGACATCTTATCCTACAAGAGGCTTTTTACATCAACCACTCTTAGTCAGTGAAGAGAGCAGAACTGAGTTTGAATTGTGAGTCATTTATTTGCTGTGTTACCTTTGGCAAGTCACTTAACTCTTTTGAACTTTAGTTTCCTCATCTATAGAAATGGATATAATATTACTTACTTTGTGAGATCCTTTCAATTTTCACAAGAATGGGCATAATGCCTGGAACAGGTGCTTGATAAATATTACTTTTCTCCCTTTTTGTCTGTGTCCATTTTACATTATAAGCATGATTTGTTCTCCAGGCTGCCATTAAAGGAAAAACTGGACTTTGTAGGAAGCAGGAGAAATGCTTTCTTTGAGTGACTAGTAAGATGAGAGGGAATGATTGACTTTGATTCACCTAGCATAAGCTGTTACTTCCCAGACTTGCACTGACCAGACTTATGGAATTTAGGTTGATGCAAAACTTATAAATGATTAGAAAATGGTTTCCCAAGCTATAAAACTTTTTTAAATTCATCATTACCCTCCTCCTCAGCTAAATCAGTATTAAACCCTATAGTGTGGTTTAATGTAATGAAAAGAATGCTGGACTTTGAAGTTAGGGATTGTTATTAGTGTGTTATTTTCTATTTCTTCATTTAGAGAGAGGTGGTAGACTTTTCCTGCCTATTCCATATGGCTGCTATAAGATTTATTGCCAAGGTAGATGAAAATTTGTGAGGTTGGTTTAGAAGATCAGTAAAACCAAGAGTTCCTCAGGCTAGGTCAGGGGAGTGGGAGAGGAGGTAAGGCTCAGGGCTGAGGGATACTGCTGCCATGAGTATCCATTCATTTACTGAGGATTTGTTAAATATTGGCCACCAGACACACAAATAAGCCTAGGAACCTGTCCAAAGAAGCGTGTCTCGTAGGCTTGTTCCTAATATTTTCAGTAGCCCATTTACACTATGTCTAGCTCATGGCGGTATAGTGGAATAAGTAATGACTCATTAAAAAAATTTCATAGACAAGGACCTCTAGAGCTTGCTCTAGTCTGGATCAGATTCAGGTAGTTGAGCGTCTTTGAGGCGGGACATCAAGAGAGAAGGGCGCGACAAAGATTTTATCTTGTAAATCCTATTCAGAACTTGTCATTTCTTCCTTTCCACCATTTGCTTACCATCTTGTGAAAATTATTTTAATTCAGATATACTTTATTGTTACCTTCCTAACCTGCAAGTATTAGTCTTTAGGTTCCCAAGGGATGAGTTATTTTATTTTATTGTTTTTTTAGGGATGAGTTATTAATAACTTTTATTCGCCCTCCCTTTTCCACACTGCTGGCAAAACAAACTCACAAATACAATGTTTTGTAAAATTGTTTCATGTTTAAATAATATCTTAGATTTCATTCAGATTCATTTATAACACAGATCATAAGGATTCAGTGTTTGTACTGTTTCCATGGACATTGTATCTCTAATCCACATGTCCTTCCTGAAGTCCAGATTCATATATTCAAACGCATACTCTGTATCTCCTCTTGAAAATCTCTAAGACATCTCAGACTCAGCATAGCCAAAACTGAACTCCTGATCTTTCTTCCCAGACTTGCTCTACTTGTAGCCTTCCTCATCTCAATTATTGGCAATTCCTCTGTTCAGGCTAAAAACCTTGGAGGCATCCTTGATTTTATCTTTGATGTCTGTCTTCCTCTTCTACCTCAAATCCATTCCATTAGAAAATCCTGCTGCCTTACTTTAAGTATATCCACAGTCTAGCCACTTCTGCTCCTTTCTCTTCCTAGTCACCATTGTGACTCTCCTAGATTAGCACAGTAGTCTCTTAACTAATCCCCCTGCTTCGGTGTTCATATTGCTGCGTCTCTGCTATGATGGCAAAGTAGTCCTTTTAAATTAAAAGGGAGATCATGGATCATGTCACACCTCTTCTTTTTTTTTTTTTTTTTGCGGTATGCGGGCCTCTCACTGCTGTGGCCTCTCCCGTTGTGGAGCACAGGCTCCGGACGTGCAGGCTCAGCGGCCATGGCTCACGGGTCCAGCCGCTCCGCGGCATGTGGGATCTTCCCGGACCGGGGCACAAACCCGTGTCCCCTGCATTGACAGGCGGACTCTCAACCACTGCGCCACCAGGGAAGTCCCTTCCTTCACATCTTTGCTCGCATTTCACCTTGTTAATAAGGCCTGCCTTATTAACCTTGACCACCCTTTTGAATGCTGCAACCTGTTCATTCTCCCACGACCCTCCCAATCTCCCTTTTCTGCCTCTGCATTTTCTTTTCTTTTTTTTTTTTTTTTTTTTTTTTTTGCGGTACGCGGGCCTCTCACTGTTGTGGCCTCTCCCGTTGCGGAGCACAGGCTCCGGACGCACAGGCTCAGTGGCCATGGCTCACGGGCCCAGCCGCTCCGCGTCATGTGGGATCCTCCCGGACCGGGGCATGAACCCGTGTCCCCTGCATCGGCAGGCGAACTCTCAACCACTGCGCCACAAGGGAAGCCCTGCATTTTCTTTTTACCGTAGCAGTTATCACCTTCTGAGATGTTAATTATTTTACTTATTTATTGCTTCTTTTTTATTATCTATCTTCTGTTAGAATGAAAGCTTCATGACGGCTTTAAATTTGGTTCCCTCTTGTATCCCAAGTACCTAGAACAGTACCTGCAACTTAATATACACTCTGTAAATATTGGTTGAATTCAGTGAAAGGTAATATGTTTAGGGATTTGGGAGGCTTCTGTACCTAATATATTTCACTTAGTAGACCTTGTTGTTCCCTGATCAGCAAAACACTATTATATAAAATACCATCTACGGTACTATATAAAATAGTGTCATTGTGATAAATTTTTAAATTGCTTTTTTTTTTGTACTTTATACTTTTATTGATGCTTTTTGGACTTAAGTAGTAACATTTCTTCTATTTGCTTTGGACTGTGTGTAACATGAGGCATCTGTATAGAGAGAATCATGAGTTAGTCTTTTGATTATTTAATACGTAGAAAGGGTAAGCAATTCAGAAGAGGGAAATAGAAATATGGCAAATGATTCTGTGTAGGTTTTTAGTGTATTAAAGACGTGGACCCGAGGCCTGAGGCTTCTCCATTTTCCTATCCTAGGGCATCTGACTGGAAATTAGATCAACCTGATTGGACTGGTCGTCTCCGAATCACTTCAAAAGGGAAGATTGCTTATATCAAACTTGAGGATAAAGTTTCAGGTAATCTGTGCTGGTGACTTTCTAACATATTAAGGATATTGGTTTGGTGTTCTTTTATAAATACCTTCAAATTGGGGACTGGCGTGGAAATACTTGTTAATTGAGTTTTAAATTTTGCTTCCTTTGCTCAAAGAAGTCTTTTCCTTACCTGTCAGGGGAGCTCTTTGCTCAAGCACCAGTAGAACAATATCCTGGTATTGCTGTGGAGACAGTGACAGATTCCAGCCGCTACTTTGTCATCCGGATCCAGGATGGTACTGGTAAGGGATCAGGGATTTTGAATGGGTTGAGATTAGGAAAATAGTTAATGCACTTCAACAGAAGTGTGCCCCAGTGCATTTATCTTACTTCAGTTTACTAAATTTTTCCTCCCCTTTGTCCAGAGTTTACTTTAGTTGCTAAAGGAGAAGGATTAACATGTTTGTAATAGATATGAGCACAAGATTCAAGATGTGGTTATTAAAAGTAGACGTAAATAAATCAAAATGTTTATCTAACCAAAGAATTGACACATATTGCCTGTTCATTGTTGTGGTGGTTTTTTGTGGGACTGTCTTACATCATCTATGTTTACGGCAATCATCTTTTCTCCAATCAGAGGCTGGCAAATTTTTTCTGTAAATACACAGATAATAAGTATTTTAGGTTTTGTGGGCCAAATGATCTCTTGCAACTACTCAGTTCTGTTGATGTAATGTGAACGCTGCCATGGATGGTGTGTAAACAAACTGGTGTGCCTTTGTTCCAGTGAAACTGTATTTACAGGAACAAGCTCTGGCAGCATTTGGCCCATGGGCTGCATGCAGTTTGCCGATCCCTGGTCCAGGAGAAAATATTTCACATTCACAGATGTTATCTAGTTAGGGTAAATATTACATTGATATTTTCATTGGATAGAGTTTGCGCTAAGGGATACTTCCTGTTCTGAAGATTCCTGTCTTTTTCGCAGGGCGTAGTGCTTTCATTGGCATTGGCTTCTCAGATCGGGGTGATGCCTTTGACTTTAATGTCTCTTTGCAAGATCACTTCAAGTGAGTGAAGCTTGTCTTTATTTACCAGGTTGAATGTTTGGGGAATACTGCTCCTCAGTTGAGTGGGCACTATCTCTTTTACCTCCTGGTTTCTTTACTTGGTAAACTAGTTCACGTGAATATAAATCTTCCCATTCACTCTGTTTTCTTACATTATATTTGTATCTATTCTATCCTTTCCTTATAGCTAGAATATGTTTTTAATCCCTTGTACAGTGGTTTGAGATGGGGCTTTTGTTTATGCCTCTGGGGAATTTGCCCTGCTTTTAGGTGGCTGAGGGAGGCATAACAGTAGCAGCAGGGCTGTCTGTGAGCTATGAGGGGAGTTATGTGCCAGTGTTGTTGCTCCATGTAGCTGACATGTTTTGTGCCTGTTGCAGTATTTCTTCAGCCCATTCGATTTTGGCTCAGCTGTGGTAGACAGCTCCATGCACACTGTCAGCTTCCTACCTCAAGGGCAGGCTTTTCTGCCTTAGGACTTCCTGAAATTGTGGAAGGCCACCCAGTTAGCAAGGGGGGCAACCTGGAAGGACTGAGGAATTAACACCCCCTCAGGGGCCGCCCTCAACCGTGGGGGATGGGAATTGGTGGCTGAGTGCCCTCTTTTGGAGGGACAAGTTTAATATGCATTTTGAATGGTTCCTCAGTGGTATTGAACCCCAGTTGCCCTCTCTTGGCTTTTCTTCCTTTCCTTTCTCACATCTCATGTTCCCTTACTCTACTTTCTGGAATCATGTTTCACATAAATTAGCTACACTCAAATTTGTGTGTCAGACTCCGCTTTCAGGGAATCCCAATTAAAATAACTTACTCTTTTACTGAAGGTGGGTAAAGCAGGAATCTGAGATTTCCAAAGAATCTCAGGAAATGGATAATCGTCCCAAGTTGGATCTGGGCTTCAAGGAGGGGCAGACCATCAAGTTGAGTATTGGGGTGAGTATGGTTCCCCCCACCCCTCCTTGTATTTCCATAAGCCTGTGACTTATTCTTTCTCTCACTCTGCTGCTTTTTTTTCTTTTGTAGAACATCACAACCAAGAAAGGAGGTGCTTCTAGGCCCAAGACTACAGCGGCTGGGGGCCTAAGCTTACTCCCACCCCCGCCTGGAGGCAGAGTCACAATTCCCCCACCGTCCTCCTCAGTTGCCATCAGCAATCATGTCACTCCACCGCCCGTACCAAAATCCAGTCATGGAGGTACTGATGCAGGTAACTGTCTCTAGCACTTTAACCTTGAGAAATCATATCTTAGGGTTTAACTGAGTAACACCTATTTGCCAAGGAGAGTGTCGATGGTTTTGCTGTTAAATGGCACTTGACACTGACAAGGTGATTCTGGAAACCTCTAGCGAGGCATTGAAGCTTTTTAGTGAGCTGAGAGTCATGGTTCTGGGTGGTTCTTTGGCCGAAAATGAGTAGATATTGAGAAGACTGTTTCCTTCATTGTACCTTGGTGAAAGAGATGCTAGTGGGCCTGAGAGTCAGATGGGACAAGATTTTGGTCATGGCTCTGCTACTTTTTATCTGAATGTGTTGGGTAACATTATTTAATTTCTCTGAGTCTCAGTATCCTTACCTGTAAAATGGAGATGTAAAACTACCCCAAGACTGTGAGGGTGAAATGATGTGGTGGCACCTAGCCCAGTTCTTGGAATATAGTAGCCACTCAGTGAATGTCACTTCTTAATCCGTTCCATTTCTTCACAAGGGCCATGAGAGGAAATGAGACGACATCTGTGTTTATGAGTACATTTTCGTTTTTCTTTACTGTCTGGTGGGAAAAAAGAATAGATATAGTTACTTCCATTTAAAGGATGACAAATTAGAACTTGGGAAGGAATTTTCCTAAGATTAGAGAACCTAGTATTAGAATCTGGGAGTTTTAAGTTATATCATTAATTAGTTAATTATAATTTAATATAATTTAAGTTTTAAATTATATCATTAATCGTTTGTAATTGATTGCTAAGAGCAAACCTTCTCCTTCTGGAATTTTTGAGGTAAAAGTGGTTACAGGCTACTTCTTTTGGTAAGTGTTGCCAGAAGGCACTAAGGATAGTATCTAAGGTTTATTTATTTTTATTTTTTAAAATTAAATTTGATAATTGTAGATTCACGTGCAGTTGTAAAAAATAATACAAAGGAATCCCACGTACCCTTTACCCAGTTACCCTCAACATTTTGCAAAATTGACATTGAGACCATCTCCTCATCTTACTTAGATTTCGTCTGTTTTTTTTTTTTTTTGGCTGCATTGGGTCTTTGTCGCTGTGCACGGGCTTTCTCCAGTTGCAGCGAGCGGGGGCCACTCCTCATTGCAGTGTGTGGGCTTCTCATTGCGGTGCCCTCTCTTGTTGCGGAGCATGGGCTCTAGGCACGCAGGTTTCAGTAGTTGTGGCTTGCAGGCTCTAGAGTGCAGACTCAGCAGTTGTGGCGCACGGGCCTAGTTGCTCCGCGGCACGTGGGATCTTCCCGGACCGGGGATCGAACCCACGTCTCCTGCATTGGCAGGTGGATTCTCAACCACTGCGCCACCAGGGAAGTCCAGATTTTGTCATTTTTACATATTCTCATTTGTGCGTGCAGTTGACCCTTGAACAGTGCAGGGCTCAGGTGCACTGACCACTTCCTCCCTGCTCACCCGCGCCCCCCCCATGCAGTCAGAAATCTGTGTATAACTTCATGGTTGTCCCTCCGTATCTGCGGTTCCGAATCTGCAGATTCAGCCAACCACAGATCACGTCGTACTGTAGTGAGTGTTCATTGAAAAAAAATCCCTGCGTAAGTGGACTCATGCAGTTCAGACCCATGTGGTTCAAGGGTCGGCTGTAGTTCTGTGCAGTTTTATCAGGTGTAGGTTCCTGGATCCACCACCGTGGTCAGCATACTGAACAGTTCCACCACGACAAGGATCCCTTGTGTCGCCCTTTATAGCCACACCTCTTTGCCTCTCCCCACGATCCCTAACGCTCAGCAATCAGTCACTAATCTGTTCTCCATCTCTAATTTTGTCATTTCAGGAATGTTACATAAATGGAACCATATAGTATATAACCTTTGGGATTGACCTTTCCCACTCAGGATGATTCCCTTGAGAGTCATCAAGTTGTATATATCAACAGTTTGTTCCTTTTTATTGCTGAGTAGTATTCCATGGTATGGATGTACCACAGTATGTTTAATCATCACCCATGGAAAAGCATCTGGGTCGTTTCCAGTTTTTGGCTGTTACAAACAAAGTCACTGTGAACATTTACGTATAGGTCTTTGTGAGAACGTAAGTTTTTGTTTCTAAAATTTTTATTATGTTTCCCCTTTTCTTATTTCTTCTCTTACCTTGTATTCAGATATCCTTTTAGATTTGGATTCTCCTGCTCCTGTAACGACACCAGCACCAGCTCCAGTTTCTGCAAGCAATGATTTGTGGGGTGACTTTAGCACTGCATCCAGGTATTAGCATAGGGAAACCAGCATACTCTCAACCAGGGTATCGATGATGTGTGTACAGTCAAATGAAGTCTCTGATCTGGGAAAGCAGGGCGTTTGTAGGTCATAGAGTCTTCAGCAGGAATTCTAGGTAAGCAAGTATAGGAGTGCTGGGGATGGTGGGATAGCAAAGCTGTAGCATGAAGCTTGAGTGGAATATCTCAGGCCTTAATAAGTAGAATTGCTGTGGAGTATAGTTTCAGGAACTCTGGGCAGAAATTTCTTACTGTTAAGGCTGGAGTCCCTATCCTAATATGCCTTTGGCTATCTCTCTGTTCTGTCTTGCAGCTCTGTTCCAAACCAGGCACCACAGCCATCCAACTGGGTCCAGTTCTGAGGAGCACGGCAGGATGTTAAGGACAGACTTGAAGAATCAAAATGACCTTGAGGGCACCCATCTGTGAGGGGAGCTCGGAACCCCTTCCCTCCCCAGAACCAAAATTACTGAACGGTTGTTTTCATAGCTTCTCCATTGCGTTCAGGCTGGTGTGTCACTCCCCGGTGTTGTTCCTTGCTGTACAGCCAAGAAAGTATTTCTTATCTCCTGTTCACTGTCAGGGCAGGGGAATAGTGAGTCTTATGATACTTGTGGCTATTGCAGGGCTCTAAAGGCCAGGGTCTCTTTGGTGGGGAAATAACCTCCAACATCTGTAAAATTTTCTCCATCTTTAAATTCTTTAACTTCTTTCAGAATCATCTCATGACCCTGTGTGCCTCTTTGTGAAGCTCTGTTTAGCAATTTCAGGGGAGACAAAACCCTCAGAACTTCCTTTTCCATTAACTGAAGACTCTAAAAATGGACAGACTGATCACAGTGTTTACAGATTCAGAATTTTGATAGGGGTAGGTGTGAAGAAAGACCTGTTTCCTGGGTCTCTGCTATATATCCTCCCTCAGGCTTGTCTTATTCAGTGAACATCCAGTGCTGGGTGCAGCCCCCTGACCCTCTAGTGCGTTTGCATGTGTCCTCCTGTGGCAAGAGGGTTGTGTTGGTGGCGCCCCACTCTCCTTTTGTTGACAGTGCAGCATCTCTGATCACCGGGTGTCTCTCGGGTGAAGGAGGTTCAAGGGACTATGTTTCCCTACTTATTTTCTAGAGACGCAGTTACTTTCTTGCAGCTCCATCTAGTTGCTGCATTTGAAGCACAGCGTTACTTTGTAATGGCCCCATTATTTGTCCTAAAGTTAAAGGGTTTAGAGTTTTTAATCTAATTTGTAGAGCAGAGAGGTTGAAAGCACTTAACTCTTGTTCAGTACCCACATTGCCTTGCTGCCTGGGTATCTGGCTCCTTTTCATACACAGTTATTTTTTCAGTCCACCAGCTCTTCAACAGAAAGCTGCTATTACATGTACCATCGTTTATGAAGCAAGCTGGAGAGCCATGGCTTTAGCTGTGGTAGGTTTTGCCCAAACGACGGCTGCAATACCCATCACCAGGAGTATCTCAGAAGCAAGTTGCCCCCCACCACTTCCCCTCTCTCTGCCCACCATTCCTTTTACAATGCTGTGAAGGGGTCCCGCTCTTAGATGAACTGGCACCAGCTCTTTTGTCTGCTAAGGGGCAATTCTGAGAGTGAAACGGGAGGATCTCATTCTTCCCTTAGCATCTATTTGGATGGTACCCTCTGGCTGAAGGGAGTCCTTATATTTAGTTTCAAAATAGATTCTCTCTCTTGGATTTCCTTCTTGACTCTTTTTAACTTTGGGTCCATTTTTTTTTTTTTTTCATTGCTTCCCGTTCCAGGCAGCTCTATTCTTGCAGAGCCATGACAGGACATTTAAAAATTCCAATAGAAAACACTAAAAGGAAAGCCTATAGATTCACTAGTGACTAACTGCTGGGAGCCTATTTTCTCAATCTTCCTCTATGTTGTGTTCTTTGTATTCTCAAGATGATAATATATTATGTATTTGAATTGCTGAAGAATTGAAAATGAAGTTTCAGATATATGTATATAGAGCATATGTATGCTGTATTGGTGCAATGATGGTAATTAAAAATATGGAAAGAGGTAGTGTCTCTTTTATCTTTCTATTTGCCTGTTTCATTATCTTTTTTATTTAATTGACCCAATATAGGTGGCCAGTAGGTAATAAAAGGACATTTTATATCTATTACTCATTTTCAAGAAATGGAGGTTTTAAGAAGTTAAGGCTAGACCTCTGTCCTCATGTTTCTAAACACACAGAGTCTCCTTGTCGAGATCATTTGTATTTATTATTTATTTGCTGGTACAGTTAATTTCATTTGCTTCAAATTATCTTTGTGATCTAGGCCACCTTTCATATCCCAGAACTATGGTCAGCATAAATGAAGGGAATCAACGCATGAGATAGAACTAAAGTGAGAGTCATAGACTTTGGAAGCCAGAAGGATCTTGGAGTTCTCATTCAGTGATTGTCACAGGAGATGAATCAGAATGATATGGGTACTTCTTTTTTTTTTTTTTTCCTCTTTTTTTGTTTTCAATTTAAAATAACATACTGCTCTCTCCAGAGATTCTGATACACCTCCCCCATTCGCCCTCCCAGGGAAGGGCTTGGATGGCTTCCCCAACCATGGCCTTTCTTATCATTACTGAGGTGGTGAGGCACTATCATGGATAAACATGTATCCTAAACTGCAGGGGAGTTTTTTGGGTAGAAGATGCAGATGATAATTTTTCCAGCTCAACCCCCTTGGTTAGACGTTGACATCTGCCTTCACGGTTGTCCTGTGAGCTTTTATTACTCCTCACTTCCTCCATTCCGATAACCTTCTAGGTAGTTGGCTTGCCTCCAGCTTTCTCAGCCCTAGTTCAGCTTAGGTGTTGACACCAGAATAACCTTCCTGAAACCAAACCCTGCTCATGCCCTTTCCTCCCCTACTCATTGATTACCTTTAATAATTTTCCTTTGCTTACAGATTAAAGTCCAAAGTACCATTTCATCCTCAGCTCTCAGTTTTCCCTTTCACTCAGTCTGCTCCCGCACACTAGTCATTCTGCAGATGCCATCAGCAGCATGGGCAT
Organism: Stenella coeruleoalba; assembly: GCF_951394435.1. NCBI lineage: Eukaryota > Metazoa > Chordata > Mammalia > Artiodactyla > Delphinidae > Stenella > Stenella coeruleoalba. The sequence goes on from NC_137157.1 coordinate 95,228,647, forward strand.
TGAGTGCTTGCGATTCCCTCTGCCTGGAATTCCTTCCCTTCTCTACCTGCCTGGTGAAATCCTTCCCATCCTGGAAAGTGCTGCTTTGTGAAACGTTACTTATCCCCTCAGTCTGAAAGGTGATCTCCCTTGTTTTTGGGGGTTGCTGTTGAAATTCTCACTGGTTTGTGGGCTCTTTGATATAAGGACCATGTCTTCATTTTTATCTACTCAATATTTTCCTTATGCCATAAATATATACTTGTTGAATTAACAGTGATTTCAGTGAAGAGGGACTAGAAATCAGAAAGTTGGGTTTTTCCTTTTTTCGCTCATTCTCATTTTGATTGTTCCTAGCTACAGGACGTAAGTATTCCTTATATGCTTTGTTATAGTTGCAGAAGGTCTCATTTATATGCTCCAGGGTCAGTTAATATTTGGGCCCAAGAAAGTAGCATTGAAGACAAATTTTACTTTGGTACATAGACGCTATGGCCTGGGAAAAGGAAAACTGGCTATCATGTCGCGCAGCTGCTGATAAATCTGGTAGCTTAGTGTCTGATCTCAGTTACCACAACTGGCTAAGATTGCACTTGGTTATATTTAGCTTTTTTTTGGCTTTTAAAAAAAATCATTTCTGTTATTGCCTCTTAACTGTACATGAGGAAAATACATATGGTTTGTGACTAGAGCTCATACTCAGGAGCTCCCCATCCATCACATATTCTCTTGAGAAAGAAAGGAAAAAGGAAGAGGATTACATTTACTTGCAAGTCCCTTCAGCCTGGGGAATGTATAGGCTTGGTATGGTTTTCACAGCAACCATGGTTGAAACCATGTCGTATGATGTTTATTTCAGAATGAGAATTGTCATTTTCAGTCCCTTTTTGAAAGTTACTAAGATATGGGGGTGGTATGTTTTTTAAAAAGCTCTAGTATACTGAAGTCTACATCTCAGGAGTGAAATAACTGTCCTTTGAGACCTCATGTTCTGCCCTATCAATCTAAGACTAGCGTCATCCCCTCAGTTACACACAATGATGCATTAAGACCAACCATGAAGGTTGCTGTTTGCTTTTTAGTATTTTCTTTTGTCTTACGTGTGTTCTGCCACTGCACCTAATAGTAAAAAAATGTCTTGGCAATTTCTGTGAATGCTTTAACTAGCTGCATAGCAGCATGGGACCACTAGAGGACGGGCTCCCCCTAGCAACCCTAGCACAGTGGTGGCAAATACTGCTCAGATTTCCTGGTGGCAGGGGAGACACCTAAAGACATAAATGAAGACTGTCAAGGGATATTTCATCTATGGAGTCTAAACATGTACCTGATCCGAAGTTTGTTGGGAACGTAGAAAAACAGCTGTTTGGGTAGGTGGAAAATGAAGAACAGAATAATACTTTCTTCAGACTTTAATACTTAAATAAATCTTTGAGTAGGGAATACACTTACTGATTTTAATGACCCCCCCTCCCCAGTCCCACCAAAATAGGTGATTAATGGGAAGTAAAGAGGAGTGGTTATGAGCATGAATTTGGAAAGAGACAGACTGCCTTGGCACAAAAGTTTACTCTGCCACTTACTGGCTTTTTGACCTTGGACAAATTAACCCTTATTTGCCTTGGTTTCCTCGTATGCAAAATGAAGATAATAGTTTCTACTTTATAGAGTTATTGTCAAAATAAAATAAGTTAAAAATTTAAAGTGCTTAGAACAAAGCCTGGCATATGGTAAATTCTCTGTTAGTACTGCTTCTACTACTGCTGCTTGGCTGGCTATCCTAATTCTGCCTATTAGCATTGCAATAACATGGTAAGAATAAGGGCAAAATGATGAGATCCTTTCCTTTTTTAAAAAAATTAATTTTTATGGGGATATAATTGACATATAACATTGTAAATGTTTAGGTGTACAAAATGTGACACATAACATTGTAAATGTTTAGGTGTACAAAATGTGATACATTTATTGCAATAATCGGAGTGTCAGCTAACACTTCTGTCATGTAATTGTCATTTCTTTTTTGTGGTGAGAGCAACTCAGATCTAATCTCTTAGCAACTTGGAAGTTTGTAATATAATATTGTCTATACAGGCATACCTCATTTTATTGAACTTTGCTTTATTGCACTTTGCAGATACTATGCTTTTTACAAATTGAAGGTTTGTAGCAACACTTCATCGAGGAAATCTATCAGTGCCATTTTTCAATAGCATTTGCTCACTTTGTGTCTCTGTGTCATGTTTTGGTAATTCTCACAATATTTCAAAACTTTTCATCATTATATTTGTTATGGTGATCTGTGATCAGTGATTTTTTTTTTTTTTTTTTTGTGGTACGCGGGCCTCTCACCGCCGTGGCCTCTCCCGTTGCGGAGCACTGGCTCCAGACGCGCAGGCTCAGCGGCCATGGCTCACAGGCCCAGCCGCTCCGCGGCATGTGGGATCTTCCCGGACCGGGGCATGAACCCGTGTCCCCTGCATCGGCAGGCGGACTCTCAACCACTGCGCCACCAGGGAAGCCCATCAGTGATCTTTGACGTTACTACTGTGACTTGCTGCAGGCTCAGATGATGGAAAACATTTTTTAGCAATAAAGTATTTTAAAATTAAGGTATGTATATTGTTTTTCAAGGCATAATACTACTGCACACTTAATAGACTACAGTGTAGTATAGACATAACTTCTGTATGCCCTGGGAAACCAAAAATTTGTGTGACTTGCTTTATTGCAATATTCGCTTTATTCTGGTAGTCTAGAACTGGATCTGTGATTTCTCCAAGGTATGTCTATAACGACTGTACTATGCATTAGATCTCCAGAACTTATCTACTGGTTGAAAGTTTGCAACCTTAAACTGCATCGCCCCAATTCCTCCACCTCCTAGCCTCTGGTAACCACCTGTCTCCTCTCTGTTTCTATGAGTTTGGCTTTTTCAGATTCCACATATAAGTGGGATCATAGAATATACTATTTGTCTTTCTCCGACTTTTCTCACCTCGCATAATAACCTCAGGGTCTCTCCACGTTATTGCAAATGGCAAGATTTCCTTCTTTCTTATGGCCAAATAATATTTTCTTGCATATGTGTACCACATCTTCTTTATCCATTCATTGCAAATGGACCCTATGGTTGTTTCCATACCTTGCTATTGTGAATAATGCTGCAATAAACATGGGAGTGCATATATCTCTTCAATATCCTGTTTTCATTTCCTTTGGATATATACCCAGAAGTGGAATTGCTGGATCATATAGTAGTTCTATTTTTAATCTTTTGAGGAAACTCTGTACTGTTTTCCATAGTGGCTGGACTAGTTTTCATTCCCTCCAAGAGTGTGCTAGGGTTCCCCTTGATCCACATCCTCACCAACACTTGTTATCTCTTCTTGTCTTCTTGGTGATAACCATTCTAATAGATGTGAGATGATATCTCACTGTGGTTTTGATTTGCATTTCCCTGATGATTAGGGATGTTGAGTGCGTTTGCATGGGAATGGGTCCCAAGCATCATTCTTGCCAGCCTGGGCCCCAACCCCAGGACTCAGAACAGTGTGAATTAGAAATGGTTTCTTTGTGGTCTTGAGTCACACTGAGTCAGTCAACTGCTTGTGACTCTAAAAAAAAGATCTTTTGGCTATTTGTATGTCTTCTTAAGACAAATGTCCGTTTAGTTCCTCTGCACATTTTAAAAATTGGATTGTTTTTGTTATTGAGTTGTATGAGTTCTTTGTATATTTTGGATATTAACTTATCAGATATATGGTTTGCAAATATTTTCTCTTATTCCGTAGGTTGTCTTCTCTTTCTTTCTTTCTTTTTTTTTTTGATTGTGTCTTTTGCTGTGCAGAAGCTTTTTAGTTTGATGTACTCCCACTTCCTGATTTTTGCTTTTGTAGCTTGTGCTTTTGGTGTGATATCTAAAAAATTGTGGCTAAGACCGATGTCAGGGAGCTTCCTCCATATGTTTTCTTCTAGGAATTTTATGGTATCATGTGTTAGTTTAAGTCTTTATCTATTTTGAGTTAATTTTGGGGAGTGGTCTAAGATAGTGGTCCAATTTTATTTTTCTGCATGTGGTTATCCAGTTCTTGCAACACATAGTTTTGTTGAAAAGACTGTCCTTTCTCATTGAGTGTTCTTGGCTCCCTTGTCAAATATTAGTTGACTGTAAATGCAGGAGTTTATTTCTGCACCTCTATTTAGTTGCATTGGTCTATGTGTCTCTTTTTCTTTTTTGCGGTATGCAGGCCTCTCACTGTTGTGGCCTCTCCTGTTGCGGAGCACAGGCTCCGGACGCACAGGCTCAGCAGCCATGGCTCACGGGCCCAGCCGCTCTGTGGCATGTGGGATCTTCCTGGACCGGGGCATGAACCCGTGTCCCCTGCACCGGCAGGCGGACTCTCAACCACTGCGCCACCAGGGAAGCCCTATGTGTCTCTTTTTATGCTAGTTTTTTAATGTTTTAATTATGATAGCTTTGTAGTATAATTTGAAATAAGGAAGTATGATGCCTCCGGCTTTGTTCTTTTTTCTCATGATTGCTTTGGTTATTACTTTTTTGTGGTCTTTTGTAGTTCCACACAAATCTTAGGATTATTTTTTCTATGTCTGTGAAAATGCCATTGGAATTTTGATAGAGGTTGTGTTGAATCTATAGCTGGCTTGAGTAGTATGGACATTTTAGCAATATTAATTATTCCAATCCATGAACACAGGATATATTTCCTTTTTTTTTTTTTTTTTTTTTTGCGGTACGTGGGCCTCTCACTGCTGTGGCCTCTCCCGTCGCGGAGCACAGGCTCCGGACGCGCAGGCTCAGCGACCATGGCTCACAGGCCCGGCCACTCCGCGGCATGTGGGATCTTCCCGGACCGGGACACGAACCCGTGTCCCCTGCATCGGCAGGCGGACTCTCAACCACTGCGCCACCAGGGAAGCCCTGAAGGAATTTTTTAAATCTCTCTCCACAAACTCTGTAGCAGTCTAAATCTTTGTGTGTGTTTTTAAATAAAGTATTTCATTGTTTGATAAATCCCTGAAGTATTTCCTACTTTGGAAACTATTGATATTGTCTATCTTCTTCATTAATGTGAAGGGCACATGGTTTTGAGCTGCCATAACTAGTCTGTAAAACAAGCCAGATTTGTTTCATTCCCTTGTTTATAATGGCTATCTTCATCAAAACGGAGTATTGAGTAAGATGCCTTTATTTAAATTTTCTAAACCAACATGAATCCTTCTTGGAAGCTAATTTTAAAATATCTTATGCTTGTTGTGCTTAATTGACAATCATTAAAATGGAGTTCGTTAGTCTGTAGTGAATACCTGTTGTCCTCCTTTAAATGCTGTACATATATACCTCTTTTCCAATGCATGCAGAGTCCATTCCTTCTTTCTAGAAGATGTACAGAGCTGCCCAGTGACTTGAGTATGCCATCGACCTGCTAATTTGAAATTTTATAGCATTGCATCAATTCATGGATTTTAAACATTATTCTTGGTTGGCTTTTTTAAATTTTTTTTTGCGGTACGTGGGCCTCTCACTGTTGTGGCCTCTCCCGTTGCGGAGCACAGGCTCCGGACTCGCAGGCTCAGCGGCCATGGCTCACGGGCCCAGCCTCTCCGCGGCATGTGGGATCTTCCCGGACCGGGGCACGAACCCGTGTCCCCTGCATCGGCAGGCGGACTCTCAACCACTGCGCCACCAGGGAAGCCCAATTTTCAGGATTTTTAAAAAGGGAGGGACAGAATGACTTTGGTAATCCTGGTATTATTCTCATAAATGTTAGTTGGATATTAGGTAGTGAAATAGTTATGCAATCTGTTACAGATGACATACATGGTGTAACTAATTTTCCTTTCAGTTTTCACATGAGGGGTCACCTGGAATTGCTGTCTTGTGGGCTGGAGAGCCTTCCCGTCCAACTGCTGTTTTTAATGACAGCAAGACGTGGGCTCAGAGTGAAAGACACTGTATGGGGACAGGGGCTCATCTGGCCACCATCAGCACAGAAGCTGAGCAGGTATGTTGAGAGGCTTACATCCGTTTCTCTGCTGGTATGAATCTCTTTGCAGAGAAAGAGGAATTTCTGTGCTCTGCTATACCTCTGTGCCTTTGCTTCATCTCTTCCAACTACCTGGAAAGACTTTTCTTCCTCTCTCATTTTTCTTCACATGGCCAAGTTCTTCTGGTCTTCCCAGATTTGATTCATGTGTTATTTTCTACAGAAAACTACCCTGACCACCTTCTCTGCCCCATCTTTCCTATTCTAGTTTGGAGATACTTCCGTGGTACTTTGTGCATCCTGTGACCATGGCACGCACTTCAGTGTTCCCATGAGTCCTACTTTGTAGAGGGCTGGAGCCATGCCTTAAGCATCTTTGCATCTCCAATGGCCTTTGCGGTGCTAGGCACACTTAGATAGGTCCTGATAAATATTTCATGAGTAAGTAAATAAATGAATGGTTAATCAGGATTGAAATAGCTTCTCAGAATAGAGCACAGGAAAAATAATTCAGAAGTATGGTTGTCATTCTAAAAAAAAAAAAAAATCTCAAGGTAAATTCAATTTGAACTGAAATTTATTTCCTCATGTAATATATTTCCATATATGTACGATACCATGACTCAGATTCTATTCTTGGTTAGCAGGGTTTCCTGGAGGATTCTGTTTCCATGGCTTTGCAACTATAGGTTCACCAGCTCCTGAATAAAATGGAGTTTAATGAAATACACAAACAATTGAAGAAGGTAATTTTAAAAATAAAAGTTCCTAGAAATCCAATCCTATTAAGTACTGTGCTAAGTGATTTGCAAGTTGATCTCACTTAATCTTCACAGTGACTCTATGAAATAGTGGAGTCATCCCTTTTGGAGTTGAGAAAACTGGGATTTGGTGAAATTAAAGCACTTGTTAACATTGTGGAATAAACGCCAGAGGGGGGATGTGAAAACAGATCTGATGCCAATGCTTTTGTGCTTAACTAGTACTTTATTTGACTTCTTTCCTCTGTTCCTAACATAACAGCTATCACCTGATAAAGGCAAATATACTTATAAAAATTCACATTTTTATGCAGAACGTTATCACTCAATTTTTGGATAGCGATTTTCATATTTCCTGGGACTTACAGATGAGAACCTTGAAAGCCAGTGGCATTGGGTAGACAAGACACCATTGAACCCACAGATGGTGTGAGTATACTGACTGGGGCAAAAGAGCTTTATAGGCAAAGGTGAGAAGAAGACAGCAAGCAGAATTCATTTTGGGGTGGAGTATACCAATGTAAGAAAGCTTACTCGGAATAGAGCGTAGTGTGTTGAGTAACCTCTATACTAGTAGACACTACGCTTGTGTTGGACAGTGCAGCTCTAAATGTTTCACTAGGAGCATTTCCTCTGCCTTGTCCTCTGGCCTCTACCATACACACCCAACATGTATAGACACACACACACACACACACACACACACATTTCAGATTCTGGCCCGAGGGTGAACCCAACAACTACCAGAAAGAAAAATGTGTTGTCTTTGTTAATGACAAAGACAAATGGGCCTGGAATGATTTTCCTTGTGACTTTAAGACAAGTAGGATTTGTAAGATACCTGGAGCAGCATTCAACAAGAAGCCTAGGAAGGGGTCCCTGTTATGAGGACAGAAAAGAAGAACCAATTAGACTAGGGAAGAATGTACATGCATCGTGGGAACAGAGAAAACATTCTCGGTCATAGAACATTTTCAGTCATGATGGCCTTAGTTATTCTTGTTTAATTCATTCAAGATAATGTGCTTTTGTGTAGTGTTTTGGTGGAAAAAATCATATTTTTCTGTGAGAATCAATTTTCATTAACTTTGCTTTCTTGATAGTATTTCAAGGTATTTACTTTTCAGTTAGTGTGTATTGATTAACGTATCTAAGAGTAGCTTGAATGGTGAAATCTATAAGTCATTGTTTCCTCTGCTCCAATTCTTAGCTCTTAAAGTTCTTAAAGGTGGGATATTCCTACTGGTAGTGGTGTATCATTGTTTTTAACCCAAATATCACAAACTCTTTAAAGTTTTTAAGCAACATTTTTATTGTCTGATGTTTCATTTTCAGACTTCTTAATAGTATGCCATTAGATGGAAATTCCACGAGCAAAATATTTTCTGAATAACAGAATAGAATATTTAGAATTATGGTATTGCCCAGGTAGAAAAAAAAGTCTATTTACCTTTTCAAAAATTTACTTCTTACTCCACTTTAAAAGTCTTCCCATAGTGGGGAGTCTCAAGCTGACTTAATTTCTTTTTGAGTGGAAAAGTCCCTTACAGGCCACCTTTACCAAACTCCTTTAATTCTATAGCTGTGGACACAAAACCCTTGGGAAGCCAAAGAGCTCACCTTCACATGTCTAGTGTATGACAGAAACAGGACTATGGCCCAGATCTACCTTTCATAACAAGTGAAATGTGTTCCCTTTGGTATTATGGGAGAGTTACTGGAGGTGCTGTGGCCTCTTGGCTAAAAGGTAATAGTTTTTAATTATTGTTGCAACATTGTATTAGTGTTTCTGTATTTTTAATTTGAATCAGAAAAAAATTATATTTTCAATCCATTTATGTAAATTGTTAGCATGCTTCTTTAGAGCTATAAAGCTGCATTTCAAACTAGCAAGGAAATCATGGCTTTAGCAACCTGAAGTTATGCGTTTGCGATGTGTGTAGTTTTAATTGTGAAGCAGTCACATCCAACATCAACAAAATAAGGCTGTCTTCTTACATATATTCATTTTGCTGACGTTTCCTGCATCCAAGCTAAAAAATTTCAAGCGACAGCTTTTTAACCTAACTTCCTTACCACTATTTTTAAAAACAGTATTTATTCTGTAAATTAGTGATCTTGTAAGTTTGGAATATTAGTGTTTGATTGATTGATTGATTGTGTGTGTGTCTGTGTGTGTCTGTGTTTAAAGCTGATACTTTTAACTGAAGTAGCACCAAGTGACTTTAACTGTGTTAGCCATAAATTACATAGCACAAATCTACAAAACTTGTTGAAATAAATTTATGTAAATGATAATAGGCTTGTATAGTTAATATTATCCATTTTTCATTTGTATAGGACTGTATTTAAAGATTCAGTTGTCAATAAAATATGACCTGTTTGTGATTTTATACATCTGTGTCTACATCTGTACCTCTAATCTATTTCTCCCCCTGCTGATCATTTTTCATTCCCTCCATGGCTACCATCACAGACCAAGTTACCATCTCTTACCTGGATTATTGCAATGGCCTTCTGATTGTTCTCCCTGTTTCCACACTTGGTCCCTTTCAGTCTATCCTCAAGCCTCATGGCACCTCTCCTAGTCTTCACAATTTCTTTAAGACAGCTGATAGTAATTTTATAAAAATAATTGCCTATTTCTTTAGGACATTGCAATAGTTCTAGAACTTTGAAACACTTAAAAAATCTAAACACTTCTTATGTTTGAAAATGTAATGTATGTGTGCATTAAAAAGGCAAACAGTAAAAAACATTAATAAAAGTATAAGGTGAATCTCTCATTCACCCTGAACCGCTAAATGTCTCTTCAAAGTAACTATGATTATCGGTTTCTTATATGTATATCTATATATGTTATATTTCCCCCCATGCATTCACACATGCACATGCAAAAACTACCTAGCTATGCCCCATCCAATGAATGATTTTAGGGCTATATTGTTGAGAAAGGAAAAGGAGGGTGGGAAGAAGAAGAAATAGGAAAGCAAGAAGAACATTTTACTTGATTCCTTATCATTTTTCTTTTAGGGACCCTTCAGGAAAAAGTTTTTTGTGGTAATCTATAAGGCCTATAAAATTCTTGAAGTTCAAGAATTCTTAAATTTCACCTCAATTTTTTTATTTGTTAAATTCAAGTAAAATTAATGTTTTAAAAGACTCATCTGTTGTATGATTTCTAACTATATCAACTTGGGATTTGAATTTTTTTCACTTTCATCTTTATACAATTGTGCTCTGTAGGAATTTTTAATAATAAATATGTATCATTTTTATAAGATGTAGTACAGTGATTTTTCTTTTTTAAAAAATTGGGGACCCCAATGGTAATAGTATTTAAGTCATAACAGTGGTTTATTTGGGGAATATGGTCTTGGGAATATGAATGATTAATTACTCTTTATTTTTTGCAACTTTTTGGGTTTTCCGGTGCCTAAGTATTTATGTAGTCCTATAAAATACGATATTTAAAAACAGTCTCAATTGGATGATTTCCTTCTCAAAGAAGAATTTTCCTGATAAATAATTTAGGTTCTAATGATCTTTACTTTGGCAAATAAACCCTTAACAATTGTTTCTTTTCTTGCCAAACTTTGAAGGCAGAGTTAGTTGTATAACTTAAATTATAAATGGTGAAATAATATACATTAATATTTTTATATCTTTCAATATTGATGTAAAATGTAAGATAATTATAGCCACCTGAAATACAACAACAATGAACAAAAAAATGTCCACATGTTTTTCAATGTTTCCTCATTGATGTTTATGAGATGAAAAAAAGAAATTAGAAAGTTGAAGATATTTTTATTGGATTACTTTCAGGTTGAATGACTTTTGTTTTAAAGGCATATTGATTTCAAAACCACAGATTGTCACTTATGCCTAAGAGAAATAAATGTTTGTAAAGAAAGCTAATATATAGGGCTTTCCTGGTGGCGCAGTGGTTGAGAGTCCGCCTGCCGATGCAGGGGACACGGGTTCGTGCCCCGGTCCAGGAAGGTCCCACATGCTGCGGAGCGGCTGGACCCGTGAGCCATGGCCGCGGAGCCTGTGCTCCGCAACGGGAGAGGCCACAACAGTGAGAGGCCCGCGTGCCGCAAAAAAAAAAAAAAAAAAAAAAAAAAAGAAAGCTAATATATTATTTTCACTTGTTCAGTTGAATTTTCCCATTCAATGATTACGCGTTAATTCCAATGATTTCAAGGGTCTCTTTATGGTGCTGTGTGCAAGAAACATGGTGATAAAAGCTTCCATGTTATTTATATATTCTTGAATAATCTTGTCAGTATTGATAGAATATTATGCAATAAATGGATAGGCTTGAGACAGGAAAGTGTCAAGTTGACTGTTGTCTTAGAATAATTTGACTATTGGACTCTGGTTCTGGCTGAGCAATAGATACATTTGGGTGCGATCCAGTTAGTCAATGGAAGAGAATAGAGAGGAAATGGAGTTTCTGAGATGAGTAGACTGGATGACAGTCTCTTTGGAGCTGAAGGTTAGCATGATCTTTCTAAGAAGGTGCAGTGAATGCCTTTGGCCGGAAAGTCCACACCAGTCTTTTAAGCAGGAATACGTTTCATGACTTGAAGAAGTTTCCTACTTATTATATAGGAGAACATAGGAGATATGCTTAGGTAGGGAGTGAAAAACAGGATGAAATTGAGAAGAGAAGACAGACTTTTCAGGAACTAAAAAGAAGACATGACACAGAGCCTGATTTCGAATTGTTCAAGGCACTTTCCAAAATCCTCTTCTTTGCTGGATTTGGTGCTTGTTCTGTGTCCCTGTATTTTCTTACAAATACTCATAACTGAAGCAAATGTACCAAAAGGAGAAATACTCCTTTCCCCCCCACCCACAACATTGCTAGAGAAGCTTGGTAAATTCTGAGAAATCCCGAGACTGATGTAGAGAAAAATGCACTTCTGTCAATATCATGAATTATAACATTCAAAACGATGTATTTTTATTTACATCAAAGCGACAAACACTTATGAAGTCCTTATAAAGTGCAATGCACACTTATGTTAGAGTTGTGCGGCTGTGATTATCGCTTGTTCCTTCTCATTTATACGTTTACATTGTGCCTTCTGTCTTGGTGATTTTTCTCTGTTCAACTATTTCTTTCTGGCATTTCACAAATCCGAAACATATTGAAGAAACAGGGCATATCATTCCAGTTTTGCCTTGGATTTGAAGAGTCTCTTATGGTGGCGCAGTCCTCCACTGTAACTATGTTGTTGGGCTCTCCTATATCCCAGAAGCTGAAAGAGAGAGACATGGGAGATTTACAAGAGGTAAAGTGACCTGTAAACTAGGCAAATTACATTTGTGTTGTTTAACTTCACAACAATTTTGTGAGGCAGGGATTATAATCTCTTATTGATAAAGAAAAGGAATCTCAGAAAAGCTAAACCATTTCTCTAAGTCACAGAGTTTGTGAACAGTGAAGTTAAACTGGACCTTTCTGACTTGCTGTTCTGCGATGATGTCTCATGGCTTTCGATCCAGAATGAGATGTTATGGGAAGGATTGCTATCCTGATGGATTTGTTTCCTTCATACTCATATATCATGTCTGCTCCCTTTATTCTACAGAGTTTGTATTAACTGAGGCACATACGTCAGTCATGTTACAGTGCTATAGTGAAACAATGTGTTAAAGGATCAAAGCATCCTACTTTTACTCCATAAGAATCTGTTATCTTTCTCAAATCCCTGTTTTTGTCTCATTGATTGCAGTTTGTGGGCATAAGACTACGAATTCCACTCTTTGTCTTGCATGCATTTCCAATGAATTAGTGCACAATTCTAAGCCTCTTCTCATTTCATCTGTTATTTCCCCTTTATTCTTGATCTAGTTCCAGGAGATGGGAGCAGTAGATCCTTGTACTTCTCTTTTCTGTCTTCTACATCAGCTCTTTCCCTTCTTGCATCTAATATCACCAAGAATGGACTTGAATATACCTCCTGGACCAGAAGGAAGTTCTGAGGACTCTCCTCAACGGTGGTCTAACTTTACAATTTGGGCTAGTGTTATAATTCTACTACAAGAAGGAAGTTACCTCAGAGACTTTGTGAAAGGTGTACCATCTACCCATTGCCACTGACCCTCAGTCACCTGGTCCGTCAGTCCAATATAAAACTCTTTCCTTTTAGGTTTCCTACTGTAAAGGAATTCCTATGGAAGATACACACAAAATATGAGGAGATCAATTATCCCAATTCTGAACAAATGTTGAACGTAATTGTTATTAAAAGAAATAAAGCAGGATCTAGACTAGAGATGACAGAAAAATGGGCCTGAAATGGTAAGATCATAGAGGATTACCTCCTGATTTGTTTACTGTGGTAAAACATACATAACATAAAATTAAACCAATGAAAAAGAACCTTCAACAGAGAAGGAGGTTCTCAGTAACACAGTCAAAATTTGTCTACTGTTATTGGTAGCCCAAAACATTACAAATCATAGCTTAAAGATAATGGACATTTTGCTTGCCCTCTTTCACACGTTTATAAACATACTGGTCATTCTAAAATGAAGTCCCAACCCTCTTTTTTCCTGCCTTACTAATTAAGGAACTGAACATGGAAGTTCCTTTTTTTCTAGTTTATAATGAAACTAGAAATGAAACTAGTAATGAAAATAAAGTTGGTATTGACTTACAGAAATGATAAGAACAGCATGTATTTCAGTAAATTCACTTAACAAATAGTAACTGTGGGCCAAATACAGTACACATGTATGGAAAAAGGGATGTGTCCTGTGAAGGGTGTTTCATTGGCACTGGAGGAAGCTGTACTCCAACTACCTGCTCCTCCTGTGTGTTGATAACCACCAGATGAGCTCCCATGCTCGAGCAGTTTTTTAAGCTTGCTGTCCAGGTCATGGTGTTAGTAGAAAAGAAATAGCAGCTGGATTGAAAAGGTACCCAGTTCAATGGACAGCAATTCTTGACTGAACCTAGAAGGAGAGAAGTTTCTGTGAGAGTCCTCACAGAACTGGGTAAGTTACAGAATTGGGTAAGATAACAGAAACCTTCCTCTGAGCCCATAAAGTTCCTCATTTATCGTCCGAAGCCTTGAAACCCCTGTTATGCTACTGACATGGAACCCTATTATCTGTTCATAGACTTCCAAGTTCAGAGGAAAATTATGCATTTTATCTGAGTGACCTCGAAGCAACCACCTCTCATGTTGCCCAAACAATGTACCCTCCACAGAATCTCCAAACTGGTTGTCCAGATGGGCTACAGTTCTTAGACTTACAGAATTTAAGTCTTTGAAGTTTATGGGAACCCTCCTGCACTGTTGTTGAGAATGTAACTTGATACAATCACTATGGAACACAGTATGGAGGTTCCTTAAAAAACTAAAAATAGAACTACCATATGACCCAGCAATCCCACTACTGGGCATATACCCTGAGAAAACCATAAATCAAAAAGAGACATACCACATTGTTCACTGCAGCTCTATTTACAGTAGCCAGGACATGGAAGCAACTTAAATGTCCATTGACAGATGAATGGATAAAGAAGATGTGGCACATATATACAATGGAATATTATGCAGCCATGAAAAGAAACGAAATTGAGTTATTTGTAGTGAGGTGGATGGACCTAGAGTCTGTCATACAGAGTGAAGTAAGTCAGAGAAAAACAAATACTGTATTCTAATGCATATATATGGTATCTTAAAAAAAAAAGAAAGGTACTCATGAACCTAGTTGCAGGGCAGGAATAAAGATGTAGACATGGAGAATGGCCTTGAGGACACGGGGTGGGAGGGGGCAGCTGGGCGAAGTGAGAGTAGCATCGACATATACACACTACTGAATGTAAACTAGTTAGCTGGGGGAAGCAGCAGCATAGCACAGGGAGATCAGCTCGGTGCTTTACAATGACCTATAGGGGTGGGATACGGGGGGTGGGAGGGATTCTCAAGAGGGAGGGGATATGGAGACATACGTATGCATTGGCTGATTCACTTTGGTGTACAGCAGAAACTAACACAGTATTGTGAAGTAATTATACTCCAATAAAGATCTATTAAGGGCTTCCCTGGTGGCGCAGTGGTTGAGAGTCCGCCTGCCGATGCAGGGGTCACGGGTTCGTGCCCCGGTCCGGGAAGATCCCACATGCCGCGGAGCGGCTGGGCCCGTGAGCCATGGCCGCTGAGCCTGCGCGTCCGGAGCCTGTGCTCCGCAACGGGAGAGGCCACAACAGTGAGAGGCCCGCGTACCGCAAAAAAAAAAAAATCTATTAAAAAAATTAAAAATAAATAGTACAGTCTCTCTCAATTTAATGGTGAGGAAATTGTAGCCCAGAGAAGGAAGTCATTTTCTACTGTCATGTAGCATTTTGCTAAGACTTGGATCAGGAGTATATGCAAGAGTATAGGGAGCATACTTCTGAGGTATTTCCAAATTTCCTACTCCATGCATTTTTTTCTCCTTCACCTCATTTTGGAAGCAGGTGATGAATGAAAACAAAAAGTGCACTTCTGGGAATAACACCTTCCACTTCTAGATTGACTCTTCAGACATATACCTCAAATTTATTCTAAAAGTTTGCTATAATGTCTGCAAAGTGTCCTGCCCCAATGCTAATTGCACTACCAAAGTTTTATTCCTGTCCTCTTACCAACTCCTCATTATTCTCTGACAGTACAGGCAAGATTTTGCATTTAAAAGGACCTAACTCGACTACTTTGTTTATCCCCAAATCAATCTAGAAGCCAGAAAATGTTGATGTGTAAATTTAGCTGTTCAAATTTGATTACCTAATCCATCATTATAGCAGGAGAACTCCGTGGAATTCTCGAGTGGCTGGAACTTTTTCTCATCACAGAGCTGAAAGGTGTGATATGACACTGTAAGGAAAGGGGCACAGTTAATGTTCATTACTCTTGATAAAAATACATTATATCATCTCTGTAGTTATAAAAGTACCAATAATTATGATATTTCCTTACTATCTACTTTTCCTTCAGCATGGAGAGGAACCGAGGTTTACTTACTCAAAGAAGAGAGAATTCACATTTCATGGTTTTCCTTATTTATGAAAATAAATGTACATTTTTTCAGGCCCAAAGACCCAAAGAAAACAAATGTGTTTGCGCTCTCTCTTATGCCAAGTCTAACCTCTCAAACCTTCCTTCCAAGAAGTGATTTGTTGTGCCTCTGGCTAGGATCTCAGGGCAGGGTTACACTAATGACAAGGGTACGGGGGTGTGGGTGGAGGACTCAGGGCCACTAAGGAGATAAAAGATGCGTACCGTGAAAAATGTGTCACAGGTCACTGAAATTTGGTAACAGTTTTATACTGGTTGGGGTTTCTGGCTTGAGATAAATCGGGGGAAAATTGGAATAGAAATACCCTTTGTGGGAGAAGAGAACTCACAGGCAACAAGGAAGCATTCACTCCTAATATTCACCACGGAGCTTGAATTTGACCTTCAGAACTCACCAACACATCTGGTGATAAAACAGGCACTCAGTAGCAGGATGCAGAGCCCAGCAACGGTCCATAAGAACACTTGGGAAGAGAAGCATCCTCTTTCTGGAGAAAGACATAGACATGGTCAATCTTCCCTTAAAATCTACAAAAGAGATATAAGAAATTCCTATTACCCTGCTTATCTCCTTCCACTTGCATTGTCTATATTGAGTAATTCTCAAACTTCAGCATGCATCAGAATCATTTGGAGGGCTTGTTAAAACACAGATTGTGGGGCCTCACCTCCAGAGTTAAAAATTCAGTAGAGCTGGTATGGAACCAACAAGTTCCCAGGAGCTGAGGGTGCTGCTGGCCTGGGGACCACACTTAAACAACCATTGGAGTAATTCATTACAAACTTTAAGACTCTGACTCATAGACTTGGATAGATGTGCAGTTTTTCCTTTCTAACTCTCCCAGATTTCTCCCCTTCTTTCCCTATCTTTCTCTCTCTCTTTCTCCCTCTCACTCTTCCCTGATTTTCCTGTCTCTCTCCTGCTCTCCTCTTTTCAGTGTCTCCTTTACCAAGTCCTTTGTAAGTGAGTCAGATAAAACATTGATGATCTAGGAGTTCCTCTCCTCCTCCCTCCCAACACACATTTTACCTACAAGGAGAGAGTGAGTTGCAGAGATGTGAAGTGACTTGCCCAATGGGACACAATGAACTATGGAAAGGGTAGCTCTCCCTAAACTCAATCTCCAGCAATCCAGTCTTCTAACATCTAGTCTTCTAACCATCCTCTTTTATTTTCCTCTCTTTCACTCTCTGTCTCTCCTCTTTTACTCTACTGGATATTTTCTATTGTCCTATCCCCAACGTATTTAACATCTCTTCCACAAAAAGATCTATGAAAGAAATGGGATAGTTGCAAATTTTACCTGTGCTTTGTGATGCAGATGATTTGGATGAATCCATTCTTTCCCTTTCTGTCTCTCCCTCCTCCTCTCTGTCTCTCTCCTCAGTTTCTAAGTATAAGAGTGTTTTGTTGATAAGATTCAAAGAAAAAAATCTTTAAGGATGAATACTTTAACTGTATTTTAGGAAGCTCAACCCTAAGACTTAAGAAAATAAACTTGCTCTGTGGCTGTGTGTTTAAGTCAGGATTTCCTTTATTGCATAAGGAGGACAAGGGAGTTTATTGGGCAGCAAATCAGTCTCCTCATTCCAGGAAACAACAAAATGGGGAAATGATAACATTTTAAGTACCAACAAAACAGACTGACCTTAGGGAGATATGAGGGGCTTAAAAAATATTGTTTTATTTTGGTCGATAAAATGTTTCTGCTTTCTTCCAGACTTAACTTATCCCTAAAATTTTCCTTGACACCCGTGGAGCTTACCTCTGCACTCCCAATTTCACTTTGATCTCTTTTTTAAAAAATTTTTATTGGCGTCTAGTTGATTTACAATGTTGTGTTAATTTCAGGTGTACAGCAAAGTGAATCAGTTATACATATACATATATCCACTCTTTTTTTTTTTATTTTTAAGATTCTTTTCCCACATAGGCCATTACGGAGTATTGAGTAGAGTTCCCTGTGCTATACAGCAGGTTCTTATTAGTTATCTATTTTATATATAGCAATGTGTATATGTCAATCCCAATCTCCCAATTTATCTCTCTTCCTAATTATCCCCTGACAACCATAACTTTGTTTTCTACATTTGTGACTCTACTTCTGTTTTGTAAATAAGTTCATTTGTACCCTTTTTTTAGATTCCACATATAAGTGATATCATGTGATATTTGTCTTTCTGTGTCTGACTTACTTCACTCGGTATAACAATCTCTACATCTATCCGGGTTGCTGCAAATGGTATTATTTTGTTCTTTTTTATGGCTGAGTAATACTCCATCATATATATGTACCACATCTTCTTTACTATTCCTCTGTTGATGGACATTTAGGTTGCTTCCATGTCCTGACTACTGTAATTAGTGCTGCAATGAACATTAGGGTGCATGTATCTTTTTGAATTATGGTTTTCTCAGAGTATATGCCCAGGAGTGGGATTGCTGGGTCATATCGTAGTTCTATTTTTAGTTTTTTATTCACTTTGATCTTTACTTTTACACATTCATTAACTGAAAAGGAGACACACCATTTGGCACAGAGCTGGGCACATAGTGTATGTATTTATACCTTAGTGATGTGAATTTCTTTGCATCTGTCATGTTTTTCCTTCCTCTTTCATTTGCAGGTCTTAAACAGTCTATTATTGTGGATTTATATGTCTTTTATCGAGTGGTGAGCAATAGGCTATTTTACAGGTCCATCCCCGTTGAACAGCCTCATGTAGCATGACTACGTACTTTGAAACTCAGCCCAATTTCTTACATCATAACACAGCTTCTGAGGCTTTGGAGGCTCAGTAGCAAGTTTAATTCTATTGTTCTGGATTATTTGGAGGTTTTTGTTTTATATTGTAGCCTATTTCTCCTAACGGGAAAAATGAATTTGAATGTTAGAAGAAGCAATTTCAATTAGACATTAGAATATAGTGCCTTTCTGGAAGATTGGCTGGATATAGTAATGTCCCATTACTATAAAATACTTAAGAATAAGATCAACTGGTCTCAGTTGATTTAAATTCATGTTAGTTTCATATATATATATTTATATAATATTTAAATTCACATTAGTTATATATATATATATAAATATATAAAACCTGGTAATCCCCACACCCGATGACTCACAGACTCGCTATGTGTTTGAAAATATCCCTGGTTTCAAAGGGACTTTTTATTATTTCAGTGTATTGGTCAATTCCCTCTGCATTCTCCATTTAACAGTTACATAGATTAATTAGAGAATGTTTAAAAATTATACACGTTTATCTTGTAAACATATGCAATTTAATGTGTACTATCAGCAAATGGCTTTTGACTGGTAAAAAGAGAGAAATTATCTAGTGGGTGAGTTATATGAATTATTAAATGATAAATCACACTGACCACAGTCCATTATTTATTAATTATTATCAATCAGCAGGAACCAATATTAATAAACAATTATGCATTAATGATTTAATGAATATATAATTAACGAATTAATAATCATGTTTGAACCAGCCAAAATATGTATATGATTTTATCCTTTGTTTTATCACTTTTCCCCAAATTATAAAAATAATATTTTTATAGTTAATAATATGAGAAAAATATGACAGGTAAAAGACCTCCCATCTTATCCTTAGTACATGCTTGTAAAGTCAATCACAGTGAACAATTTCTTCTATCTACTTTGAGAGATTTTTTTAAGTTTATAGATAAGTGCAGTTTCTATATATTGTATATTCATTTTTATGCAGTATTCATTTATTCATGTATTCATTTTTATGCAGATAAGATCATACCATGCATGCTTTTAGGCTTTGAAAATTACTTTTATATTCATCAATGTATTTGGAGTTTATCTTCTTATTTCTAATGTTTAAATTTTTCCATAATTTATAGAACAGGAACTTTTGAAGGACATTTAAACCATGTCCAGCTTTTTGTCACTCTAACAAATGAGGCGACAGCAACTTTACACATATTTGCAGGTGCACAATTTTCTGCTCAATGATTCATGGCCAAGTGTTAAAATCAATACTTGGCTTGAGCTTTCACAGAATAACTTTCTGGGATATAAAAATAAATCTTATATTTTGTCTGAAGGCAATTCTTTTCATTATAATTTAATATTGAAACCTTATTATGTAAATATAACACAAGGATATTATAGTGTAGGAACATTAATTACTCAACAGGGCGGGTGGTGTATTACTCTTGTGACCATAATACTGCAAATTTTCCATACAAGACAAACACTTCCTCTTCCTTGTGGAAGAATAGAGAACAAGATATTTTTGGATACTTCACTTTTCTTTAATCCCTTCTTATTCATATCCTTTAATAACAGTGAAACATTCTTCCTTATCTTAAAAGACTTAAATGGAAATTAAGTGTTAAAAATCATTTATTTCATTTTTAAAGATTATTATGTCTAACAGAGGTATTCTGCAAAGATTAGAATTATGGTACAATTAATTTCTATTACATTTGTATTACTTTCTCAAATTTTATAAATGTGTGTTAAGTATATTATTTAAATTTTTATGAATGGTTTTATCAAAGATATTTCACTTTTTAAATAGTGTATCTACTATCAATGTCCTTATTAACTTTATAATTTTAAAATAAAGAACTTTTATAATAAGTTTCTATTTCATATTAGTGAATTATTAAATGAAGTTCTTGATATTTAACTTTGTATATAAATTTAGCAGGTTTTTCAAAACCATTACTGTAGCATTTTATTATTGATAATACATATAGATTTATATTTCATCACACCGAAAAGAGTTTCAACATATAAATCATGTAGAGAGTTTTTTGATTCAATTTACAGATCAAATGCTTGATTATATTTAAACAAATGTACAAATATTAATAAATTCAAACAAATGCTAAGTTTATATTATTGACATTGGTTAAATAAGATGATTACCTATGTGATTACATGAACAATGATGACACACAAATCATGGGGCTCCAGAAATGACCTACAGGTAGACATTCAGCTGTTTGGCCTTCCAAAGATAGAGGGTAAGGCCTCCGTGAAAATGCAGATTCTGATGATAAGGTAGCCTAGAGGCAACGGCACATCTCCTACCTTTGTATACTTGTTTGATTATAGTCACAGGATAAATTGCTAATGGTAGAATTGTCTTATTAAAAAGTATACATGTTTAAAATTTGTAATAGACAACAATACATTGCCATCTAAGAATTCTGTACCAAATTACACGCTTACCTAGCAGTATAACTTACAAGTTTCTCTAAACCCTTACCAACATTGGACACTATCAAACTTTAAAATATCCCATCTGAGAGGCAGAAAATGTTATCTCAATCTTTTTTTGCATTTCATCAATTACAAATGAAGTTAATACTCTTTTAGTTCAATTTGTTTGTCTTTATTTTCTTAGAAACTCTTCATAACTATAGATAATTTTGGGGAGGGTATATTTCATCTGTTTCTTATTGATTTGTAAAAGTACTTTACATATTTAGGAATTATCCATATATTATTCACATGTGTGGCAAATAATTCCCCAGTTTATTGTCTTTGACTTTATTTATTTATTTATGTATTTATTTATTTAGTGGTGGTATAGAAACTTTTACATTTTCAAGTAGTAAAATTTATTAAGATCTCCTTTATGACTCCTTTATGCTGTGCTATGCTTAGAAAAGATTTCTGCACTTCAAGATGATAAATTATTCACCAGTATTATAAAATAATATTGAAATTTATTTTATGTAAGAATTAACATAGGAATCCAGCTTTAATATTTTATAAGTGGTTATTTATTTTTACACATATAACTGAAATACACATCTGTTTTGTACATCAAATTCCCTTTTTACATATTTACATTACTACTGGACTATTCCTTCACTACATTCAAAATTATGTTATTATTGTAGTGTGTTAATGTGTTTATTTAGTAAGACATATACACCTTCATTGCTTTTAGTTTCCACACTTTTGTTCTGCATCACAGGTTTATGAGAAAAATTTAAAGTCATGTTTCAAAAAATAATATTTTAACATAGAAATACATTGAATTTGTAAACTAATTTAGGAATAAATGACACTTTCACAGTATTCAATTCTAATTGTGGTGAATATTGCCCATTTGTTTCCAGATCCAATCTCTACCCTCTGCACCTTGTTCTGAGCCCTGAGAGGCTGACCGTTATGGAGGACATCAGTGGGTTCCCTTGTTCTCTGGCTTCCTGGTTAGGATTGACCATGGGAAGCACCTTCAGGGCATGGGAGGGGGGCTGTATTCTTCTGCTGAAGGATACAGAGCCTATCCAAGTCTCTTGCCTACAGTTCTGAATCCTCTCTCCAGATTTAGTAGTGACGGCAGCCCTTGCTCTTCAGGTCATAGGGTGTGTGGATAATCCCTCTCTAGCTATTGCTAGCTCCCGGATGCTTCATCATCATTGCTGGCTTCCTTAACCCTGCCCACACCTTGTAAACAGTCCTCTCATTAAACTCTTGTCAATCACCCCCTTTGAATATGTCATCTCTTTCTGCAGGAACTCTGATGGACACAAGTACATTTGGGATTTCAGGAACTCTTCATACAGCTCATTCTGTAACAGAGACTGATTATGAAACCTAGATGAGAACTGAGTACAAGTCATTTTAAGATGATAGCCAGAATCCATGAGAAAACTTGTAAGCAGGCGTGAAGTGGAGTATCAGAGGTCACTACTGAACTATGACGAGATTGAATTTGAAACTAATATTAGAAAAGACTTTAAATTTGCTGGCAATTATAGACAGGATGAATGCAAGCTTGCTAGATTTTTGCCAGTGAGTTATATTTCCAAGTCCTATGAGAGCGCCTGTTGGCTTGTATTGTGGAAATGAGGCATATTGGATGCACATATATTTATAATTGTTTTATCCTCTTGATAAATTGACCATATTATCACTATATTATGACCTTCTTTGTCTCCTATTGAAGTTTTTGACTGAAAGTCTATTTTGTTTGTTATAAGAATACACGTTTTTAGTTTCTATTTACATGGAATGTGTTTTTCTATTATTTCACTTTGAGCCTATGTGTGTCCTAAAAGCTAAAATGAGTTTTTTTAGATAGCATGTAGTTGGGTCTTGTTTTTTTTGTTTGTTTTTTTGCGGTACGCGGGCCTCTCACTGTTGTGGCCTCTCCCGTTGCAGAGCACAGGCTCCAGACGCGCAGGCTCAGCGGCCATGGCTCATGGGCCCAGCCGCTCCACGGCACGTGGGATCTTCCCGGACCGGGGCACGAACCCGCGTCCCCTGCATCGGCAGGCGGACTCTCAACCACTGTGCCACCAGGGAAGCCCCAGGTCTTGTTTTTTATTTTTTAACCCCATCAGCCACTCTGTGCCTTTTAATTGGATAATTTAATCCATTACATTTAAAGTAATTATCAATAGGTAAGGTCTTACTATTGCTAATTATCTTGTTAATTGTTTTCTGGCTGCTTTGTAGTTCCTTTGTTACTTTCTTCTTCTCTTGCTGTCTTCCTTTGTGAATTGAATGGTTTTAGATAGTAGTATAATTTGATTACCTTCTCTTTATTTTGTGTGTACTATTATAGGTTTTTGTTGTGTGTTACCTGAGATTTATTTGAAATATCTTACAGATATAACAGTATTTTACATTGATAACAACTTAATTTTTATTGCATACAAAAACTACCCTTTTACTCTCTCACCTACATTTTATTTTTTTGGTGTCACAATTTACATATTTCTATCCATTAAAAAGATATTGTAGCTATAACTATTTTCAATACACTTGTCCCTTAACCTTTATAGTAGAGTTAAGTAGTTAACACACTACCATATTACAATTAGAGCATTCTGAATGAAACTCTAAACTTACCTTTATTGGTGTGTTTGTATATTTTCATATGCTCATTTCAGCTTGAAAAACATCTGTCAGTGTTTCTTTTTCTTTTTCTTTTTCTTTTTTTTGCGGTACGCCGGCCTCTCACTGCTGTGACTTCTCCCGTTGCGGAGCACAGGCTCCGGACGCGCAGGCTCAGCAGCCATGGCTCACGGGCTCAGCCGCTCCGCGGCATGCGGGATCCTCCCAGAACAGGGCACGAACCCGTGTCCCCTGCATCAGCAGGCGGACTCTCAACCACTGCGCCACCAGGGAAGCCCTGTCAGTGTTTCTTTTAAGGCATGTCTAGTGGCTCTTGTTTCTTATGCAAAGTCTACCTCCCTTGTTTTCCTAAGGACTTACCTTATTGGATATATACTTGGTTGGCAGTTTTCTCCCAACACTTTGAATAGATCATTCCATTCTCTCCTGGCCTGCAAAGTTTCTTCTGAAATATCATGATAACCTTATCAAGGTTCCTTTGTATGAGAGAATTCTTTTCCTAAATTTTCCAATATTTTTCTCTTGCTGTTTTTAAAATTCTCTCTTTGTCTTTGGTTTTAGACACTTTTGTTACAATGTGTTTTGGAGAAGAACATTTCAGATTGAAATTTTGGGGTGACCTATTAATCTCATGAACTTACATGTCCAAATCTCTCCCCAGGTTTGGCAAGTTCTTCTTTACATAGCCATGACCTCTTTACATAGCTTTTTACCCTTTCTTCTCTTCTCTTTCTGGGACTCCAATTTTGCATATATTGTTTCCCTTATTGTTGTCCTATCAGTCCCGTAGGCTTTATTTATTCCATTTCATCTTTTTTGGTTTTGAAACTCTGACTGGATAATTTCAAATGATCCGTCTTCACTTATTCTTTCTTCTGCTTGGTCCAGTCTGCTGTTGAAACTCTCTATTGAATTTTCAGTTCAGTGATTGTATTCTTCAGCTCCAAAATTTCTGTTTAATTCCTTTTTATGTCTTCTATCTCTTTGTCAAACTTCTTATTTTGTTCTTGTTGTTTTCCTGAGTTCACTAAACTGGTTTTCTGTGCTCTCTTGTAGCTTTCAGAGCTTCTTTAGAAAGATTATCTTGAATTCTTTGTTGAGCTATTTCTGTATCTTCATTTTTGGGGGTCAGTTACTGGAAGTTTATTGTGTTTCTTTTTATTTAATAAATTTTATTTATTTATTTATTTATTTTTGGCTGTGTTGGGTCTCCTTTGCTGCATGTGGGCTTTCCCTAGTTGCGGCAAGAGGGGGCTATTCTTCGTGGCAGTGTGCGGGCTTCTCACGCAGTGGCTTCTCTTATTGCGGAGCATGGGCTCTAGGCATGTGGGCTTCAGTAGTTGTGGCACGCGGGCTCGGTAGTTGTGGCTCATGGGCTTAGTTGCTCCGCGGCAGGTGGGAGCTTCCCAGACCAGTGGTTGAACCCATGTCCCCTGCATTGGCAGGTGGATGCTCAACCATAGTGCTACCAGGGAAGCCCCTGTTGTGTTTCTTTAGTAGTGTCATGTTTTTCTGATTCTTTGTGATCCTTGTAGCTTTGCATATGTATCTGCACATTTCAAGAAGTAGTCACCTCTTCCAGATTTTATGGTATGATTGGTAAGGAAAGACCTTCACCTGTAGGTGGCGGCATGCCGGAGTGTGCTCTGACCGTGGGTCTAGAGGTGAAGATCATCACATGTGAGGGCTTACGCATAGCACAGGGAGATCAGCCCGGTGCTTTGTGACCGCCTGGAGGGGTGGGATAGGGAGGGGGGGAGGGAGGGAGACGCAAGAGGGAAGAGATATGGGAACATATGTATATGTATAACGGATTCACTTTGTTATAAAGCAGAAACTAACACACCATTGTAAAGCAATTATATTCCAATAAAGATGTAAAAAAAAAAGTGGGGGCTTCTGTTGGTTTTATTTTGGGGAAGGGGTCGTGGTGACTCACCAGCTCAGATCTCTGAGGTCTACATCAACAAGTGTGTGGTCCTTGGTGAACACGGAGAGGGTGGGGTCCTGCAGAGACTTTATAGGCTCTTGGGATCCTCAGTAGCACCTCCACGTCCAACAGTATGGAGCAGGATGGTGTGTGCACACTCAGCTGAAGGGGCCACCTGTAGGCGACTGTGTAGTAGTGGCAGGGGCCAGTTTTAAACACACATGTAGTGCTGGGGCCACTGTACTGGCGACTGCAGGGGCACAGCTGCAGGGGCCCTGGCTGTGGGTGTGTATTCCTGTGGCTGCAGATTCTCACCATGGGCTCATGGCAGTGGTTTCTGGTGATGGGGATTGGCTGGGGGAATGCAGCTATACAGCTAGAGGGCCTACCTGCAGGTGAGCCCAGTGCTACACCCAGTGACAAGAGGCAGCGTCGGATTTGGGCCCACAAGCAACCATAGAGGCCATGGCTGTCAATGTGCCCTCCTGTGGCTGTACAGTCTCCCCATGGGTATGTGTTTGGCAGTGGTGGTCAGTGATGGGAGTAAGCCCAGGGGCACATAGGTATGTAGGTGCAGGGGCCAACTGTAGTAGTATAGGCCAGTGAAAGGAGAGAGGGTGAGATCTGGGCTTACAAGCAGTTGCAGGGGTCCTGGTTGACTTTTACTATTGTTTTGATTGTTTGATTTTTGCATCTTGGATTGTTTGTTTTTCTTTGGTTTAAATTACCAAATTGCTCATTGTTAGAATTCTGGGAGAAGGAAGTTTTGAAATTTTTCTTTATTCTAGCATTTAATCATATAAATTTCTTAAATAGCTGTCCCTGCTTAGGTTAATTTTGGGGCATGGGATATTTTCCAATAGAGCATTCTGGTCAAGATTAACAGAGAGCTGCAATGAAAGATATTTTACACACAGATTTAATAATTTACATCTTTATGTGTAACTGTTTTAAAACTCAGGAACATGTTTCTAAGGAGTGAAACAGGCTGTTGTAATAATATTTAAGCAATGCCTGTGAATAATCTGATTCAGTTCTAAGTTTTAAGAGGCTTCTGAAATCCTTTGCTTTCACTTTAGTTATATTATCCCAAGACAATAAAATTTGTTGGGAATTTCATGTTGTAGCGGGACTGTTGATGTGTAAGTTAAAGGAAAGTGTTTCATAGAAATTCTGAGGAATTTTAGTTTCCCCAGGTCTGTTCAACTGTCAATGAACAGATGAAATATTTGGAAATTTCTAAGGCTAACTGTGAAGATTTAGAAGGTCTCAAAGAGAACAGAAGAGTACAGAATTTTTAAGGAGAGTGGAAATGGCCATCATTTTCTAAAATTAATTTTTATTGGAGTATAGTATCTTTACAATGTTGTGTTAGTTTCTACTGTACAGCAAGATGAATCAGCTATACATATACATACACTCCCTCTTTTTTGGATCTCCTTCCCATTTAGGTCACCACAGAGCATTGACTAGAGTTCCCTGTGCTATACAGTAGGTTCTCATTAGTTGTATATTTTATACATAGTATCAATAGTGTATATATGTCAATCCCAGTCTCCCAATTCCTCCCACCGCTCCCCCTTCGTGTCCGTACATCTGTTCTCTATGTCTGTGTCTTTATTTCTGCTGTGCCAATAAGATCATCTATACCATTTTTTCTAGATTCCATATGTATATGTTAATATACGACATTTGTTTTTCTCTTTCTGACTTCACTCTGTATGACACTCTCTAGGTCCATCCATGTCTCTACAAATGACCCAATTTCGTTCCTTTTTATGGTCAAGTAATATTCCATTGTATATATTTACCACGTCTTCTTTATCCATTCCTCTTTGATGGACATTTAGGTTGCTTCCATGTGGAAATGGCCATCTTTAGTTAAGTTAGGATAGATATATGGAATTGTTAATTTACAACTGTGTGTGCTTCCAAAGTATTAGTTTTAATAAGTACTAAATAATCTTTAAATTATTTAGAATATGTAAAATATCTCCCCATAGAAATAAATAGGCCCTCAAATTAACACAAAAATTTGTTTAACCCATCAGAATTGTGAGGTGTTTGCTAATAGCTTATTCAGGCTATCTTTTTGTAAGTGGAGAGAGATATTGTGTAGAGAGACTTGGGTAACATAGAGAGACTTGGGTAACCGTCAGTTGGTCAATCAGGTGACTGAGCAGTCACAACTCAGAGGGGGTGTGTACATGATACGATGTTATTATTTCCCAACAACGTCCTCTACTGTGCTGTGTCAAACTTCTCTTCCCTGCTGAGTACCAGATATTTTAATAATAATTTGGCAGATCCCTTGGTTTTCAGGTCACTTTCACTTGTTAAATTTCCACTCTAGGACTTCCCTGGCAGTCCAGTGGTTAAGACTCCGTGCTTCCACTGCAGGGGCATGGGTTCAATCCCTGGTTCGGGAAGTTTGTGTGGTATGAACAACAACAAAAAATTTTCCACTCTAGTCTTATCTATCTTAAAGCCGATTTCACATATCTTATTTATATTTATTTCCCCCTTCTCCAATGGATCTGCTAACCCACTGCACCACAGGCATAGGCCATGGCCTGAGGAATCTGCAGCAAAGGAAGGAGGATGTGTTCTGCTCTTTGAATACATTTCCTCTTTGAAATAGCTCCTTCCTTCCGGCTTCTGCATTTGGCCTCTGTTTTAGGGCACACGGAGGAGAAACAGAGAGGAGAGCGGTCATTCTATGGTTTTGGCCAATGATTCCTGGTGAAGAAGCATTTGCTTAGGCTGATTTTGGTTCTGCTGCACCCTAGTGGTATAACGTGTAGTTTGGGCACCTAATTTTCTTGGAGGCATGTTTCAGTTTTTGTTTCTGTCACCTAATACTGCCTCAAAGAAATGAATTTTACACCCATAGCTCAAGGTGAGAAATCTCCTCACTTGGAAGCTGTCTGAGCAGCCATGTGGCTCCTTTCTTCTTGTTTACACTCTGGAGGGCCTTCATATGGAGTCAAGGAAACCAGGGGTCTTCTTCTTCCTCTTCTTTTCAGGCATGCTACATCATGAAACACTTTCCCTTGCTGGTATAGACAGCTCCAGCAGCTTCCTGCCTTCAAAAGGTACAAGCTCTCTTTATAAGTTATCACCAAATTGTAGAGAATGTGTCAAGCTTTCCCAAGAACAACTTCACCACCCTCCATTAGAATATAAGCTCCACATGACATAGAATTAGTTGGTTGTTCATCACTGTATTCCTAGAGCATAGAACAGTTCAGACCTCATAGGTGTTCAATATTTTTTATTGAAAGAATAAATAAATACAATTGTATCAAGATTTTGTTTTTAAAATCTTTAATACAGGTTGGATGACATCAGGTTTCAATTAACCAAATAACCTATAGTCTTGTGGCTCTAAACTGGTGGTCATTTGGCTCCCTTCCCACTTAGGATATTTGGTAATGTCTGGAGACAGTTTTGGTTATTACAACTCAGAGAGGGGTGCTACTGGCATCCAATGGGTAGAGACCAGGGATGAGGCTAAACATTCTATGATGCAAAGGAGCAAATCAAAGAATTATCCAATTCAAAATGCCAATAGTGTCGAAGTTGAGAAACCTTGTATTAATACATTAATTATTTAACTATAATAAACAAATTATTCAACTAACAAAACTGAATTATTTTTAAAAGATGCATTGTCATTTTCAGTTATCTAGACAAATTCCTGTTTTTAAATACGTCTCTCAATTTTTGAATCACCTCAGTTTTTTCAGGACATTTTTTTACAGACAATATGGATGTTTGATTGTTAAACGAAACGTTTAAAATAGGCATTTTAAACTTTTTCCCAGAGGACTTTTCAATGTGAATAAAACGACACTATGGCAAGTCAGTCCTTAGATTGTTGGGATAAGTTTTTATGCAGAAGACTTATCTATGACTCTGATGTTAACTATACTCTTGTTCGTAAACCTCATAAATAATCTTTCATTATAAACTGAGCAAACGAAATATGGACATGCAATAAGTCTGAAGCCTCACCAATAGGATGCAGAGACTCATTTCATTTTCTTAGAGCAGATTCACTCTAAAGCATCTTAGTTGAAATTTCTAATCCTTTCCTCCAACAATAAATAGCCCCTTTTGTATTTCAGATTGATTATTGCAGAAACATATGGCTTAGAGAACTTTCCCATTATATGGTATTCTTAAATCTTTTCCTGGGGGTAGGATTCTTCTTTAATATTCTTCTTTAATATTGATTCTTTAATGCTTACAGAAAGCTATTTATTTAAAATTTAGATCACAGCTTTATTGAGATATAATTACATATCGACAAGTTCACTCTTACAAAAGTCATATATGGAAAGCCTATAGCTAACATCATACTCAATGATTAAAAATGGAAAGTTTTCCCTCTAAGATCACATTAAAGGAATCATGCACTATGATCAAGTAGAATTTATGCCTGGAATACAAGGATGGTTCAACAAATGCAAATCAATAAATGTGATACACCACATTAACAGAATGAAGGAGAGAAAACACCGGATCATTTCAATAGATGTACAAAAAGCATTTGACACAATTCAACGTTGTTTCATGATAAAAGCTGTCAGCCAATTATGTGTAGAAGGAACTTACCACAACACTATAAAGGCCATATATGAAAAGTGAACATTGTGAAAAACTGAAAGATTTCCCTCTGAGATCCAGAACAAGGCAAGGTTGCCCCCATCACTTCTATTTAACATAGTACTGCAAGCAGGTGGGGTCAGCATGATGGCAGAACAGGAGGTCTTCTTCTTGAACCCCTTCCCCCCTCAGCAGCAATAACTGGGCAGCCATCCACAGACAAAAGTGTCTTTGTGGAAGTTTTGGGATCCAGGTAGGAGATTGTGATGCCCCAGTTTTCTTGGTCAAGATTGATGAGGGCCATTTTGAGTATGCAGGCCCATGCCCAGGTGGGCTGACCCAGAAAGGCTCTGTATCCCTGTGGACTTGGCTATAGCATCACTTGGCATTGGTCCTTCCCCCGGCACCATACACTAAAGGGCTTGGGATGAGTCACACCTATCTGTGCCCACAGACGACGGTAATGGCTATGGGCCCTGAAGTGGCCCATGACCTGGCTCCAGCCCCTCTCAGCCATGGTCTGGGAGCCCCTGGACAAGTCTGCCAAACTTAGTCCAACTGTAGATTCTGAAATGGCCCTGTAACTGGGCCATAGACCCTGCTAGCCATAGTCCCCAAGCAGTCCTGTGGGCCCAGTGATCTGGAGGCAGACATGCCCATCTGTGCCTCCAGAGATCCTGAAATAGACTTATACTTGGTTCCAGCCTGTCCTAGCCACAGTTCACTAGCAATCCTGCCAGTCCAGGGGTCCAGTGGATACTGAATCCATAACATATGCCTAGTTATTTATTTACAAATATTTGTTATGCCTTTCCTAGTTGTAGTAACTCTACTAAGTGCTGGGGACACAGTAGTTGTCAGAAGGCATGCCTCTGCTTTCATGTAGGTTATGGCCTATTGAAGGGAGTACGTATTTAACACATGAACAAAAAAGGAAACATGTTATTGTAAATTGTGTTATGTGATATAAAAGAAAAAATGGAGTCTTATGATAGAGAATTAGCATGGGATAGCTGATGTAGACAGAGTAGTCAGGGAAGGTGTTTCTATGTGGTTGATATTTAAGCAACAATCTCAGTGATGAAATGGAACCAGCTTTTAAAGAACAAAGTGAAAATAGTTCCAGGCACAATACAGGCATATGTAAAAAAGTCTTTTAAGATAAATTTCAATCTTGTTATTACGGCCCATTGTCTTTTCATTAGCTGCTTACCATCCTCAATATACTTATTAAAATATTTCCACATACTATTGTAGTAGTCTGTTTAATGATACTTCTTCTCTATCCCCCTATCCTGAAGTTAGGTTTCCTATGTTCTTCTTCCTGGACTCCCCAGTCCCTAGAGGTTCATGTTAAAGGAAAGCATAAGAAAGCAAGAGGGAGAATGAGTGGAAGTGAGACCAAACCTAGTAAGTTTTGATAATGATTATGAAGAAGTCATTGTTCCTAAAAGAAACTGATTTATATCCCTCTTTTGGAAGGGAGATTAACAGCGTAGAAGTGATCAATATTTTTGGTAAAATTTTTGTAGAATGTAAACCTACATTTGTATATGTAATTGTCTTTCTAATTTAAAATGTACCATTTGTAATTGTCCTTCAGATTGAATGAGGTCAGATCTTAATGCACAAAACTTAACACTTCACTGTTTGTTTTGAAATTTCTTCAAAATATTTACCTCTAAAATGTCTTCCTTTCATTGTTATTCTTTAAACACTAAATAATGGAAAATTCCTTGTAAAACTGCTATCAAAATCAAGATATAACCTTAAAGAAAGCACTTACTATAACATAGATCCTCAATAAACATTAGGACTATCTATTTTCTAGGTTAATTAAATTAAAGCCCAGGAGCCTCAGAAGGTCTTCTCTCTTCCTTTCATACATTATCAAATATGATGTTATATAGTCTGTGGTTTTCCTTCATTGTTACTTTCTAAATTTTTGGCTCTCTTATTGTTCAATTCAACTCACTGTTTCTGTATATTTTTGGATTTAAATGTATAATAGGTGATATCTCTCCCATGAACGGAGGCGGTTACTTATTTTTCAATGTTACGATCTAATGAATGTTATTAGGTACATTTACCTCAGAATTCAAATATGTTTCTGTCCAAGATACATTTGCTTTATACATATATTTGGGAAATGACTGATGGACTAGAATAAATCAAGCTGTATCCCTTTCAGATATGGATCAATGTATCAGTATCCTGAAGACCAATATGCAAATAAGCAAGCAGTGCCTCCTCCAGGTTAGAGCCTTTTTTGTCCCATGAATATCTTCTAGGAGCTGTTTTGGATTCTATGGCCATAGTTCCTCTGTCCTTACTGCTCTGACTTGAGGCCTATTTATCCGGTACTGAGACATACCCACTGTCAGAGCAAAAATCAAAATGTCGGTTATATCTTTCTCGTTTCCTTAATACTTTGCTTCCTCTGCTTTTTACTTGGCTGTCCTAGCCTCGTTACCTGCCTCCTAGGACAAACGCTCTTTGGAGTTATTTATATTTCCTGTGGTTATTTCTGCTATTTTAGCAAAGATCTTCATTGTGCTTGTAGGCTGCAAAGCGATGAAACCAGGGAACACCCTGCAAATATGGATGGTGACCCAATACTCAAATACTATCATCTACAGTGGTTCCCTCATTCAAGTATGTATCTGCACAATCTGGCTGGGAACTTCTCCCCCTTTTCCTGACATTGACACACAATCAGAGTTGGACCTAATCATCCTGCAGTGTAACAAGGGGTCCACTACTGCCTTCTACTGTGTTCTGGGTTACTTGGTCTTTCTAGCCCTTCTGAGCTTGACTATTGCTTTTCTGGCCAGACAGCTACCAGACAATTTCAATGAGGCAAAAGTAATCACATTCAGCATGCTGGTTTTCTGTAGTGTGTGGATTTCTTTCATACCCAGATATCTGAGCACCAAAGGAAAGGCCACTGTGCCTTTGGGAACATTTTCCATCTTGGCTTCCAGTGTTGGTTTATTGGGTTGTATATTTCTCCCCAAGTACTATGTGATCCGACTAAGATCAGATTGGAATTCAAGAGAAAAATTACCTGAACAAATTCCTCGCAAAAGGTAAAGGAATTAGTGTTAAAGTGGCATCATTGATATGAAATGAGCAATAATATGGAAATATTATTTGGAAATATTCCAAAGGGTGGTATGAAATAAATGCATTCCATTTAAACAATGACAGTTGCTCCTTAATCAAGTGGCCCTATCATTGTGGCAGCAAGTCACAGTGAAGAAAGCACTGGGGTCGGGTAGACCAATGTTCAAATTCAACCCCCCCTCCTTTAGGTAAATGTTTCTGTTTGCTTGACTTTTGGTTTGTTTTTTTTGACAGGAGTTATATGTCATTCAGCGTTCTGGATCTTGAGAGGAATTGTGTTTGCATATAATATCGAACACAGTGCAACTGCAAGACTAGGGAACAGTGAATCAAAGATATTCTTAGCCTATCTCAGTTCTCAGTGATCACCCATCTTTTTTCTTTTCCTAGCAAAATAGATTTCTAACTAAAAAATAAGATATAGTTCACCACTTTATGTTGGACTTAGTTGCTTCTATTTGGCCATAAAATTGGTAGAAAAAGGAGCAAATATTCCACTGGAATCTGCTCCGATGTAAATAAGCTAAATTATAGTCACAGTTTACGACCTGAAGATAATGGAAACGATTGTGTTGTAGAAGTTGTGTTGGAAAGTTTCTACAACTCTCGTGTTCACTTGTTCACGAGAACATACCACTTAAAAAGGGAGAGAAGCTTAGTTTTAAAAAACTGGGAGGAAGGGGCTTCCCTGGTGGCGCAGTGGTTGAGAGTCCGCCTGCCGATGCAGGGGACACGGGTTCGTGCCCCGGTCCGGGAAGATCCCACATGCCGCGGAGCGGCTGGGCCCGTGAGCCATGGCCGCTGAGCCTGCGCGTCCGGAGCCTGTGCTCCGCAACGGGAGAGGCCACAACAGTGAGAGGCCCGCGTACCGCAAAAAAAAAAAAAAAAAAACGGGGAGGAAGATCAGCACTAGTATATGAATGTAAGGTCATGTTTTCTAGGACAAATCTTTCTGTGTTGGGGTTGTATATCAACATAGTAGTAATGCATGGAATCGACAGGAGGAATAGAATATTTTCAGAAATATTTCCAATAAATGACATGCATTTCACCTTCTTGCAGGAGCTCAACCAAGTGTTTAAGTGAATATTCATCAAAGAGGTGTTTCAAACCAATTGTTCAAAAGTTGAAATGGATTGTAAATGGGTATGCTGTATGGTAATTGATGCATGGTTCATGGGGAATAACCCATCATCCAATGATCCTTTACACAGCGTCTTAATTTATTCTTTTGTAGCATATTATAATAAAAGTATAAATAATGTCCATATACCATATAGCTTTTTATTATATAAATACCTTTATATGACCACTTTGCTTAAGAAATAGCAATAGATTTGAAGTTCCCTGTACGCTCTCTCCCATGAACATTCTGCTCCCTGCAGTTCTCTAGAGGGAAGCTCTACTCTAAATTTTGTGTTAATCATTTCATTTTTAAAGTAGTTCTCCATTCCCAAATAGTATGTTGTTGAATTTTTGACTGTTTATCAATTTTATATAAA
Organism: Stenella coeruleoalba; assembly: GCF_951394435.1. NCBI lineage: Eukaryota > Metazoa > Chordata > Mammalia > Artiodactyla > Delphinidae > Stenella > Stenella coeruleoalba. The sequence continues at coordinate 95,263,524 of NC_137157.1, forward strand.
TATTTATATGGCATGTGTTCTTATGTGACTTGTTGTATTTCCTAAGCCTATTTTAAGGATTTATACATGTGGTTGGATACAGTATAGTTGTATTTCATCCTTTTTCATTGTTACGTATTGTATCTCACTATATAAGAATATAGCAGTAACTAGTGAATTCTCCTCGCAACAGAAATTTGGACTGTTTCTTTTTTTTCGTATTGCAAAGATTGCTGTTTCTTCCATTCTTGTATAAATCCCCTGGTGCATATATATATCATTTCTTTAGAAGTGGAATTTCTGTATCATAAGGTATTTCTTTGTCAGGAAATATCAATTTATTTTCTAAATTCTTTTTGTAAGAATTTGAACTATCAATAGTTACTTATAAAATTTTGCATTGCATCACATCTTTATCAAAATTTGGTCATTGTCAGGCTCTTCATTTTGTCACTTTGAGATTATGAAATGGTATTTTTTTTTAACTTGCAATTACCTGATTTGTAATGAAATTGCTATTTTTACTTCTCTTTTTCTCTGGTTCAGTGATTTCACAAAACTATAACTAAATGTGGATCTCCTTTTCTTTTCTCTTTTTTTTATCCTGTCTAGGATATTCTGGCCTTTCTAAATATGTGAATTAAGTTTTATTATTTCAGGAAAGTTCTCAAACAATATTGTTTCAAATATTTTACCCCCTAGTCTCTATCTTCCCTTTTTGGGGTTGTAAAATAGATAGTCATTCCATGCCTCTTAAACTCTATTTTATATATATATCTGATGTCTCAAACCCTATTTTCTGTTTTTAATCAAAAGGAAAAATTATATTTATCTCCATAAATGCCTTCAGCATTCAAAGTTCTTGACAAAATTCAATATTCATTCCTAATAAAAACCTTAGTAAATATGAATTGGTAATTCCTGAAACCAGAGTCTAATTTAAAGGGGAAATGCTATGAAATTCCCACTGAAGTCAAGGACCAGTCAAGAATGCTCACTATTTCCATTACAGCTTAACACTGTATTGGAAATATGGGCCAAAGCAATTTTTTAAAAAAGAAAATAACTAGAAACATGACAATGGGAAAAGAAGGTATAGAACTATCTCTATTGGCAGATAATGTGGTAATATACCAGGAACATCTAAGAAAATCAATGCTGCAAATAATAAAAAAGTTTAGTAATATAGTAGAATAGAAAATTAATATACAAAAGCAATACATATACAAATAACCAATTAGAAGTACAATGAAAGAGAAAGCACCATTTAAGACAGCAATGAATAAGATGTAATTCCTAAGAATAAAATAACAAGATACCTGAAAAATCAATATGAGAAAAACTTTAGCACTTTCTTGGAAGTTGACACGAACACATGGAAAGATATCCCTTGTTTGTGAATGTCAATTCTCCTTAAATTAATGTAGAAATTTACCACAATCTCAACACAAATAGCATACTTTTTTTCCCTTGAACAAAACAGATTGATTCTACAGTCTATATTGCAAAAAACTTGCTAGAATACATAAGAACACCTAGAAAAGAGCCATGAATGGGAAATAGTCCTTCCAGATATTAAAGCACATTATAAAACCTTTGTATTTTAGACACTGTGATACTGACACAAAAGTAGACACACAGACAAATGGAATAAACAAAAATTCAGAAATTAATACAAGTACATAAAAACATAAAAGCATCAACTCAAAATTGAGTTTTCAATAAATGAAATTGGAAGAACTAAGTAGCCATTTGGAAAGATAGTAAAATTGGATCCATAAGTCAAACACCAGAATAAATTCCAAATAGGTAAGAAATCTAAATACAAAAAATAAAACCATACAAGTACAAGAAGAAAACATAAGTGAAGTTTTATATATCCCAAGTCAGAACTTAGCTATGACTAATTCTAACTTAAAATATATACTACATAACACATATTAAAACACTATAACTAGTGATAAAAGGCAAATGACAAAATGAGAGAAAAATGTTTGCAAAATATACTATACATAGAGAACTAATATAAAGAGTTCTTAAAGAAAAAAAGTCCAGTGATACCCTGATGGTGAGGATACTTAGTCTCTAGATAGTGTTTCCTTAGATGGCAAGGACACTGAATCCTTAGATGCATCACTTCTCACTAAAATGAACTAGACGTTCTTGGAGAAATGGATGATTCTAGGTCGGAGGCAGGGAAGGTACAAGGTGTGCCTGGTCCATTTTGTTTTGTGTGTGTGCCAGAAAGCAAGATTGTGTTCAAAGACCAATGGAGACGCTAAAAGGACAAGAGAACCGACTTGAAGGGACGTGTGCTGGCCAAATTTGGAAAATTTTAAGCATAAAGGGAATTCCCTGGCAGTCCAATGGTTAGGATTCCACACTTTCACTGTGGAGGGCGTGGGTTCAGTCCCTGGTTGGGGAACTAAGATCCGGCAAGATGTGTGGCCAAAAAAAAAAAAAAAAAAAAAAAGGTTAAGCATAAAAAAGCCCATAATGGATTATAAAATATTAAATTAAAAAAGAATCTATGAGTCCATAATGTTACTCAGAGTATAGGGGGAGGAGGAAAAGGGCAGGGGAGCTCTTCCTTTTGGAAGAATGCCAGCTAATAAATATGCAAGGAATGACAGAATTAGAAAATTGTGGTTTTGCATCAATCTCCAGTTTTAATAATTGCTACAGGCAGGAATCATCAGTGGATTTTGCAGTAATTGGGAGAAAGTTGCTGGGGAGTTAGCCATGTGAATATACTGGGAACAGCATTGCAGGCAGAGAGGCTAACAAGTGGTTAAATTAGGCAGAAGTAAGCAGGATGTGGATAATACCAAAGAGGGTCGTAGAGGAGGAGTGCAGTGGGGGAAAGGGGGAGTGGAGGAGGGGGAAATTACGTGGCTACATCATGTGGAGACTGAGGCCATTGTAAACACTGGTTTTTTGTCAGACTGAAATGGGGAACAATTACATGGTTTTGAGCAAAAGACTGATACAATCTGACTTAAGTTTCAAAAAAAGTCACTCAAAATAGTCTGGAGGGAGACAAGGAGAAATAAGGAATAAGAAGCAGCAGCACATTTAAAAATTTTTAATTTTATTGGAGTATAGTTAATTTACAATGTTGTGTTAGTTTCAGCTGTATAGCAAAGTGATTCAGTTATATGTATACATATATTCATTTTTTTTCTTTTTTTTTTTTGCGGTACGCGGGCCCCTCACTGCTGTGGCCTCTCCCGTTGCGGAGTACAGGCTCTGGACGCGTAGGCTCAGCGGCCATGGCTCACGGGCCCAGCCGCTCCGCGGTATGTGGGATCTTCCCGGACCGGGGCACGAACCCCCGTCCCCTGCATCGGCAGATGGACTCCCAACCACTGCGCCACCAGGGAAGCCCATTCATTGTCATTTGTTTCTAGGTAATTTTTGATTTCTTCTTTGATTTCTTCAGTGATCTTTTTGTTGTTTAGTAGTGTATTGTTTAGCCTCCATGTGTTTGTATTTTTTCCAGTTTTTTTTCCCTGTAATTGATATCTAGTCTTATAGCATTGTTGTCAGAAAAAATGCTTGATACAATTTCAATTTTCTTAACTTTACTGACGCTTGATTTGTGACCCAAGATGTGATATATCCTGGAGAATGTTCCATGTGCACTTGAGTAGAAAGTGTATTCTGTTGTTCTTGGATGGAATGTACTATAAATATCAATTAAGGCCATCTGGTCTAATGTGTCATTTAAGCTTGTGTTTCCTTATTTATTTTCTGTTTGGATGATCTGTCCATTTGTGTAAGTGGGGTGTTAAAGTCACCTACTATTATTGTTTTAGTGTCAATTTCCCTTTTTATGGCTGTTAGCATTTGCCTATGTATTGAAGTGCTCCTATGTTGGGTGCATAGATATTTACAATTGTTATATCTTCTTCTTGGATTGATCCCTTGATCATTATATAGTGTCCTTCCTTGTCTCTTGTAATAGTCTTTATTTTAAAGTCTATTTTGTCTGATATGAGTATTGCTACTCCAGGTTTCTTTTGATTTCCATTTGCATGGAATATTTTTTCCATCCCCTCAATTTCAGCCTGTATGTGTCCCAAGGTCTGAAGTGGGTCTCTTGTAGACAGCATATATACAGGTCTTGTTTTTGTATCCATTCAGCCAGTCTGTGTCTTTTGGTTGGGGCATTTAATCCATTTATATTTAAGGTAATTTTTGATATTTATGTTCCTATTACCATTTTCTTAATTGTTTTGGGTTTGTTTTTGTAAGTCTTTTCCTTCTCTTGTGTTTCCTGCCTACAGAAGTTCCTTCAGATTTTTTTGTAAAGCTGGTTTGATGGTGCTGAATTCTCTCAACTTTTGCTTGTCTGTAAAACTTTTGATTTCTCCATTGAATCTGAATGAGATCCTTCCTGGGTAGAGTGATCTTGGTTGTAGGTTTTTCCCTTTCATCACTTTAAATATATCTTGCCAATCTCTTCTGGCCTGTAGAATTTCTGCTGAAAGATAAGCTGTTAACCTTATGGGGATTCCCTTGAATATTATTTATTGCTTTTCCCTTGCTGCTTTTAATATTTTTTCTTTGTGTTTAATTTTTGTTAGTGTGATTAACATGTGTCTTGGTGTGTTTCTCCATGGGTTTATCCTGTCTGGGACTCTCTGTGCTTCCTGGACTTGACTGACTATTTCCTTTCCCATGTTGAGGAAGTTTTTGACTATAATCTCTTCAAATATTTTCTCAGACCTGTTCTTTTTTTCTTCTTCTTCTTCTTCTGGGACGCCTATAATTCGAATGCTGGTGCGCTTAATATTGTCCCAGAACTCTCTGAGACTGTCCTCTGTTCTTTTCATTCTTTTTTCTTTATTCTGCTCTGTGCAGTTATTTCCACCATTCTGTCTTCAAGCTCACTTATCTGTTCTTCTGCCTCAGTTATTCTGCCATTGATTCCTTCTTGAGTGTTTTAAATTTCAGTTATTCTGTTGCTCATTACTGTTTGTTTGCTCTTTAGTTCTTCTAGGTTCTTGTTAAATGTTGCTTGTATTTTCTCCATTCTAGTTCCAAGATTTTGGATCATCTTTACTATCATCACTCTGAATTCTTTTTCAGGTAGTTTGCCTATTTCCTCTTCATTTATTTGGTCTTGTGGGCTTTTATCTTGCTCCTTTGCCTGCAAGATATTTTTCTGTCTTCTAATTTTGTCTAATTTACAGTATTTGAGGTCTCCTTTCCACAGGTTGCAGGGTCGTATTTCCTCTTGCTTCTGATCTCTGCCCGCAGTGGTGAGGTTGGTCCAGTGGCTTGTGTAGGGTTCCTAGTGGGAGGGACTGGTGCCTGCGTTCTGGTGGGTGGAGCTGAGTCTTTTCCCTCTGATGAGCAGGGCCGTGTCAGGTGGTGTGTTTTGGGGTGTCTGTGAGCGCAGTATGACTTTAGGTATTCTGTGTGCCGATGGCTGGGTTTGTGTTCCTGTCTTCTTTGTTGTTTGGTGTGAGCCACCCACCACTGGGAGCTGCTGGCAGCTGGGTGGAGCCGGGTCTTTGATTCAGATAGAGGCCTCTGTGAGAGCTCTCAGCGATTAAGCTTCCCTGGGGCCAGGAATTCTCTAGTGGTCCAGCCTTCTGGACTCAGTGCTCTCACCCCAGAGCCTCAGGCCCGACTTCCTGTGTCCCTTCTTGGTTGAGGGACCAAGACCCTGCAAGTCACTCATCCCAGCAATAAAGGGGATTACAAAAAAAAAAAGAAGACTAACAAAACCCCAGACAAATGGTAAAAAGTACAATCAAACAAACAGAAACAGAAACAAGGAAGAACACACACACACAAAAGAAACAAAAACAGAACCAAATAAATCAAAAAGCGAGGGAACAACCTGGCAAAAAAAAGAACCCAAGAATGAAATCAAACATTTAAGAAGAGGGCTTCCCTGGGGGCACAGTGGTTGAGCATCCGCCTGCCGATGCAGGGGACATGGGTTTGTGTCCCGGTCCGGGAGGATCCCACATGCTACGGAGCGGCTAGGCCTGTGAGCCATGACCGCTGAGCCTGCGCGTCCGGAGCCTGTGCTCCGCAACCGGAGAGGCCAAAACAGTGAGAGGCCCGCGTACCACACACACACACAAAAACATTTAAGAAGAAAGCTGACAAAAACACAAAACCAAAGCAGTTGGTTAGTTAGTTTTTAGTTAAAGCAGAGTGCCAACTGAAGAATGAAACAAAGAAACAAAACAAACAGATAAAAATGATGAAAAAATAGAGAAGAAAAAGAGAAAGGGGAAAGAAGACATAACAACAGAAAAGCCACACAGAAATAGAAATATAAAAATAATAAAATAGAAAATATATTAAAGAAAAAGAAAAAAAAAAGACAAACAAAACCCCCGAGAAATGGTAAAAAAAAAAAAATCAAACAAAACATTAGCAAGGAAACACACACTTACATAAAAGAAACAAAAACAGAGCAAAATTTTAAAAAAAGCAAGAGAACAACCAGACAAATAGAAGAACTCAAAAACAAAATCAATTAGGATTAAAACTAGCAAAACACATAACCTAAAAGCAAAACCAAAGCAGTGCGCCAACTGAAGAGTACAGCAAGGAAACGGAACAAGCTGATAAAAGTGATTTAAAAATAGTAATAAGAATAAAAAGGGAAGAAACAGGACAACAGGAAAGCAAAGTAGAAATATGGAAATATATATAAAAAGAAAAATATATTAAAGAGAAAGAAGAACAAAAAATAAGGGAAAAGAACACAGAACAACAGAAAAGCAAAGTTAAAAAGAAATATATATAAAAAAATAAGTCATAAAAATGGCAATCCCAAAAGACTAAAATAAAATAAAACAACAAACAAAAAAAGAAAGAAAGGAGGGAAGAAAAAGAAACCAAAAAAAAAAGCCAGAACCAATAACAGAAAGAATCAAAGCATAATAAAATTAATAGTAATAATTATGTTTCCCTGGGGTCTCTACTCTAAGTGTCCTTGCATACACTGTGAGCCACAGCTCACCTCCACCTCCTCAAGAGGCTCTCCTCTGCCTCTGGGCGGTCTCTGGACCTGCTGTGGGCCCTGCGCGGACTACGCAGACTCTGATCTGGCCCAATTCCTGTGTTTGCTTGCCCCCATAGTCCATAGTTGCCAGAGCTAGACCATTTTCATTTGTGGGAAGGCTCACTGTCTACTCAGATATTCCATAGACACAGGGTCTACCTAGCTCATCTTGGGGATTTAATCTGCAGCTTGTACAGCTGATGGAAAGCTTTTCTTTTTTTCTTTCTTTTTTTTTTTTGCGGTATGCGGGCCTCTCACTGCTGTGAGAGGTTACAGTTTGTTGTTGTGGCCTCTCCTGTTTTGGAGCACAGGCTCCGGACGTGCAGGCCCAGCAGCCATGGCTCACAGGCCCAGCCGCTCCACAGCATGTGGGATCTTCCCGGACCGGGGCAGGAACCCGCGTTCCCTGCATCGGCAGGTGCACTCTCAACCATTGCGCCACCAGGGAAGCCCTGGAAAGCTTTTCAATCTTCTTCCTTAGTCGCCCTGTCCCTGGGGTTCAGCTTTGGTTTTATCCCCACTTCTGTGTGTGGTTCACCCACAGGAGTCTGGTCCTGAGGCTGCCTTGGAGCTCTTGGGTCTGCCCTTGCGAGGACCAGGTGCAGAGGTGGTATGGCTGCTTGGATTGCGGGACCCCCGGCAGTGCCAAATGTGCAGGGAAGCCGTAGGCCACGGGTGTAAGAGATATGGCCCTAGTGAGGGCCTTTTCTGGCACCTGGAGTAAAGCACGTGAGGGTCAGCCCTGGCTGGGCTTTTTCTGGCGCCCGTCAGCCAGCGTGCAAGACCCAGCCCTGAGCGGGCTTCTTATACTGTCATCAGCAGGCGCTGGCATGTGGGGTGAGAGAGGTTACAATAGTGGCTCCTCCCCCTGCTTGTGACTCAGCAATAGCGCCCTGCTTCCATGGCAGTCCAGTCTTCCTCCATAGGCATCCCTGCTGGATTTCCTCCCTCCCATCCCTTCAGTCCATCTCCCCACAGTCAACAGAAGTTCTTGCTCTGGGCCTGTTCTCCAGTCCCCACACACCAGCTCCCAGCCCCCTTGCGCACCAGTGAACACTCGTCCCAATCTGGCACACATAGGGCCACGGTATGGACCATCTGTGTATTTCTCACTCTGTCCCGTCTGCCACAGATTGGACACTTTACTCTCTTCTGACAGCCTCAAATGCTTCTCTTCTGTCCCAGTTGATTTCCCCATCAGAGAGGGGTTTCCCCAAATTCAGGAATCTCTCCTCTGCTTCAGCTCCCCCACCTGGGATGCAGGTCCCATCCTGCTTCCTCTCCTCCTCCTTCTCTCTTCTTTTTTCCGTCCTACCCAGTTATGCAGGGATCTTTATAGCCCTTTCCAGTGTCCAAGGTCTTCTGCTAGTTTTCAGCTGGTGTTCTGTGAGAATTGTTGCATCTATAGATGTATACCTGATGCATCCATGGAGAGAGATGAACGCCACATCCACCTGCTCCTCTGCCATCTTGAATCTCTCAAGAAGGTACTTCACTTATTTTCAGTTTTCATATTTCATTGAGTAGTAAAATTACAACCTTAGTAATGAATTTAAATTTCTGGCACACCCAATAACTCCCTTGGAAATAGTTGAAATGGGCTTCAATGCATTCATGGGTACAGATTGTGTAAAAAGAAAGGATGCACAGAGGAAAGGGGAGAAATAAAAGCTTGTTTCTGCAAAGCAAGATCTATTGTTGAGAAATAGTTAAGAAGCATTATACTGGTAGCTAGAACCCTTATTTAGAATTCTAATACAAAATCAAAATATCTATTTTTCTTCTTTAACTAAAACCTGAATGCTTCAATCTTTTGTTCCAACAAACTTCCACCCAACAATTCAATGTTTTATGTGGAAAAATTTTCCAATCCACTGTGTTGTTTGTTTTACCATTTTATTACCCAACGTCCAGTTTGCACAAAACATCTAGAAAATCCAAAATCATTTAAGAAATATAATCTCAAAGGTAAACATTGCCCAAAACAACAGGCTGCAATTTCTCCCAAATGTACAAATTTTATTTGTGATCTATCCTTCAGCTTGACAGGTCTTTATGAAGGGATTTTTTTCCTCCTTAAAAATTTCTGAAACAAGATTATTCTAATCAATTTCTATCTGTCAAGACCCTGTCATCCACACGGCTCAGAATAAAAGGGAGAAAAAAATAAAAATAAATAAAGTTATTAAAAAATAATTATTAAAAAAATTTAAAAAGTAATACAAAAAAGAAAGAAGAGAGCAACCAAACAAAATCACTATGATAACAAGTGCTAAAAACTATACTAAAAAAAAAAACCCAGCAACAACAGACAGACAGAACCCTAGGACAAACGGTAAAAGCGAAGCTATACAGACAAAATCACGCACAGAAGCATATACACATACACACTCACAAAAAGAGAAGAAGGAAAAAGAAAATCATTGCCCCCAAAGTCCATTTCCCCAATTTGGGATGATTCGTTGTCTATTCAGGTATTCCACAGATGCAGGTACCTCAAGTTGATTGTGGAGCTTTAATCCGCTGCTCCTGAGGCTGCTGGGAGAGGTTTTCCCTTTCTCTTCTTTGTTCTCACAGCTCCCGGGGACTCCGCTTTGGATTTGGCCCCGCCTCTGCGTGTAAGTCGCCGGAGGGCGTCTGTTCTTCGCTCAGACAGGATGGGGTTAAAGGAGCCGCTGATTCGGGGTCTCTGGCTCCCTCAGGCCGCTGGCGAGGGGGGGGGGGGAGGGAGGGGCACGGAGTCCGGGGCGGGCCTGCGGCGGCAGAGGCCGGCGTGACGTTGCACCAGCCTGAGGCGCGCCGTGCGTTCTCCCGGGTAAGTTGTCCCTGGATCCCGGGACCCTGGCAGTGGCGGGCTGCACAGGCTCCCGGAAGGGAGGTGTGGAGAGTGACCTGTGCTCGCACACAGGCTTCTTGGTGGCGGCAGCAGCAGCCTCAGCGTCTCATGCTTGTCTCTGGGTCTCACTCAGGTGGTGCTCTGAATCCCTTCTCCTCGCGCACCCCGAAACAATGGTCTCTTGCCTCTCTGGCAGGTCCAGACTTTTTGCCGCACTCCCTCCCGGCCAGCCGTGGCGCACTAGTTCCTGCAGGCTGTGTTCACGCCGCCAACCCCAGTCCTCTCCGGCGCTCCGACCTAAGCCCAAGCCTCAGCTCCCAGCCCCGCCCGCCCCGGCGGGTGAGCAGACAAGCCTCTCGGGCTGGTGAGTGCCTCTCGGCACTGATCCTCTGCGGGAATCTCTCCTCTTTGCCCTCCGCACCCCGGTTGCTGTGCTCTCCACCGCGGCTGCAAAGCTCCCCCCTCCGCCACCCGAGGTCTCCGCCCGCGAAGGGGCTTCCTAGTGTGTGGAAACTTTTCCTCCTTCACAGCTCCCTCCCAGAGGTGCAGGTACCGTCCCTATTCTTTTGTCTCTGTTTATTCTTTTTTCTTTTGCCCTACCCAGGTACGTGGGGGGTTTCTTGCCTTTTGGGAGGTCTGAGGTCTTCTGCCAGCGTTCAGTAGGTGTTCTGTAGGAGCTGTTCCACGTGTAGATGTATTTCTGATGTATTTGTGGGGAGGTAGGTGATCTCCGCGTCTTACTCTTCCGCCATCTTGAAGCTCCTCAATGTGTACTCCATAATATTGATCACCATCTAATATAATATATATTTTACTAATTGATTTTGATTATTGGTTATCTCTCCTAGCTAGGATACACATTCCACGAGGACAGAGGTTACAGTTTGTTGCTGTTGCTTAAATTGTAACAACAAACTGTAACAAATTTCTTAAATTTTCAGAGTGTATTTTTTTTCATTATTGATGTTGCAAAAGTTATATTTGAACACTTCCCTTAGGGAATTACCATTATTTAGTTTTTATAGTTTGACCATAGGTCCTTAAACCCAATGTGTGAGTGGGAATAAAACAAAATTGGGGTGGGTATTAATAGCGTAAAACGTTCACTTTCACCTCAATCTCTGCCAGCTAACTCCATGGCAAACAACCAGAAGCAAATTTTAATGCTTGTCTAATCTTTCTCAGACGTGTAGTAAGCACTTTATAATCAGTGCCTCATTTAAGCTTAACAGCATTCCTAGAAGGCAGGAATAATTGGAAGGAGCACAAACATAGGACGAGGCAAACTCTCTCATTGAGACACAGACACAGAACAGTCTAAGGCTTAGAGCAAAAGGAGGCAGGAAACAAGTTACCTTCACTGGTAAATCAAGGTTTTATAGGTCTAGAAGACTGAAGATAGAGGTAAACAAGCTGTAAAGAATAAATTCAAGATGTGTTATAAACTAACAGGAATATGACATATTTGAGAGAGAGCAGTTGGAGATACCTAAGAGGACAGGGTGCATGAAATAGGAACATAAAGGCGTAACGTAAGGGAGTGCCTAGGAAAAGGTCTAGGAAATCCTGGAGAAAGTAAAATTATGAAGCAGCTGAGGTTGCTAAATAGGATGTATGAATTTCACTGATGGGAATCAAGGAAGAGATTTACAGCTGTGCACACACACAACACACACACACACACACGCACAAGTTTTTAGATACAATCCCAGTAAAGGCTTACCTAACAGAAAGACTAGGCATGTGCTTAGGGTACCACTAAGTTATTGCATTCAAATGCAATTGGAGAAAACTTTTTCATATTTTAAATGAGAACAAACCATTGAAGGAGTAATTGTTGGGAAATAACCCAGAATTTTGTTGAACTTCCTTACATTTTAAAGTTTACTATATTTTTATTTTGAATTATGTATATGAAAGAACACCATGTCTTCAGATCTTGGAATACCCTGAAGGTCTCAATTCGACCCTATGTTCAACTCTTTTTTTTTCTATGTTCAACTCTTGCTACCATCCTTTTTCTATCTTCCATCACTCCGTAAGGACCAATAACTTTTAAGCCAGGTCAGTTAAACAGTATTCCATAACATAGTCTTAAGAGAAAAAAGTGACAGGGAAAACTGATAGTCTTTTAACCCCAAATCATAGCCTTCCAAATCATATGAGCCTTCCTGAACGCACTACGGCCCTCATTTTAATTGCTGTAATTCAGAGTTGCACGTTTTTACTTCCTTTCTCTGTTTAAGAAGAGGTCATAGCCCTTACATTGACTGCATTTCCTCATTCCTTCCACATTTACTTCCCCTTCATGCTTACTTTCTCCTTCCCTCACTAACCCTAGAGACAGTAGCCAGGGAAGGAGGACTGGGGAAGGAAGAAGAGCATGGCAAGAGGTGAAAAATTCAACCACAAATTCTCCTGAATAATAAACTCAGCATTTCCTCCCATGCTTAGTTTTGCTGATTCCAAAAGGGCTTACTCAGTAGTCCTGCTGACACACATTTTCTTCTGTCTCCCTTTGCTTTGCTCCTTGTTCTGCTTTCCTATATCTTTCTTAATTAGTTACTTATGTTTCTTCTTTATCAAATAATTTTGGACCTTGTGTGTGAATGTACATATTCTAAAACCTTACGTAACTAAAATATTCTGCCGTCTTCACATGTGACAGATGACTTGATTGGGTAGAATTAATGGGACATAAACATTTTCTTTCAACAATTCCTTATTCTCTATCCATTGCCATCTGTTGCAGAAGGTAAATCTGAGTCCAGTGTTGTTTTACTCCTTTGGATTATAGGTTATCTATTTTTCTCCTCAGAATTTAAGTAGAACACCATCCTATGTATGTCTGTTTTTTGACATTTTCAGCTTATAGGATACTTTGAAAATTATAATACATTCCCATCATCCACAGGGATGTGGCCACACCCCAATTCATTTTCTATTCCGAATCAGTAATTAGAAGCATCAAAGTCTTAAAAAGGACAATTCATGATGGCAGCTAACTTCATTTCAGCTGAAGTTTAGATCTGAGCAGTTGATCTTGACAAATGTTTGTATGAGTAAAATCCTTTGGTCAATATTCACGTTTTACTAAATCCTATCTCTGTTTCTAGTTCATTTAACTGCCCATCACTAGACAAATACCAGAAACATTAGGAGAAAAGGGAGGAGGCTGATTATGTCACCCTTACACAGATTAAGATGTTTGATCTTGGACATATTGTTCAAGACTCTTATTTTATTCTTATGGGCTCCTGATAGCTTGTGGGACTGGAAATGTACTTACACGTTCTGGACAGTCCTAACATCCTGAGATCAAGGATGCATGGTGTTCATACATGTTTCTTCTAGTTCTTTCAGACACCATCAGGTAAGTCATTGTTGATTAAATACAAAAACATAAAATGTGGAGTAGACACTATATTGTATTGAGTGTGGTTGGGTGAAAGGAAAAGCAAATTGTGAACATAAACTGCTTTCTCACAAAGAACTCTTAAAAGGGAAAAGCTGAAATTTCAAGTCTTAACTGAAGAATATTGCAGAACTCAGATATCAAATACTGAGGAATGTCAGGCACTAACGTGAAATCTGAGCTACCAGGGATAAAATCGGAGTCCGGATTTAGAGCAAAGGGTTTATATTACGGGAAACATGGAGAAAGAGCAAGAAAAGATTGAGAGCAAGAAGAAAGGTCAGTGTCGGATTACACATGACATATTCAATAGCTGCTGTGTACAAAAAGTGTAGTTGTGTTTGACTAGCTTAAAGAACAAATGCAAGGCTAAGCAAATGATCATTTTCAAGGGGATAGTGAACACGGAGGGGCATCCATAACGTTACTTGGTAGAGAAAAATAATTTATACTCAATATGGGTGTAATCTAGGCCAGCTGTAAACCATAAAAGTGTGATATTAGGTAGGTTAGCCATAGCAATTGTTGGATGGAGTAGAGAGAAAGATAAGCAGTCTGTGGCTGGTGATAAAATGGTACAAAGACAACATATTGCTTTTGTCTCATAAATATCTGTTGGAAGGCAGGACCCCCAGTTTTGAAGCACTCATTGATTTGGAGAGGAAGTGAAGACAGTAAGTGAAGCACAAGTGGATCATCTGGAACAAATGACTGGAACTGGTACATGACAAAAACTATCACAGGGACGAACAATAGCAGGCGTCCATTTACTAAAATTGAGGGAGAAGAAAATCGGTGTATGATGGAATGAAAGCCAACTATTTGTCAATAAGCAGCCTGTAATGAACTATTTATACACAACAAGCATCATATTGTGCCACCATCCACACTTTATACGTTCAGTGTAAATGGCGGGTTTGCAAATGTGAAGCTTAAATTTATACTTGATGTGCTAGAACATTAGGCAAAATAATCTGAGAAAAAGGACATATTGAGTTAATTAAGGTGAAGAGCACAAAGGAGTCAGAACACATTGCATTCTGGGGATTTGAGGAAAAAATATGTATGAAGGGCAAAGAACTTTCCAGAAAAGTTGAAAAATAATAGTTGAAGAATTTGAAACCAAGGGAGTCCTGGCACTCTATCACAAAGGATAATTAGGTCTAGATGACCATTCTCCATAAAGGGCAAAAGAAGACTAGACAATTAATGCGAGCTCAGTCTAATTCTCTACTAGTATAACCGTATATATCTATCCCCTTTTAAACAAATTCTGACAAAAGTTATACTTTCTTAGTAAAGATACATATTTCTTATTCACTTAACATAATGTGTGTGTTACAATCATCAAAAATATTTGTGAATGTTATTATTGTCTAATGATATATTTCAAAAAATACCAAAATCTTTATTCACAAATTAATGTTTCCCTCTAATATAATCCAGAAAATATTTTTATTTTATTCAATATTTTTCAGCTTTATTGGGATATACTTGACATATATCCCTGTGTAAATTTAAGGTATACAGCATAATGGTTTGAATTACATATATTGTGAAAGGATTCCCACAATAAATTTAGTTAGCATCCATTATCTCATACAGATATGATTAAAAAATCGGAAAATGAAAACATTGTTTTCCTTGTGATGAGAACTCTCAGGCTTTACTGTGTTAACCACTTTCATACCTGGTGTCATCAGTGTTAACCATAGTCATCCTGCTGTACGTTACATCCCTAGTTCTTACCTATCTTATAACTGAAAATTTGTACCTTTTGACGACCTTCCTCCAAAAAATATTTTAAAATTATGTATCACAATGTCTAAATTCATGCAACCTATATCAAGTTATAAAAAATATAGGCCCATTGATAGCTAAAATTCTTCAATCGCTAATGGTTATAGTTTCAAATTTTGGGTGTATAGAATAATTTTACTATATCCAAATAATAATAAGCAGCAGCAACTTTTTAAAATTTTTAATTTTGTTGGAGTATAGTTGATTTACAATGTTGTGTTAGTTTCACGTGTACAGCAAAGTACACAAAGATTCAGTTATACGTATACATATATTCACTCTTTTTAAAATTCTTTTCTCATATAGGTTATCACAGAATAATGAGTAGAGTTCCCTGTGTTATACGGTAGGTCCTTGTTGGTTATCTATCTTATATATAATAGTATGTGTGTGTTCATCCCAAGTGCCTGAATTATCCCCCCATGCCCCGTTTCCCCTTTGGTAACCATAAGTTTGTTTTGGATACCTGTAAGTCTGTTTCTGTTTTATAAATAAGTTCATTTGTATCTCTTTTTAAAAATTAGATTCTACATATAAGTGATATCATATATTTGTCTTTCTCTGTCTGACTATTTTCACTTAGTATGAGAATCTCTAGGTCCATCCATGTTGCTGCAAAGGGCATTATTTCATTCTTTTTCTATGGCTGAGTAATATTCCATTGTATATATGTACCACATCTTCTTTATCCATTCCTCTGACAGTGAACATTTAGGATGCTTCCATGTCTTGGCTGTTGTAAATAGTGCTGCAATGAACATTGGGGTGCATGTATCCTTTAGGATTATGGTTTTCTCCGAATATATGCCCGGGAGTGGGATTGCCGGATCATATGGTAGTTCTATTTTTAGTTTTTTAAGGAACCTCCATACTATTCTCCATAGTGGTTTTACCAGTTGACAGTCCCACCAACAATGTGGGAGGGTTCAGTTTTCTCCACACCCTCTCCAGCATTTATTGTTTGTAGACTTTTTGATGATGGCCATTCTGGCCGGTGTGAGGTGATACCTCATTGTAGTTTTGATTTGCATTTCTCTAGTGATTAGTGATGTTGAGCATCTTTTCATGTGCTTTTTGGCCATCTCTATGTCTTCTTTGGAGAATTGTCTACTTAGATCTTCTGCTCATTTTTGATTGGGTTGTTTGTTTTTTCAACAATAATAAGCAACTTTTAACATCCTTGTCAACTATGTTCCAGATCCACTTCATCACATTACCTTTGATCCAATCTCACTGCTACCTATACCCACTTGAAGGCTCCCAAACTGTTCCCCTTAAAGTGTAAAATATTTTTATAATTTTTACTAACTTTTTCAACAACAGTAATTGAAATAAGGATATTTCAGTTACCTCATTTACTGATATAAATATTTTTTTCTACTGTAACAAACCCGTGTTTTTCAAACCAGTGGTTGGAAAAAGTTGCTCTCTTCCAAATTTCCTGAAGTTTATTTATTTATTTATTTATTTATTTAAATTAATTAATTAATTTTTTTGGCCATGCAGCATGTGGAATCTTAGTTCCCTGACCAGGTGTCGAACCCATGCCCCGCTGCAGTAGAAGCGCAGAGTCTTAACCACTGGGCCACCAGGAAAGTCCCTCCTGAAGTTTATATTTCATGAAATATTAGAATGCGAAAAGGACCTTACCTATGATCTAGTTCAGCAGTTTTCAGACTTGAGTACCTGTATCTTTGGTGGTATTTCCAAAGGTCGTGCTGGCAAAGAGAGCTTAAAGGGAATCATTGCCCAGATCTTCAATTTCATATGAATTTTGCTAAAATTTCTCCCTTCCAAATTCCCCCATCACAACTGCCTTTCCCTACCTCACAAAAGAAAGAAATATATCTTTCTTTCCTCTCAGTTTGATCAAGGTGCACTTCCCTGGAGTGTAGTAAACTCCAATGTGTCAATTAATATAACATGAAATACTGGTTCAGCTTTAAAAGAGAATTTCTCTACTTGTAGGTGACAGCTACATTTGAACGAATGTTTCCATTTCTTTGCTTTTAGTAAAATTGTAACGGAGCAGGACCCTATGAGGCCTTCCCAGAATAGACCCCCATTCATGTCCTCCCCCTGCCTTTTGTATTATTCTATATTTGGATTTTAACTTTATACATAACAGGAGCTGTTGGCCATTATATATGCCTCTTGTCTTCTTTTTTTTTTTCTCAGTTTAGGTTCTACTAATTGAACCAAGGTGGTTGTCTCCGTCGATGTGGGCTGTGTTTATATTTCAAGGACATGATAAGAGTTAACTTCAAGTTTTCTCCTAAGAATATTTTTGTCCTCTCAGTGTCAGTGTTCTGAAAAAAAAAATTTTTATCATGCCAGCTTTCTCTAACTGCACATGCCAAGAGAACAAGTTTTGGAATTTCAAGAGAGTTTCATCTTAACCAGTTTTCTCCAGAGTCTAAAGAATATTGTGGCCACACAGTATTAAATCATTTTTCTCCTTAGTCATAGACTCATAGCTATAGGTGCTTCTGGGAAGCATGCAGTTAACTTCTTCCACCTGGTAGCTGTTTTTCAGTATCTGCAAAACAGCTCAAAGGACATGGCTCAGAATGTTATCTATAGTCCTTGGAAGAACTAAAAGTCCTTGACTTTTTTGAACGGCTGAAGTATTTTTATTTTGTCTTGCTTGACTGTTTTCCTTTCTGCATTTTCTCACTTCTCTGATTAAATTTATTCTTTCACTAAAGTTTTTCTATAGACAAAAAACAGGCAGAGGACATGGGTCGGGGTCTATTCTGGGAAGGTCTCGTAGGGTCCTGCTTGGTTACAAAATTGAAGGAGTATCTGTTAGAATGGTTGACTGAGTCATCATTAGTAATAATTATTAATCATATTTCATTACATGATTTTTTTATTGGAGTATAGTTGATTAACAATGTTGTATTAGTTTTTGCTGTACAGCAAAGTGAATCAGTTACACGTATACATATATCCACACTTTTCTAGATTCTTTTCCCATATAGGTCATTACAGCGAATTGAGTAGAGTTCCCTGGCTTATACAATAGGTTCTTATTAGTTATTTATTATATATATAGTATTGTATATATGTCAATCCCAATCTCCCAATTTATCCCTCCCCCCTGCCCCCCGCTTCCCCCTCTCATCACAATAAGTTTGTTTTCTAAATCTGTGACTCTATTTCTGTTTTGTAAATAAGTTCATTTGTACCATATATGTACCACATCTTCTTTATCCATTCCTCTGTAGATGGACATTTAGGTTGCTTCCATGTCCTGGCTATTGTAAATAGTGCTGCAGTGAACATTGGGGTGCATGTATCATTTCATTACATGATTTTTGAAATATACCTTAAAAGGAGTTCAACAAATCAAATGACATTGCTATAACAAAACTTTCTCCATTTCTATTTCCATTATTTATCTGAACTAGATTTCTCAGCATTTTTTTAACATCTTTATTGGAGTATAATTGTTTTACAATGGTGTGCTAGCTTCTGCCCCACAACAAAGTGAATCAGCTATACATATACATATGTCCTCATATTTCTTCACTCTTGCATCTCCTTCCGATACATACTCCCTATCCCACCCCTCTAGGTGGTCACAAAGCACCGAGCTCATCTCCCTGTGCTATGCGGCTGCTTCCCACTAGCTATCATTTTTACATTTGGTAGTGTATATATGTACATGCCACTCTCTCACTTTGTCCCAGCTTACCCTTCCCCCTCCCCGTATCCTCAAGTCCATTCTCTAGTAGGTCTGCATCTTTATTCCTGTCTTGCCCATAGGTTCTTCATGACCATTTTTTTTTTAGATTCCATATATATGTGTTAGCATAAGGTATTTGTTTTTCTCTTTCTGACTTACTTCACTCTGTATGACAGTCTCTAGGTCCATCCACCTCATTACAAATAACTCAGTTTTGTTCCTTTTTATGGCTGAGTAATATTCCATTGCATATATGTGCCACATATTCTTTATCCATTCATCTGTTGATGGACAGTTAGGTTGCTTCCATGTCCTGACTATTGTAAATAGAACTGCAATGAACATTTTGATACATGACTCTTTTTGAATTATGCTTTTCTCAGGGTATATGCCCAGTAACGGGATTGCTGGGTCGTATGGTAGTTCTATTTTTAGTTTTTAAGGAACCTCCATAGTGTTCTCCATAGTGGCTGTATCAATTTACATTCCCGCCAACAGTGCAAGAGGGTTCCCTTTTCTCCACACCTGCTCCAGCATGTATTGTTTCTAGATTTTTTGATGATGGCCATTCTAACTGGTGTGAGGTGATACCTCATTGTAGTTTTGATTTGCATTTCTCTAATGATTAATGATGTTGAGCATTCTTTCATGTGTCTGCTGGCAATCTGTATATCTTCTTTGGAGAAATGTCTGTTTAGGTCTTCTGCCCATTTTTGGATTGGGTTGTTCTTTTGATATTGAGCTGCATGAGCTGCTTGTAAATTTTGGAGATTAATCCTTTGTCAGTTGCTTCATTTGCAAATATTTTCTCCCATTCTGAGGGTTGTCTTTCCGTCTTGTTTATGGTTTCCTTTGCTGTGCAAAAGCTTTTAAGGTTCATTAGGTCCCATTTGTTTATTTTTTTTTAATTTCCATTTCTCTAGGAGGTGGGTCAAACAGGATCTTGCTGTGATTTATGTCATAGAGTGTTCTGCCTATGTTTTCCTCTAAGAGTTTGATGGTATCTGGCCTTACATTTAGGTCTTTAATCCATTTCGAGTTTATTTTTGTGTATGGTGTTAGGGAGTGTTCTAATTTCATTCTTTTACATGCATCTGTCCAGTTTTCCCAGCACCACTTATTGAAGAGGCTGTCTTTTCTCCATTGTATATTCTTGCCTCCTTTCTCAAAGATAAGGTGACCATATGTGCGTGGGTTTATCTCTGGGCTTTCTATCCTGTTCCATTGATCTATATTTCTGTTTCTGTGCCGGTACCAGAGTGTCTTGATTACTGTAGCTTTGTAGTATAGTCAGAAGTCAGGGACCCTGATTCCTCCAGCTCTGTTTTTCTTTCTCAAGATTGCTTTGGCTATTCGGGGTCTTTTGTGTTTCCATACAAATTGTGAAATTTTATGTTCTAGTTCTGTGAAAAATGCCAGTGGTAGTTTGATAGGGATTGCACTGAATCTGTAGATTGCTTTGGGTAGTATAGCCATTTTCACAATGTTTATTCTTCCAATACAACAACATGGTATATCTCTCCATCTAATTGTATCATCTTTAATTTCTTTCATCAGTGTCTTATAATATTCTGCATACAGGTCTTTTGTCTCCTTAGGTAGGTTTATTCCTAGGTCTTTTATTCCGTTTGTTGCAATGGTAAATGGGAGTGTTTTCTTAATTTCACTTTCAGATTTTTCATCATTAGTGTATAGGAATGCAAGAGACTTCTGTGCATTAATTTTGCATACTGCTACTTTACCAAATTCATAGATTAGCTCTAGTAGTTTTCTGGTAGCATCTCTAGGATTCTCTATGTATAGTATCATGTCATCTTCAAACAGTGACAGCTTCACTTATTCTTTTCTGTTTTGGATTCCTTTTATTTCTTTTTCTTCTCTGATTGCTGTGGCTAAAACTTCCAAAACTATGTTGAATAATAGTGGTGAGAGTGGGCAACCTTGTCTTGTTCCTGATCTTAGTGGAAATGGTTTCAGTTTTTCATCCTTGAGGATGATGTTGGCTGTGGGTCTGTCATATGTGGCCTTTATTATGTTGAGGTAAGTTCCCTCTTTACCTACTTTCTGGAGGGTTTTTATCATAAATGGGTGTTGAATTTTGTCAAAAGCTTTCTTTGCATCTATTGAGATGATCATATGGTTTTTCTCCTTCAATTTGTTAATATGGTGTATCACGTTGATTGATTTGCGTATACTGAAGAATCCTTGCATTCCTTGGATAAACCCCACTTGATCATGGTGTATGATCCTTTTAATGTGCTATTGGATTCTGTTTGCTAGTATTTTGTTGAGGATTTTTGCATCTATGTTCATCAGTGATATTGGCCTGTAATTTCCTTTCTTTGTGACATCCTTGTCTGGTTTTGGTATCAGGGTGATGGTGGCCTCGTAGAATGAGTTTGGGAGTGTTCCTACCTCTGCTATATTTTGGGAGAGTTTGAGAAGGATAGGTGTTAGCTCTTCTCTAAATGTTTGATAGAATTCACCTGTGAAGCCATCTGGTCCTGGGCTTTTGTTTGTTGGAAGATTTTTAATCACAGTTTCAATTTCAGTGCTTGTGATTGGTCTGTTCATATTTTCTATTTCTTCCTCGTTCAGTCCTGGAAGGTTGTGCATTTCTAAGAATTTGTCCATTTCTTCCAGATTGTCCACTTTATTGGCCTATAGTTGCTTGTAGTAATCTCTCATGATCCTTTGTATTTCTGCAGTGCCAGTTGTTACTTCTTTTTCATTTCTGATTCTATTGATTTGAGTCTTTTCCCTTTTTTTCTTTATAGTCTGGCTAATGGTTCATCAATTTTTTTATCTTCTCAAAGAACCAGCTTTTAGTTTTATTGATCTTTGCTATCATTTCCTTCATTTCTTTTTCATTTATTTCTGATCTGACCTTTATGATTTCTTTCCTTCTGCTAACTTTGGGGGTTTTTTGTTCTTCTTTCTCTAATTGCTTTAGGTGTAAGGTTAGGTTGTTTATTTGAGATGTTTCTTGTTTCTTAAGGTAGGATTGTATTGCTATAAACTTTCTTCTTAGAACTGCTTTTGCTGCATTCCATAGGTTTTGGGTCGTCATGTTTTCATTGTCATTTGTTTCTAGGTATTTTTTGATTTCCTCTTTGATTTCTTCAGTGATCTCTTGGTTATTAAGTAGTGTGTTGTTTAGCCTCCATGTGTTTGTATTTCTTACAGATTTTTTCCTGTAATTGATCTCTACTCTCATAGCGTGTGCTCGAAAAAGATACTTGATATGATTTCAATTTTCTTAAATTTACCAAGGCTTGATTTGTGACCCAAGGTATGATCTATCCTGGAGAATGTTCCATGAGCACTTGAGAAGAAAGTGTATTCTGTTGTTTTTGGATGGAATGTCCTATGAATATCAATTAAGTCCATCTTGTTTAATGTATCATTTAAAGCTTGTGTTTCCTTGTTTATTTTCATTTTGGATGATCTGTCCATTGGTGAAAGTGGGGTGTTAAAGTCCCCTACTGTGATTGTGTTACTGTCGGTTTCACCTTTTATGGCTGTTAGTGTTTGCCTTATGTAATGAGGTGCTCCTATGTTGGGTGCATAAATATTTACAATTGTTATATCTTTTTCTTGGATTGATCCCTTGATCATTATGTCGCGTCCTTCTTTGTCTCTTGTAATAGTCTTGGTTTTAAAGTCTATTTTGTCTGATATGAGAATTGCTACTCCAGCTTTCCTTTGATTTCCATTTGCATGGAATATCTTTTTCCATCCCCTCACTTTTAGTCTGCTTGTGTCCCTAGGTCTGAAGTGGGTCTTTTGTACACAGCATATATACAGGTCTTGTTTTTATATCCATTCAGGCAATCTATGTCTTTTGGTTGGAGCATTTAATCCATTTACATTTAAGGTAATTATCGATATGTATGTTTCTGTTACCATTTTGTTAATTGTTTTGGGTTTATTATTTTAGGTCTTTTCCTTCTCTTGTGTTTCCTGCCTAGAGAAGTTCCGTTAGCATTTGTTGTAAAGCTGGTTTGGTGGTGCTGAATTCTCTTAGCTTTTGCTTGTCTGTAAAAGTTTTAATTTCTCCGTTGAATCTGAATGAGATCCTTGCTGGGTAGAGTAAACTTGGTTGTAGGTTTTACCCTTTCATCACTTTAAATATGTCCTGCCACTCCCTTCTGGCTTGCAGGGTTTCTGCTGAAAGATCACCTGTTAACCTTATAGGGATTCCCTTGTATGTTATTTGTTGTTTTTCCCTTGCTGCTTTTAGTATTTTTTCTTTGTATTTAATTTTTGATAGTTTGATTAATATGTGTCTTGACGTTTTTCTCCTTGGATTTATCCTGTATGGGACTGTCTGTGCTTCCTGTAGTTGATTGACTATTTCCTTTCCTATATTAGGGAAGTTTTCAACTATAATCTCTTCAAGTATTTTCTCAGTCCCTTTCTTTTTCTCTTCTTCTTCTAGGACCCCTATAATTCGAATGTTGTTGTGTTTAATTTTGTCCCAGAGGTCTCTTAAAGTGTCCTCAATTCTTTTCATTCTTTTTTCTTTATTCTGCTCTGCAGTAGTTATTTCCACTATTTTATCTTCCAGGTCACTTATCCGTTCTTCTGCCTCACTTATTCTGCTATTGATTCCTTCTAGAGAATTTTAAATTTCATTTATTGTGTTGTTCATCACTGTTTGTTTGCTCTTTAGTTCTTCTAGGTCCTTGTTAAACTTTTCTTGTATTTTCTCCATTCTATTTCCAAGATCTTGGATCATATTTACTATCATTCTTTTTCAGGTAGACTGCCTATTTCCTCTTCAATTGTTTGGTCTAGTGGGTTTTTGCCTTTCTCCTTCCTCTGCTGTGCATTTCTCTGTCTTCTCATTTTGCTTAACTTACTGTGTTTGGGGTCTCCTTTTCGCAGGCTGCAGGTTCGTAGTTTCCATTGTTTTTGGCGTCTGTCCCCAGTGACTAAGGTTTGTTCAGTGGGTTGTGTAGGCTTCCTGGTGAGGGGACTAGTGCCTGTGTTCTGGTGGATAAGGCTGGATCTTGTCTTTCTGGTGGGTAGGTCCACGTCTGGTGGTGTGTTTTGGACTGTCTGTGGCCTTATTATGATTTTAGGCAGCCTCTCTGCTAATGGACGGGGTTGTGTTCCTGTCTTGCTAGTTGTTTGGCAGAGGGTGTCCAGCACTGTAACTTACTGGTCGTTGAATGGTGCTGGGTCTTGGCATTGAGATGGAGATCTCTGGGAGATTTTCACCATTTGATATTACGTGGAGCTGGGAGGTCTCTTGTGGACCAGTGTCCTGAACTTGGTTCTCTCATCTCAGTGGCACAGCCCTGACACCTGGCTGGAGCACCAAGAGCCTGTCCTCCACACAGCTCAGAATAAAAGAGAGAGAAAAAAGAAAGAAAGAAAGAAGGAGATAAGATAAAATAAAATAAAGTAAAATAAAATAAAGTTATTAAAAAATAATTATTGAGAAAAAATTTTTAAAAAAGAAAAAAAGGGCAGACAGAACCTTAAGACAAATGGTAAAAGCAAAGCTATACAGACAAAATCACACACAGAAGCATACACATACACACTCACAAAAAGAGAAAGAGGGAAAAATATATATTTATCGTTGCTCCCAAAGTCCACCTCCTGAGTTTGGGATCATTTGTTGTCTATTCAGGTCTTCCACAGATGCAGGTACATCAAGTTGATTGTGGAGCTTTAATCCACTGCTCCTGAAGCTGCTGGGAGAAATTTCCCTTTCTCTTCTTTGTTCTCACAGTTCCCAGGGGCTCCGCTTTGGATTTGGCCCCGCCTCTGCGTGTAGGTCGCCGGAGGGCGTCTGTTCTTCGCTCAGACAGGACGGGGTTAAAGGAGCCGCTGATTCGGGGGCTCTGGCTCACTCAGTCTGGGGGTGGGTGGGAGGGGTACGGAATGCAGGGTGAGCCTGCGGCGGCAGAGGCCAGCGTGACGTTGCACCACCCTGAGGCGCGGCGTGCGTTCTAGGAAAGTTGTCCCTGGATCACGGGACCCTGGCAGCGGCAGGCTGCACAGGCTCCCGGGAGGATTGGTGTGGAGAGTGACCTGTGCTCGCACACAGGCTTCTTGGTGGCGGCAGCAGCAGCCTTAGCGTCTCATGTCTGTCTCTGGGGTCTGCGCTGATAGCCGCGTCTCGCGCCCATATCTTGAGTTCCTTTAAGCAGCTCTCTTAATCCCCTCTCCTTGTGCACCAGGAAACAAAGAGGCAAGAAGAAGTCTTTCTCTCTCTCTCTCTTTTTTTAAATTTATTTATTTTTTATTTTTATTTTATTTTTGGCAGCGTTGGGTCTTCTTTGCTGTGCGTGGGCTTTCTCTAGTTGCGGCGAGCAGGGGCTACTCTTCGTTGTGGTGTGTGGGCTTCTCATTGCGGTGGCTTCTCTTATTGCAGAGCACGGGGTCTAGGAGCACGGGCTTCAGTAGTTGTGGCACGTGGGCTCACTAATTGTGGCTCGTGGGCTCTAGAGTGCAGGCTCAGTAGTTGTGGCGCATGGGCTTAGTTGCTCCACAGCATGTGGGATCTTCCCAGAACAGGGCTCGAACCCATGTCCCCTGCATTGGCAGGTGGATTCTTAACCACTTAGCCACCAGGAAAGCCCAAGAAGAAGTCTCTTGCCTCTTCGGCAGCTCCACACTTTTTCCTGGACTCCCTCTTGGCTAGCTGTGGTGCACTAGCCCCCTTCAGGCTGTGTTCATGCAGCCAACCCTAGTCCTCTCCCTGGGAACTGACCGAAGCCGGGGCCTCAGCTCCCAGCCCCCACCTGTCCCAGCGGGTGAGCAGACAAGCCTCTCGGGCTGGTGAGTGCTGGGCAGCACCGATCCTCTGTGCAGGAATCTCTCCGCTTTGCCCTCTGTACCCCTGTTGCTGCGCTCTTCTCTGTGGCTCCAAAGCTTCCCCCCTCCACCACTCACAGTCTCCACCCACAAAGGGCCTTCCTAGTGTGTGGAAACCTTTCTTCCTTCACAGCTCCCTCCCACTGGTGCGGGTCCTGTCCTAATTCTTTTGTCTCTGTTTTTTCAATATTTTTTGCCCTACCCAGGTACATGGGGAGTTTCTTGCCTTTTGGGAGGTCTGAGTTCTTCTGCCAGTGTTCTGTAGGTGTTCTGTAGGAGTTGTTCCACCTGTAGGTGTATTTCTGATGTATTTGTGGGGAGGAAGGTGATGTCTGCCTCTTACTCTTCCGCCATTTGAAGCTCCTCCTCTCAGCATCTTTATCTATAAAAAATTAAGATGGAATTCATGCTGAATTCTACAGATTATGGTAATAAATAGCATTTATAATTTATAAATACATGGTACAATTTTTTAACATCTTTATTGGAGTATAATTGTTTTACAATGGTGTGTTAGTTTCTGCTTTATAACAAAGTGAATCAGCTATACATATACATATGTCCCCATATCTCTTCCCTCTTGCATCTCCCTCCCTCCCACCCTCCCTATCCCACCCCTCTAGGTGGTCACAAAGCATCGAGCTGATCTCCCTATGCTATGCGGCTGCTTCCCACTAGCTATCGGTTTTACGTTTCGTAGTGTATATATGTACATGCCACTCTCTCACTTTGTCCCAGCTTACCCTTCCCTCTCCCCATGTCCTCAAGTCCATTCTCTAGTAGGTCTGCATCTTTATTGCTGTCCTGCCCCTAAGTTCTTCATGACCTTTTTTTTCTTTAGATTCAATATATATGTGTTACATGCTACAATTTTTCAAACGAACTTATTTCATTAAGAGAAGCTTTTCCAATAAATTTGTATTTTAATGTTTAATAATTATACACCGACATTTCAGTACAATTATGTTGTTTTGATTGTTTCTGTGTTAAAAAAATGTAATCACAACTAAATGCAGAAGAATTTTTTTTTTTTTCAATACGTGGGCCTCTCACTGTTGTGGCCCCTCCTGTTGTGGAGCACAGGCTCCGGACACGCAGGCTCAGTGGCCGTGGCTCATGGGCCTAGCTGCTCCGTGGCATGTGGGATCCTCCTGGACTGGGGCACGAACCTGTGTCCCCTGCATCGGCAGGCAGACTCTCAACCACTGCGCCACCAGGGAAGCCCCCAGAATTTTTATTTAGAATTAAAAATTGAGGTAAAATAAAATTTTAAATGGAAATGAAAGAAAAAAAATATAGGCTTTTCTCTTCCAGGCTGGAATCAGCCATTTATCTAAGGAATCCTGGTTCTTTTCGTAGAGAATGGTATTTAGAAACTAATATCTCAGCAGTAAATGAGTTTACTGCTTCTGGGGTGTCATTGCTTTTAGGTTCTCAAATCAGTCAGAGCCACTTACACACACACACACACACACACACACACACACACACACACACACACATCTATATCTCCATGTCTCTATTTATCTGTCTATTAAAATCTATGAATTCATACTGATACTTCCAAATCCAATTCAATATCCCAGGGTTCACTTTAATGGCTCTCTTCCATACTTTTAGCTCTCTTCTCTCATAGTGAGAAATCTGTCTCCCAGCATATTTACTCAGTCCTAGAATACACTGAAGCTTTAACCAGACGATCAGAACTAATTGACATTCTTTGTCTCTGATATAATACAGTGAGAAGAAGTTTTTAAATGCCTAACTCTAATTCTTCTAGATTTGTTGTTATTAACATTTCTATTAGTGCACAATCAAAATGATCATAATCACAATGAATTGTTGGTAAATAATTATTAAACATAAATGTACAATTTTATCAGAAAAGCCTCTTAATTAAGTGCATTGTACTTTAAAAAATGATGGCGTGTATCATAATGGAATGTTAATTATTATAAAATCAGAAAAACTTTTACAAAGTCACTGCCAGACACATTCTTCAAAAGTAATATACTCACAGGAAATGGGTTCAGGATGGCGGAGTAGAAGGACGTGTGCTCACTCCCTCTTGCGAGAGCACCGGAATCACAACTAACTGCTGGACAATAATCGACAGGAGGACACTGGAACTCACCAAAGGGGATACCTCACGTCCAAAGACAGGAGAGAGGCCATGGTGAGAGAGTACGAGGGGCACAATCACAATAAGATCAAACCCCGTAACCACTGGGTGGGTGACTCACAAACTGGAGAACAATTACAACACAGAAGTCCACCCACTGGAGTGAAGGTTCTGAGCCTCACGTCGGGCTTCCCAACCTGGGGGTCCAGCAACGGGAGGAGGAATTCCCAGAGAGTGTGACTTTGAAGGCTGGCGGGATTTGATTGCAAGACTTCAGCAGGATTGGGGGAAACAAGGAGTCTACTCTTGGAGGGCACGCACACAGTAGTGTGTGCATCAGGACCCAGGGGGAAGGAGAAGTGACCCCATGGGAGCCTGAACCAGACCTACCTGCTAATGTTGGAGGGTCTCCTGCAGAGGCAGGGGGGTGGCTGTGGCTCACCATGGGGACAAGGACACAGGCAGCAGAGGTTCTGGGAAGTGTTCCTTGGAATGGGCCCTCCCGGAGTCCACCATTAGTCCCACCAAAGAGCCTGTAGCCTCCAGTTCTGGGTCACCTCAGGCCAAACAACCCACAGGGAGGGAACTCAGCCCCACCCATCAGCAGACAAGGGGATTAAAGTTTTACTGAGCTCTGCCTAGCAGAGCAACACCCAGCTCTACCCACCACCAGTCCCTCCCATCAGGAAGCTTGAACAAGCCTCTTAGATAGCCTCATCCACCACAGGGCAGACAGCAGAAACAAGAAGAACTACAATCCTGCAGCCTG
The DNA here is from genome assembly GCF_951394435.1 of Stenella coeruleoalba. Lineage (NCBI taxonomy): Eukaryota > Metazoa > Chordata > Mammalia > Artiodactyla > Delphinidae > Stenella > Stenella coeruleoalba. Next base: position 95,292,006 of record NC_137157.1, read on the forward strand.
TGGAACGAAAAGCACATTCACAGAAAGATAGACAAAATGAAAAGGCAAAGGACTATGTACCAGATGAAGGAACAAGATAAAACCCCAGAAAAACAACTAAACAAAGTGGAGATAGGCTAACTTCCAGAAAAAGAATTCAGAATAATGATAGTGAAGGTGATCCAGGATCTCAGAAAAAGAATGGAGGCAAAAATTGAGAAGATTCAAGAAATGTTTAACAGGGCTTCCCTGGTGGCGCAGTGGTTGAGAGTCCACCTGCCGATGCAGGGGACACGGGTTCGTGACCCGGTCCGGGAAGATCCCACATGCCACGGAGTGGCTGGGCCCGTGAGCCATGGCCACTGAGCCTGCACGTCCGGAGCCTGTGGGAGAGGCCACAACAGTGACAGGCCCGCGTACCGCAAAAAAAAAAGACACATGTACCCGAATGTTCATTGCAGTACTATTTACAATAACCAGCTCATGGAAGCAACCTAAATGCCCATTGAAAGACAGTGGATAAAGAAGATGTGGTACTAGATATATACAATGGAATATTTCTCAGCTATTAAAAGGAATGAAATTGGGTGATTTCTAGAGACATGGATGGACCTAGAGATTGTCATACAGAGTGAAATAAGTCAGAAAGAGAAAAACAAATATCGTATATTAACACATATATGTGGAATCTAGAAAAATGGAACAGATGAACCGATTTGCAAGGTAGAAATAGAGACACAGATGTAGAGAACAAATGTATGGACACCAAGGGGGGAAGCGGGGGTGGGGGGTGGTGGTGGTGGGATGAACTGGGAGATTGGGATTGACATGCATACACAAATATGTATAAAATAGACAACTAATAAGAAAAAAATAATATACTCAAAGACAAATAAAGATGGCAGAACTACTTCAGATTAAAGGGGACTAAACAGACATGGCAACTAAATAAAATGACATTGCATAATAGACCCGGTGGTAGTAGAGTGGGTGAAGAGAATATTTACATATTCTCCAAGCATCTTTTCACAAATTACTTAAGTACACAGTGGAGAAACCTGGGAGACATCACTTAAGCAAGTGATCAAAGCAACACCTGGTCTGGGATTTTCTTTTGCTGCAGAAGACATTATTGAGAAAATTAGCAAAATATGATTGAGGTTTGTAGATTCAATAAGAGAATTGTACTCATGTTAATCTCCTGATTTTGTACATTTCTCCTGATTTTCACAATTGTACTGTGTTTGTGAAAGAGAATGTTACTATTTTTAGAAAACACACACACACACACACACAAAACAGGAAGTACTTCTCTGTTTTATGGAGATACTTAGGAGAAAATGAACAGTATGTTTTCTACTTCACTTTCAGATGACTGAGAAAATAAAATGTGTGAGAATATATGTACCCAATTGATAACATGTAAATGTACATTCAATCTCCAATTTTTTTCCCCCATTTTTTGATATCAGGCCAAGGCTATTCCTTTTTTATTGGTTTCACTGACTATAGTTCTGCCTCCTTATTCTGGAATAATCTTACATCTATAGAGTCTAAGATAACCAGTTTTAGATTCTTTCAAATAGAGTCTGAGCTTAAACACATTTTTCAAGCAATCTGTATGTAGGGTCTGTATAGATTTTTAGGTTTTTTGCTAATCTTTTTCAATTTCTATTCACATTTAATCCAATAACATCTTTTTAGTCACTCACTTTTCCGAGATGATTCCCTCTTACAGAAACAACTCTTCATTGAATTCATATTTTATCCATTCGTGAAATGTTTGTTAACTATGTAGAGAACGTAAGGGTGCAGGGCCTAAAATGTCTCGACTAGTGACAATGTCTGTAGATAAATGTTTTTGGAAGAAGGTTCCAAAGGATATTACTAATAATAAAATTAAAATAATGACGTTCACACCCACCAGCGCTGTGACGTTTCCAAGGCTGACCATAAAAGGCCAAAAAGTGGGCAGTGGCCCAATTCCTGGAAATCTTGACCCCCTTCTCCAAAACAGTTGGAATATTCCTCCAACTTATTAGTCTATGAAATTATCCAGCCCGTAAAACTAACCACCACATATTTCAGGGCCTCTCGCCTTCTGAGATGGTCCATACTCTGTGGAGTATGTTTCTCCCAGGGCCTCTCTTACCTTTTGAGTTGGACTGCATTCTGTCTACGGAATGTGTGTCTCTCTAAATAAATCCACTTCTTACCTATCAAAATTAATTAATTAATTGATAATGTTCCAAAAGTGAAGTAAGGTGCAATGTTACATGGATCTCCCCATCACTCCCAACCAAGTGATAATAACAATGAACAGCATCAGTTGTTTTGTATACTGGGCAGACTGTTATGAACGATACTAATTAGAATATTTGGCACTAACCTATTAAGAAAAGTTATAATTGAATCTTATTAGTCTACTCAGAAAATGTACCAAGCAGTTTTCTTTTTTCTTTGTTGAAGTGTAGTTGATTTACAATTCTGTGTTAGTTTAAGGTGTACAGCAAAGTGATTCACTTATATATATATACATTTGTTTTCAGATTCTTTTTTTTTTTTTTTTTTTGCGGTACTCGGGCCTCTCACTGTTGTGCCCTCTCCCATTGCAGAGCACAGGCTCCGGATGCACAGGCTCAGCAGCCATGGCTCACGGGCCTAGCCGCTTCATGGCATGTGGTATCTTCCCGGACTGGGGCATGAACCCGTGTCCCCTGCATCAGCAGGTGGACTCTCAACCACTGCGCCACCAGGGAAGCCCTGTTTTCAGATTCTTTTCCATTATAGGTTATTACAAGATATTGAATATAGTTTTTTGTGCTATACGGTAGGTCCTTGTTTATCTATTTTATATATAGTAATGTATATCTGTTAATCCCAAACTCCTAATTTATCCCTCCTTCCACTCAAGTAGCTTTCTAAGTGCCGGGAATATATCAGAGAACAAATTCTCTCCTCATTATGGAGCATATATTCAGATGTGGCAAGTGGGGGAAGGGAAATACTGATAGCCAGGAAAAAATATGCCAAATAAGTAAGTAAATTATACTGTATGTTAGAAAGTGAAAGTTATATAGATTAAAAGCAACCTTTTATAACTCGCTGAGAAGCTGTCTGAGTTGTGATTTGAAGAGGGTGAGGGAATTAATGTTCAAGACAAAGGAAGCAGCTAGTACAGTGGTCCCAAGACAAGACTATGTTTGGTGTGCTTGAGGAACAGCAAGGTGGCCAGTATGGGTGAAGATTAATGAGTGGGGAAGGAATTGAAGTAGATTCAGAGAAATAAGGAGGGCGGTGGTGGTGGGAGCTGGTCAGCCCCCTGCAGACCACTTTAAGTAGTTCAGCTTTTACTCTGAGTGAGATAGAGAGCCTTTGGAGAATTTCAAGTAAATGAATGACACGATCTGATTTAAACTGTAAAAGATTTACTCTAGCTATCTTGTTTAGAATAGATACTAGGGAGGGGTAAAGAGAGTTAGAAGGCTGAGGCAGGATTCTAGGCATCAGATAATGATGACTCTGACCAGGGTCATTGTAATAGATGGAGATATATTTCTAAAGTAATGCAAATAGGATTCCCCAAAGAACTGGATATAAGATATGGGAGAAAGAGAGGAAACAAGGACGACTCCAAAAATTTTTGTCAGAAGAACTGAAAGTTGGTGGTGTTTCCATCAAATACCTTTACTGTGACAGTGAGTGCTTGCTTTGGCAGAACATATACTAAAATTGGAACGAAACAGAGAAGATTAGCATGGCCCCTGCACAAGGATGACACACAAATTTGTGAAGCATTCCATATTTTTGGTGAAAGACTTTTACTCAGAAAACTATAAAACACTGATGAAAGATATCAAAGGTGACATAAACAGATGGAGAAATATGCCATGTCCTTGGATTGGAGAATCAATATTGTGAAAATGACTATACTACCCAAAGCAATCTACAAATTCAATGCAATCCCTATCAAACTACCAATGGCATTCTTCAGAGAATTAGAACAAAAAATTTTACAATTTGTATGGAAACACAAAAGACGCCAAATAGCCAAAGCCATCTTGAGAATGAAAAACGGAGGTGGAGGAATCAGGCTCCCTGACTTCAAACTATAACACAAAGCTACAGTAATCAAGACAGTATGGCACTGGCACAAAAACAGAAATATAGATCAATGGTACAGGATAGAATGCCCAGAGATAAACCCACACACATATGGCCACCTAATTTATGACAAAGGAGGTAAGAACATACAATAGAGAAAAGACAGTCTTTTCAATAAGTAGTGCTGGGAAAACTGGACAGCTACATGTAAAAGAATGAAATTAGAACACTCCCTAACACCATACACAAAAATAAACTCCAAATGGCTTAAAGACCTAAATGTAAGACCGGACACTATAAAACTCTTAGAGGAAAACATAGGAAAAACACTCTTTGACATAAACCACAGCTCTTTTTTGACCCACCTCCTAGAGTAATGAAAATAATAACAAAAATAAACAAATGGCACCTCAATGAAGGAAACCATAAACAAGATGAAAAGACAATGCTCAGAATGGGAGATAATATTTGCCAACGAAGGAACTGACAAAGGATTAATCTCCAAAATATACAAACAGCTCATGGAGCTCAATATCAAAACAACAAACAACCCAATTAAAAAATGGGCAGAAGGCCTAAATAAACATTTCGCCAAAGACATACAGGGCTTCCCTGGTGGCACAGTGGTTGGGAGTCTGCCTGCTGATGCAGGGGTCGCGGGTTCGTGACCCAGTCCGGGAGGATCCCACATGCCGCGGGGCGGCTGGGCCTGTGGGCTTGCGCATCCAGAGCCTGTGCTCCGCAACGGGAGAGACCACAGGTGAGAGGCCTGCGTACTGCAAAAAAAAAGAAGAAGACATACAGATGGCCAAGAGGCATATGAAAATCTGCTCAACATTACTAATTATTAGAGAAATGAAAATCAAAACTACAATGAGGTATCATCTCACACTGGTCAGAATGGCCATTATCAAAAAATCTAGGCAATAAATGCTGGAGAGGGTGTGTTGAAAAGCCCTCCTGCACTGTTGGTAGGAATGTAAATTGATACAACCACTATGGAAAACAGTATGGAGGTTCCCCAAAAAACTAAAAACAAAACTACCATATGACCCAGCAATCCCACTACTGGGCATATACCCTGAGAAAACCATAATTCAAAAAGAGTCATGTACGACAATGTTTATTGCAGTTGTACTTACAATAGCCAGGACATGGAAACAACCTAACTGTCCGTTGGCAGATGAATGGATAAAGAAGATGTGGCACATATGTACAATGGAATATTAGTCAGCCATAAAAAGAAATGAAAGTGAGTTATTTGTAGTGAGGTGGATGGACCTAGAGTCTGTCATACAGAGCGAAGTAAGTCAGAAAGAGAAAAACAAATACCGTATGCTAATGCATATATATGAAATCTAAAAAAAAATGGTACTGATGAACCTAGTGGCAGGGCAGGAATAATTATGCAGACATAGAGAGTGGACTTGAGGACTCAGGGTGGGGAGGGCGAAGCTGGGGTGAAGTGAGAGAAGCATCGACATATACACACTACCAAATGCAAAATAGACAGCTAGTGGGAAGCAGCCGCATAGCACAGGGAGATCAGCTCAGTGCTTTGCGATGACCTAGAGGGGTGGGAAAGTGAGGGTGGGAGGGAGGCTCAAGAGAGAGGGCATTTGGGGATATATGTACGCATATGGCTGATTCACTTTGTTGTACAACAGAAACTAACACAGCACTGTGAAGCAATCATACAGCAATAAAGATGTGTTAAAAAAATCTGACAGTGAAAACCTAGAAGCCATATTGGTAACCCATGGACTTTCCCTATTTACCTCCTGTAATGCCTGGTATTACTTTGGTTAGAAAAGTTCCGCTGAAAACTTTTTTTTTTTTTTTTTTTTTTTGCGGTACGCGGGCCTCTCACTGTTGTGGTGGCCTCTCCCGTTGCGGAGCACAGGCTCCGGACGCGCAGGCTCAGCGGCCATGGCTCACGAGCCCAGCCGCTCCGCGGCATGTGGGATCCTCCCAGACCGGGGCACGAACCCGTGTCCCCTGCATCGGCAGGCGGACTCTCAACCACTGCGCCACCAGGGAAGCCCCTGAAAACTTTTAATATCAGTTTCAGATTGCCTTCTTTATGGAGTTGGCTGTGCTCAAAGAATTAGAGCTGAGTTTGAATCTGAATTCGAATCGGTCCCCAGAAATACTCCATTCAGAGTTACACAGCAGTCCATTTTGGCACATTTCTTAGTGGCTGTTCGTACTTGTTCTCTAACAATTTTTTCCTAGCATCTAAGTCAAGTTTTTGATCTGGTGATCAACATAACAGATGTCATTTATCTTGATCATAAAAGCTGTCACACAATAATTACAGTAAATTATTTTTTTGTTCGTTTGTTTAGGGTTTGTTTTTTACCCACTGACCTTTGGTGGTTACTATCTAGGCACTTGTTTCTCTGTGTATTTATAAGTTGAGCTGATTGACAGGTCATGATCTATATGAATGATTCTTCTTTCTTTTTATCCATACTCGGATGATTTTCATGTACCGATCATTGCAGTCAATGTCGAATCTCTCAAAATTTCTTCCTCTCTGACTTAGTTGCTTGGCAGAAAACCTAGGAGTCATCCACACCATTCCATTATCACTGTCATCCGTAACCAAGTCTATTTTCTTCTTTATTCTAATATCTGTTAGCTACAGTCTCCTCTCAGTGTGCACCACACCTGTTTCAACTCATCCTTAACCTTTCTTTCTTGAATTACTTGTGTAGCCAATACAGCAAAAATTACTTATTTAAAAGCCGTCTCTAGTTACTTCAACGTTCTAGGAATTGCAGAAGTCATCTTTAGGGGCTCATTTGTTTGGACAAACCCATTAATGGACCTCTGATTATAAAAGCTAAAGACAAGTAACTGAAACTAGTAGGAAAGCTCTACAAACAAAGCAAAATAATCATCCTCAATGTGTGTCAAGATTATTATTTGGCTAAATTATGATGGATTATTACTATTTCTATGTTTCTTACTCTTTGAAGCCCTGGGACCTGGTAAAGAAGTAATATTAGAGAGAGACATCTGATTTGAGTAGAAACAAGTTCCAGAAACATGACAATGTTAGAGGAAGCCCTGTGACAGGGCAAGGTTAATGGACACAAGGGAAAGTACTATCTGAAACTCAATTTTAAGTTTTCAGTTTTGTTTTCCTAATGATTTCTTTAAATCTTTATTTAAGAACTATCTGCAGTAATATTAGGAAGAGACATGGACAAGAGAACAGAAGTAATCCTAAATAAGGGGGAGAGGTGGTTTGAGAGGTGATCAAAAGATGTAAACATCCACTGAAAGTTTGAGAACTTTTAGGCACCGGGACTGACTTCCTTGATAGATCACAGGGGAAAGTCTCAAATTACAGATGTTTGGATATTAAAAGGAAAGTTAACTTTAGATGTGTGGGTATTTTGTGCCCACTTGGGATACACAGCCTGCTTTCAATATTGTTCTTTGTTCTCTTTCTGAGCGATCATTCTGTCTTTCGTATATAACCCTATTTCCCTCTTGACTAACCTCTTGCATTAAATCCCCGTTATCTTCCATACAAAGCCAAGACTGCTTGCTTGTCCTTTTCTCCTTAACTTCCAAATGTAAATCCTTCCATATCTTTAGATAACCTATATTTTATTCATCCAAGTTCCTTAGTGTGTCATATTTTCACATGCTTCAAAGTCTTTGCACTAATTATACCTGTGATGGAAATATTTCCTCCCTTATCTGAGTGACGATTATTGATGCAGTTACAGATTTAGCCCAAGACAGAACTTTCTTGATCCCCTTTATGTCGAGTTAGGAGATACTTACCATGCTCTCATAGTATCCGTGTACACTGCCATCAAAACCTATGCCAGACTCTGCTGTAGTTGCTGATTTTCTTGTTCATGGTGTCATGTTCATCTATGAATTCATACCAACTATCCCAGATACTAGCATCTACCGGGTGTTCAGTAAATATTTCCTAAGTAATCAAATCAATAAGTTATAGTAGTTAGGGAGCCACATGATGTTATAAAAAATACTCATTTAGGGCTTCCCTGGTGGCGCAGTGGTTGAGAGTCCGCCTGCCGATGCAGGGGACACGGGTTCGTGCACCCGTCCAGGAGGATCCCACATGCCGCAGAGCGGCTGGGCCTGTGAGCCATGGCCGCTGAGCCTGCGCGTCTGGAGCCTGTGCTCCGCAACGGAAGAGGCCACAACAGTGAGAGGCCCGCGTACCACAAAAAAAAAAAAAAAAATACTCATTTACTTTTAATATAAAAATAAAATATTTAGTATAGATCAGTCATAAATTAAATACAATTCAATTTTTGTTTTATCACTTCAGAGCTTTAAGTATATGCATAGATGTATGTGTACAAATACAAGTATTTTCAGATATTTGTAAAATTTTATCATATTGTATCATAATATTCCTGCTTCTCTCACTTATAAAATAGTATGGATTTTCCCAGTCAGTACATAGAAAGTGAATTATTATTTTTAACAGCTACATACAATTCCATTGAATGGATGTTCTAAATTTTATTGACAATTGTCTCTTGTTAGACATATGCTTATTTGAAAACTTTCACTATCCTAAATGACTATGCATATTTACATTTGCATACTTGTCCTCTTGTTTCCTCTGGATCTATGCCTATGAGTGAATTCGTAAATATCTTGGACTTAAGTGTTTAATAGTAAACGCAGGGGGAAGTCTGTGCTGTGTACACTTTGTACCCTTCTTATGGATATAAAAGGCTGAGGTTTTCTGCAAGTAACTGGGTGTGATGTTCCTGGTTTTTGCAACAGCTGCTTTCAGAAAGGGAAGAACATTACACTCTTTCGAAAAGAATCCATTTATGAAAACATTCCTCTCTATGCTGACAAAATATAAAGCAACTTTACCAGAATGAACATAGCTCACATACCACTTTTGGAATTCAACAGGAAGAATAATTTTGGTTGTCACCTAACTTACTACTCTTTTCTTTTTTCTAGAAAGAATAAGAGAAATGATTCGTTTTACCATAAATAAGTGACAACATCCTTACACTGGGAACATTAACAATAAAAAAAGATACAAATATCTCAGAACCCCGCCAAGTTATATTTGCCCACTTGTACTGGCACCTTATTAAGGATTTAAGTTTTGCTTGAAGTTCAAATTTTCCCTTCTTTCCAATTTTTTCATCCCAAATGCAAGTTTCTGGCCTCTGGGAGTATGTTCTTCATGATGGAAAGACATTGTATGATTTGCTTTCCCTTAAGGATTTCTGGGATCTCTTGATAAAGAGTTCAAAGAGTTTTCTAACTCTGAAGTAGGATATGCTTAAATGGAAAGGAAAGTGGGCATGGAGTAAAAGTGTCACTGTGTCAATCCTTGTTCTTCTACATAATAAACAATGTTGGGTAAACCATTTAACTTATTTAAGTCTCAGTATTCTTATCTGCAAGATGAAGAAATTATTAATTATTTCACAAGGTAGCGGGCAAGAGTAAATGAAATGTACAGCACATTACCTGAGTAAAGAATGAGTCATTTGTGACTGTTAGCAGACGAGATTAGCTTGCCTTTCACAAAAGCCTTAGTTTCCTTCTCTTTGTTCTTTTGATGTCAGGATTCAATATTTAGTATTCCTCTTTGTCCCTGGGAATAGGTTTTCCTTCCTCATGTTCAATATCTGATTTTTAGAGTAACTTGTCCTTAATTTTAAAAGAAGAAGTCTAATTCTTTCCAATTTTGATACCCATTTCCCAGACCTTATGATTTTGTGGAAAGGAAAAAGACTTCTGCAATGTCTGCTTTCTCTTCTGGATATCCTATTCTGCAGCCCCCTCATACTGGCAGTCCTGCTATTTTGTGCATGTATAACAGCACCAGCAAATTTTAATAAACCAAAGGAAGTGCCCTCTTTCCTGCATTCTTGCCTAATGGCTACAACTGGACTCTACTCCTGCCTCATATCCTATGTTTCTGTTTTTAATACTCAAGGGGATGCTTGCTCTGTCCTGTGTCCTAATCCTCTCTCATTTGGTCAGCCTGCTATTCCCCCCCCCACTTTGATCATTCTTATACCTTCACTGTTTATTGGACCTAATTTTAAGATGACCTGCTTTTTTATTCTTTTAAATTTAAATCGTATATGCTTGAGTTTATTATTGTGTGCAACCTGACCACAAAATAATCCAGCTGTGAAAGCCAAAGCATCCAGCTCGGAAGACACTTTTAGAAATGCAGTGAGGGGCTTCCCTGGTGGCGCAGTGGTTGGGAGTCCGCCTGCCGATGCAGGGGACACGGGTTCGTGCCCCGGTCTGGGAGGATCCCACCTGCCGCGGAGCGGCTAGGTCCGTGAGCCATGACTGCGAAGCCTGCGCGTCCGGAGCCTGTGCTCCGCAACGGGAGAGGCCACAACAGTGAGAGGCCCGCGTACCGCAAAAAAAAAAAAAAAGAAATGCAGTGAAATTCTACTATCTGGGAGGGTCTCTGGGGTCAACTTCTAATAGAATAATATCCTCAGCGTAAATATTTTCCATTTATTACTTATGTACTCATATAATTAGTTAAAATAGGGTTATCTTACATTATTGGACTGGAATTTGTTTTGAACCTCCAAGTAGAGTACCAAGAGCAGAGTTAATAAGTTCTGCTTTTTGAATGCTCTCATAAAACTTTCTTTTGGTGACTCTCTAAGTTCTAAATTAGATAGTAAATTCTTCGAGGGCAGGGATCATATTTATTTTTATTTTGCACTTACGACAGATCTGGTATACACTGAGCTGCATTAGCTAAATTACATGGACTAATAGATCCATTAAATGAACATTTTCTCCATGGTATACGCAGACATTATCTTAGAACAAGACTCAAATGAGAGACTGTATAAAAAAAACTTTTAAACAAAATATTTGGAAAGTACAATATATTCTTTTATTCATTTACTCAGTAAACATATTTTCATTTCGTGCCCAGTATTATGTGCCAGGCTCAAAAAAATTACTTACATTGGAGTGGTTTTTAGCTTTATCCTGTGACTTGTTTTGTTAAACTAAACTTTGTTTTTGATAATTTATCCTAAGATTCATATTCTACATGTCTATTGATATTTTTCTGTCTCTTGCAATTTTCCTTATGGGCCTTAATGACACAGTTTTACCTAGTATTTCATTCCCAAATCTTGACATTTTTAGAACTATGTTTTTCTTTACCTTTCCTGGGAGTTCCACATGCTATTACCTATTTATCTGGTAAAGAAATTTCTGCTAGATTGATTATTAACAGATCTTAACGAGCTCATATGCAATTACTCTCTCATATGATGTTTGCGTTTTTGTCTAAGAATCATCTCATTAAGTTTTTTCACCATAATAGTTCATAATTCAGATGTAGTTTTCCCCTAGGTCAAGTTGCTTTCTGTGCATACACATTTTACTCTTATGTTTGAAGAAGTAAATTTTTGATACATATTTCAATAATCCTTTGATCCAGTTGGTTAAATTTTATAAATATCTTCTCACCCAAAGGTGAAATTTTCAACATCTGAAAGTAATTCTAGTAAAAACTGTTGAAATGTATTTCTTACATAGTCATAAAGTAAATCGTAGGAAATGCTTTGGCAAAAAGTGACTAGAAGACAGAAATTCATGTATGATTGGAAAATTTTGAAAGGGGCTGAAATCAGAGAAAAATCAAATAAAAATCAGTGGAACTATTTTTCTAAATGAAAAATAAAAGTAAACAGTCAAAACATTCTAGAATATGTTTCTCACATACTGAGAACTAAGATTTACAGTGTTGCGAGGCCCAGTATAAACCTCAAATATGCAGGAAGATTTACAAAGGTGTTTTTTAAGATGCAAGAAACTTGAATGAACTTTCAGGTACTGTAGCAGAATAGCAGGGCTCACACTTCTCCTTTCTCATCTTATCAGTTCAACCGAGAAGGTCCTGAATTCAAACTCATGTTGACCGTGATTCCCTTTACTTCTCAGAAAAGGGGATCGGTTAAATCCATAAATCATTTCTTGTTTCTTGGAGCCATAGATGCATGTGCTATGTCAATAGAGTACTGAAATTAACAACGCTGTAGGGCTTTCATCTGCGCTACATTGCTGTTTTTTTCTCTTCACTTGTCTAGTGTCCAGTTAAGTAAAAAATTATCTTTCTTGCCTAATTTCTAAGACAATACAAGTTGAACTTTTTTATGTTCCTTCAAGATACATACTATTCCTGGTTTTGAAACCACTAACCCTTAACTCTCCTTTCAGTCAAACTTTTACTGTATCTGTTCCTGGAAATTGCAGTGGCCAGTTGCACAAGAAGAGAATTGTCATCTATCACATTTCTTTAGAACATTTTCACAGGGACTAGAAGCAAATATTTACACAATGGTCTGGTGAAAAAAAAAATGGGATGGGAATAATGGGAAGTGGCCCCTTTCTTGTAGGATTGCGGTGTAATTGCTTCTGAGGTGAGTAAGAATGATGAATCGTTACACAATGGTGGGGAAGTTCTGAGTGGGTGACCCAGAGAGACATTGTCGTTGGATTTTGTTCTGCTCCAGCTTATCTCCCCTGGCTGTGATCACTGCTGAAAAAAATGAACAGATAGGAACCATTGAAAATGACCTTAGTCCTCACCTGGGCCCTCAGTTCTGTCATTAGGCTCATTCTACCACAATCTGTGCTACGTCACTTTCTCACATTTCACAGAAAAAAAAAAAAAATCACTTCACGGAAGTGCTTCTCACCAAATTCCTTATTGACCTCTACATCACAAATCAAAAAACTCATATCATTTTATTTGATATGTCAACATTATTTGACACATGGACTATTTTCTTTTTGTTTGTTTGTTTCTAACATTTTCTTGGGTATAGTGTTTCATTCTCCAGGATTTTCTCGTATATACCTGAGCATTTCTCCTCTTTGTTTTTTTGAAAACATTTTCTGCTTTATTTAACCACTCCAGACTGGAGTTTCTTGTATGTTCATCATTACCCATACTCTCGTGGTAAGTGACCTCTTTGATTTCTGTGTCTTCAGTTGCCATCCGCATACTCCCAAGCTTACATCTCCAGTCCAGATTTCTCCTCCCTGATTCTTAATTGCACATGTATTGTTTACTCATTGCCTCCTCTTGGATGTTTCAAAGAGATTTCAAATGTCACACGCCCCGTTTTGAACTTGCTACCTTTCATTCCAAATCTGTCCTTTTTCCATCCAGTGTCTTTATCATAGTTAATGATAACCTTATCTGTTGTGCAATCCATAATCTTGAATTCTTTCACCCCTTCATCATCAATCATCAAAGTGTATCTTTTAGACTACCAGAATGTATTTTGCCCATATCCACGTGTTTTCTTCTCCCTCTATTCTTGGATCTCAAGAAGACGTAATAGAATCACTGATACCCTTGAGCTGTGGCACACCGTCATTATCTGTACATGAGTACACCTTATTTAGTTAGTCAGTCAGTCGTTTATTTCTAGGAATAATGAAATGTTGTTGAACCCACCACTACATCCAACATCCATACCACATGTCATTTATTACTGAGCATCATTAAAGCCTCCTATCTTGCATTATTACATCTACTTTTGCCCTTTTGCAAGCTCTTTTTATAATGTGGCCAGAGTAATTGTTGAAAATAGAAATTTGACCGTATTACTATCTTGTTGGCTACCACTCAGGATCTTCTTTATGCCCTTAAGAAAAAGTTCTTAACATGGCTTTGAGTGTTCTGGGAGATCTGTCCCTGCCCTGCCTCTAAACTCATCAAATGCCAATCTCATCCTCAGTTTCTATGTTGCAGCCATACTGCATTTGTATCTCCTTCAATGAAACAGTCTATTTCTTACCTCATGAACTAGAAACATGCTTTCCCTTCTGCCTGGAGAACCTTCTGCTCTCTTACGGTAGCTATATAACTCATCCTTCAGAGCTCACCTTATAGGACACTTTCCCTAGGATGTCATACAAACCCTCTAGAATTGGTTGTAAGAGGTTAAGTCCACTTGCTATGTTCTTGCCCTCTGTATCACATAGAACAATTTATTTGCTTATGTTTATGTCTACCATCCCTCCTAGACTATATGCTCAATGAAATGAGATGCCTTGAATGAATGAATTCCTAATGTATCCCAAGAAACTAACAGTATTTAATACAAGTAGACATTTAAATATATTTGTTTATTAAATGCAAAAATATAAAATATGGAGTGGAAACCATATTGTATTGAGTTCAACTGGATGAAAGGAAAAGCAAATTGTGAACAAAAACTGCTTTCTCACAAAGAACTCTTAAAAAGGAAAAGCTGGAATTGCAAGTCTTTGCTGAAGAATTTGGGAAACTCAAATATCAAATGCTGAGGAATGTCAAGTAGGAACATGAAATCTCAGCTACCAGGAATAGATCAGAGTCTAGAGTTAAAGCAAAGAGTTTATATTACAGGATGTGTGGTGGGAAAAGAGCAAGAAAAGATTGAGAACAAGAAGAAAGGTCAGTGTCAGATTATCCATAAAGTATTCAATAATTGCTGTGTACAAAAGTGTAGTTGTGTTTGACTAGCTTAAAGAACAAATGCAAGGCTAAGCAAATGATCATTTTCAAGGGGATAGTGAACACGGAGGGGCATCCATAACGTAACTTGGTAGAGAAAAATAATTTATACTCAATATGGGTGTAATCTAGGCCAGCTGTAAACCATAAAAGTGTGATATTAGGTAGGTTAGCCATAGCAATTGTTGGATGGAGTAGAGAGAAAGATAAGCAGTCTGTGGCTGGTGATAAAATGGTACAAAGATAACATACTTCTTTTATCTCATAAATATCTGTTGGAAGGCAGGACCCCCAGTTTTGAAGCACTCATTGATTTGGAGAGGAAGTGAAGACAGTAAGTGAAGCACAAGTGGATCATCTGGAACAAATGACTGGAACTGGTACATGACAAAAACTATCACAAAGCATGAACAATAGTAGAAGTCCATTTACTAGAATTGGGGGAAAAGAAAATCGGTGTATGATGGAATCAAAGCCAACTATTTGTCAATAAGCAGCCTGTAATGGACTATTTGTACACAACAAGCATCACATTATGCCACCATCCACACTTTATATGTTCAATGTAAATGATGAGTTTACAAGTGTGAAGCTTAAATTTGTACTTAATGTGCTAGAATATTAGGGAAAATAATCTGAGAAAAATGACGATATTGAGTTAATTAAGGTGAAGAGCACAAAGGAATCAGAACACATTGCACTCTGGGGTTTTGACGGGGAAAAAAAATCAGATATGAGGGGCAAAGAACTTTCCAGAAAAGTTGAAAAATAATAGTTGAAGAATTTGAAACCAAGAGAGTCCTGGCACTCTATCACAAAGGATAGCTAGGTCTAGATGACCATTCTCCATGAACTGCAACAGAAGACTAGATAATTAATGGACTGTTTATTCAGTGATTGGTAGCGCCTAAAAAAAGAAAAATTGATCAGCATTACAAAGAGACTATAACTCAGGCAAATTAGAAAGAGAACACAGATATTCTCAACAATTGGGTGGTGGAAAGCTGAGTAAGGCATGGGTGTGTTCCATGATTTGTATAATAATACTATAAATCTGCAATTTGTATGTAGAGATTTTTTAAAACAGCAATACAGAAGTTTATTTCATTGTAAAAACACTAGGTGATCTAACAAAGCTAATTACTTCATTTAGAGAAGGAATAAATGGGAGAAAGGACACAAGGACTTTGCTAACAAGCCCAAAATCTGTTCCAAAATCCAAAATGAGTTCCAAAATCTGGTACCACCTGTTTCTGTATTCCTGTTCCTTCTTCCTTTTGCCATGCACAAGCCCATATAAAAATATACAAGTTTTCCTACCAAATTATCTTCTAACTTTCAGGTCCACTCAAAATTTTTCACATCTTCAGTTTTCCCCAAAATGGTTCTCATTGAAGGGTTTGCCTTGCACCATGTATTGCTGTAAACCTGAAAGATGGGGCCAATGCTAGAGTTTTCCCTTTTCTTTATCCTCCATCAAAAAGCATTCACTGCGACTTCTCTGTTGGTGCAGTGGTTAAGAATCTGCCTGCCAATGGAGGGGACGCGGGTCCGAGTCCTGGTCCGGGAAGATCACACAGGCCGCAAAGCAACTAATCCCGTGCGCCACAACTACTGAAGCCTGCATGCCTCTTGCAGAACAACTAAGCCTGTGTGCCGCAACTATTGAAGGCTGCGCGCCTAGAGCCCATGCTCCACAAGAGAAGCCACCACAATGAGAAGCCCGCACACCGCAACAAAGACCCAATGCAGCCAAAAATAAATAAATTAATTAATTAATTTATTTTTTAAAAAGCTCACTAAGATTTTTTGTTTTGAACATCTTTATTGGGGTATAATTGCTTTACAATGGTGTGTTAGTTTCTGCTTTACAACAAAGTGAATCAGCCATACATATACACATGTTCCCATATCTCCTCCCTCTTGCGTCTCCCTCCCTCCCACCTTCCCCATCCCACCCCTCCAGGTGGTCACAAAGCACCCTGTGCATATTTAAAGTTTTTTTTTTTTGATCAACAGGTGTGTACCTGTGAAACTATCAACACAATCAAGACAATGAACATATCAATTACCCTCCGAAAGTTGT
Source organism: Stenella coeruleoalba (assembly GCF_951394435.1). Taxonomy (NCBI): domain Eukaryota; kingdom Metazoa; phylum Chordata; class Mammalia; order Artiodactyla; family Delphinidae; genus Stenella; species Stenella coeruleoalba. The sequence goes on from NC_137157.1 coordinate 95,308,715, forward strand.
GTCATTTTTATCCCTTGGTGTAATCCCTCCTTTTCACCCTTCCCAATCTATCCCTAAGCAACCACTCCTTCCAGTCACAATAGATTAGTTTGCATTTTGCAGAATTCTAGATAAATAAGATCGCAAAGTATAAGATTCATGGCTGTTGTAACACATATCAACAGTTCATTCCTTTGTAATGCTGAGTCGTAGTCCCACTGTTCATTTACCCATTTACCAGTTGAAGGACATTTGGTTTGTTTCTAGTTTTTGTCCATTACAAATAAAAGTGGTGCAAACATTCATGTACAAGTCGCTAAATGGATATATGTTACCATTTTTCTTAAGTAAAACGTTAGAAGTTTAGTGTTCAAAAAATAATTGCCAAATTATTTTTGAAAGTGCTTACATCATTTAAATTCCATTAAGACTGTAGTATCTAGGAATCCTTTGTCTAGCCTAAGGTCATGAAGATTTTCTCCTCTGTTTTCTTTTTAAAGTTGTGTAGTTTTAGGTTTCATATTTATGTCTGTGATCCCTTTTAAGTTAATTTTTGTATATGGCTTAAGGATTGAAATTTACATTACTGCATATGGATAGCCAATTGTTCAACACCATTTGTTGACAATATTATATACTTTGTCAAAAATGAGTCATCCATATATGTGTTGGTTATGCTAATACAACAGTGTCTTCATTATGGCAGCTCTATAAATAAGTCTCAAAATAGGCTAGTGTTAATCCTCCAACGTGTTCATCACTTTCAAATTGGTTATGGCTATTCTAGACCCTTTGCAGTTCCAAATAAAATTTAAAATCAATTTTCCAGTTTTTATGAAAAAATGCCCACTGGGATATTGGTTCCGGTTACATTGAATTTAGAAATCAAATTGTGAAGCATTGAAATCTTAATAATATCTTCTAACCCAAGAACGCAGTATATCTCTCAAATTATTTAAGTCTTCTTTAATTTCTTTCAGGAATATTGTGTAGTTTAGAGTGTATAGGACTTTCAATTTTTGGTCGAATTTATTCCTAAATATTTTGTATAATTTTGATACTACTACAAATGGAATTTATTTTTTCAATTTCTGATTTTTTTGTTGCTTGATTTTTGTATATTGATCATGTATCCTGCAACCCTGCTAAACTCAATTACTAGTTCTAGTAGTCTTTTTGTAGATTCTATTATATTAGATTGTAATCGTCCTACACAGACGATTGTGTCATCTGCAAAACAAGACTGTTTTACTTCCTTTTCAATATGGATACTTTTATCTCTTTACCTTGACTGATTGTACTGGTTAGTATCTCCAGTACCATGTTGAATAGAAATGATTAAAATGAACGTTTTTGTCTTTTGATCTTAAGGAGAAAGCATTCAGTCTTTCAGCATTAAGTATGATTTTAGCTGTAGGTTTTTCATAGGTGCCCTTTATGTACCTAGTTCACTAAGAGTTTTTATTGTGAATTGATATAACACTTTGTGAAAGGCTTTTTTACATCTATCAAGTTGATTGAATTATTTTTCTGTTTAAGTGTCTTAATATAATGAGTTGTGTATAAAGATTTTTGAATGTTAAATTAACCTTACATTTCTGGGATGAACCCGGCTTGGTCATGAAATATTATCATCTTATATATTGTTAGATTTTATTTGCTAACGTTTTGTTTAGAGTTTTGCATATATGTTTTCGAGAGATATTCATATGTAATTTTCCTTCCTTATAACGTCTTTTCTGGTTTTGATATCAAGTCATGTTGGCCTCATAGAACATGTAGGAATGTAGTCACTACTTTTTATTTTCTGGAAATGTTTGTTTAGAATTTTTTTTTTTCCTTAAATGTTTCTTAGAATTTACCAGTGAAGCCAATGGGAATTGGAATATTCATTGTGGGAAGATTTTTAGTAATTTTAATGCATATACATATATATGTATTAGATATAAGTTTATATTTTTTCAGGTTGTTTCTTCTTCAGTGGTTTTTTGTAGTTTGTGCTTTTTAAGGAATTTGTCCATTTGATATAAACTGTCAATTTATTGGCAAAGAGTATTTATACAGATTTATACTATACCCTTACTTTCGTTTAATTCTGTAGAATTTCCAGTGATTCCCATTCTTAATATTGGCAATTTGTGCCTTTCTTTTTCCTAATCAGGCTAGTTTTAGTTTTAACCATTTTATGCGCATTCTCAGAGAACCAGGTTTGGGTTTCATTTATATTCTCTATTTTTCTGTTCTTTATTTCATTGATTTCAGCTTTGATTTTTAGTAATTTCTAACTTCTACTTACTGGGTTGAATTTTCTCTTCTTTTTCTAGTTTCTTAAATTGATGCCATTAATTGAGACCTTTCTTCTTTTTTAATGTAGGTGTTTAGTGTCATAAATTTCCCATTAAGTACTGTTTTAGTGACATCCCACAAATTTTGATGTGTTGTATTTTCATTTTTATTCATTCCTAAATATTTTTTAATTTCTGTTTTGATTTTTTTCTTTTTGAACCCAACAGCACATTAAAAGGATCATACACCATAATCATGTGGGGTTTATCCCAGGGATGCAAGGATTCTTCAATATATGCAAATCAAGCAATGTGATACACCATATTAACAAACTGAAGAATAAAAACCATAGGATCATCTCAATAGATGCAGAAAAAGCTTTTCACAAAGTTCAGCACCCATTTATGATTAAAAAAAAAACCCTCCAGAAAGTAGGCATAGAGGGAACTTACCTCAACATAATAAATGCCACATATGACAAACCCACAGCCAACATTGTTCTCAGTGGTGAAAACTGAAAACATTTCCACTAAAATCAGGAACAAGACAAGGTTGTCCACTCTCACCACTATTATTCAACATAGTTTTGGAAGTTTTAGCCACAGCAATCAGAGAAGAAAAAGAAATAAAAGGAATCCAAATCAGAAAAGAAGAAGTAAAGCAGTCACTGTTTGCAGATGACATGATACTATACATAGAGAATCCTAGAGATGCTACCAGAAAACTACTAGAGCTAATCAATGAATTTGGTCAAGTAGCAGGATACAAAATTAATGCACAGAGGGCTTCCCTGGTGGCGTGGTGGTTGAGAGTCCACCTGCCGATGCAGGGGACACGGGTTCGTGCCCCGGTCCAGGAAGATCCCACATGCTGCGAAGCGGCTGGGCCCGTGAGCCATGTCCGCTGAGCCTGCGCGTCCGGAGCCTGTGCTCCACAACAGGAGAGGCCACAACAGTGAGAGGCCCGCGTACCACAAAAAAAATATTAACGCACAGAAATCTCTTGTATTCCTATACACTAATGATGAAAAATCTGAAAGAGAAATTAAGGAAACACTCCCATTTACCACTGCAACAAAAAGAACAAAATACCTAGGAATAAACCTACCTAAGGAGACAAAAGACCTGTATGCAGAAAACTATAAGACACTCATGAAAGAAATCAGTGACGATACAAACAGATGGAGAGATATACCATGCTCTTGGATTGGAAGAATCAACACTGTGAAAATGACTATACTAGCCAAAGCAGTCTACAGATTCAATGCAATCCCTATCAAACTACCAATGGCATTTTTCACAGAACTAGAACAAAAAAATTCACAATTTGTATGGAAGAACAAAAGACGCCAAACAGCCAAAGCAATCTTGAGAAAGAAAAACAGAGCTGGAGGAATCATGCTTCCTGATTTCAGACTATACTAAAAAGCTACAGTAATCAAGAGAGTATGGTACTGCAACAAAAACAGAAATGTAGATCAATGGAACAGGATAGAAATCCCAGAGATAAACCCATGCACCTATGGTCACCTTATTTTTGATAAAGGAGGCAAGAATATACAATGGATAAAAGACAACCTCTTCAATAAGTGGTGCTGGGAAAACTGGACAGCTACATGTAAAAGAATGAAATTAGAACACTTCCTAACACCATACACAAAAATAAACTCAAAATGGATTTCTTCTTTGACCACTGGATTATTAAAAGTGAGCTATTTTGGCTTCCAAATATTTGAGGTTTTCCAAAGATATTACTGTTATTGATTTCTACTCGCATGTGATCAGAGAAGATATTTTGTACGATTTGAATTACTTTAATTTGTTGAGAATTTATTTATGCCCCCAAACCTTATCTAAGGAAGTGTTCTGTAGGCACTTGAAAAGAATGTAAGTTCTGTTGTGATAGGAAGAAATATTCTATATATGTTGTTCAGGTTATGTTGATTGATAGTGTTGTTCAGTTCTATTCCTACTGATTTTCTTCCTACTTGTTTTACAAATTGTTGAGAGAGATTTTGAAACCTCCTACTATAATTCTGGATTTTCTATTTCTCCTTGCAGTTTTGTAAGTTTTTGCTTCATGGATTTTGAAGCTCTGACATTAATTTCACAAACATTTAGGATTGATATGTACTCTTGATAAATGCACCATTTATCATTATGAAATGATTTTCCTTATTTCTGGACATATTTATTCTCTGAAATCACTTTGTGCTAATTTTAACATAGTCACTCTGTCTTCCTCTAAATTGGTGTTAGCATGGCATGTCTTTTTCCAACCTTTTACTTTTATTCTACTTTTTCTTTATATTATTTAGACATTATATAGTTGAATTTTGATTTTTAATCCAGTCTGACAATTTCAGCCTTTTAATTGGGTGTGCTCTATTTACATTTAATGTGATTATAGATACAGTTGGGTACAAATCTACTATCTTGCTCTTTATTTTCTACTTCTCCAATCTATTCTTTGTTCATTTTACCTCTCTTTTATGCCTTCTTTTGGATTAATTAAATACTTTTTATGATCTCATATTATCTACTTTATTGGCTTATTAGCTGTAACGCTTTGTTTTATTATCTTAGTGGCTGCTTTAGGTTTATAGTATACGATTTTAGCTCACCATAGTCTGCCTTTGACTACTTTACATAGAGTAAATAAACTTTATAATAATATTCTTTCATTTGTGTTTTCACCCTTTGTGTTATTATTTTCATACATTTTCCTTTTACATTGTTATAAGCTCACCTTGTATAACTGTTATTCTTGCTTAAACAATCAATTATTTTAAAAATATGATAAAAACCACATATTTACCTATGTAGTTACCATTTCTGGTGCTCTACATTCCTTGTGTTGAACCGTATTTCTATCTAATACCATTTTTATTCTGCCTGAAAGACTTCCATTAACATTTCTTGTGGTGTGGGTCTACTGGTGATGAATTATTTCAGCTTTTTAAAGTGAAACCAAAAAATCTTAAAATTTGTATGGAAACACAAAAGACCCCGAATAGCCAAAGCAATCTTGAGAAAGAAAAATGCAGCTGGAGGAATCAGGCTCCCTGACTTCAGACTATACTATAAAGCTACTGTAATCAAAACAGTATGGTACTGGTACAAAAACAAGAAATGTAGATCAATGGAACAGGACAGAAAGCCCAGAAATAAGTCCACACACCTATGATCAAGTAATCTGTGACAAAGGAGGCAAAATTATACAATGGAGAAAAGACAGTCTCTTTAATAAGTGGTGCTGGGAAAACTGGACAGCTTTGTAAAAGAATAAAATTGGAATGCAACTTCTTAGCACATTGATTGAAAGTCTTACCTGAGCAGGTAACTTCTTGTAAAAGAATAAAATTAGAACACTCTCTAACACCATATATAAAAAATAAACTCAAAATTGATTAAAGACCTACATGTAAGACTGGATACTATAAAACTCTTAGAGAAAAACGTAGGCAGAACACTCTTTGATATAAATCGCAACAATATCTTCTTTGATCCATCTCCTAGAGTAATGGAAATAAAAACATAAACTAATGGGACCTAATTAAACTTAAAAGCTTTTGAACAGCCAAGGAAACCATCAACAAAACATAAAGGCAACCTACTGAATGGGAGAAAATATTTGCAAATAATATGACCAACAAGGGGTTAATATCCAAAATATATAAACAGCTCATGCAGCTCAACATAAAAAAAAAAACATAAAAAACCCTGATTTAAAAATGGGCAGAAGACCTAAGTAGACATTTCTCCAAAGAAGACATACAGATGGCCAACAGGCACATGAAAAGATGCTCAACTTTACTAATTATTAGAGAAATGCAAATTAAAATCACAATGAAATATCACCTCACACCAGTCAGAATGGTCATCATCAAAAAATCTACAGACAATAAATGCTGAAGAAGGTGTGGAGAAAGGGAACCCTTCTACACTGTTGGTGGGAATGTAAATTGGTACAGCCACTATGGAGAACAGTATGGAGGTTCCTTAAAAAAATAGAGCCACCATGATCCAGCAATCCCACTCCTGGGCATATATCTGGAGAAAACCATGGTTCAAAAGGATACATGCACCCCAATATTCATTGCAATACTGTTTACAATAGCCAAGACATGGAAGCAACCTAAGTGTCCACCAAAAGATGAATGGATAAAGAAGATGTGGTACTTATATACTATAGAATATTACTCAGCTATAAAAAAGAATGAAATAATGCCATTTGCAGCAACATGGATGGACCTGGAGATTATCATAGTAAGTGAAGTCAGAGAAAGACAAATGTCATATGATATGGTTTATATGTGGAATCTAAAAAGAATGGTACAAATGAACTTATTTACAAAACAGAAATAGGCTCACAGACATAGAAAACAAACTTATGGTTACCAAAGGGACAAGTTGGGGGAGGGAGGGATAAATTAGGAGGTTGGGATTAACATATAAACACTATTATATATAAAATAGATAATCAACAAGGACCTACTGTATAGCACATGGAACAATATTCAATACTTTGTAGTAACCTATATAGGAAAAGAATCTGAAAAAGAATAGATATATGTATATGTATAACTGAATCACTTTGCTGCACACCTGAAACTAACACAACGTTGTAAATCAACTATAAGCCAGTATAAAATAAAAATTAGAAAAAAAATACTATTCAACCTCCTTTATTCCTAATGCAGAAAAAAACCCAGTGAGAATTGTCTTTATTTCTATTTTTTTTTGTTTCTTATACCTTAAATCCCTTTCTCTTTTTTCCTTTTAGCAAAGTGCTTCTCATACTTTAGGATACAATTTAAGCATCTTATCACAGAAAAGAGTTTTCTAACTGTTTGTTCCTGTCTTCTAGTTGGTATGACTAGTTCTTTATTTTTCACACTGTGCTTTGAAACTATGTTCATTATTGCTATTAGATGTATTTCTCTTACTTGAATTTGACTTATTTAGAGCTAAAATCAAGTCTTGTAAATTTTTATTTCACAATTTGTAGAATTTGTAACAGTCTTGGCTAATTTTATTGCTTCATCCCATTAGAAAAAGGAATGAAATAATGCCATTTGCAGCAACATGGATGGACCTAGAAATTGTCATACTGAGTGAAGTAAGTCAGATAGAGGAAGACAAATATCATATGATATCGCTTATTTGTGGAATCTAAAAAAATGTTACAAATGAACTTATTTACAAAACAGAATAGAGTTACAGATGTAGAAAAAAACTTATGGTTACCGGGGGTAAGGCGTGAGGAGGGATAAATTGTGAGATTGGGATTGACATATACACACTGCTATATAAAAAATAGATAACAAATAAGGACCTACTGTAGAGCACAGGGAACTTTTCTCAATACTCCATAATGACCTATACAGGAAAAGACTCTAAAAAAGAGTGGACATATGCATATTTATAACTTATTCACTTTGCTGTACACCTGAAACTAACACAACATTGTAAGTCAACTATACTCCAATAAAAATTTTGAAAAAGGAAAGAAAAGAAATGCAAGTGCTGTCTATAGGTAATCTGCACAAAATTATTCATTAGACACATTTGATTATGCAAATAATATTAAAAGTTGTTATAACAATCAAGCTTTAGTGATTTAATTATATTTTGCCTATTTTACTTTAATTTTTTGACATAATTTAACTACAAAACAATAGCTATTTTATGCTTCTAATATATTAGTCCAAAACAGAGTGCAGAAATTTAAAATATTCAATTCAATAACAACAGTATATGAGTCAATATTTCCCCTTTAATTTTTATAAATCTGTAGTGAATGTTTCTCAGTTTTCTTTGGTTGTTTCATGTCCCAAATGGAAGAAAACATGAGCACGAAAGAGAACCTCGCTCTTTTAATTACTTCCCTTTTCTGGTTGACTCCACCTCCATTATGAAGTCTTCCTGTTTTTTTGTGGATGTGAAATGATTTTTAGAATTCTTAGTGGTCCTCTTCTTTAGGAGAACATTTCTAGGGAATAATACAAGAAGACTTAAGTATCATAAAACTTTGGAATGGACAAACTCAGAATGGTGCTACATGAAAACTCTGGATCTACTGGTAAAAGCTTCTCATTTGTTCTATTTACCCTTTAATGGAGTGTAGCAATATTCTGGAAGTCAGTGGATCTGATTTAATAGTGATGGGCATCAGGAGGGTAAGTTATAGGCAAAGGGCAATAAGTCTATAAGGCAGTACGTTTTATCTCCCATAGATTCGAAATTGAAGATGTAAGATAAGGATTAGATTTGACATCAAGTCTGTACAACTGCTGAGGTGCAATTAAGTAAGGAACTAAAATTAACTGAATTGTATTGAGTTTGAAGCTAACGGTTGTTAGAAAAATAGAACAAGGAGGAATGCGTATTGATTGAAAGTGGATTCCCTAGAGGACATGTAGAATAACACGCCTGAGTGTTGAAATCTACTTCGTAACCTATGTGGATGCATTAAACTTATTTAGCATTCTTACTCTTTTTTTTTTCAAGCTTTTAGACTGAGGTATAACATACCACATGAAAGCATAGGTCATAAATGCACAGTTCAGTGAGTTATCGCAGAGAAGTGACTGTCATAGCATTTTTACTTTTAAATTACTGTTGGGTGAGAGTAAGAAGGAGAATTGAGTGATAGAGCATTTTATGCTATTCTTGGAGATAAGGCCCAATAGTGGGGTTTTCAAATATGATCTTTGTCACTTTTTCCTCCAATGTATTGTTCAACTACTATTTAGCAGCACTGTGCCAGGTACTGGTGAAACTGGTGAACATGATAGATATAATTCATTCCCTCATGGAACCTGCCATCTAATAATGTGGATCTGGTAGGCTTGGAGATAAGGGTATCCGTGGTTGAATATTGCTCTGTGCCTGAAGGGAGAACTGCCCGCTTCTAAGTTTCATCAATGCCTTTTCAGTTTTCCAGGTTTTAAGGCTCAATCTTGCAATGCTTTTCCCATCCCCAACTCTCTTCTAGTTCCTCACCCCTAGATTGCCTATAAACATGAACGTTTTCAAAGCTACTTCACTGAGGCTGTATGATCCTGGGTACGAATTTTTCCTGCCTGCCTTGCCGTTTAGGGGGAAGGATATTCTGTCTTGGTTTGACCTTCTTTGTTAACCTCAAACCTCTGAAACTATCTGTCTCCTCCAAAGCCTCTTTTTGGGAAGACTCTACTTTTGCTCTCTTTCGTCTTTTCACAGAATTTAGGAGATGTTCTGCCCGCTTAAGTCCCTTCGCTATTGCTGTGGTCTCAGTTCTCAGTGCCTGTTTGGTCACCAGTTCTCTTGGTGAGTACACTGTCAAATTTACTCACAACCTTAGCCCACTGTGGCAAGAGTCACTAAAAAGCAAATAATTCTCCTGAAGGCTAAATAGCATCTAAAAACATGCTTCATGGTTTCAAAGTAGAAGATAATAGGAAAATATCTCCATTTCAATTTCCATTTGAGTCAATAAGTTTCAGTTAGATTTTAACTAGCATTTGAAAAATTCATGGTATTTTCCATATATGTGTGAAGTAGGCACTAAATTCCTTACAACTGGCCTTTTCATCCTCACCCTCAGCCTTCTTTCTACAGATCTTAGGATCCTGGAGAAACTTACATAGCTTATCCCTATAAAATTTTGTAATATCTTTTTTTATAGTAAACTATCCATGAGAATATATAGATTGACGTTACAAAGAATATCAGCCATTAAATAAAGAGATCGTACAGTATTGGATTACCCGGATTTACTGGGTTTATGTCACTGCTTAATTTGAAGCCTGAGATACTGAATGAAATAACATTCTCCTGTTGTACCATGGATAGGTCCAGAAATATTTCTCGAATCTGGCTTTGAAAAATAAATAAGTAATCGAAAGAATAATAATTTTCTACTTGCTCTTTGGATCTTGACCGATTGCTGCCCTTACCTGTTGTTACAGGAGGAACAGAGAAGGAGCTGAGGCTAACAGCTGGTGAAAACAAGTGTTCTGGGAGAGTGGAGGTGAAAGTCCAGGAGGAGTGGGGAACTGTGTGTAATAATGGCTGGGACTTGGCCGCAGTCTCCGTTGTTTGTAGGCAGCTGGAATGTCCAACTGTTATCAAAGCCACTGGATGGGCTAATTCCAGTGCAGGCTCTGGACGCATTTGGATGGATCATGTTTCTTGTCGAGGGAATGAATCAGCTCTCTGGGACTGCAAACATGATGGGTGGGGAAAGCATAACTGTACTCACCAACAGGATGTTGGAATCACCTGCTCAGGTAAGACTTGCGTAAGTCAAGCCTTAACATGAAATGCTTTGTGAAAAAAAATCTATGGGTTAACTTAAAATCTATGGGTTAACAATTAACAATCTATGGGTTAACAATTAACAATCTATGGGTTAACAATTAAAAAAAATCTATGGGAGCCAGTTTTCTGTAAGTAATCTAGTCCACGTATAAAATTACCCAATCCATTGCTAAAAGACCAGAAAACACATGACAAAGCCCATATTTTAAAAAAAATCAAAAGAGATTCTGAGTACTACAATCAATGAGGAAGCGACTAGCTTCAATTTCATATTAAGTAATCCTACGATAACTTTCTACTTCTACATAAAAATATCATAATATCTAAGTTAATTCCTTGTCCCCTTTCCCCGTAAAATGCAGCTTTCATGCATTGGCCCATAAATCATGACCCTTTTGCCCATTAATTGATAATCAACTTACTCTCAGGAAATAAATATTCTTAGCACTAATCCTTTTTTGTTGGAGGAAGGATGTTTTGCAAAGTAGAATTGCTTCTTCCACTGTACAATGCTATTCATTTACTATTACAAGGTAGTTTTAATTTTAATTTATAAAACATTTTATAAGTTTCATCTCACTTGTCCTTACAATAGCCCAGACATTTCTGCTGACAAATCCCAAGGTCATGTTTCTGACCCAGTTCAGATTCCTGGGCTTCCAATTTCTCTTTGCTCATGTCGTTGACCTTTATACAACTTTATCACCACCCAGCCTTTCTAGGAGAGATCATCTCCTCCGTAGGACTGATTTTAGAAAGGACTAATCTCTATCCAGGCATGGTGGTGTAATGGGAGCAACACAGGCTAGTATCTAGAAAATTGCTCAGCTGCTCATTAATGCTATTATTTTGAGCAAGTTGCTAAATCTTTCTAAACTTCAGTTTCTGAGCACCCAATGATATAATACACATAAAGCTGCTGGTACACTGGTAGGTAATAGGTGTTAAAAATTAACATGAGTTTCCTCGTGGCTCACTGCTTCTCATTACCTAGACAACTCATTTCTCTTTCTTCTTCCTTCTCTTCCTCCATTCTTCTCCTCTTCCCCCTTCTTCTCTTCTTGTCTTTTATTGTTAATCATTTTGCAGGGAAAGATAAGAAATAACAACTGTAACATCTACGGCAAAGTTAAAAATGATGATAAATCTTGCCAGGCTCTTACTATAATTATTGCTGTCTGTAGAGTTGACTGTTTAAGCTAAGACATCAGTGTAGTACTTTTAACTCGTGTCCTGGTTTTCATACCTTTACATAAGGATCCTTTATATAAGGATGACATTAATCAAACTTGGTTTTTGAAGTTTATACACCTAAACCTCCAACTGGTGTGTAATAATAGAAAGGGATGTGTAGCCACTCAGGGACTCAGGAGTTTCATGAGGTTTCTGAATTCATATGTCTGAGGTTTCAGAGTCTGTATTTCTGAGATTCTCTACCCTGGTCAGTGCTCAATCCTCAGAGCATCTACTTGGGAAATTCTATCATTGGGAAATTCTATTATTATCACATGCATAATAGTAAAGAGGATAGACTCTGGTGCTAGATTGCTTTTTGTTTGTTCGGGTTTTTTTACATTGTCTCTACTGTTTTCTGGGTGTTGGATCCTGTGTCAATTATTTAACCTCAGTTTGCTTATCTGTGAAGTAGAGATAGTGGTAATGACACATAATGCTTAACGTTGTTGTGAAGACTGAAGATAGCATAGGTAATACGTTTGGAAGAGCATATGCACATTTTGATTGTAAGCTATTATTATTATTCATGATACAAAATCTTGTTGAGTAGAGGTCCTTGTCTGGAGTTCAGTGCTTTTAAAATTGAATTACTGTTTCAGAAAAGAACTTCTAAGCATTTTATTCAACCACCAACAGTTTCTGGTTTTTAGGTGTCCCAAAATTTCATCCCAAGTCTCTTTTTCTCAGGTATTTTAGTCATCATAGAAAATCTAAGGATAGCTTATAGAGAGAATTTTCCTTATGAAAAAGCCATTCTTTGCTAAAAATGGTAGCAGGTGCTTCGGGGGAGGGAAAAGAAAGCTTTGATTCAGAAAAAAATTGGTAAGAAATAAATTATCTTGATTAACTTTTTTCCCCCAATTTTTAATGTTTTTTTTAAAATTTGTTTATTTATTTTTGGCTGCATTGGGTCTTCATTGCTGTGCATGGGCTTTTCGCTACTTGGGGCGAGCAGGGGCTACTCTTTGTTGCAGTGTGCGGGCTTCTCATTGCTGTGGCTTCTCTTGCTGTGGAGCACGGGGTCTAGGCACGCGGGCTTCAGTAGCTGTGGCACGCAGCTTCAGTAGTTGTGGCTCATGGGCTTAGTTGCTCCTCAGCATGTGGAATCTTCCAGGACCAGAGCTCAAACCTGTGTCCCCTGCATTGGCAGGCAGATTCTTAACCACTGCGCTACTAGAGAAGTCCTAATGTCTAATGTTTTGTATACCACTTTTGCAAACTGTCATGCATGCTTATGCATTTTTTTTGCTTTTTCCTGTTTTCTAATTTCAAATTCAACTTCAAGCAATCATTCATGCTCTAAACTGATGGTCATAAAAAAAGATTAAAATAAAAATTTTAACTGTTCAACAAATGACTGGTTTTTCATTTTTGCTTCTTTGTAGTATGAACACATTTTATTTTTTCAAGCTTTTTAAATAAATACTTTGAGGCAAACGTATCTATTTCTACATAGAAGTGTTTATTATGCCTCAGTAATGGAAGGAAACAAAACAAAGCACAAAGTAAAGTTTAATCTGTAAAAGATTTTTTTACAGATTAATCGTTGGTTGGTTTTCAAAAGATTAAAATTCTCCAAAGTGTGAACAGGGGCAGCATCCAAAATGAAGCATCATTTTTAAGGATAGGATCAAATCTCAAGTGACTAGAGGAATATTATTTTCTAAAATCACTTCTGAATAAATATTACTTCTGAATTCTGGTCTTTTCTCCACTGTAGATGGATCTGATTTGGAGATGAGGCTGATGAATGGGGGAAACCGCTGCTCAGGAAGAATAGAGGTCAAATTCCAAGGACAGTGGGGCACTGTGTGTGACGATAACTTCAACATAAATCATGCTTCTGTGGTTTGTAAACAACTTGAATGTGGAAGTGCTGTCAGTTTCTCTGGTTCAGCTAATTTTGGAGAGGGTTCTGGACCAATCTGGTTTGATGACCTTGTATGCAATGGAACTGAGTCAGCTCTCTGGAACTGCAAACATGAAGGATGGGGAAAGCATAACTGCGATCACGCTGAGGATGCTGGAGTGATTTGCTTAGGTAAGGACTGGCCTGTGCTTTTTCTGTTCTCCATGAGAGGACAAAAAAAGGGGACAAAAGTCTCAAAAGGCTGAACTCCTAAAAACATAATGAAGTCTGCTTCTTTTATCGCCTTATTATTATTACCTCATTTCAGGATGCAGTTCTGATACCTGTGGAATTTTTACCTTAACTGTAATTAGGATAAGTAGGTTGGGGGGAATGATGACAGTGAAATTGAGATCCAAGTCAAGAACGTAGAAGGAAGTGTTTAGAGAATAGTCCACTCCCCCCATCCCTCCAAAAAAAACGAAAGGAAAAGAAAAGTTAATTGTTAAAAACAGGTTAAAATTTTGCTTTCTGTATGTTTCAGAGCACCCCCTTTATCACCCTCCACCTACAAAAGTCTCCTCTTCAGCCATTTTGACCCACCCTTTCTTAAACCCACCTTTTCTTAAATTCACAGAATCAAATGATTAAAAACATTGGTTTCCTATTAAAACCTCATTTATGCTAGTGCTATGTTATGAGCAGGTACTGTGTCTGTCTAGAAACTTTCATGTTTCACGCTTGATTACGGGACAGGGACATGGCTTTGCGTGTACAAGACTGTCACTCTCCTTTCTTCACTTGAGTGCCGAGTTTGAAGACCTAGTAAGTCTTGAACCCCAGGGAATATTTAGGAAAATATAACTAGGGTAAAAATGTCCCTGTATTCACCAGGTATTTTTTTTTCAAATGAAGGAAATTCAATCCAAACTAACTTTAAAATGAGACAATACTGACTCAGAAAAGCGGGAAACCCAGGAGGTACAGTTGGCTCCATCCAAGCACTGCGCGGCTTGCGGGATCTTAGTTCCCCGACCAGGGATCGAAGCCCGGTCACAGCAGTGAAAGCACGGAGTCCTAACCACTGGACAGCCAGGGAATTCCCAAATTGGCTTTTTTCTTGTTGAATAATGTGACCATCTATAGTCTAAACCACAAAGGATGGGATTCCTACAGAAAAGATGGATTCTGTTAGCTGGAGAAAGTGAAAGGGATTTGGCATAGAAAAAACACAGTATGTACCTTCTGTTTCCCTTTACCCATCAAAATCTTTCTAGGTCCCCAATCAGCACGTTTCTTCTCAGTGTGTTTTATACATCCTGAGTAATCACAATAAACAGCACTGTGACAACAAGAACCAAAACTGCCTGAGGAAAAAAGCAATTTATTTATTATAGGATATTACTTAGAATCAAGTTCTGTTCTTTGAGGAATATTGATTGGGGGAAGTTGAAAGTAGTAATGGTGAGGTCCCTTTTCTCTTTGCTTTGCGTTTCAACTACAGAAGTGGTCAGAAAGGGGTCAGGCATGTAATACAAACCAGGTAGTCTGGGTAGACAATGAAGTCAGAGGCAAAAGTGAGTATTGAGTATTGAGGCAAACAGGAGTGTGTAGGTCCCAGCTAGACACCTGCAAACATATATTTAAAAGGGAAAAAACCAAACAATTCCAACGAAAAATCTGCGGTGATCAAACAAGCGAATCTCTAGATAAATTTCAGTCCCTGGGCCTCCTGTTAGGAACTCTTCCTATAATGCATGCTCTCCATAGTGAAAAGCCCCGTCTTCTTTTTTGTTTTTTTAATTTTTATTGATTGATTGATCTTTTCCATTATGGTTTAGTACAAGATATTGAATATAGTTCTCTGTGCTATACAATAGGACCTTGTTGTTTATCCGTTCTATATATAACAGTTTGCGTCTGCTAGTCCCAAACTTCCAATCCGTAGAAAGTCCTGTCTTCTTGCCTGATCCACTCCTCCTTCCATCTTTAACGATTTTCAGTGGTAATATATCACTGTTTTCTCTATCTCTCCTTATATCTCCCCCCTTAACTCATCTCAGGTACCGCTGTTTAGAGCACCTTCATTCTTGTTTCTTTATCACTGACTTGTTTTGTTTCCCTCTTACAGAGGGAGCAGACCTGAGCCTGAGACTGGTAGATGGAGTCACTGAATGTTCAGGAAGATTAGAAGTGAAATTCCAAGGAGAATGGGGGACAGTGTGTGATGATGGCTGGGATAGTAACGATGCCGCTGTGGCGTGTAAGCAACTGGGATGTCCAACTGCCGTCACTGCCATTGGTCGAGTCAACGCCAGTGAAGGAGTTGGACACATTTGGCTTGACAGTGTTTCCTGCCATGGACATGAGTCTGCTCTCTGGCAATGTAAACACCAAGAATGGGGAAAGCATTATTGCAATCATAATGAAGATGCTGGTGTGATATGTTCTGGTAAGTTAAAACAAAACAGAACAAAAAGAAAAACAGAGGAGGAAGGACCTGTGTTCTTTAGGAGTAGGAATAGGTGTGAGATGTGAGAGAGAGAAATATCTAATAATTTCCTTGTTGGGAATTCTTTTACTGTTGTGAAGAATCTTTAACACATTCTTTATATGACTAGTTTGGTGGGTTGTCTGACTCTATTTTCTATAATAATTTTTCCTACTGCTGTTAGGGACCACATTTCAAATTCTAAATCTACCTGGAGCTCCAAAAGACAAAATGATATAAGTCTTTTCTTTATATCTGATTTGCTCATATTTTTTAGTCACTGACAATTTTTATTAAGTTTTGAAACTGTAATCCCATTTCTAACCAAATTCATGGTTTATACTGACTCTTCAAAAAGCCAGGAGATGGGTAAGCCAGAATTTTCAGTGTCTCAGTATCTGGGAAGGAAGAAGATTTTTAAGATACCCTTTGGGAGCTAACCTCCGTATGTATCTATGGCCTAAGTTTATGCTTCTTTTGCAGATGGATCAGATCTGGAACTGAGACTTAAAGGTGGAGGCAGTCACTGTGCTGGGACAGTGGAGGTGGAAATTCAGAAATTGATAGGGAAAGTGTGTGACAGAGGCTGGGGACTGAAAGAAGCTGATGTGGTTTGCACGCAGCTGGGATGTGGATCTGCACTCAAAACATCCTATCAAGTTTATTCCAAAATTAAGGCAACAAACACATGGCTGTTTTTAAGCAGCTGTAATGGAAATGAAACTTCTCTTTGGGACTGCAAGAATTGGCAATGGGGTGGACTTAGTTGTGATCACTATGATGAAGCCAGAGTTACCTGCTCAGGTAAGACTTTCAATCAACGTGTTAAGTTGCATTCCAATGTTATTCTTTTACATGTAGCTGTCCAGTTTTCCCAGCACCACTTATTGAAGAGACTGTCTTTTCTCCATTGTATAGTCTTGCCTCCTTAGTCATAGATTAGATGATCATAGGTGCATGGATTTATTTCTGGGCTGTCTATCCTGTTCTATTGATCTATGTGTCTGTTTTCGTGCCAGTACCATACTCTTTTGTTGATTGTAGCTTTGTAGTATAGTCTGAAGTCAAGGATCCTGATTCCTCCAGCTCCGTTCTTCTTTCTCAAGATTGTCTTTGGCTATTTGGGGTCTTCTGTGTTTCCATACAAATTTTAAATTTATTGTTTAGTTGTGTGAAAAAAATGCCATTGGTAATTTGATAGGGATTGCATTAAATTTGTAGATTGCTTTGGGTAGTATGGTCATTTTAACCATATTGATTCTTCCAGTCCAGAAACATAGTATATCCTTCCACCTGTTTGAGTCATCTTCAATTTCTTTCATTAGTGTCATAGTTTTCTGAGTACAGGTCTTTTGCTTCCTTAGGTAGGTTTATTCCTAGTTATTTTATTCTTTTTTATGTGATGGTAAATGGTATTGTTTCCTTAATTTCTCTTTCTGATAGTTCATTGTTAGTGCATAGAAATGCAACAGATTTCTGTATATTAATTTTGTATCCTGCAACTTTACTGAATTTGTTGATGAGTTCTAGTAGTTTTTTGGCGGCGTCTTTAGGACTTTCTATATACAGTATCATGTCATCTGCAAACAGTGACAGTATTACTTCTTCCTTTCCAGTTTAGATTCCTTCTATTTCTTTCTCTTGTCAGATTGCTGTTCCTAGAACTTTAGATACTATGTTGAATAAAAATGGCAAGAGTGGGCATCCTTGCCTTTGTTCCTGATCTTAGAGGAAATGCTTTCAGCTTTTCACCATTGCGTTTGATATCAGGTAGATTGCCTATCTGCACTTCACTTTGTTCTTATTCTGGGGTTTTATCTTGTTCCTTTGTTTGCAGTATGTTCCTCTGTTGCCTTATTTTGCCTAACTTGCTGTTTTCAGTTCTACATATCTGGTAGATTGGTTACATTTCCCAAACTTAGAGAAATGGCCTTTTGTGGGAAATGTCCTATGCTTTCAGCAGCGCACTCCCCTCTGGTCACCAGAGCTATATGCTCTAGGGTTGCCCCCCATGTTGACTGCACAAGTCCTTCTGATGTGTTTGGCATGGGGTAGCTGGCTGCAGAGACCAGGGGTGTCCCAGGACTAGTGCTGTTTCACTGTGGGTTGAGCCAGGTTCTACAATGGGTGATTGCAGAGCCAGAGTTCTCAGATCTAGTGTCATACTGCTGGTGGGTAGAGCTTTTTCCTGACATGGCTGGCTGTGGGTTCCGGGGTGTCCCAAAGCTAGTGTTGGCCTGCTGGTGAGTGGAGCTGGTTCCTGGGGCAGATGGCTGAGGGGTCCAACATGTCTCAGCGTTGGTGTCCACCTGCTTGTCAGTGGGACCAATGTCCAAGGGATCCTGGGGCTGGTGCCCACCTACTGATGCATGAAGCCATGTCCTGGGGCTAATGCCAGCCACTGGAAAGTAGACAGGTCCTGGGGTCCCAGCTATAGGGCCCAGGAATCCCAGAGCTGGTGTTGGCCTGCTGATGGACAGGGCCAGGGTCCCAGAGGTGCTGGTACTGGCCTCCTGGTGGGTGGGCTGTGTCCTGACAAGGCAGGCTGTGGGGCTACGGTGGTCCTAGGGCTGGGGTCTGTCCACTGGGGGATAAGGCTTGTCCCAGGGCCAGCACCAGCCCTCTGGTGGGTGGAGCCGGGTCCCAGGGGCTCTGGCTGCAGGGCCCTAGTGGTCCCTACGCTAGTGCCAGCCCACGGTCGTGTGGGGCTGGGTCCTGGGCCCTCTGGTGGGCAGGGCCATGTTCCAGGGTAGCTGTGGGCTCAGGATGTCTCAAGGAAGCCTGCCTGCTGGTAGGGGCAGTAGTGGGGGAGGGGTGTTGCTGCCTGATAAATTGGTTGGTCTCACAGTACTGGTGCTGACAGGCTGGTGAGTGGGTCTGAGTCCTGGTGCTAATAAGCTGAAGAGAGGATTCCAAAAATGACTTTTTCTAACACCAGTATCCTTGTGGTAGAATGAGCTCCCCAAAATGACTGCTGCCAGTGTCTATGTTCTCAGGGTGAACTCCAGTCACCTCCTGCCTCTCCGGGGGGCTCTCCAAGGTCAGCAGGTGGTTCTGACCCAGGCTTCTTTCAAATTACTGCTTCTGCCCTGTGTCCCGGAGAGGGTGAGATTTTGTGTGTGTCCTTTATGAGTGGAGTCTCTATTTCCCACAACCCTCGGCTCTCCCAAAAGTAAGCCCTGCTGGCCTTCAAAGCCAAACGTTCTGGGGGTGCAGGACCCCTGCGCTTGTCTTCCTGGTGCAGGATCCCTGGGCTGGGAGCCCGATATGAGACTTAACTTCTCAAGTTGGATGCTTAATTAATTTTGATTCTTTCCTGTTTATTAATATAACCATTTGAGGTTATAGGTTTTCCACTGAGTGTACCAGTAGCTATATCGTATAATTGATGAATTGATGCTCTGTGAATCTGGGACACAGAACTTCCTATGACTGTTATGTGGTCATTGTGAATTGCTCTTTTTAGTATTATAAGGTTTCCATCTTTTATGGTTGAACAATTTTTTTTTTCTGGCTATGCCACACAGCTTGTGGGATCTTAGTTCTCCGACCAGGGATTGAACCTGCGCCCTCGGCAGTGAAAGCGAGGAGTCCTAACTACTGGACCGCCAGGAAATTCCCCCCAAATTTTTGTTCTGAATCAAATTTGTCTGATGTTAATATCTCACCTGTTGCTTTATTTTCTATTCTCTTACTTTCAACCTTTACAAATAATTTTGTTCCAGGTACATCACTTGTACTCATAATAGAATTGGGATTTATGTTGAAAAGGACTCTGATAGAGTTACTTTTTTGAAATGGGAGATGTATTTGACCTTAATTTAGTCATATTATGCGTTATTATGTTGTCATAATTATATATGACATAATATTTATTGTCGTGTAATATGCTACAACTGAAAACATATTTCACTCTATGACCTTTATGGGGCCTTTGCATGTGTTTGGGAATGTCTAAGCATGTTTGTATGTCTGATAATTTCCTTCTAAATTTAGAAGGGGTTGTCTATTTTCCTATTAATTTATTTTATTTAATTAGTATGAAGTTCAGCGGCAACTACAAGAAATACCACCTGAGTGGCTAAAGAAAAAAACATTTTTTTTCTCATTTAAAATAAGTCAAATAGGTAAGAAGTTTAAGGCTGTTTGGGTGGTGCTGTGGTCACCAAGAAACACCTAGAGTTGTTCTTCTGCAGTAATTTATCAAATGCTACTGGACAAGGATAATGAGTTGCCCTGCAAGTGACGAAATGTGTTGGTGAGCCAGTTAGATAGACCAGGTTCTGCCCTCTGAGAAGCTGCTCTCTGCGCGCTGTCCTTCATGAGCCCAGGTGCTCTTCTCAGGGCAGTACTTCCTAGTGCGTCTTTCTCATAGTCAATTCTAAGTTCAGTTTGGAGAGTATACCTGTCCGGGGGCTGCACAGCTTTCACAACCCACTCTCTGCTGATACTGATTTAGGGACCCTTGGATCGCTTTTAGGGTTGAGTAATCATTAGCCGACGTCGGCTGCCCTCAAAGTGAGCAAAAAATTCTCTCCAAACTTAGTAGGCTTCTAGTCTGTTTGCTTTAACCCAATGCCATGTGAAGGCAGCAACAAAGAATCAATTACGTACTTTGATCTGTCCTGTGACCAGGCCCTTCCTCTTAATTTATTGGCCACTCCCTCACGAAATTAGTATTTATCCTTCCATTTCTTCTTGCAGTCTAGCTTCTTCTAGACTGAGCTTACCTCTCTCTCAAGTGTTAAAAGTGGCAAGGAGGATTCATGCCATGTCAACATTCTGATATTTTTCTTTCTTTATACCTTTATAAAAGTATACTTTTCTTTTTTTACACTTTTCCCAGTATGTTCTCAAAGTTTTCGGCTTTAGTAAGCACGTGGTTTTCTTTTCAAGGTGACATTTGTCCAAATATCTTACCATGGATAACATGACTTATTAGCTTTCCGGCCTACAATATCTGAGTCATTAGTATATTCTGCCCATGAATTCCATTCAACCACATCCAAAATTTAGATTTTATTACTAGAGTACCTCACTTACGATAACACATTCTGAATTATTTAGGATTCTATTAAGCCACCTATAATAGAAATCGCACATAGCATTAATCTGCAACTTAAGGTGGGCCCCTCTCTTTACAAAATTATATTTTTGTTTGCTATCTGCCGTATGTGCACTTTGCTTCCTTTTGTAAACTCTCTTACTATATTTCTGTAGCTTTTTGGAAGCTCTTCTATTAATACTTATTTTGGGGCCTAGATTTTAGCTCTCTCCTTGTTTTTCTAGAAATAGAGTTTGTAATTTTATTTTTTGATTTACTTGATACTTTCAGAAGATTTCCAGGAAAAAAATTATGGAAATACCGTCTCTGTGCCTGTCAAGTTCAAACTACGAATTCCATAATCTGTTCAAATTCTTAGACTTTTATAAAGCACAAGGTTTTATGGCTGATAGGGGCCAGAACTAAGTAAAGCTGGAAGACTAGAAAGACAAAGTAACAATTTATCCCTGACACGTAGTTTAGACAAGCCAGCTACAAAGAAGTCTAAGAATTTTGGCCACAAAATTGCTTTGAATCCCGGACATTTTGTTTGTGATGACTGTATATTTGCTGTAGAGGACATCTGAACCTAAGAAATAGTTCATTTGAGTTGTGTTTTATTTTACTAAAGTCTAAAAAATAATTTTGAGACTAGAATGATTTATACTTCTTCAGAGTCTGGAAAGGAATAAATGATGAAAATGTATCAATGCTTCTTTAAAGCATATTGTGTATTTTATCTATTACTAAACGAAAGGAAGTAACTCTAATTAATTATTTCTTATATTTGTTCTTCATTTCTCCATTTCTTCATTTCTTCATTTCTACAGAAAGAAATGGATACAGATTTAGTTACTGATGTCAGGGAAAGTTTAACTTATTGATTAAAGGAGCTAAATCCAGGCACAAAAATTCAATTAATGGCTTTTATGTTAAAATGCACTCATAGGTTTAACAGGAAAAAAAAAATCCCTTAAAGGGGTAAATTACCAATATTCTAACCATGTACACAGAGTAAATGGTATAAGGAAGCCAATCTGTGGTACAGATTAATGTGTTACAAGCAGATTCATGAAATAAAGGCTGAGGATACAGTCTCCAAGACATTACTGGGTGGAAGAATTTCTCTTTTGCCCTGAACTCAAATATTTTATGACAAAGGAAATAAGAGGATACTTACAGAAGGGACTTGTTTTCAAGTGCTTCACAGGTTTTCACCATTAAAGAGAAAGTTATTTGTTTTTGCTTTTTTTTGGTTGGGGGGAGGTTGTTTTTTCACTGGTTGTGTTTTATTTTGTTCGAGATTGATCTAGATGAGAGAGCAAGAGGTTAAAAGAAAGCTGAATTCGGCTCAATCTAAGAAACTGTTTTTATTCCAAGGTTTAGGTCTGTCCAAAAGTGGAATAGGATTATATGAATATTAGCTAATGATATCTTGGAGGAATTTCATGCTCAAATAATGATTCAACAAGATTAAATCAAGGACTTGACTCAAGAATCGTATTATTTGTGTTGTAGAGGCATTATTTGCTTTAAAGTCTTAGCTGTGTTTAGAAAGCAACGTGTTCTTCAACTCAAATTTGGATAGAACTTGCTTTGTACATATTTAATGGATAAGTGGTGAAATTTTTGCGTGCTGAGTTATTTTATGCTTCTATAATAGAGAATATAGTAAGATCTAGAACACTTTAGGAAATTGGCGAGGGCTGATAGTATATCTGTGTCATGCTGATAGTAATGTTGAGGGATCGTAAAAATTAGTGATATCTAACAGCAGGCATCTCTAAAAGACTTATACCTTTTAGAAAGTCCAATTTCATATGCATTTCCTTTCTTTCCTCTCTTTTAAGATAAATTAAAGGAAATAGTTTGTATCTCACACGTAACTTGAATTACCGCTGAATATGTTAAAAGAAACTCACACTTATCTTGATGAGTGTGCTCTCAACCCGGCAAAGAATGTCCTTAAAACCTGAGCCCCATTTCTTCAGCTTTATTTCTGGTGTGTCTTTTCTTTACGTTTTAAATTCCAACCATGGTAAATTATCCATAATTTCTCAATTACATCATGCTATTTCATGACTGTATTCTTTAAATGCCGTATCACACATTATTTACTTGGCAAACTCCTCATCTTTTTATCAAACTCAGTTCAGATTTAATAGAGCTGGTGACTCCTTCATTTGTTAGTTTTGTATCTAAAATATGTATCTAGTTTTGGACTCAAATTATTATTTGAACATGTGTATCTTCTACTAAATTATGTGTTCTTGAAGGAGAGAGCAATTAATGAGAAACTGAGCAGCCTTGAAAAGAAGTCATTTTTCCCCAGGTACATAAGGTTGGGAAATACATAATAAGTAGAGAGAAAAGTGTCTGCAGAGGTACAGAAGCTTGAGAAAGCACATTTAGGCTGAGGTATCCAGTATGATTGGTAGAGTAATAGATGTTAAGGCTTTTCAGGTGACATCATAGAGTATTTTCAAGTATGCTAAGAAAACAATGCTTATTATCCCCCCTTAATTTGAATAGATGGGTGATATTGGGGAAGCTGCCAAAGCTCTCTGTGCTGCAATTTCCTCAAAAGAAAAAAATGGTGATAATAATAATATCTACTCCCTCATGGGAATTACACAGCAAGTGATCAATACATGTTAGCTACTGTGGTTATGATTATTATTAGTAGTATTAGAATTATCTATCCTCACTGATAGACTGAACTCTGTGCCCATCCAAATGCCTGAAATATTGTAGGTTCTTAATAATATTTGTTAAAAAGATAAATTATTATATAAGTAGTAAAGAAACACCGACTTACCTTGAAGACAAAGAAATTACGTGAAAATATTTGAACTTTAATAATACACTCATGGTCATGGTGTAGATGTATTGGAAAGAGGATTTAGAAGCTAGGAGACCACTTAGGAAGCTATTGCAAAAGTCTACACGACAGGGCTTCCCTGGTGGCATAGTGGTTAAGAATCCGCCTGCCAATGCAGGGGACACGGGTTCGATCCCTGGTTGGGGAACTAAGATCCCACATGCCGCGGGGCAACTACGCCCGTGCGCCACAACTACTGCGCCTGCGCTCTAGAGCCCATGAGCCACAACTACTGAAGACCATGTACCTAGAGCCTGTGCTCCGCAACAAGAGAAGCCACTGCAATGAGAAGCCCGTGCACCACAACGAAGAGTAGCCCCCGCTCGCCGCAACTAGAGAAAAGCCCGCGTGCAGCAACGAAGACCCAACGCAGCCAAAAATAAATAAATTAAATAAATAAATAAAAAGTCTACATGACATATGATGACAAATTACATCAAAGTAACTATAAATATGGAGGAAAAGTATGCTGGAGGACTGACACATACTGGTGGCTTCTTCATGTGCGGTGTATTGTAGGGAATCACGATTCTAGGCTCTCTAGTATACTGCCTGGCTTCAAATCCTGGCCCTTCACTAATTTGCTGTGTGACCTTAGCAAATTACTACAGTTCTCTATGTTTTAGTTTCCTTGTCTGTAAAACTGGAATGTTATTAATAGTTATACCCTAAGGCAATTGTAAGGATGAAATAATGTTTGTTAAATACTTACTAAAATGCCAAATATATATATATATATATATATATATATATATATGCACAAGATAAGTGTTCACTTTAATATTCACTACTATCATTATTACCATGATTTATGGGGAGATAAAAAGGGGGTCCAATTTCAGGTGATTCTAATTTGGTCCTGGATACCATTAATTGAGTAAGGAATACCATGGGCTTGTCAGTACATAATTCATTCCATTTTGAACACCTTAGGTTCCAGATGTCCAAGTAGATCTGCTTATACATATAAATTTAAAGAGAAATGTATAGATGAAAACATATTTATTGGCAGTTAAGAGAAGATGTCCATTGAGAAGATGAGAAAGGAGGATAGAACTTTGGTTGGGGAACACACGAAAGGTTCTGTCAGGCAGGAAGGAGGAGAAAACAGGGAAAAGGAGCATCTCGGGTAAAGTGTGACAGGGAAGAAGAGGTCTGCTGTTCATTTTGGAAACAGGAAGTGTTGATATATTAAAAATCCTTACCTAGAACCATTTGAAATGGTTGGGGCAGACCGCTTGGGTGAAGGACTGCATATAGGGCTAAAAAGTAGAAAGAATGGACACCCATTATCTGTGGTCTCCAATGTGATGCTTAATATAGGCAAAATACTGAAAGGAAAGAGTAATCATGCTCCAGGAATTACAGGTTCCAGGAGGCAAAGTTCCAGAACTGTCTCTGATGAAGTGGTCCAATGAAGGATGGGGAGGTCTGGAATTTGCTAAGCCGAACTCTAGGCAGAAAAGCCAAGAGGAGAGAATAGCTTCCCTTTCTCACTTTTCACTCCCTGCCTCACTCTCATCATGAAGGAAAATCTTGGAATCATGTTGTCTCTCACTGAAATATTATTTTTCAGCCCACAGGGAACCCAGACTAGTCGGAGGGGACATTCCCTGCTCTGGTCGTGTTGAAGTGAAACATGGCGACACCTGGGGCACCGTCTGTGATTCTGACTTCTCTCTGGAAGCGGCCAGCGTGCTATGCAGGGAATTACAATGCGGCACAGTCGTCTCTATCCTGGGGGGAGCTCACTTTGGAGAAGGAAACGGACAGATCTGGGCTGAAGAATTCCAGTGTGAGGGGCACGAGTCCCATCTTTCACTCTGCCCAGTAGCACCCCGCCCAGACGGGACTTGTAGACACAGCAGGGACGTTGGAGTAGTCTGCTCAAGTGAGACCCAGAGCACATGTTCAACGTGTTCCCATACTGTGAAGAGGGTAGGGTTAGGTAGTCACAGACATCTTTTTAAAGCCCTGTCTCCTTTCAGGATACACAGAAGTTCGCTTGGTTCATGGCAAGTCCCCCTGTGAGGGAAGAGTGGAGCTCAAGATTCTCGGGACGTGGGGATCTCTCTGCAACTCTCACTGGGACATGGAAGATGCTCATGTTCTCTGCCAGCAGCTTAAATGTGGAGTTGCCCTTTCTACCCCAAGAGGAGCACCTTTTGGGAAAGGAAGCGGGCAGGTCTGGAGGCACATGTTTCACTGCACTGGGACTGAGCGGCACATGGGAGATTGTCCCATGACTGCTCTGGGTGCGTCGCTGTGTTCTTTGGGGCAAGTGGCCTCTGTAATCTGCTCAGGTAAGAGAAGAAGGGCAGCCAACGATGAGCCTCTCCCACGGCGGTGTGCCTTAAGAGAGGGCGTAACGATAGCGAAGAACAGAAGCAAAAGGGAGTGATCCGCTTTGAGGGATCATGAGAAGTGTGCCAGAATATTAACTTCATTTATCTTTTTAGAGGGAAAGTAAACTTAATTTTCATGGGCCTCATCATTATTTAGTGCTTAACCATGTGCCTTCTCAGAGTACCTGACTCATTCCCAGCCTGGTTGACCCATCCACCTTTCTCTAAAGCTATGTTTGTCCTAGCTCACCTATTTAACACTCCAGCTGACCTCCTTTCCTCACCCCAACTTTTTGTATCTCTTGTGACTGATGACGTTTGGTGTTTGCAGGAAACCAGAGTCAGACGCTACCCCCGTGCAATTTATCATCCTCGGACCCAACAAGCTCTCTTTTTTCAGAAGAAAGTGGTGTTCCCTGCATAGGTAAGAATCAGTGACCAGTCTATGAAAATGATCTCAGAATCCTTAGAAATGCATTTATATTTTATTTTCTCTTTGCAGGGAGTGGTCAACTTCGCCTGGTAAACGGAAGCGGGCGTTGTGCTGGGAGAATAGAGATCTATCATGAGGGCTCCTGGGGCACCATCTGTGATGACAGCTGGGACCTGAATGATGCCCACGTGGTGTGCAAACAGCTGGGCTGTGGAGGGGCCATTAATGCCATCGGTTCTGCTCATTTTGGGGAAGGAACGGGGCCCATCTGGCTGGATGAGGTGAACTGTAATGGAAAAGAATCTCGTATTTGGCAATGCCATTCCCATGGCTGGGGGCGGCATAACTGCAGGCATAAGGAGGATGCAGGAGTTATCTGCTCAGGTAAGTTCTGCATAATTACAATTGATTATAATTGTATAAGAAAGGACTGAGGTGGGGCAAAGGGTAGTGAAGGATATTAATCTGAGCAAATTCCCTAAAATACAGGCTCAGAGGGAACACTTGTGAGATTCAGGCTGCCAGAAGTGTGGATTTGATGAATTAGTGCTACCTCATGTGCAAGGTAGTATTATATCAGAAAGAGAAAACTTCAGAAGTGAGTTTGCATATCATGAAAATGACAGCAAAACTAATCATAAGTTCTTTTATAAACATATGTGGAGCTGGATGTTGGGTAAGGATATAGTGCACCACTTGACGATAGCTGTATTAATAAAGTAGATTAAAAAGGACAGCAGGGGCTTCCCTGGTGGCACAGTGGTTGAGAGTCCGCCTGCCGATGCAGGGGACACGGGTTCGTGCCCCGGTCCGGGAAGATCCCACATGCCGCGGAGTGGCTGGGCCCGTGAGCCATGGCCACTGAGCCTGCGTGTCCGGAGCCTGTGCTCCGCAACGGGAGAGGCCACAACAGTGAGAGGCCCGCGTACCACAAAAAAAAAAAAAAAAAAAAAAAGGGCAGCAGAAGTACATTTGGTGCTACATTCTACAGAGAAGAAGATAATCACCATGCCCAAGTAATTTTTAATGACAGATAAATTACCGTAACAGGACACTGCTCTTGTTTTGTATACATGGTAAGATTTTAGAAAGCATTGTGAAGTACAGAAATGTACTCAGTTGTAGTGTATGGGGAAAAAAGAGTGCTCTGACTTAGGGAAGTGACAAATTCTGTACGCCAGAAGAGATTTTGCTATCGATCACATTCAGTGACGTAAATCTGGTAAGAGGACATACACAACAAAACTGTGAAGTGTCAGAGAGGGAAATATTTCATTTTAAGGAAATGTATATAAAACATTGGTTTTAGTGGCTGAGTATCTCAATAAATTTTAACTATTAAGGACAACTGCCCAAAAATGAACAGAATAGGGTTAGAAAGCTAAAAGTACAGTAATTTAGGGAGAAAAAAAATCCAAACTATGTAATTCATAAAAGGCTCTGAGCCTTTGATTAAGGTTTAGAAGTCAACTTAGAATCACTGTTGGCATTCTAAAGAGGTCTCTAATTACAAAATCCAAGACTAGAAAACCAGAAATATTTATAGAACAAATACTATATTTTAACAAAATCTACCAAATCATCCAGAAGTTTCTAAAGAATTACTAGTAATGAAATTACTAGTGTATCGTACCTATTTTTAAATCCATTTTCACATCAGAGTAAAGGGAGAGAGTCCTCTGAATCTTCAGAAAAGATTTAAAACTGCTAACTCTCTATCTCACCCCAGAGTTCATGTCTCTGAGACTCATCAGTGAAACCAGCAGAGAGACCTGTGCAGGACACCTGGAAGTTTTTTACAATGGAGTTTGGGGCAGCGTTGGCAAGAGTAACATGTCTGCAGCCACGGTGGGAGTGGTATGCAGGCAGCTGGGCTGTGCGGACAAAGGGAGCCTCATCCCTGCATCTTCAGACAAGACGATGTCCGGACACATGTGGGTGGACAATGTTCAGTGTCCTAAAGGGCCTGACACCTTATGGCAGTGCCCATCATCTCCATGGAAGAAGAGACTGGCCAGCCCCTCAGAGGAGACCTGGATCTCGTGTGCCAGTGAGTATCCGTTGGACAGTATGAAACTTCCATTCTGTAGCTCCACTAGCATCTTCTGATCTAACTAAGCAAGAATGAGTAAACTTTGGTTAATCCTTATTCTACCTGGATAATGTAATGGGTTGTATTTAAGTTGGCCTGTAGGTACTCAGGATCAGTGATCATTTCCCCAAAAACTATCATACTCTGACGGTCTTCTCAAAATTTGATTCAGTTGCTATCTCTGTGAACAAATGAGGAGAAGAGAATATGTAATTCAGCATTTGACTATTGAATCGCCCCATTTTTCTTTCAAATAGTATCTCGTTACACTTAATATAAAGCAGTCAGAAAGATCAATCCTGAATTATTTTCCCATTCTACACCTTTTTAAGCTGGAAGAAGATTTCTATCTACCTGGCAGTTTGAGAGAATTTAACATTATATATTTACAATGTTAACTTTATCTATTTGACATTTCCTAAGTCACACTAACATTCTTTTTTAAAAAATTTTATTGGAGTATAGTTGACTTACAATGCTGTGTTAGTTTCACGTGTCACACTAATATTCTTATGTCCAGGACGAAATACACCCAGTTTGCTGGAGGGACATATACTTTCATAAAAGATGAATTTTGTAAAAATGTAAAATTTAGGGCTTCCCTGGTGGCGCAGCGGTTGAGAGTCCGCCTGCCGATGCAGGGGACATGGGTTCGTGCCCCGGTCCAGGAAGATCCCACATGCCGCGGAGTGGCTGGGCCCGTGAGCCATGGCCGCTGAGCCTGCACGT
This sequence comes from Stenella coeruleoalba, assembly GCF_951394435.1. Classification (NCBI taxonomy): domain Eukaryota; kingdom Metazoa; phylum Chordata; class Mammalia; order Artiodactyla; family Delphinidae; genus Stenella; species Stenella coeruleoalba. The sequence continues at coordinate 95,338,386 of NC_137157.1, forward strand.
CCGGAGCCTGTGCTCCGCAATGGGAGAGGCCACAAAAGTGAGAGGCCCGCGTACCTCAAAAAAGAAAAAGAAAAAAAAAAGTAAAATTTAAAATACACATTAAATAAGCAAAGTTTTAAAACATATTTTTTATATCATAATCCTTTTATTTTTAAACATCTTTATTGGAGTATAATTGCTTTACAATGGTGTGTTAGTTTCTGCTTTATAACAAAGTGCATCAGCTATACATATACATATATCCCCATATCTCCTCCCTCTTGCGTCTCCCTCCCACCCTCCCTATCCCACCCCTCTAGGTGGACACAAAGCACCAAGCTGATCTCCCTGTGCTATGCAGCTGCTTCCCACTAGCTATCTATTTTACATTTGGTAGTGTATATATGTCCATGACACTCTCTCACTTCTACCCAGCATACACTTCCCCCTCCCTGTGTCCTAAAGTCCATTCTCTACATCTGTGTCTTTATTCCTGTCCTGCCCCTAGGTTCTTCAGAACCATTTTATTTTTTTATTCCACTTATATGTGTTAGCATATGGTATTTGTTTTTCTCCTTCTGACTTACCTCACTCTGTAGGACAGACTCTAGGTCCAACCATCTCACTACAAATAGTTCAATTTCGTTTCTTTTTATGGCTGAGTAATATTCCATTGTATACATGTGCCGCATCTTCTTTATCCATTCATCTGTCAATGGACACTTAGGTTGCTTCCACATCCTGGCTATTGTAAATATAACTGCAATGAACATTGTAGTACATGACTCTTTTTGAATTATGGTTTTCTCAGGGTATATGCCAAGTAGTGGGATTGCTGGGTCATATGGTAGTTCTATTTTTAGTTTTTAAGGAACCTCCATACTGTTCTCCATAGTGACTGTATCAATTTACATTCCCACCAACAGTGCAAGAGGGTTCCCTTTTCTCCACACCTGCTCCAGCATTTATTGTTTCTAGATTTTTTGATGATGGCCATTCTAACTGGTGTGAGGTGATACCTCATTGTAGTTTTGATTTGCATTTCCCTAATGATTAGTGAAGTTGAGCATTCTTTCATGTGTTTGTTGGCCATCTGTATATCTTCTTTGGAGAAATGTCTATTTAGGTCTTCTGCCCATTTTTGGATTGGGTTGTTTGTTTTTTTGATATTGAGCTGCATGAGCTGCTTGTAAATTTTGCTTGTAAAGTTTGTAAATTTTAATCCATTTCGAGTTTATTTTTGTGTGTGGTGTTAGGGAGTGTTCTAATTTCATTATTTTACATGTAGCTGTCCAGTTTTCCCAGCACCACTTATTGAAGAGGTTGTCTTTTCTCCATTGTATATTCTTGCCTCCTTTATCAAAAATAAGGTGACCATATATGCGTGGGTTTATCTCTGGGCTTTCTGTCCTGTTCCATTGATCTATATTTCTGTTTTTGTGCCAGTACCATAGTGTCTTGATTACTGTAGCTTTGTAGTATAGTCTGAAGTCAGAGAGCCTGATTCCTCCAGCTCCATATTTCTTTCTCAAGATTGCTTTGGCTCTTCGGGGTCTTTTGTGTTTCCATACATATTGTGAAATTTTTTGTTCTACTTCTGTGAAAAATGCCAGTGGTAGTTTGATAGGGATTGCATTGAATCTGTACACTGCTTTGGGTAGTATAGTCATTTTCACAATGTTGATTTTTCCAATCCAATAACATGGTATATCTCTCCACCTATATGTATCATCTTTAATTTCTTTCATCAGTGTCTTATAGTTTTCTGCATACAGGTCTTTTGTCTCCTTAGGTAGGTTTATTCCTAGGTATTTTATTCTTTTTCTTGCATTGGTAAATGGGAGTGTTTTCTTAATTTCACTTTCAGATTTTTCATCATTAGTGTATAGGAATACAAGAGATTTCTGTGCATTAATTTTGTATCCTGCTACTTTTCCAAATTCATTGATTAGCTCTAGTAGTTTTCTGGTAGCATGTTTAGGATTCTCTATGTATAGTATCATGTCATCTGCAAACAGTGACAGCTTTACTTATTCTTTTCTGATTCGGATTCCTTTTATTTCTTTTTCTTCTCTGATTGCTGTGGCTAAAATTTCCAAAACTATGTTGAATAATAGTGGTGAGAGTGGGCAACCTTGTCTTGTTCCTGATCTTAGTGGAAATGGTTTCAGTTTTTCACCATTGAGAACGATGTTGGCTGTGGTTTTGTCATATATGACCTTTATTATGTTGAGGTAAGTTCCCTCTTTGCCTACTTTCTGAAGGGTTTTTATCATAAATGGGTGTTGAATTTTGTCAAAAGCTTTTTCTGCATCTACTGAGATTACCATATGGTTTTTATCCTTCAGTTTGTTAATATGGTGTATCATGTTGATTGTTTTGTGTATATTGAAGAATCCTTGCTTTCCTCGGATAAACCCCCTTGATCATCGTGTATGATCCTTTTAATGTGCTGTTGGATTCCGTTTGCTAGTATTTTGTTGAGGTTTTTGTTTTTGTTTTGTTTTGTTTTGTTTGCAATATGCAGGCCTCTCACTGTTGTGGCCTCTCCCATTGCGGAGCACAGGCTCCGGACGCACAGGCTCAGCAGCCATGGCTCACGGGCCCAGCCTCTCCGTGGCATGTGGGATCTTCCCAGACCGGGCCACGAACCCGTGTCCCCTGCATTGGCAGGCAGACTCTCAACCACTGTGCCACCAGGGAAGCCCTCTCATAGCGTTTTGGTCAGAAAAGATACTTGATACGATTTCAATTTTCTTAAATTTACCAGGGCTTGATTTGTGTCCCAAGATATGATCTATCCTGAAGAATGTTACATGAGCACTTGAGAAGAGAGTGTATCCTGTTGTTTTTGGATGGAATGTCCTATAAATATCAATTAAGTCCATCTTGTTTAATGTATCATTTAAAGCTTGTGTTTCCTTATTTATTTTCATTTTGGATGATCTGTCCATTGGTGAAAGTGGCGTGTTAAAGGCCCCTACTATTATTGTGTTACTGTCGATTTCCCCTTTTATAGCTGTTAGCATTTGCCTTATGTATTGAGGTACTCCTATGTTGGGTGCATAAATATTTACAATTGTTATATCTTCTTCTTGGATTGATCCCTTGATCATTATATAGTGTCCTTCTTTGTCTCTTGTAATAGTCTTTATTTCAAAGTCTATTTTGTCTGATATGAGAATTTACTCCAGCTTTCTTTTGATTTTCATTTGCATGGAATATCTTTTTCCATCCCCTCAATTTCAGTCTGTATGTGTCCCTAGGTCTGAAGTGGGCCTCTTGTAGACAGCATATGTATGGGTCTTGTTTTTGTATCCATTCAGCCAGTCTGTGTCTTTTGGTTGCAGCATTTAATCCATTTACATTTAAGATAGTTATCAATATGTACATTTCTATTACCATTTTCTTAATTGATTTGGGTTTGGTATTATAGGTCTTTTCCTTCTCTTGTGTTTCCTGCCTAGAGAAGTTTCCTTAGCATTTGTTGTAAAGCTGGTTTGGTGGTGCTGAATTCTCTTAGCTTTTGCTTATCTGTAAGGGTTTTAATTCCTCTGTCAAATCTGAATAAGATCCTTGCTTGGTAGAGTAACGTTGGTTGTAGGTTTTTCCCTTTCATCACTTTAAATATGTCCTGCCACGCCCTTCTGGCTTGCAGAGTTTCTGCTGAAAGATCAGCTGTTAACCTTATGGGGATTCCCTTGTATGTTATTTGTTGTTTTTCCCTTGCTGCTTTTAATATTTTTTCTTTGTATTTAATTGTTGATAGTTTGATTAATATGAGTCTTGTCATGTTTCTCCTTGGATTTATCTTGTATGGGACTCTCTGTGCTTCCTGGACTTGATTGTTTCCTTTCCCATATTAGGGAAGTTTTCAACTATAGTCTCTACAAATATTTTCTCTTCTTTCTCTGGGACGCCTATAATTCATATGTTGGTGCATTTAATGTTGTTCCCGAGGTCTCTGAGACTGTCCTCAATTCTTTTCATTCTTTTTTTCCTTATTCTGCTCTGCAGTAGTTAATTTCCACTATTTTATCTTCCAGGTCACTTATCTGTTCTTCTGCCTCAGTTATTCTGCTATTGATTCCTTCTAGAGAATTTTTAGTTTCATTTATTGTGTTCTTCATCATTGTTTGTTTGCTCTTTAGTTGTTCTACGTCCTTGTTAAACATTTCTTGTATTTTCTCCATTCTATTGCCAAGATTTTGGATCATCTTTACTATCATTATTCTGAATTCTTTTTCAGGTAGACCACCTATTTCCTCTTCATTTGTTTGGTCTGGTGGGTTTTTACGTTGCTCCTTCATCTACTGTGTATTTCTCTGTCTTCTCATTTTGCTTAACTTACTGTGTTTTAGGTCTCCTTTTTGCAGGCTGCAGGTTCGTAGTTCCCGTTTTTTGTGGTGTCTGCCCCCAGTGGGTAAGGTTGTTTCAGTGGATTATGTAGGCTTCCTGGTGGAGGGAACTGGTGTCTGTGTTCTGGTGGATGAGGCTGGATCTTGCCTTTCTGGTGGGCAGGACCACATCCGGTGGTGTGTTTTAGGGTGTCTGCAATCTTATTCTGATTTTAGGCAGCCTCTCTGCTAATGGGTGGGGTTGTGTTCCTGTCTTGCCAGTTCTTTGGCATAGGGTGTCCAACCTTGTAGCTTGCTGGTCGTTGAGCGGAGCTGGGTCTTAGTGTTGAGATGGAGATCTCTGGGAGAGCTTTCACTGTTTGATATTACATGGAGCTGGGAGATCTCTGGTGGACCATGTCCTGAACTCAGCTCTCCCACCTCATAGGCACAGGCCTGACTCCTGGCTGGAGCACTGAGGGCCTGTCCTCCACACGGCTCAGATGAAAAGGGAGAAAAAGAAGAAAGAAAGAAAAAAATAATAAAATAAATTAAAGTTATTAAAATAAATAAAATATCATTAAAAATTATAATCATGAAAGAAAGAAAGAAGAGAGCAACCAAACCAATAAAGAAATCCGCCACTGATGACAAGTACTAAAAACTATACTAAAAACAAACAAAAAAGACAGAAAGCAGAACCCTAGGACAAATGGTAAAAGTAAAGCTATACAGATAAAATCACACAAAGAAGCATACACATACACACTCACAAAAAGAGAAAAAGGAAAAAGCAATGTATATCTATACACAAAGAAAAAGGAAGAGAGCAACCAAATCAATAAACAGATCTACCAGTGATAATAAACTCTAAATACTAAACTAAGGTAAACATAAAACCAGAAACAGATTAGATGCAGAAAGCAAACCCCAAATCTACAGTTGCTCCCAAAGTCCACCGCCTCTATTTTGGGATGATTCCTTGTCTATTCAAGTATTCCAGAGATGCAGGGTACATCAAGTTGATTGTGGAGTTTTAATCCACTGCTCCTGAGGCTTCTGGGAGAAAATTTCCCTTTCTCTTCTTTGTTTGCACAGCTCCTGGGGTTCAGCTTTGGATTAGGACCCACCTCTGCGTGTAGGTCATCTGAAGGCGTCTGTTCTTTGCTCAGACAGGACGGAGTTAAAGTAGCAGCTGATTCGGGGGCTCTGGCTCACTCAGGCCGGGGGGAGGGAGGGGCACGGAGTGCGGGGCGAGCCTGCGGCGGCAGAGGCCAGTGTGATGTTGCACCAGCCTGAGGTGCGCCGTGTGTTCTCCTGGGGAAGTTGTCCCTGGATCCCGGGACCCTGGCAGTGGCGGGCTGCACAGGCTCCCCGGAAGGGGGATGTGGACAGTGACCTGTGCTCGCACACAGGCTTCTTGGTGGCGGCAGCAGCAGCCTTAGCGTCTCATGCCCGTCTCTGGTGTCTGTGCTGATAGCTGCGTCTCACACCCATCTCTGGAGCTTGTTTAGGCGGTGCTCTGAATGCCCTCTCCTCACGCACCCCGAAACAATGGTCTCTTGCCTTTTAGGAAGGTCCAGACTTTTTCCTGTACTCCCTCCCGGCTAGCTGTGGCGCACTAACCCACTTCAGGCTGTGTTCATGCAGCCAACCCCAGTCCTCTCCCTGGAATCTGACTTCCGAAGCCCAAGCCTCAGCTCCCAGCCCCGCCCGTCCCGGCGGGTGAGCAGACAAGCCTCTCGGGCTGGTGAGTGCCGGTCGGCACCGATCCTCTGTGCGGGAATCTCGCCGCTTTGCCCTCCGCACTCCTGTTGCTGCGCTCTCCTCCGCGGCTCCGAAGCTTCCCCTGCCCACCCCCCGTCTCCACCAGTGAAGGGGCTTCCTAGTGTGTGGAAACCTTTCCTCCTTCACAGCTCCCTCCCAGAGGTGCAGGTCCTGTCCCTATTCTTTTGCCTCGGTTTATTCTTTTTTCTTTTGCCCTACCCAGGTACATGGGGAGTTTCTTGCCTTTTGGGAAGTCTGAGGTCTTCTGCTTGCATTCGATAGGTGTTCTGTAGGAGTTGTTCCACATGTAGATATATTTCTGATGTGTCTGTGGGGAAGAAGGTGATCTCCATGTCTTACTCCTCCGCCATCTTGAAGTTCTCTCCTTTATTGGAGTATAATTGCTTTACAATGGTGTGTTAGTTTCTGCCGTACAACAAAGTGAATCAGCTATACATATACATATGTCCCCATATCTCCTCCCTATTGCGTCTCCCTCCCTCCCACCCTCCCTATCCCACCCCTCTAGGTGGTCACACAGCACCGAGCTGATCTCCCTGTGCTATGCAGCTGCTTCCCACTAGCTATCTATTTTACATTTGGTAGTGTATATATGTCCATGCCACTCTCTTACTTCATCCCAGCTTACTAAAACAGAGATTTTTAAAAGAGTTTCAAATCTCTCTTTTCCCCTGTGACCTCCTGGGAGTTTTATCTTCTCAGAAATGATCTAGGTGTCTCTCTCTGGCTTTTCAGACAAAATAAGACTTCAGGAAGGAACCACTAATTGTTCTGGACGTGTGGAGGTCTGGCACGGAGGTTCCTGGGGCACAGTATGTGATGACTCCTGGGACCTTGACGATGCTCAGGTGGTGTGTCAACAGCTGGGCTGTGGCTTAGCTTTGGAGGCAGGAAAAGAGGCGGCGTTTGGCCAGGGGACGGGGCCCATATGGCTCAATGAAGTGAAGTGCAAGGGGAATGAGTCCTCCCTGTGGGATTGTCCTGCCCTGTCCTGGGGCCACAGTGACTGTGGCCACAAGGAGGACGCTTCTGTGAAGTGCTCAGGTGAGTGCAGGGAGTCTGGACTGAGCTTGGAATCTCTGGCAACAGAGAGAGGGTGGGCCGTGAAGTGCATTATGGAAGGCCTGGAAGGACCAACCCAGGGATCTAGTGGGGAAAGAATCATGTATGTTTCAGTCTGAAGAATGATGAAAACACGTGTTGTTATACATTGGCCTTCACCGAGGACAAGCACATAACTTACATGTATCTGTGTGCAGAGAGACGAAAAACTAGGCACCTCTAGTTTTGGGTGGGAAGGAGTAATTTTCTTGGTTGAGAGGCTAAAGCCTCAGACAGGAAACAGACGTAGTGGTTCCATATGTTACTCCCAGAACTGAGTCTCTCCTCTTTTCTCCTACAGAAATTGCAAAGAACGAAGGATCACTAAATGCCACAGGTATCCAAGGGGATTATGGGCATGGGGCTAATTGTCTGCATTGTCCAGAATCCCTCTTATTAAGATACTTGGGGTCAGAAGTTCTGAGGGTTTGAAATATACTTCAGCAATCCTGTATCTGACTTAAGAGAGGGATAGTAACTGGTGACCCAGGTCGTTTAGCTACGACGTCATTACCTCTTGTGATGTTTACCTGTGCCCAGGTCACTCAACCGTTGTTGCATTTGGGATCCTTGGGGCCATTCTGTTCGTCTCTCTCACCGTACTCCTCTTGTGGATTCAGAAGCAAAGACAGAGACAGCGGCTTACAGGTCTGAGCCACATTATGTTGTCTCTAACGTTTCTATGGGATAAGAAGTTTCTTGGGATAATCAAACCAAAAAAAAAATGAGATTCAGGTATCAAATGGCCAGAAAGAAGAAACCTAGTAGAGATCTAAGCAGTTTCCCAACAGAGGGAACAAGAATTCAGAGAAGAAAAGGGGCACTGCTTGTACTGATGATTGCTATACATTATCCACATGTATAATTGGGACATTATAGAATTGATAGTTTAGAATGAGTATGCTTGTACGGTTCAGGATGACCCCTTTATTGCCCAAACATTTATTTGCTCCTACTATATACTTATTACTGATTTCACTGTCCCATCAAGAAATGTGCTAGGTTCTGAAGATGGTTCAGACTCAGATAATCAAGTGTTTTTGTCTTCGTGGAATTTCCAGTCTAGTGGAAGAGATATATATGTAAACAAATAAATTGCAATGTATTATTGTACAGTATTACGAATAAGGAGCAAAGGGGCACAGAGAATAATTTACTGAAAGGGGAAGGAGAGTATTGGAGGCTTCTAGGAAGTTTTGAGACAAATTTTGAAGATAGAGATCAAAGAACTGGGTAAAATGCATTCCAGGGAAAGAGAAAAAAATGTACAAGTGTAGAGAAGCTTAAAGGATGGAACGTTTATTGTTTTGGGGAGAAGTAAAAGTTGAGTTCAAGGAGAGAAGCTCCTGTTAAGGCTGAAGAAGAGGGAGGAAACAAGTAATGAAGTTCTGTGTTGCCCAGTAAGGTTAATAGTCATTAAAGAGTATAGTGTAGGGGAGCGAAGTAGTCAGGCAGGCTCTTACAAAGTTCTGTTTGGCAATGGGATGTCTGAGGGGTTGAAAGAAAACCACGTTACTGACAAGGATAGGATTTTGAAATTGTTGAGACGAAAGATGAAAAGGACTTTATAGTGAGAGTGAAAGGGAAAGGATAACTGTTATAAAGATGCTAGATAAATCTCCAGTGAATTACAGAAGACTGCTGGCTGCCTTGGGGGAAGAAACTGGGTTGTTATAAGATGGCAACTGGAGACCCAGTTTAGCCTCACCCTATTACATTTGAGTTTGTGGCATCGTGAGGGTAAAGCTTGGTAGTAGAATGGAATGGAAACAAGACTAGGGCATGGGTCACGATTAGCTGTGTTTGCACTGCTGGGAAAAAGCACACATAGGGAAGGAAAGTTTTATTATGGCCCTCTGATCCCTAAACTACAACCTCTGTTGCCAGTTTCCTCAAGAGGAGAGAATTCTGTCCACCAAATTCAATACCGGGAGATGAATCCTTGCCTGAAGGCAGATGATCTGGACCTACAGTATTCCTCAGGTCTGTGAGTTCTTTGAGGGTCTGTAGCCCTGGGGTTCAGACCAGTAGCTGCAGTCGAAGCTGAGGCATTCTACTTTACATAGTAGTGGAAAGAAATCTAGGACATAATAGGAAGTCTGTGATGTACAAAAGGAAGAAAAGCAGGAATGAACTAAAAATTATTCTTAGAGAACATAAAAACTGTAGTCAAGAGGAGACCTCTGGCTAAGAGGTCCATGATTATTTCTGACAGAGGAACCATGTGGTAGAATATTATGACTTGGACCTCTTTTTATTAAAACAGAAATTAATCTTCTAAAAGTTAAACTTTTCATATCTCTTTCATAGTTTCTTCCATTCCCACTCCCTGCTACTTTCCTTTCTCTAACATATTTATTATATTTTTCTAAAAGTTTAAACTTTCTATATCTTCATCCCATCAGAAGCCATCCTTATGCACAGGACTAGCCTTATTTCCCATTGCATAATAAGTCTTTCTTTGTCCTCTGACTTCTATTTAGCACCAATTCTACCTCTAGGAAGCGTAACTCTCCTGGGTTGTAAGAAATATCGCAATAGCCACTTCCTCTATGAAGGCTCAGTGCCTTCTCAATAGTCCTTACCTTCTGAGAGGGACCTGCCTCACTTCTTCAATCCAAGGGATTTGGTATTTGCCAAAACTAACGCAGGGAAATATATATAAGGCGTAGGAAAGACTTTCTGTGCCTCTTAAATCACAGTTTGTCTTCCTAATTGTGAACATTGTTTTGTTTTGTTTTTAACGTCTTTATTGGAGTACAGTTGCTTTACGATCATGTGTTAGTTTCTGCTGTATAACAAAGTGAATCAGCTATACATATATATATATATATATATATATATATATATATATATATATACACCCATATCTCCTCCCTCTTGCGTCTCCCTCCCACCCTCCCTATCCCACCCCTCTAGGTGGTCACAAAGAGCTTCTAAGGCACTTGAGGGGAGGTCTGATTTATTTCCCAGTAATTATTTTCTTCTTTTCAGAAAATTCCAATGAGTAAGATGGTTTTAATGATGCTGGACTAATTTCTGTGTCTAAATCTCTTCCTATTTCTGGATGAAAGAAGGAGACCACTCTGAGGTACAATGAAAAGGAAAATGAGAATTATAACCCAGTGAGGTGGGTGAGAAGAATTTATTCATCATTGTTCAAAACAGATTCCTTTTGAGAATTGAGAACACCTCTGGTATTAAAAAGAAAGAAAGAATGTATATACACATGTATTTCCATATATATGTTTATGTTTGTATGTATATCCATACTCAGAATATGCAACAACTTTTTATAAATATGACTCTTGTCCATCCCTTAGTTACATATATTTTAAGCAATAGCAATTGTACATCATGTTGCTAAGGAGAAGCTGGGTAAGTAAATATAAATAACTTTTCTAAAGATATAATGAGTCATTTCAGAAAAGAGATAAGACATATCTACAGTTGCATAATGCCTGCTAGGGTAAAGATAGTATAAGATACTATAGGAGTATAGAAAGCTTGACAGTTTGGAGACAGTTTGGAGAGATTGTGAAGATGTGATGTTCAAGATAAACATCACATGACTGAAAGATAGACCATTCTAGGGAAAGGACATAGCATGTACAAAATGTGGCATAGAAGAGAATCACACCTTTGGGGAACAGTAAGTTTTTCATTCAAAAATATATTATGTTAAAAAAAATATTGAACATATTGGTGATGACAAGTGGTGGCCTGAGCACTGAAGATACAGATATAAAAGATGCTATTGACAATGACATGATTGTTTAACGAAAGATCTCACAGTCTTTGTGTGGGAGTGTGGAGAGGCTATGTGGAGGGAGGGGAGTGATGAGAAGCTAGGCGGGGAAGGCTGGGTAAAGCCCAATGACAAATGGTCTTATCTGTTGTATTTCATGTTCATACTTTATTTTAGGGACTGTTGGGGAGATGGTGGGCTTTGGAAGATAAAGCTGGGGCAAGATAGGATCAGATTTGCATTTTATAATTTGCTTTCATGAGGAACGTGTAACAAAAAAAGTGAATAAGGCAAAAAATTTAAGGTATACATCAAAAATAAAAGATGGTGAAATGAGTTAGTAGGTACATCTTCTATTTTTTTAAATTAATTTATTTATTATTTATTTTTGGTTGCACTGGGTCTTTGTTGCTGCGCGCAGGCTTTCTCTAGCTGCGGTGAGCGGGGGCTACTCTTCATTGCGGTGAGCAGGCTTCTCACTGCGGTGTCTTCTCTCGTTGCCGAGCACGGGCTCTAGGTGCACGGGCTTCAGTAGTTGTGGCACACGGGCTCAGTAGTTGTGGCTCTCAGGCTCTAGAGCGCAGGCTCAGTAGTTGTGGTGCACGGGCTTAGTTGCTCCACAGCATGTGGGATCTTCCTGGACCAGGGCTCGAACCCGTGTCCCCTGCATTGGCAGGTGGGTTCTTAACCAACTGTGCCACCAGGGAAGCCCCACGTTTTCTATTTTTTAAAGCGATTTTGGGAGGACTACACATTTGGAAATGATATATGGCAAAAGTATGGGGTTTTTTGTAGGGATATTTTACATGACATATGAGAAATACAGATTGAGACAGAAAAAATTCGGAATTCTTAAAAGTATATAAATGTAAAGTGTAATATATTTATACACACATACACACAGAGCTGTTATAAATTGTATACAGGATAAAGTGTTAATATATGTATACAAAACATATATAGTATTATAATATATATATATATATATACATAAAACCAATTGTTAAGACAAAGACAACATCTAATAAATAATTGGGCAAAGTTATGAAAAACGGTTCACAAAAAATGAATTCTAAATGACTACTAAATATTTTTAAAATGCTCAGGTTCACAGTATGTCTGGGAAATTCAAATTATGATTAACAATGAGATATTGCTTTATATAAATCAGACAAACAAAAATTTAAAACAGCACCAATATTTCTTGTTGGTGGGAATACAGAGAAAAATGTAATTTCAAACATTGCTGTTGGAAATGAGAAGTGTGGTAGCCTTTGGAGAAAGCAATTTGGAAACTTCTATTAATTTAAAAAAAAAATACTTCACAGATCCTTTGATCCAATAATTCTACCCCTAAAAATTTCTTCCTTACAGATAAAGCTATTAGTATGTAAGAACAAATATACAAGGGTTCCTTTTTGCAGCCTTGTTAGTACTGCCCAAAAGCTGGAAACAAAATGAATGCCAATCAGTGGGGTCGTGGCTGGAAAAATTATAGTGCAGCCAACTAAGAAAGGAAAAAACATGCACAAAATTTAATAATATGATTCCAATTTTGTGTTCATGTTATTGAATACAATTAAACATAATATTTACATCTATAAAATTATCCTGTGTATACATGTAAAGAAACATTAAAAAATTCTAACAGATTGTAAACTAAGGACTGTGAATGACTTTTTAAAAAAGTTTTATTGGAGTATAGTTGCTTTACAATGTTATGTTAGTTTCTACTGTACAGCAAAGTGAATCAGCTATACATATACATATATCCCCTCTTTTTTGGATTTCCTTCCCATTTAGGTCACCACAGAGCATTGAGTAGTTTTGATTGATAATCTCAACTATATGAATATTATTCTGATGTAATAAATGATGATTAAACTACCTTTTCCTTAAAGAGTAATCACTACTGAGCCACTGCTTCAGAATCACATGGGGGTGCTTTTAAACATGGCATTTCTCCACTGTAGTTCTCTGGAATAGAAAGAATTCTTACGCACACTGAAGTTTGAAAACCTTTGCATTTAAGTTTTCTGTTCAGGAAAGTAGTATGATTTTTAATATATGTGAGTGAGAGAGCATGTGTGTGTGTGTGTGTGTGTGTGTGTCTGTGAGAGCGAGAGAAAGAGAGAGAAAGAGACCGAGGGACAGATGTAATGTAATACATTATATTACATTATAATGTAATTCTTCTAGCATGTGCATATGAAGAGAAAAGTAACACTTTTTCTATTTATGTCTTTAGTTCAGCATTTAAGATACCTTGATGAAGACCTGGACTATTGAATGAGCAAGAATCTACCTGTATACTGAAGATTACAGTACAGTCCTTTGTCTCCTAGTATTCCAAAGACCGCTGATGAATTTCTAAAAATTAAATTGGTGAATGTGACTACTAAAAATTGTATGCAAGACTTTCAAGGGTATTAAAAGGAATACCCTTTTAATAAATAAATAAAAAGGAATATTGCTGATTTGAATTTGTCTTTACTTCTTGTTCTTGATTTTATGAATTTCTGAATGGGCTTTCTGACTTTTTTAGGATTTTATAAATATGTATTTTTATTTGACAGTGTTTTCATTTGCCTGTATCTTTTTCTAGTTTGGTTTAAATAATAATTTTCTTCTTATTACCAAATCAACCTTATTTTTCCTATACTTTTTTAATGAAGGGAAAGTTAATGATTTTTGAAGGTTTTATTAATAACGTACGGTTATCTCTACAACGCATAACGCTCTTGGGTTCTTTCATTTCTTTCTGTCACTGTAACTCTGATCACTGACAAAAAATGCACAGCAAAGCCTGCTAAGGGTACAAAGACCCAATGGCTCACTTCCTCGTTTCTTAGGCAGCATAACTAAAGCTGAAATGAATGCATAAATTATGTCTTTTCTATATAAATATAAACTCTTACAGTAAAAGTTTATATTTTACTAAAAATCACTTATCCATGTAACATATTAATATAAAGAAAGGTTAACATTTAAAGAAAGATATATAGTAATTCAAGACTGTTTAGAGTTTATTGACTTGTTAAATATCCAAGTGTTAGATGCAACTCGATTTCTAATCCTTTCTCAGTATTTGAGTACTGCAGGCACCCTTTTCTAGCACTTAGGGCTTCAAAGCAACTATCATGTAGAAACATGACATTTGTCTCATTTCCCTTTTCTTTTGCACCTCTCGTCAATTTCAAAGACAGATCTTCCTCGACTTACAATGGGGTTACCTCCTGATCAACCCATGGTAAATTGAAGCTATCCTAAATCGAAATGTTTTTAATACTCTTAACCTCCCGAACAAGATAGCTTAGCCTAGCCTACCTTAAATGGGCTCAGAACGCTTACATTAGCCTACAGTTGGGCAAAATCATCTAATACAAAGCTTATTTTGTAATGTTGAATATCTCACGTAATTCACTGAATGCTGCGCTGAGAACGAAAAATGGAATTGTTGTCTGGGTACAGAATGGTTGTTCGCCCTCGTGACGGTGTGACTGATTGGGAGCTGTGTCTCGCTGCCACCACTGCCCAGCATCACGAGAGTATCCAGCAGCACGTCACTAGCCTGGGAAGAGATCAAAATTCAAAACTAGAAGTACAGTTTCTACTAAATGTGTATTGATTGCTCTGTCTCACCTCTACACGTGCTTGGGTCCTTTTATCCTTAATCCTATTTCAAAATCAAATTTATAACGACGGACTGGAAAAGATTCAGCGTCACCTTTCCTTTTACTGTTTAGCATGTAATGTGAGGATTTCATCCCTGAGTCAGTTGAAAGCAACTTCTAACAGAAAGAGGAACATCACAGAAATAGACAAAAAAGAGCAACATTTCCACCTACAGGAACTAACAAGCGCTCAGAATGAAACGTAAGTTTGATATATGTTCTCCCCAGAGAGAAAGCTTAGAGGCTTAGCTGAGAGGAAGGGGGGGGGGTCCCATGCAGAACAGGAGGGGGCTGTCCCACTGGGACCACATTTGTGTATGATGTCTCAAACTATCTAGTGCATGGACTGTGGACCTGACTAGAGCTGCCAGCTTATGGGCAGAAAAACCCAAAGGTGAAGGGTAGAGAATACTCACCTGGCCTTCCTAGATGGCCCATCTTTATAATACTGTCATCTTTATCCTTACATACAGCACAGAGAATATCTGTATCTGAGCAACTAAGATAAAGTTCTCTGGGTCAGAGACAAATATCTGGAAACTCTTTCACAGATCCTCAGATTCTATAGGGTTTCCCATATCCTTATACCTAGGCATTAACCTCAGCTCAGTTAGGGCCCCAAATACTTCCTCATGCTCACAGGTATACCAGGAATGGACTTCCTAACCCAGTCCTGACCTGTGTCCCCCAGGTATTTCTATCATACGTGAAAATGCGATTTTTAAGAACTCTTAGCCCAGGGTCATTGAAAAGTCTCTAAAGCCCAGAGAGGAGGAATTGTTTCCCCAGACCATGTAGTAAGGAACATATTTTTCAGTACCTCACATGTTAATGGAACCCCTCCCTTCCATATCTGTACATATATTTTTTCTAGGCTCCACATTGACATAATGTGTTCATTAACCTCACTGAAAAGGGGGGGGAAATGAGAAAAATACATTGAAAAGGATGGTCATTGCAGATAGGACATATAGCCAAAAGGCCACAATTAAGGGTACACTGGTGCCTGATTCAGACTCACACATGAAGATGCAAATAAGGATAAAGGAATTCTCTGCCCCAGTTCTGTCACCTTCTGAGTTATCAGGATGATGAAGCCACAGAAACAATGGGAATAATGAATGTCTCAGTTGAATTAGCCAGGCCTTACCCTATATATATCATAAAGGAAACGTTTAGTAAAGTCAGATAGCTTCATTTCTATGAAAGCCTCAATGGTCCCTTAACTCCAGCACATCTTCCTCCTCCAAAATAGCCCTTTCCTCCTGATGCAGAACTCTGTTCAAATATTTTTATCCTTTTTCATATAAAGTCTGTTTATTTCTCCTTGTATGAACATCAGGGGAAGATAGCATTTTAATAATCATGAGTGAGATATTTTTAAAGTATATAAATATTTGCCTTTCCATTTAAAAATGATGTTTGAAGCTTTAAGATTAATGACTCAAAATACTAATATAAGTAGCTAAAGGAGTAATATGTGGGTTTGTTGATTTTAAATGATATATGAAGATCACAGGGAAAGACATTAATAGTACAATGGAACCATCCATTTTTTATTTCTATATTGAGCATTATTTTATCAAGGGAGTGACAGTTGAGGGGTTTCTGGAAGTTTTAGTCCACAGCATCCTTAGCATAAGAAACAACTCCTTCTGACTTCGGAAATTTTTTATACAAATATAAGGGAAGTAACCAACCACTGTCCATGAAGAAAACGATCTATTCAAGGCTATCTTGCATTTCAGTTTAGGTCCCAGAGATTGGGTAGCAATGTGTATTTTTAAATAAATAGATTAGGCATATTCCTTGCCAGGGAGCATCTTTGAAGAGCAATGGTTTCCTGGGCAGGAAATTAAGGCTAGAATGTTGGTGCCTCACACATGAAGATATGTAAGTTGAAGTAAGCAAGATTTGGAGGAAATGAATGAAAAACTATTGTGATGGTAGTATACTTTTAGAAAGCTAAGAGGATGGTCTCCATTCTTGGAATTAATTTCTAAAACAATGAACTCTTAGAATAGTACGTGACCAATGTTTAACCCTCCTGACCCAGCACCCTGAAGAATTCCCGTGAAGAAAAGAAACAGAAGTAGCTAGAGGAGTCCTGTGGTGTGATCACTAGGTTTTCTGCTGAAGGTAAACAGAGTGCTCCCCTTTGCACTACATAGGCAACAGAGCTGCATTTCCTATTATCAGTTCCTCACTGTTTCTGTCTCCTTTTATGCTCTAAATGGCGGGGGCTGGAAGACTTACAATTTCCCACAATCACTTGCAGGAAGAAGCTGAGGTAAATTCCACCAATGATAGGTTCTCCTATTTAGGGGAGGTTTAGTTTTGCAGGGGCCTTTGCACTTGCCTGAAAATTGCTAGCCTTGGTGTTGGTGCATCCTTCAGAAGTGGTTTCCTGGGGTATTTGAAACTTTCTGATGAGGATTTTGTAAGCACTTGATTTCCTGTAGGAAACCACTTCCTGCTTTAAATACCTACAGGGCTTTTTGTTTGATGCCTGATTTTAGAACCCCAGGTCTCCTTGAATTCACTTAACCCTTAGAAAAATTACATTTCAGGAGCAGGACAATCAGGCTTTAGAGTTGTATCCTCTCACCCCAGAGTAGTGAAAGATGAAGAATAAAATGACATTTACAAGGAATTTGTTGGGCAGGTAGACCAATGAGAGAGAGACAGACAGACACACAGACAGAGAGACAGAGACAGAGAGAGACAGAGTAAAAGGAATTATACGCAGGGGGGGTTGGGGAAAAAAAATTATACTCAATAAGAAATAATCAGAAACTTAAGAAACAAAACTACAAAAGAAATGCACAAGCCTAGAGATGAAGAAAACAAAAACTTTTGATACAATCAAGCTATTAAGAAAAATCAATAAAATTTAATAAATAACATATTAAAAAAAGAACAATAAAAATAAAATGGAAAATAAAAAAGAAGAAATGTGCCCCCAGAAACCGCAGGAGCACCTATGAAGAGAAAAAGAATATACAAACATAGAAAGTGACACACCCCCCCAAAGAAACAGGTGCAGACAGAAAAGACCAACATCCCAGACATTTTGAATATCACCTTAATAGACATCCACACAGTTTTACAAACACCAAAATGAATGGTGATTTCAACAGCTCTTTATCACAAATTATAATTATTAGACAATGAAGGGACTTTCCCAGACTATTTTAACTTCCCACTCAATGTGGAAATTCCTCACCTAACAGTTCTGAAAGGTTGCACCGGATTTTTCTTTAATATTTCTACTGACAGTTTGTTTCACCTCAGAACAATGTATTTCATGTCTCCAGTCCAGGTATCTCTCTCCTCTTCTCCCCTCCTCTCCTCTATCCTCCCCTCCTTCCCTTCCCCCTACTCCTTCTTTCTCTGTCTCCCTCCCCCTCCTCCTCTTTCTTCTCCTGTCCATCCTTCCCCCGCCCCCTTTGCTTCCTCCGTGTCTCTCTCTCCCTGTCTTTCTCTTTCCGCCTCCCTCTCTCCCCACCCTCCTCCAGTTCCTTATATGCTTCTCCAACTAGAGATTCCAAGTAGATGCCTTAAAGACCCATCTGGATGAACGTACTGCACTTGGTCAAGAGAGGTGAACAGAGGTAAACAGGTAAACATGATAGGTAAAGCTGAGGGAGAATTATGTCTAGGAACTTACATGAAAAGAAAACCTGATGTGGGAGAGGAGCGATAAAAATTAGTTTCACTTGATAATAAAGAAGAAATGTTTGGGGGCCATGAAGCTTTGGGTAGAAAAAGAAAATCTATAGAAATTCCTTCTCTGGGCATCTGTCTCTGTGAAACCATGTTCCATTCCAAGATGGGAGAGAAGCATGGTGCTGATATAAGAAAACAGCACAATGTGGACAGAACATTTCAGAATGTTCAGATGAGTTTGCTACATGATCATGTTAGATGGAGAGAGAAAAGTCTCAGCTATGGTCCTGGATCAAGTGACCGCTTAGTCTTATAAGGACCATGAGTTTTTCTTCCCCTGCAAGAATGACTATATATGTTGCTTTAGGAGAATAAGATAATGTAAGTCACTCGCCTAGGATTTCACCTGGAAATAGGAAATTCTCTTGAGGTTTAAGTTGAGTAAAAACAGTTGAGTGTAAGAAGCTATCAGTTCAACAAAAAATTCCTGGTAGCACAGAACTTTTCTGAGAGTCTCAAAATATTTATTATCCTTTTTTCCAGTATAAACACAGATAATGAGGGTCTCAGAAGACCTCCCCCATCTGAGATAAGATGTCACAGGACTCCTTGCAGGCTTAGCCACTCTCAAACTGATGGCCCAGGGGCACAGATCTCAGCCTCAGAATCCCTGGGCTCTCTTGCTACCCTCACGAATAGTGGGGTATCTTCTCTCATCTCATCTTCCTGCCCTCCAAGAACTGTCCTTGGTGACTCCAGGGGACAGCCTGAAACAAGAAGAAAAGTGTTGGATTCTACCTGTGACCCAGAAGAATGAGAACACTCATTTTAGAGAGCAGGAATAATGGAAGAGATGCAGACTGTAAAAATTTCTGTATGTCATCAGACACTCAGAACCATCCTGTCACGACAGGACTTTATGACTCTTGGCCCATAGTCTGGGGAAAACCTGTAACAAGAGATTACTATTTCTCAAGGTGAATATACAAGAAATGGGAAGGAGGAAATCACAGCTCCAAAACAGTCAGTCCTCAGTGACAGACCAACCTTTTCTTTGTGACTTGTCCTGACTTCTGAAATATCTATGCAGATAATCCCAAACTTTATAATGCTTGTTATATAAGGGAGTTGCTACATGAGCTATAAAAAAAAGTCAGTCTTCACCAGAAGGCTTACAACTTTTCACCTTACACAGAAAAAAGAAAACAACAGCTTTCTAATCTGCTAATTAAAAAATATTATGGCTGAAGCTCTCGTGCTTCTATCTCTAAGGTCCTATGAGTTTCTAAAGAAATCTGGATTAATGTGCTCCCCCATCTAACCCAAGAAACTCTATATCTGTAAGGAAGGTCAATCTAGTATATTAGGGGCAATGGCCCTCGTAATGTAAGAAATGTCACAGAATGTTCATATTCTGGCATTTCACCAGACACTCTATACTTTGGTTCACATGCAGAATTAGTGCAAAAATCGTTTGACCGTGCATGGAACTAATATTCAAGTTTGAGAAATATGGTCATAGAAACACCGCATCAGTGACTGAGAACAGGGGTGGAAGGGAGGTAACCACAGAAACCGAGATCTAGCCAGCCTCTGTGAGGACACAGAAATGCCTTGAAAAGGGCAAAGTTGACGTATGAGAGAGATAGGAACCCACTCAGATTTTCTACTCTCAGAAAGGACAGCTGTACTCTCCTTGGTCACTTAGAGAGGCCTAGGTGACAAACCTGTACCCCTCCACGAAGGAGATACCCACTTCACTCATTGCTGGAAAAGGAACAGTTTCAGACAAAGCCACTAATTTGACTTCTTTGAAATCATCACTTGGGGAATTGTGTTCTGACTTCGGACTCGAAGGCAGACAAGGGTCTCAAGGACAGTGGCAGAAGTGAAGTGCAACGTGAAATAGGGAAATGGAGACATTTATGCAGATGATTGTGAGTTACAGTGACTTCATGCGAAGTTTGGGGCAATTGACTTAAACTTTTCCAACTACAACAATAAAGTATATATTCTCATTTATATAATGGCAGTGTTGGGTTAGACGCTCTGGTTGCTTACAATTAAAACCATGTTCTACTTTATTTTACCTCAGAGAAACCCTGTAAAATAACCTTTTACAGACCAGGCATTTTAATTTTGTGAGAGGGAAACCTGGTCAGACTATCTGTAGGACATCTGACGTTCATATTGAAGGAGTGATAGGGTTGATTCAGAGAACTGAAGGAGTCCTCTCCCAGTGATGTCACAAGGGAGCCATAGAACAGCACGAAGAAGAAAGGAACTGCCCTTACCTGGAGAGGCAAGTCACCTGACATACAAAATCTGCAGGAATTAGGGCCAACAGGTGGTCAGAATGTTCCCTAGAAAAATGGACTTTCAGCCTCCCCAGGGTGTTTGTATGATGATCTATCCCATCACTTATCCCTATCACAATGACAACTTTTAACAAGTGCCTGGAGAAGAGGCACTTTTTCACTGTCTAGCATGAAAAAAAAAAAAAAGGTAGCTTAATCACTGAGTCACTCGAGAGGGAGAACCTTGATAAGAAGAGGAACATCACAAGTATAGATAGGTGAGAAAGAGAAACCTTTCCACATACAGGAGTCCCTACATCATAAACCTATGTTTATTATGAAGGTAATGAGGAGTTAATGAGAGCTCAGAAGCAGACATCTGCTTGAAAAGTGTTCTCGCTAGAGAGAAGACTCAGAAGTCTTAGGCTAAACAGAACACGAGGGGGATGTCTCACTGAGCCCAGATTTGAGTTTGGGATTCTCGGATATCTAGCACGTGAACTGTGGGAGTAACTATAGAGCTGTCAGCTTATGGCCATATGAACCCAAAGGCAAAGGGCAAAGAATACACACCTGGTCTTCCCAGATGATCCATCTTTATGCCATTGTTTTCTTTATCCTTATGGACAGCATTATGCAGAGAATACCTGCATCGGAGAAACACTAAGACAAAGCACACTGGGTCAGAGGTCATCTGGAAACTCCATATATCCCCAGGTTCCACAGGGTTCCTTAGATCCTTAAGCCTGGGCATTATGTAGGCTCAGACAGGGCCCCTGATACTTCCTCATACTCCACAGGTACACCAGGAATGGACTTCTTAGCCCAGTCCTGACCCGTGTTACCCAAGTACTTCTATCACATATAAGATTATAATTCTAAGACCTTTAGCCCTGGGTCATTGAGACCTTGGGGATCAGAGAAGAGTAGACATTTTTCCTCGTGTTCCCCGCATTATAACATATTATATATATAACATATATCATATAATATGCGTATATAACATATATAACATATTATATATAATATAACATATGTTATATATTATATAAAATATAACATGTAGTAATAACACCTTCTCCTCGCTCCATACACACGTTCCCTCATTATGGTTGGCCTGTGTCCTACAGCCCACCATGGTACTTACATTTCTTTACATGTTGGTCTATCTCAAGTAAAAAGGAAGAAAACATGACAAAGAGAAAAAATACAAAGAGCATAGCAAACAAGGCATAGAGCCAAGGAACACCATTTGGGAATAAGCTGGCCCCTGGTACAACTTCTGCCATGGAGGTCTGAGGACGCGGAACTCTCGGCCCAGCTCTCACCTCCTAGGTGATGAGGCTGATGAAGTCACAGCTTCCGGCACAATAGGACTCATGAAGGTCTGGATGGGGATTGGCCAAGCCTCGTCCTGTAACTGCTAGATAGAAACAAGTAATCTCAGGGAGCTTCACTTCCACCACAGCTCCACTGAACGCAAAATATTAGACAATCAGATTAGCTTGGCCAAGGTCAAACAGCTTGTGAGCAGCTGGTGTGGCACTGAAAGCTGGCCTGCTGAGTCCCAGCTCCAGGCCCTTTCCGGTGCCCACAGTTCTGCCTGCCTTGCTGCCTGCCCGGGCCTGTGTTCCAGCCTGGCACGGATCTCAACTCCTCATTCTCTCCCTCACCCATGCCCAGCTCATTTGTCACCCAGCCCTTCTGTTGCTAGTTTGCATTTTTTCATTCTTTCAAGGAGAACTGCTTCTCTCTCTCCTGGGTCTGGGGTCAGGGCTCTCCTAGGGCTGGTAGTGAGAGGCTGGCAGGCCTGCTAGCTGGCCGCTCAGTGGTTACTTCCACTGCTGGGGCCCGTACTTGGATACCTCAGCACTGACCCCCCCGTGCTGCCTTCACCCTGTGCCTCCCTAGCCTCAAGGCCACCCCTAAGTAGAGGACTCACTTTCCTCTGCTTAGCTGGGCAGTAGGGGCTGCTGGGATGGCAACAGTAGACCTAAGAGTTAGAGGAGCCTGGGTCTCCCGTCTCTGCACTCCCAGGAGAGCCCGTCTCTTTCCCTAAAGCTTCCTGATTTAGGGCTCTCTGTGAAGGCCCAAAACGTACTGTGAGCTCCAGCCCCAGGGCCTCTGAGGGTCGATTTTACTACACATATTCAGAATGTCCCTCTCACTGCATCGGAACCATATCCATTCACAAAATGAAGAAACTATTTCCCTAGACTTCACAGCCCTAGAGCCAGTCTTACTCAGCAGAACAATGTCTAAATTGAAAAACCAAAAAAAGGACAGATTTTCCCTGCCACAGGGAACACTGTCTCACCACCACTCCCCCGTACACACAATGATCTCAATTCCTGGTCTGAACTCAACCTTCTCTAAGGTGACTGACCAGTGCAGACCCACTGACAAGATGCTAATGTGGTTCCACAGTCTTTGCCAGCTCCCAAGACTTCTTATGTACCATGTCCGGAGCCTTCATGCCTCATCTCCATCTGCATGAGTGTGTGTTTCCTCTCAAGGTCCACAAACCCCCTATTTCTCAACCAGAACAGCCAAGAGAAATCTCTGATACCAGGACACTGCCTAAGAACAAAAAATGTGCCCAGTGCACGATTGGATAAGAAATATGAGGTCTAAATACTGCTTCTCGTCCAACTGAGGAAATAAAATCCCAGGTGGAAAAGGCAAGGGTCATTATGGACTGGACCATCGGGAAATACTTTATGGAACATTAGAGAAGAAAAATAACCTTGAAGCAAATGCAACTGAAAGGAAATTATCTGTTGAGAATCAGAATGACTTCCTGATTCTAAGGGATGTAAACAGGAAGTGAAGATGCCTTTGTGCCTTTATTGGCTTTATTTTTGGCTGAGTCTCAGATATTAAAATTCTCTAAGTTTTTTTTTTAACTTATCAAGGTAAGAACTAATGTTTAAAAGCTGAAACAAAGAAAAAGTGTCCAGACTATTTTACTCTTATCTTTGCTAATAACTACACTGTAATAAAATCTACATGATTGTGTTGTTTTGTTTTGTGTTGACATCTTCACACAGAAAGGTTCACGTTTTTGGGTTAAAACAACACTCACTGGCTCCAGCACATCTTTCTCCTCCTAATAAAGCTCTTTCCTCCTTATGCAGAACTCTGTTCAATTTTCTATTCTTTTTCATATAAAGTCTGTTTATAACCCCTTGTGTAGGAAAAAAATCAGGAAAAATGCAATTTAAATAATCCTAAGTGAGGAGGATTTAAAAAAGCAATATAGCATTTGCCTTTATTCTTTTAACAAACCGGGGATTTTAAATCTGGAGTTTCATTTAATGATTCAAAATATAAATATAAGTAATTAAGGAGAACAAAGAACAAATAAGAACAAAGAACAAATACAGGAACAAAGAAGTTAAAGTAGTATAGGAAATGGTATAGGACATATATGCACTACCAAATGTAAAATCAATAGCTAGTGGGATGCAGCCACAGAGCACACGGAGATCAGCTCGGTGCTTTGTGACCACCTAGAAGGATGGGATAGGGAGGGTGGGAGGGAGGGAGACACAAGAGGGAAGAGATATAGGGATATATGTATATGTATAACTGATTCACTTTGTTATAAAGCAGAAACTAACACACCATTGTAAAGCAATTATACTCCAATAAAGATGTTAAAAAATAATAAAAGATATTGGGCTTCCCTGGTGGTGCAGTGGTTGAGAGTCCACCTGCCGATGCAGGGGACACGGGTTCGTGCCCCTGTCCAGGAGGATCCCACATGCCGCGGAGCGGCTGGGCCTGTGAGCCATGGCCGCTGAGCCTGCACGTCCAGAGCCTGTGCTCCGCAACAGGAGAGGCCACAACAGTGAGAGGCCCGCGTACCACAAAAAAATAATAATAATAATAATTAAGAAATAAAAAGGTTTTAAAAAAATAGAATCTCTTTATATTTTATTTTCTTTAGAATTTTTTTCCAGATTTGTTGAGATATAATTAACATATAGCATTGTGTAAATGTAAGGTATACAACATAATGCTTTGATACATGTACATATTTTGAAATGATTACAATAAGTTTAGTAAAGGCTTCCACCACCTCACATAGTTACCTTTTCTTTCTTCTTGTGTTGAGAACATTTAAGATCTAGTGTGTAAGGGCAACTTTCAAGTACATAATATAGTATTGTTAACTATAGACACCATGTTGACATTAAATTCCCAGAACTTATTCATCTTATAGCTGGGGGTTTGTACCCTTTCACCACCATTTCTCCATTCTTCCACTCCCCCAGCCCCTGGGAACCATCATTAACTCTATTTTTAAGAGTTTAACTTTTTTTAGATTCCACAAATAAGTGATATCATAAAGTAGTTGTCTTTCTCTGTCTGGCTTATTTCAATTACCATAATGCCCTCAAGGTCCTTTCATGTTGTCACAAATGGCAGGATTTCCACCTTTTTTATGCCTGAATTATATTCCATTATATACATGTACATTCCATTCTCTTATCCATTCACCTGTTGATGAACACTTTAATTGTAGTTTCCATATCTTGGTCATTGTGAATAATGCTGCAATGAACATAGGAGTGAAGACATCTCTTTGAGATACTGATTTCATTTCCTTTGGATATACACCCAGAAGCTGGATTGCTGAATCATATGGTGGTTCTATTTTTAATTTTTTGAGGAACCTCCATACTCTTTCCATAATGGCTGCATCAATGTGCATTCCGACCAACAGTGCACAAGGGCTCCCTTTTCTTCTCAGCCTCACTAAAACTTGTTGTCTCTTGTCTTTTTGATGATAGCCACTCTAACAGGTGTGAGGTGATGTCTCATTGTGGTTTTGATCTGAATCTCCCTGATGATTAGTGATAGTATCTTTTCATGTATTGGGTTGGCCAAAAAGTTCATTTGGGTTTTTGTAACGTCTTATGGAAAAACCCAGACGAACATTTTGCCAACCTAACACCTCTTGGCCAGTTGTATGTCTTCTTTGGAAAAATGACAATTCAACTCCTTTGCCCATTTTTTAATTGGATTTTTTTTTGGCTATTAAATTGTACGAGTTTTTAGTATAATTTAGATTCTAACCCCTTATCAGATAGATGATTTGCAAATATTTTCTCCCACTCCATAGGTTGCCTTTTCAAGACCAGAGTCTATGAACATTTTCACTATGTTTTCCTCAAGGATTTTTACAGTTTCAGGTCTTATATGTAAGCCTTTAATCCATTTGTAGTTAATTTTAGTATAAGGATATAATATAGGGGTCCTGTTTTATTCATTTGCTTGTGAATATCAAGTTTTACCAACAGCATTTATCGAAGAGACAATTGCTTCCTAATTGAGTGTTCATGGCACCCTTGTCAAAAATTAGTTGGACACTTGTAAGAGAACAATTTCCAATAGAATGAACATAAATGACCCAACAATAGCATGCCAGTGGCTGTAGAAATTGGTAAGCCACTTAAAAAAAAATCATTTGTTGAAACCTACAAAATATACACATATTATACCCTATAACCCAGAATATTCCAAAGAGTATACTCCTAAGAAAAACTTTCATCAATTTTGGGTAATAGTGGCTGATATGAATATCTTTTTATATGTATATCGGTAGATAAACTCATTTTTTCTTTCCTATTATATAGCTCTGACACCAGTTCTACTTATAACAGCAAAAAACTAGAAATAATTCAATGTCCAAAATGCAAATAAGTAGCGATAGAGACTTGCATTAGAATACTAGATAGCAATTTTTTAAAAAACTGCTACATGTAGTAACTTATTTGAATTTCACAGACATACTATTTTGTAAAAGAAGCCAGGCCAAAAGAAATTCTCACTGTTCAAACTGCTCAACCACAGGAAGAGCTAATCTATGTTGATAAAAGGTCGGTACATATAGTGGTAGGCAGGGAAAGCAGGCATGAGAGTGCCTTCTCTGGCGTAGAAAATATTCTTTATCTAGCAAATACATATATGGGTATATAGTTATGTATCCGTTCTTTAGTTGTACACTTAACATTTGTGAAATTTACTCTATGCAAGTTTATAACTCCATTAAAAAGTAAAATTAATATTGTACTAGGCTTTTTAAATGAGCTGGGGATTTTTTCCCTCTATTTTCTGCTGCTTCTCTTTTTTAAATTTAGGGGGGAGTTGAGGAAGATGGCGGAAGAGTAAGACACGGAGATCACCTTCTTCCCCACAGATACATCAGAAATACATCTACACGTGGAACTGCTCCTATAGAACACCTACTGAACGCTGGCAGAAGACCTCAGCCCTCCCAAAAGGCAAGAAACTCCCCCATGTACCTGGGTAGGGCAAAAGAAAAAAGGAAAAACAGAGACAAAAGGATAGGGACGGTACCTGCACCTCTGGGAGGGAGCTGTGAAGGAGGAAAAGTTTCCACACACTAGGAAGCCCCTTCGCGGGCGGAGACTGCGGGTGGCGGAGGGAGGAACCTTCGGAGCCGCGGAGGAGAGCACAGCAACAGGGGTGCGGAGGGCAAAGCGGGGAGATTCCCGCACAGAGAATCAGGGCCGACAGGCACTCACCTGCCCGAGAGGCTTGTCTGCTCCCCCGCCGGGGCGGGCGGGGCTGGGAGCTGAGGCTCGGGCTTCGGTCGGAGCGCAGGGAGAGGACTGGGGTTGGCTGCATGAACACAGCCTGCAGGGGGTTAGTGCGCCACGGCTGGCCGGGAGGGAGTCCGGGGAAAAGTCTGGACCTGCCCAAGAGGCAAGAGACTTTGTCTTGCCTCTTTGTTTCCTGGTGCACGAGGAGAGGGGATTCAGGGCGCCGCTTAAAGGAGCTCCAGAGACGGGCGCGAGCCGCGGCTACAAGCGCGGACCCCAGAGACAGGCATGAGAGGCTAAGGCTGCTGCCGCCGCCACCAAGAAGCCTGTGTGCGAGCACAGGTCACTCTCCACACCCCCCTTCCGGGGACCCTGTGCAGCCCGCCACTGCCAGGGTCCCGGGATCCAGGGACAACTTACCCGGATGAACGCGGCGCGCCTCAGGCTGGTGCAACGTCACGCCTGCGCAACGTCACGCCGGCCTCTGCCGCCGCAGGCTCGCCCCGCCCTCCATGCCCCTCCCTCCCCGCCGGCCTCAGTGAGCCAGAGCCCCCGAATCAGCCGCTCCTTTAACCCCGTCTTGTCTGAGCAAAGAACAGACACTCTCCGGCGACCCACACGCAGAGGCGGGTCCAGATCCAAAGCTAACCCCGGGAGCTGTGCTAACAAAGAAAAGAAAGGGAAATCTCTCCCAGCAGCCTCAGGAGCAGAGGATTAAATCTCCACAATCAACTTGATGTACCTGCATCTGTGGAATACCTGAATGAATAGACAAGGAATCATCCCAAATTGAGGAGGTGGGCTTTGAGAGCAAGATATATTATTTTTTCCCCTTTTCCTCTTTTTGTGAGTATGTGTATGCTTCTGTGTGAGATTTTCTCTGTATAGTTTTGCTTTCGCCATTTGTCCTAGGGTTCTGTCTGTCCGTTTTTGTTTGTTTGTTGTTGTTTTTTACTTTTTAAAAAAACTTTTTTCTTAATAATTATTTTTTATAATAACTTTATTCTACTTTATCTTACTTTATTTTATTTTATACTCTTTCTTTCTTTCTTTCTACTTTCTCCCTTTTATTCTGAGCGGTGTGGATGAAAGGCTCTTGGTGCTGCAGCCAGGCGTCAGTGCTGTGCCTCTGACGTGGGAGAGCCAACTTCAGGACATTGGTCCACCAGAGATCTCCCAGCTCCACCGTAATACCAAACGGCGAAAATTTCCCAGAGATCTCCATCTCAACACCAACACCCAGCTTCACTCACCGACCAGCAAGCTACAGTGCTGGACACCCTATGCCAAACAACTAGCAAGACAGGAACACAACCCCACCCATTAGCAGAGAGGCTCCCTAAAATCATAATAAGGCCACAGACACCCCAAAACACACCACCAGACTTGGACCTGCCCACTAGAGAGACAAGATCCAGCCTCAACCACCAGAACACAGGCATTAGTCCCCTCCACCAGGAAGCCTACACAACTCACTGAACCAACTTTAGCCACTGGGGACAGACACCAAAAACAATGGTAACTATGAACCTGCAGCCTGCGAAAAAGAGACCCCAAACACAGTAAGATAAGCAAAATGAGAAGACAGAAAAACACACAGCAGATGAAGGAGCAAGGTAAAAACCCACCAGACCTAACAAATGAAGAGGAAAAGGAATTCAGAATAATGATAGTAAAGATGATCCAAAATCTTGGAAGTAGAATAGAGAAAATGCAAGAAACATTTGACAAGGACCTAGAAGAACTAAAGAGGAAACAAGCAACGATGAACAACACAATAAATGAAATTAAAAATTCTCTAGAAGGGATCAATAGCAGAATAACTGAGGCAGAAGAACGGATAAGTGACCTGGAAGATAAAATAGTGGAAATAACTACTGCAGAGCAGAATAAAGAAAAAAGAATGAAAAGAACTGAGGACAGTCTCAGAGACCACTGGGACAACATTAAATGCACCAACATTCGAATTATAGGGGTCCCAGAAGAAGAAGAGAGAAAAAAAGGGACTGAGAAAATATTTGAAGAGATTATAGTTGAAAACTTCCCTAATATGGGAAAGTAAATAGTTAATCAAGTCCAGGAAGCACAGAGTCCCATACAGGATAAATCTTTATGTATTTTGGATGTTAACCCTTATCAGAAAGATAGTTTGTAAATATTTTCTCCAATTCCATAGGCTGACTTTTCATATTGTTGATGGTTTCCTTTACTGTGCAGAGGCTTTTTAGTTTTATGTAGCCCTACCTGCTTATTTTTGCTCTTGTTGCCTTTGCTTTTGGCATCAAATCCAAAAAATCATCACGAAGACTGATGTCAAGGCCTTTTTTTTTTTCTATTTTTTCTTCTAGGATTTTTATGGCTTCAGAACTTATGATCAAGTCTTTTATCTATTTTGAGTTAATTTTTGTGAATAGTGTAAGATAGTAGTCCAGTTTCATTCTTTTGCATGTAACTGTCCAGTTTTCTCAACACCATTAATTGAAAAGACTGTCCTTTCCCCATTGTATATTCTTGGCTCCTTTGTCAAAAACTAATTGACCATACAAATTTAGGTTTATTTCTGGGTTGTCTATTCTGTTCCATTGATCTCTGTGTCCATTTTTATATTAATACCATACTGTTTTTATTAATATGGCTCTGTAATATAGTTTGAAATCAGGAAGCATGACACCTCCAGCTTTGTTATTCTTCCTCAAGATTGCTTTGGTTATTCAGGGTCTTTTGTGGTTCCGTGCAAATTTTAGGATTGTTTGTTCTGTATCTGTGAAAATTTCCATTGGAGTTTTCATAAGGATTGCAGTGAATCTGCAACTGCTTTGGGTAGTATTGACATGTTAATAATATTAGATCTTCCAATCCATGAGCACCAAATATCTTTCCATTTATTTGTGTCTTCTTCAATATCTTAGAGTTTTCAATGTACAGGTCTTTCATCTCCTTGGTTAAATTTATTCCTAGATATTTTATTCTTTTGGTGCAATTGTAAATAGATTTGTTTTCTTAATTTCTCCTTATGGCAGTTTGTTGTCAGTGTATAGAAATGCAACTGATTTTTGTATATAGATTTTACGTCCTGCAACTTTACTGAGTTTATTATTCTAACAATTTTTTGGTAAAGTCTTTAGGGTTTTATGTAGTGTCAGTTTTGCCTCTTCCTTTCACATTTGGATGCCCTTATTTTCTTTCCCATCGCAAACCATCCTCACACGTTTACTGGAGTTGAATCAAAAGAGAGAGACAGCTGGGGAGACAGGGGCAGGTAAGCCAAACAATGCCATTCTCCTGCATAAAAAACATTACTGGTTCATAATTAGCTATAGTAAAATTTCCAAAATTCAGTTATTTGCATTACTGCATAATGAACATCTCCACACCTGTATTCTAACTGTATAATCATTTAACCAATATTTTCTTTACATTTACTACCTTTTTAACTTATTTTGTTCAAAAATAAAACATACATTGCTACCAAAGATATCCATGAAAAAATGGAAAATTTTCTAAACAATCTGTACAGTTATTTTTTAAAACTGCCCATGCTCTACCTTAAATCAAAATTTGGGAAACAATAAGCTACATTAGGAAGCTCAAAGCCCTTAACTCAGTTTATGAAGCTCCATGTTTGGAATTTTAAATACTTTCTTTTTTCAGCCTCACTAACTATTTCCTTACAGTCTTTTTAGGAACAAGCAATATTGATCTGACCAGCATTCCCTAAACACATCAGATTCTTTTGCAATTTTGTGCTTTATACATGGTTCTTATCTCTGTAATGGCCCTCCTTACTCCCCAGTTCTTACCTTTTCTCCCTCACTTCTCTCAATGTTGAATAAGTTGTAGTATTTCCATTCACATCAATTATCAATTCAATAAGTTAAACTTGGTTGGTGTACTTATCAGATACTTAATGAGGTAGAATCCTACTAATATCTATCCTAATATCTATGTATTATTGACTTTGCACTGCTTAAAATAATTAAATTTAAAAATGAATAAATTTCTTATTTGAAAGAGTATATTTGCTTTTACTACATCTTTCAATAGGTGCATGTCTTGAATGAATGTTATCTGACCTTGCTATCACAATTACTTTTTCCAGAAATGGTAAAACTAGAGTTGATTCTGTCCTTGCGCACCACATATATCAAATACAAGAGAGAGACAGAAGCAACATTCTCTCCAGCTAACCAACACAAAGCTTTTGGAATCTCTAATGTCATTCAACCATCAAATGAGCATTAAGACAAATTCATTAATTGATGAGCCCAGTCTTTTTGCACATCAATTTTTTTTTTTTTTTTTTGTGGTACACGGGCCTCTCACTGTTGTGGCCTCTCCCGTTGCAGAGCACAGGCTCCGGACGCGCAGGCTCAGCGGCCACGGCTCACGGGCCCAGCCGCTCCGTGGCATGTGGGATCCTCCCGGACCGGGGCACGAACCCGTGTCCCCTGCATCGGCAGGCGGACTCTCAACCACTGCGCCACCAGGGAAGCCCTCGCACATCAATTTTTACCTTTTTGTGTATCCTGCCAGAAAAGTTTGCCTGGATCTCTCCAAGTGGTAATAATTCTCTGGACCAGATCTAAGTTTTATTCCCTTGGCAGTGGCCCTAATTACATTATATAGAAAAGTTACCCAGGTTAGAGAACACTCAGTTGCCAATGAAAGGCAATAAGATTAAATGAGAAGGAAGACCTATTTACTAAATGAGGATCAGACTCTCTGCAGCATAATAGCAGCATAAAGCAAAGAGAAACCGTTTGATTGTGATCCAGAAGATCCTTTTGCTCTGAAGAGAGTTTGAAAGAATAACTTTGCACCACCTTCTGTGTGAGGACTCTTTTCCTGTCACTATCTCCTCCAACCTAAGTCTAAACCAACCCATTGATCCCATAGTCATCTCTGTGCCACAGTCAGGTAGATCAGTCTAGGACAATGGGAAACATAGAGAAAACCACATCCATTTTCTCTATTTAGATATAAGGTAAAATAGATAATTTGCAAATCTAAATCAATATCCAAACTAAATCAAAGAAAATGAAGTGGAGATCTGTAGGATAAAATTCTTGCCCCTCTACCCTCTATCAGTCAAGAAAAGAACAATGCAGGAATAAACGTCTAGCAGTTTTCACAAGAGGCTATGAAAATTATGTGACAGAACCAGGGTAAAAAGAGTAGAAAGACTAAAGAAATGTACCTTGTTAAACTGAGTGTTGATTTGGGTTTCTTATTGACTACAAATGGGTTAATTATTTGTGGGTGCCCAAAAGTTAGGGTAAATAACTCATATCCATTGAGAAATGAGAAAGATTGTGTAAATAGGGTAGAAAGTCTACTCACCACTATGGAATCAGTATGTGGTTGAAGAAACAAGCAAAGAAGGAAGAAATGTTTATGTACATTTCTAGATATAAACAATAGGGAAGTTTAATTTTATGTTTTACTACCAAGTCATCTCCTCTATTAATAAAAGCAAAGTACTGGGCTTCCCTGGTGGCGCAGTGGTTGAGAGTCCGCCTGCCAATGCAGGGGACACGGGTTCGTGCCCCGGTCCGGGAAGATCCCACATGCCGCGGAGCGGCTGGGCCCGTGAGCCATGGCCGCTGAGCCTGCGCGTCCGGAGCCTGTGCTCTGCAACGGGAGAGGCCACAACAGTGAGAGGCCCGCGTACCGCAAAAAAAAAAAAAAAAACCAAATTACTCTGACTTTTCTAGATTTCCCAACAATGATTTAAAATTGATGATCCTGAAGATTAAATTGCTCTCTCAAAACTTCAACACCAAACGATTAAAAGCGTTAGCATTCAGTAAAGTCTGGAGGTTCCCACTTACTTATATCCTGAACATTTAAATAAAGGTGACAACAGTTGCGTCCTTCAGCTTCACAAAAACTGGATTCATCCTTCTAAAAAACTGAGAGGAAAAATTATGCAAAACTGAGATTCCCAGTTCTGGACACACTAAAGAGATCAATCTGTTAAATCAAAACCCTCTACTTAATGACCATTAACATTGCTGCACAGAGAACACTAAGACCCACTGAGAATCACTGAACAGTTAAATGAAGACTATGGTTAACAGTAACTCATCAGCCACATACCAACGTCTATACTGAGAACATGACTCTTCTTCTAAAGACAAGTTTTAAACAAATTTTACACTTTCTGATAAAAGACTATGCTTATTAAACTCAATATATTCCATCCTTCATATAAGAAGGGGGTCTTATGTCCAGATAGACACGCTAGTTGAGCCAGACCACAAAGGTTACTCCAAATTTAAATATGACCCTCACTCTATTGCATTAAAAACTCAGAAACTAAGAGTATTAAGGGTATAGATCAGATCAAGGACATTGGATGAACAAGCATAAAAGAATCCCAGAATGACAGCTGTGCATGATATTATAGTAGGGTCTGGGAAAGATTTCTTAAAGATCAAATTGATAGAACATATAAGTGTCTGAATAGCTTGTAAAGTAACTTAAAGAATTAACACAGATTTGGGGGTAAAATCAGTGTTTAAGGTATCAAATCAAATAGAAAACAAAATAATATTTAAAAGGAAATTAAAACTGCAGGAAAAGAATTCATTATATACTACTTGAAAACTGGAAATAGAGTGTATAATCATAATAATGTAAATGATGAATATGAATCCACCAAAATTATAACTATTTTGGAGACTGGGAATATGGGAAGGGTTTAATGTGCAGGTAGAGAAGGTATTGGGAGTTAGAGAAGGTGAAAGTTGAAAGAAAGTGTGTTAAATCCTCATTTTCCGTAGTGGAAGGGCAAAAAATAAATGGACTAAAATAGAAAAAAAAAAGATATCATATAAATACATTGAGGAACATAACAAAAAACCAACAAAATGTGTTTTAAAGTGTTTGACATTCTTGGTGAGTGTTCAGAGAAGGCAGAAGAGAATACTAGCGATTTTGGCAAGAAACCGTATTCAGCTTTTGACTCCTTAATAAAATTAACATATAAATATGATAAAAATACAAAACAATAAATGAAAAACCACGATTGTGTGCTTCAGCTCCATAGTATATCCGTTATTTCTTTAGGCATCATTGACCTAAATCCATATGCCTCTGGCAAGGGAAGAGTTAATGACAGGTCTGTAAATTGTCTGATTCCCTGTTCCAGGACATCAGGGCAGTGTTAACCTCAAATAGACCTCCTTAAAAATTTTCTGATGGGATTCGCTAGCTGGAAAATACACAAGGAAATTTTTATCTAAAAATATTTTAACAGCCTATAAACACTCAATTAAGATCAGTGATAAAAAATAAGCCTGGATTGATTTATGGAATATGGCTGACCAGACAATGGAAGTTAATCACTCTAACTGCCTACTAATTAACAATGTGTAAAAACTAAGAAACCTCAAATCTAAATGAATTCTTTGACCTAATTTGTACCACCCACATAAAGTTCATCTGAATCCCAACGTGAGAAAGGGTTATAAGGGAGCTATATCTACCTGTTTGACGTCCCTCTAAAGACAGATTCTCCATTTGTGCCTGCCTTTTCAGTAAATCTTGGTGTTGTTAAGTTCTATGATTCATTTGATTCATTTGACCCTTGTTTAATAATTCAAGCTCTGTGGTACTACTGTCTTAGAAGTTCACATGAAGTCAGGAATGCACTAAGCCTGAAGACTCAACAACTGCAGATTTACCGCTTTGGGTCAAGAAATCATTCCCAGGAGACTCAGTGACCCAAGAAGTCTGGTCCTCCCTGATTTGTAACTTATAGCTGCTGTCCCAAAGTAGAAAGAAATTAGTCATTAAAAATGCCATTAAATTGTCATCCACAAACATGTTACTACATTAGCTCAGGTAGTGTAGCAGGATGTAGCCTTAACTGTGAGAAAGGAAGAAATCAGAAGAAAGTATGAAAGAGGACCAAGAAACAGGGGCTTTTAGGCATCCATCCAAGTAAGACTGCAGAGACAAAGGCAACCTTATAGAAAAGTTAATAATTGATTTTCTCCATCCTCTGGATTTCACAGATGCTTATGATCAAATATAGGAAGTTTGGGTTCTTTTTGACAATGAATTTGCATGGCTTTCCAAATTTTAGAATGCAGAGCGGCTTTTAACTCTTTTCTATATAGACTTTTCCAAGATTGGTAAACTGTAATATATATATATAGTAACAAGAAACCAGCTTAGCCTAGCCAAAGCATTCAGTAAAAATTACCAAGAATATACCACCATGCTGTCCACACTGTTAGCAGAATGGTACTTGAGAGGGTTGGGGAGGGCAGTCAGAAAGATGCAGCACAAAAAATTATGGTGCTAAATATAACGTCTCAGAGTGAAGGAATGCATGGAGGAAGAAAGGATTAAGATACTGAAACCCAGAGAAGAGTCGTTTGTAGAATCCAACTAGAAATCCAGAACCATTCTTTATTATATGAATTTACCAGAACGATTCCTTCAAGAACTTTTCCCATAAGAGAGAGTGGAGGAGAAAGCCCGTGGAAATCCTCGCATCACAAAACATACATTTTTTTTAAAGAAAGTGGTATTCTTCAAGTAGAAGGAAGGCAGATCCATGAATGGGATGGTTAATATCGTGGATGGACTATAGCTAAAACTGAATCTTCTCCTTCCTACCATAGGCTGCAGCCTGGGTAAACAACACAACCAATGAAACACCTGTACCAAATGGCACCAATACCAAAAGCTCGAGATGTTTTAGAAGAGGGTAGAAAAAGTGTCAAGTGAGAAATAAGAAGAATATAAACTGTGTGTTACAGAAATGGGGTGTTTCCATCCCTGCAACACAAGTTAATTGTGAAGAATAGAGAGCTCTGCCCTAAGAGTACTTCACTGGATGAAAGTGAGGAAGTTTGGGGGAGGCTAGGGTGAGGAATCTAGGCTGTAGCTTTCTGAAACCGACATGGCTTTGGACCAAATCCATTTCCTGATGCCCCAAGGATTTCTGAATATTTTTCGGTGAGATTTCCAGGAAGCAGTCCACCCTGGTCCCCATGCTAAGAAGATTTACAATTTTAATACCTTTAAGGAGAAGGCCAACACCTCACCTTACAGTTCTTCAATGACTTTGTCTCACCCACGAAGAGAGGGTCTCTGACCCTACATGTCCCTTCAGCCACTGTCTCTATCCCCTGATTCTTTTATTTTAATTGAAATACAATTGGCATATAACATTATATGAGTTTCAGGTGTACAACATAATAATTCAGTATACAGTAGTCTCCTCTTATTCTCAGGAGATACATTCTAAGACCCCCAGAGAATACCTGACACCATGGATAGTACCAAATCCTAAATAAACTGTTTTTTCCTATACATACGTACCTATGATAAAGTTTAATTTACAAACTAGGCACAGTAAGAGAATATCTGAATTGCAAGCATCATTACTCTTGTGTTTGGAGCCATTATTAAGTAACGTAAGCATTACTTAAACACATGCACGGTAATGCCAGGACAGTCCATTTGGTACCTGAGATGGCTACTAAGTGACTAATGGGTGGGGAGCACATACAGCTGGATACACTGCACACAGGGTTGATTCACATCCCGGGGTTGGATGAAGCAGGAAGGTGCAAGATTTCATCACCCTACTCAGGATGGTACACAATTTGGGAATTCCCTGGAGGTCCAGCGGTTGAGGCTCCACGCTTCCACTGCAGGGGGCGTAGGTTCCATCCTTGGTAGGGGTACTAAGGATCCCACAAACCATGTAGCATGGCCAAAAAAAAAAAAAAAAAAAGAATAGCACACAATTTAAAACTTAAGAATTATTTATTTATGGAATTTTCCATTTAGTATTTTCAGACCAAAGTTGACCATGGGTAACTGAAACTCGGGAAAGCAAGACTGCAGATAATAGGGGACTATTGAATGTATATGTTGCAAAAGGATCACCATGAGTCTAGTTAACATCCATCACACTGTAGTTACAATTTTTTTTTCTTGTTTGTTTATTTAATTCGTTGGCCGAACTGCGAGGCATGTGGGATCTTAGTTCCCCTACCAGGGATTGAACCATTGTCCCCTGCATTGGAAGCGCAGAGTCCTAAACACTGGACTGCCAGGGAAGTCCCCAGTTTTTTTTCTTGTGATGAGAACTTTTAAGATCTACTCTCTTAGCAACTGTCCAAATACACAATACAGTATCATTAACTATAGTCACCGAATCCATGGGGTCCTCAGCCCTCTTGAGCAGCCTGACTTAGCCCAGCGAAGCCTCAATACCCAGGCTCTCCATACCCAGAAGCTTCTGCTCCTCCCAATATAACATTTCCCCATCCTAAAAAAAACCAGGAACTCTTTTTTTCCAGCTTTTTAGACATATAATTGACATATTTGTAAGTTTAAGGTATAAAATATAAGTTGAAACATGTAAATATTGCAAAACGATTAGTACAATAACTACCATTTTTCATTTTGTGGTTATAACTTTCAAGATCTACTCTATTAGAGCAGCTTTCAAGTGTATAATACAGTATTGTTACTATAGTCACCATACTGTCCGCTGGATTCCCAGAACTTATTCATCTTATAAAGGGAAGCTTCTATCCTTTTACCAACATCTCCACATTTCCCCCAACCCCAGCTCCTGTCAGCTAATATTCTCCTCTCTGTTTCTACAAGTTTGGCTTTTTCAGATTCCA
This sequence comes from Stenella coeruleoalba, assembly GCF_951394435.1. Taxonomy (NCBI): domain Eukaryota; kingdom Metazoa; phylum Chordata; class Mammalia; order Artiodactyla; family Delphinidae; genus Stenella; species Stenella coeruleoalba. The sequence continues at coordinate 95,376,215 of NC_137157.1, forward strand.
CATATAAGTGAGATCGTACAGTATTTGTCTTTCTCTATCTGACTTATTGCATTAGCACAACGCCCTCAAAGTCCCACCATGTTGTCTCAAATAGCAGGATTTCCTTTTTTATGGCTGAGTAATATTCCACTCTGTGTGTGTATACACATATACATATACATATATATATATATATATATATACACACACATATGTGTATATATAGTCCTTACAATCCTTCCAATGATGGACACTCAGGTTGTTTCCATGTCTTCGCTATTATGAATTATGCTGCAATGAACATGGAGTTGCAGATGTCGCTGCAAAATAATAATTTCGTTTCCTTTGAACATATACCCAGAAGTGAGATTACTGGATATGATCATTCTATTTTTATTTTTTTGAGGAACCGCCATACCGTTTTCCACAGTGACTGCAACAGATTACTTTCCCACCAAAAGTGCTTAAGGGTTCCCTGTCTCCAAATCCTCACCAACACTTATCTCTTACCTTTTTTTCCTGTGTTTTTGATGATAGCTATTCTAACAATGTGAGATGATATCTCATTGTGATTTAATGTACATTTCCCTGATGATTAGTGATGTTGAGCATCTTTTCATGTACCTGTTGGTTATTTGTATGTCTTTTTCTGGAAAAATGTCTATTCAGGTCCTCTGACTCAGTTTTTTTATTTTTTGGTGTTTTTTTTTTTTTTTTTTTGACTATGTTGGGTCTTCGTTGCTGCGCACAGGCTTTCTCTAGTTGTGGTGAGCGGGGGCTACTCTTCGTTGCGGTGCGCGGGCTTCCCATTGTTGCAGAGCACAGGCTCTAGGTGCACAGGCTTCAGTAGTTGTGGCTCGCAGGTTCTAGAGTGCAGGCTCAGTAGTTGTGGTGCACGGGCTTAGTTGCTCTGTGGCATGTGTGATCTTCCAGGACCAGGGCTCGAACCTGTGTCCCCTGTATTGGCAGGCGGATTCCCAACCACTGTGCCACCAGGGAGGCCCTTTGCCTGTTTTTTTTTTTTTTTTTCCCTCCGGTACGCAGGCCTCTCACTGTTGTGGCCTCTCCCGTTGCGGAGCACAGGCTCCGGACGCTCAGGCTCAGCCGCCATGGCTCACGGGCCCAGCCGCTCCGCGGCATGTGGGATCCTCCCGGACCGGGGCACGAACCCGTGTCCCCTGCATCGGCAGGCGGACTCTCAACCACTGCGCCACCAGGGAAGCCCCCTTTGCCTGTTTTTTAATCAGGTTTTTTGTTTTTGCCATTCAGTTGTATTAGCTCCTTATATATTTTGGATATTTACCTGTTGTCAGATATATGGTCTGAAAATATACTCCTCCATCACAGAAGTTGCCTTTTCATTTTGTTAATATCTCTTTTGCTGTGCAGAAGCTTTTTAGTTGGATGCAGTCCCACTTGATTTATGCTTTTGTGCTTCTGCTTTTGTATCACTTCCAGAAAATCATTGCCAAGACCAATGCTATAGCGTTTTCCCGTTTTCTTTTAGGATTTTACAGTTTCAGGTCTTACATTTAAGTCTTTAATACATTTCAAGTCAATGTGTGTGGATTAAGATAGGGGTACAATTTCCTTCTTTTACATGTGATTATCCAGCTTTCCCAACGACATTTGTTGAAGAGACTATCCTTTCCCCATTGACAATTCTTGGCCTCCTGATTATAGTGTAATCTATTTCTCCCTTTAGAGGTGCGAGTACTTGCTTTTATATTTACGTGCTCTGATGTTGGGTGCATATATATTGATTATTGTTACATCCTCTTGATAAACTGAACCCTTTATCATTATACAATGACCATCTCTGTCTCTTTTTACAGCTTTTGAAATAAAGCCTATTTTGTCTGATATAAGACCCCTGCTCTCTTTTGGTTTCTATTTCCACGGAATATCATTTTCCATCTATTTAATGAGCCTATATGTATCCTTAAAGCTGAAATGAATCTCTTGTAGCCAACATATAGCTGGGTTTTATTTTTTTTATTCATTCAGCCGCTCTGCTTTTTTTGTTATAGAATTGAATCCATTCACATTTAAAATAATTATTGACAGGTAAGGAATTACTAACGCCGTCCTATTGGTTTCTTGCCTTTTTCTTTCTTTTTAGTTCCCTTGTTTCTTTCTTCCTCTCTTGTGATCTTCCTTTGTGAATTGATAATTCTGGATAATGGTGTGCTTTGATTTCCTCATTACCTTTTGTGTATCTACTGTAGGTTGTTACTTTTTGGTTATCATGAGGCTTACAAAAGACACTTATAACAGTCAATTTTATTCTGATAACAACTTAATTTCAACCCTATAAAAAGCTTAACCTTTTGCTCTCCCTCCTAAATATTACGCTTTTGATGTCACAGCAGTACTTCTTTTTATATTATGTATTCACTAACAAATAACACTCTGAAAGATTATTATGTACAAGAAACTATTGCCTGTGATTACATGTAAGAATTCACGTAATCTTCACAACAATCCTGTGAGATAGAGTCTTTATTAACATCCTTATTCTACAAAGAGGAAAACCAAGTTCAAAACTCATTCAAGGGGGCTTCCCTGGTGGCGCAGTGGTTGAGGGTCCGCCTGCCGATGCAGGGGACACGGGTTCGTGCCCAGGTCTGGGAGGATCCCACATGCCGCGGAGCGCCTGGGCCCGTGAGCCATGGCTGCTGAGCCTGCGCGTCCGGAGCCTGTGCTCCGCAGGGGGAGAGGCTGCAACAGTGAGAGGCCCGCATACCGCAAAAAAAAAAAAAAACTCATTCAAGGTCACCCAGCGAGCAAATGCAGCATTGTGAAGACAGGCAGTCTGACTCTGGAGTCTGTGCTCTTAACCTCCACTCCTTAGCAATCCTGGGTGAATGGTGTGGGAAGCAGAAGGCAACCTTGGAGCTGGTAGCAGAGCTGTTACTAAGGTTCTTTGGCGCCATCTGCTGTTGATCCAGGGTTGGCAGTAGCAAATGGTCTGGATTCTCTCTAGCAGTTTTTTATTCCTCTTACTGGATTATCTGCATATGATGTTTTCTTCTTCTGTTGGATCATTTATTCAAACAAAGAGACTGAGATTAATTGGTTCTCACTTAAACTATCATCCCTTGAACTGGCTGATTAAACTGGGAAGAATAAAAAGGCAGAGGATGATGACTCCAAAATGAGTTCACCTTTGAGTTTTGGAGCTGGTCTGACATGTGCTTACCTTTAACCTGATCCAAAAAATTTGGAATTACTTTGGCTTTGACAACCATCAGCAAGTAAGAGAACTTCAAATATATAACAGTGGTGGTAGTCATAGTTTCTTCTGCACAGTGGCGGTTCCCAGATGTTGTCAGTGGCATCAGCACATGTATTTTTTGAACCGATGAAGACTGTGTAGTCAAATTTAGAGGAAAAGTGATCTAAGCTCTGTCCTCTTCAAATTTTTCAAAATTATTTGAAGATGTTATCAAGTTAGATACACATTAATTCAACTTGAAACAAACAGTTTCTTTCTTTGTGACATTTGAGATTAAGCCAGCCAGCAGGCATCAGGCGTAGGTGTTCTCAAACTGCTAGGAAACTTTTACTAGAATAGAACTTAGAGGAGAACAAAACATACAGCCCTACGTGGCAGCCTTTCCTCAAGACAAGGGGCCCACTGCCTTAAGGTGTAGGATAAATGTGTGATTTGCTAGAAATCCTAGGACAAGCTGTTTAAGTGTTTTATCCTGAGATTGTGGGTGGGGATTTTCCCCCTGACTGAACTATTTCTTTTCTTTTCTTTGAAACACAAGGCTGCCTGTAATGGCTAATGTGACCAAACTTTAATTATTTTCATCTATTGTTTGAACAACTGGGATTTTGTTTCCCTATATGAGGGCCCAAGAACATTGAAAGAAATGAGTGAGTAGAGAATCTATGATTTCAGGACCCCAAGGGAACTCCAGCCTTTGGATTCAGAAGCAGCATCTGCAGCGACTATATATTTCTGGAGAAAAGAAATGGGTAAATTGAAAATAGAAACTGAATCACAGGTATCAAAAACAAGATAAGGGTACCAGATTAAGAGATAAAACTACTAGGTATAAAATAGATAAGCAACAAGGATATATTGTACAACACAGGGAAATATAGCTATTATTTTGTAATAACTTTAAATGGAGTATAATCTATAAAAATATTGAATCACTATGTTGTACACCTGAAACTGATATTGTAAAGCAACTACACTTCAATTTAAATTTTGTTTCTAATTTTAAAAAAAGAAATGATAAATTGAACAAAACCCATTTGTGCATTTACCACTAGAGGAAACTTTGATCTAGGTTAGTTTGCCTGTCTCTAGAATATTCTTAAATTTAAAGGCCGGAAACTGTCTCAATTGCTATGGATTCCTATTTAAGTTGATGTAAGAAAGACCATTAAGCAGTCTACATAAATCCTGGAAGAAATCTCAAAGGCTACTGTGGTAGATCACTGTAATATTGTCCTCAAAGAAATCATACTTCCTATATCCACATCTCTGTAATGTGTCACTTCTTCTCATCAAGAGACAAAGTCTATTTCTTCACACGCTTGAATGTGCATTTCACTAATAAGTTTGTAAAATAAATGATTTGCCTTGACCAATAAAATGTGGCAAAAGTGAGATTGTGTGAGCCCCAGAGACTGGGTCATAAAAGGTCCTATAACTCCTGTTGGTTCTCTTTTGACACCCTGACACCACCAAGCTGTGAAGCCCAGTCTAGTCTACTGGAGAACACGAAACCACCTGGAGGAGAATTGAGGACGTGTAGCCAACAGCCAGACATGTCATGCAGACATCTGGGACACTGCAGTCCTAGATGGACCATCAGATGACAGCTGGCAGTCCCAAGAGGGGGCCCAGGTAAGTACAGCAGAATCACTCAGACTGCCAACTCCCAGAACCATGAGAAAGAATCAAGCATTGTTGTTGTTTTAAGCCACTGAGTTTTGGGGTGTTTTTTTTGCAGCCAAAGAAAATTAATACATCTCCCAAGAAAATCCAAATATCCAACCAAACTCTGAATGCTTTAAGTACACTAGCTCTTTAAGAAAAACTTTCCTATTTGGAAAACGAAAGTATAATCTTCATTGTCACCACTCTAATTTGCCCAAATATATTAAATATATTAATATCTCCTATGAACTAATAGTTCATAGGACTAGATCTTAAAATGATGAGATTTTCTACTTGCAAAGGATTTTTCAAATGAAACACTGAATTGCTTTGAATTACAAATCCCTTGGTTTAAAGTAAATGCCACACTGACAAAAGGGAAAAAAAATTAAATACATATGGATGAGTGTGTATAAAATAATAAATTCTTAATAAAAAATTAAACATTCTTATTCTCTAAAAAAAATTTTATCTAAAGTTTTTTGGATGAGAATAAAAGAAATATTCCTTTGGTTTAATAACCTCAGGGTCCCTGCACTGTTACCAGAAAAACTACAAAAGAAATGCAAATGGACAATAAGCTAATGATTAGGGATCATGAAAAGGTTGAAGAGAAACTAAAAATAAATACAAAAGATTCCAGGTCTAAATTCCTTTCAAATATATTGTTGCAAATTGAAAGATATTTTAAAACCTTCTTGTCCTAAAATTTAAAAACCAAAAAAATAGAAGTTATGATGGTAAAAATAAATATGAGAATTAAATTTTAATCCAAGTTCACTCTAATCAAAGTAAATTGATATGTGAATTTTAGACATACAGGATTTCTACATAGGTCTTTTTTTTTTTTTTTTTTTTTTTTTGCGGTACACGGGCCTCTCCCGTTGCAGAGCACAGGCTCCGGACGCGCAGGCTCAGCGGCCATGGCTCACGGGCCCAGCCGCTCCGCAGCATGTGGGATCTTCCCAGACTGGGGCACAAACCCGTGTCCCCTGCATCGGCAGGCGGACTCTCAACCACTGCGCCACCAGGGAAGCCCTGTTTTTTATGTATTATTTGTGTGAAAACTATTAAAACCTATTACAGTACAGTACTATATAGCCGACTGTGTTAGTTGGGTACCTAGGCTAACTTTGTTGGACTTAACGAACAAATTGGACTTACGAACACACTCTCAGAATGGGACTCATTCATATGCAGGGGACTTACAGTATTTGGTTCATTCAACAGGCATTGATTGAACTTTCATCTATTGTGCAAACTGTGAGAAGTCAGAGGGAAGAGACAGCATGTCATGTCTAAGGAAGTGTATCAGTTTCATGATGAGGAGTTGGGGGTAAATGAAATGAGAAAAAAACAAGAAGCTATCGCAGTAATTCACGAGAGGATAAACCCCTAAACAGAAGTAATAGCAAAAGTACAAAAACCAGAAGACACTTGTGGGCTTTACTGAGGGGGCAGACCCTGAAGAACTGGGTGACTAAGGAGTGTTACAGGAAAATGAGGAGGAGGAATCCAGACCCACTCACAGCTTTCTCCTAGTAAGTCTCCAGGAGCGCACAAAATGAGAAGCCATGTTGGGGATGAAGTTCCTGTTTTGAATTTGTTGAATTTAGGGTAGCAGGGAAACATCCAAGCAGAGGAGAAAGAAGATAAGTGTGCGATGTATCCAAAGCTGGGGCAGAGATCTAGGCTGGTCTGTTATCACCACTTAAATGGTAGTTACAGCCACAGGTGTGGATCAGGTCGTCAAAGAACCATGCAAAGCAAGGAAAGGCCAAGAACAGAGCCTCAGGAACATCAGCACCTCAGGAGCAGGTAGACAGAGAGACACTTAAAGGAGACTGGGAAGCAGCTTAGGAGAGAAAATATCACAGAAGCAGGGGAGAGGATTTAAAGAAGAGAGTGGGAGACTTCTCTGGTGACGCAGTGGTTAAGAATCTGCCTGCCAATTCAGGGGACATGGGTTCGAGCCCTGCTCCGGGAAGATGCCACCTGCCGCAGAGCAACTAAGCCCGCGAGCCACAACTACCGAGCCTGCGCTCTAGAGCCCGCGAGCCACAACTACCGAGCCTGCGCTCTAGAGCCCGCGAGCCACAACTACCGAGCCTGCGCTCTAGAGCCCGCGAGCCACAACTACCGAGTCTGCGTTCTAGAGCCCACGAGCCACAACTACTGAGCCTGCGCTCTAGAGCCCGCGAGCCACAACTACTGAACCCACATGCCACAACCACTGACGCCCATGCGCCTAGAGCCCATGCTCTGCAACGAGAAGCCACCGCACCACAACGAAAAGTAGCCCCCGCTGGCCCCTCCCACTCTGACCAGCTCAGGACAAAGGCCTTTCCTGACCACACTAACTGAAGGTGCTTATTTACTTATTTATTCCGTTGTTCCTTCAACTAGTACATCAACCGTGAGAGCAGGGACCTTGTCTGCCTTCTGAACTGCATCCCTGGTACCCGACAGCACCTGGCACGTGATAGGGGCTCAGTAAATACTGGCTGAATTTGATGTGGATTCAAGAGGCGCTTGGACCTGACCATGCAAGGAAAGCATCCTCCTGGAACCTTGACGCCACCAAACACAGACAAAGCAGATCAACCTGGAGATTTTGCTTAAACCAGAAGTTAGCTCAACTCCTAAGCCATTTACCCAGCCAGACTTTTTTCCTTCTTGTATCTCCACTCCAGAAACTGCTGCATCAGCCTGCCCAGCCCACTCCCAGGCCCGCGGGCCCCGCACCACTGGCCTTCAGAGCCCCAGGTGGTGGCAACGGATGCCCTCCTCCCCGTGACGTTTTCTTTTCTCTTCTTTTCTATGAAAGTATTACACACAAAGAAAATTTGTAAATTACAGAGAAGTATGACAAAGAAGGGGGGACATAATCCTGATACATTTAACATACTGGGAATTTCCTTATTCTCTTTTCAAGGCACTTTCTTCTTGAGATAAAAACTGTAAAAAGTTTGCTAAACTTTTCTTCTCATTATATTGTTAGCATTCATTGTCATTGGAAATTGTTCCATAAATATAATTAAATAGCTTAATAATATTTCACTGTCTGGGTAATTACTGAACCAGTTCTCCTTTAGACATTTTAAATTCTAACATGACCATGGACATTTATCTCCAAACATAAATATTCATATTTTAAAATTTTTCCCCAGGGTAGAGACCCATCTTGATATGTCTCTCGAGAGCTCCTGATAGAAACCAGGTAGAGCCAGCACTGAAATGCTGGCATCTCAATGCCCTAAGCATTGAAGAAACTACAAAAGTCCTCCCATGTAATAATTCGTAATAAAAAATAGCAAACAATTACATCACACCCCATAGTTTCCTGTATAGAAGTAACACGAATGTAAAAAATGCATGATTGTCAAACACCCATCTCCTGCTAAACCATCAGTCCCATGAACACAGGGACCTTGACCACCTTATTCATGTACCTCGCATATAGTAGGTGCTGAGTAATTACTTGGGAGACAGATAGGTAATCAATGTACCAATGAGAATGTGAAAGATAAATCGAGAAAAACTGTTGAACACCAACCTCCAAACAGCAATTCCCCTCCCACCATCCCAACTGCACACCCAGTAGCAGGACTCAAAGCCATGTCTGTTCCATTTATTCCTCATACAAATATTTTACAGTTTTATTTTTTAAATCATTTACACATATTCATACAAAGAAAAATAAATTTTAGGATGGAAACTTGGGACCACGGTAGTTTTAAAAAAAATCTGACCATTAGCTACCTAAGACAAGGCAAGAGGCTTCCCGGCCGCTTCAGTCGTTTCTGGGCTCGGTGCCTCTCCCCGGCAGAACCCAAGCTGCTCACTCACTTCCTCTCAGCCTTCGCCTTGTGGAGGTGATACGGGGGAAGGGGATTTTCCGACCCTCCCCGCTACAAACATTTCAAGGACAGCAAAGGCTCAAGGTAACACTGAACCCTCTCTCTGCCAGGAATCTGGCAAGACTGCAATTTCTGAACCAACTTTCCAGAAGAGCTAGCTCAATTCCTACTCGCAGGTCTTTCTAAGAGGAGGGGGATGGCTGCACTCAGGACATTCCTCGTCCCACCTGCTCTGTCCTCCCTCCACAGGCCCCCAAGCCAGAGCCCTTGACCTGAGCCTACGTGGTCCCTTCGAGGCTCATTCCACAATGAGGTTTCCTCTCCCCACACCCAAACACTCTGTAGCAACTTAACCCCGGCAGCCCCTGAGGACCCCTATGGTAATGACGCCCATTACTGCGCACAGCATTATCCAGGGACTCTGAGCTATAGCCAGGAGAGGTCCAAGAATGACAGAACTACGAGCACCCCTAAAACCTCAGCTCTGCTGAGCCAAATCAACATTCAAATCACACAGGCCAACTCCTAACACGTCCCACCCTACAGTCATCACAGAGGCGCTTGACAGAACCTGCCACACACCACTGCGCGAGGAGGCTGGACTATCATCAAGTCCCAGTAAAAGGAGAAAGGAGGGGGAGGACAGACGCTACAAATGTGGTAGACCCAATCAGAAATGGCAGCAGATGACAACCTGTATCCTTGGGTCCTTCCCAAAAAGCAGCACCAAGAAAGGGCGTGATGAGCAGAGAGATCTGGAGCTGCACGGACAGCCCTTGAATTACCAAGGGACTCCGACAACACAGCTCATCTTCCTACAATTATGCAGGAACTAGAACCCAGACTACCCACCCCTACACTGAGGCAGCTCCTGAGAGGCAGTACCGCTTGTGGCCATCAGCCCACCCCCTTGGTAGGCCCGTTTGGGGAGAGGGGATCACATCCAGAGCAGGCACCCCTCCAGGCAAACACTCGCAGGGCAGCCCATCCCACTGTCATTGGGGCAGGCCGAACATCGCTAGGAGGGTGGACAGATCCCGGGCATCAGCCGCCCCGTAGGCGTTGCTCTGGCCTAACATAGACAAGGCTAAACGCAGGGTGCTCCAGATGTTCTCCGACATGGCACCCCCTTCGCCCCGAGGGCCCCGGCTTTTCCTCTGCATGTTCAGGGCCTCCAAAAAGTGTTCCACCGCCTCACTGCAAGGGAGAAGAATGAGAGCTGGTGAGCAGAACCAGTGGAAGGAGGTAGGTCAGCTGGCATGGGGAGAAAGAAAGCTGGAGCTCGAGGTCAAATAACAGGATCAGAGAATGAGGAGCCAGGGCCAAAGGCAGGGAGTTCATTCATTCATTCATTCATTCATTCATTCATTCACTCCTCAGTAGATACTCTCACCGGTGGGCCCCAAGGTTGATGCAGCTGATGCCCAGGTTGTAGCGGGACCGTATATAGCCAGGCTGGAGCTCGAGGGCCCGACGGTACGCAGCTACTGCTTCTTCACTCTGGTTTCCATTGGCCAGGGTGGCCCCTAGCTTATTCCACAGCAAATAGTCCTAAGATAGGGATGGACAAGGGTTAGAAACAGGGGCCAGGCTCAGATCAAATTCTGCCCGATCTCCCCCTGGCTCCCCACTCTGTTTCTCTAACGCATGTTACGATTCCACTCCTGTCTCCACAGGTCACTGTGTGGCCACGACGTTGTGACCACGACGTAACCACTCACCCCCTGCAGACTCCCCTAAGTCCAGACGACCCTAGACTCCCGCTCTTCTTTTCCCAATTCTCCCAAGGCAACCAGTACATGGAACACTGGAATGAAATATCCCATGACTCCGAAGGTCCCAACAAACGATTCCTCCGTAAGGTATAGAGTCCTGTCCTATCTCCCTTCCTCCCCTGAGGCTCACATTGGGACGAACGCTGAGGGCGGCTGTGAAACAGTCCACCGCCTTGTCATACTCCCCACTCAGGTTGAAGAGGACTCCCAAGCCACACTGCACATCAGGGTCAATGGATGTCGGGTCCAGGCGCACAGCTGCCAGGAAGAGCTCTTTCACTTCGAGAAACAGGGAGCTGGACATAGAAGAAAAAAAAATGCAAAAAAGCGGGTGGATGAATACGTCTATATTCCTACCCCTCCCAAATAATCCTTTCACTAACCAATCATACCCCCAAGATGCGTCTATCTATCCTCCTTCCAATCCTTTGTCTTCCATCCCACTCTCAGACCCTGAGCCTCAATCTATCCAAAATTCCACAAGCCAGGTCCTCCTTCTACTCGGGTTGCCACTCGTCATCCCAGGAGGTCCCCACACTCACTCGGACAACAGAGAGCCCAGGATGCGCTTGCTGGGGCCCAGTCCTGCCCCGCTGGCCCCCTCTTCCCCGGCTGCCACCAGGTGGGCATAGGCTGGTGTGTAGCGCAGCCAGTCTCGCAGGGTCTCGCAGGCCTGCCGCTGCAGGGACTCGTTGGTGAAGCTTACAGCCAGCGCCATCAGTGCCGTCCGGTTGTCTGGCTTTAGCTCTAGGCACCTGTTTGGACAGAGATGGACAGAGCTGGGCTCTGAGGCTGACACTGCACCTATCAGCACCCTGGGAGCCGAGCCAAGCTTCAGAACGCAGAGGTACCTGCCAACTCCCACAGTTAAGGTACAGAGGAATCCTCTACGGGTGGGTTATTAATAAAGTTAAAGTCCTGAGAAACGGAACATTTCAGCAGCCAAGGAACCAGCCAGGGTCCCACAAATAAAACCAAAAGCCGAGGAACAAATGGAGCCATTTATCTCCAGACTCCCCAAACCTTAGAGTTTCATCATGAGAAAACACTCGTGTTAGTAGCCAGAAAGAAGAGTAGGCTCTGTCATTCTAAAGGTTATTTGTAGAGCCCTGGGACCACCCTGCCCCCCACCCTTTCAGTGTACTCACCTCCGCAGCGCGCTGATGGCTAAGAGTTCTTGCTCATTCTCCGCCTGGGTGGTCCCCAGGTACTGCCAGGCCTAGAGGGAAGTTGCCAGATTTCATCACCCCGGTATTCACCTTCCCACCACTGCTTCCTCTGCTCGCCCCACCCACCACCTCACTCTCAGAACCCGACCAGGCTGTCGCCCGGGCCCTAATCCATCGGCACCACCCTCAGGGGCCTCCCTCAAAACTGGAGGGAGCGTCTCTCATCTGAAGTCAGAAGAACGAGCTGCTCACTTCCATGTGCTTGGGGTCCTGCTGCACAGCCGCCTCGAAGAGCAGGACAGCGTTCGGCAGGTCACCCTCCTCAAGTCGCCGCAGCCCTTCCTCAAAAGGCTGGGGGTGGTCACGCAGGGGGTTCTCCTCCTCAAAGTGGTACCCCTACGAGGAAGGGAAGCCAAGTGAGACCCCATCCCGGAGGGGGCCATCACAGAGCAGCAGGAATGGGAGCTGACAACCAAGACTGACGTGGAAAAGAAGCTGAAGGCCTCCAAAAAGGTATCCGGATAAATGCTGGCAAGTTCTCCATGTCATAAAGGAGATCACCTACGACCACAGTGAAGAAATTCCGGGTCATACCCACAGCAACTGGAAAGCCAGGCAAACTCTGATCCTAAAATGAGCTGGGATTAAGCTCATTTTAGGAAGTTTTTATTAGCCGGTGTTTCCACATCCTTGATCTCTCATTACTGGACAGAGCACATTTCTTAACAGGATCTGCTTACAGTAATGAGATAAGTTCTCTTTAGCTATTCAAGGGGCATTTCTTGTTATCCTGCAATAGTGTGATAATCTATAAAGGAAATGCAATTTGGAGTCAGAGGCCCTGCTATGCAAATGCAACTCTTACCCAGCTCACGGAGTCCTGTGCACACTGACTGGACAGCATGTGTTCAAGCACTTTGAAAATTTTAATTTATTCCCCAATTTCATTCTTAAAAGTTATTAATATTAATCTGTATCTGATAGTAAATTAAAGCTAGATTCCAAAATCCTGAGGGCAGAAAACGCTTCAGAAAGACCAGTCCTCTTCTAGCTGAGGCTTTCTCATTTGAGGGAAGTTATGATGCTCTGTGCAGAGCTCTGTCCCCAGGGCTTCCACGAAGGCAGAGACCTAGTAAGCGTGTGACTTGGGACAGGGGAATAAAATGCTCCTTTTTGGAGAGCAGTGGTTACCATCACAAAACAATACCCCAGAATGAACACAAGATGCAAAATACAGGGCAGGGCCCTTTCTAAACGCAGTTAAGGACAAATCAGAATGAAACTGTACGAAACAAAGACATGAGTGAGGCCCTTCTTCACTGCCATTGTGAAACTGCTCAAGAACCAGAAACGCTCAAATCTTGCCAGCAAAGTTCTAAACCATTATAAGTAATCTGCAAATTATTTGTAACAAATAAAAATTAAATAATTACAATGGGGATTTAAGAAGTGAGACATACAGGAGATGGATTTGGGATAAACGTATAAAAAGTATATTCATGTTGAGAATAGGTAATGTTCCTGGGACACCTCCGTGCAACAGGAAAACTCAGAAGATAGGAAAGGACCCTAGAACAAGGATCAGCAAGGGGCAGAGGATAAATATTTTGTCACAACTACTCATCTCCACCAGAGCAGTGAGAAACTAGCCACAGATGATATGTAAACAAGCATGGCTGTGTTCCAATAAAAGTCTATTTATGGACACTGAAGTTTGAATTTTATCAATATATAATTTTCACGTTTCACAAATTATTACTTTTCATTTTTTTAAAACCATTTAAAAATGTTAAAACCATTCTCAGCGCACGGGCCATAAAAAAAAAGAAAAAGGTGGAAGGATAGATTTCCCATGGGCCACAGTTTGCCAGCCCCACCTAGACTATTAGAGTTCCACAAGATAAAGCCTTCTGCATTCACCCTCCCATGTTTTAAGCCACCCCGTAGGAAACAGATCATTGTCACCGATAACACAATTTCCTAATGAAAGTAATTCCTGCCTCTCAGAGTTACTGAGAGCATCAGATGAGAATATCTGCCACAGCCTTACCAAAAAGGTTAAAATACGATGCGTGAATAGGTATTATCCTCA